>NC_079873.1:39985281-40701480 GCF_023065955.2 Ursus arctos
AATTTGATTTGGTCAGATGTTAAAAGAGAACTTTCTCAAGAATGTTGGTCTTGTGTTATGGGGCAATAAGGTGTGTTGACATCTGTATCCTTCACACATGTATTCTGTTTCCTGATCATACAGGCCTGTCTTTGGAAGTATGCTTTGAACAAAGGAGTTCTGTTAAGATTCCAAGACTTCAGACATCAGCGCTGTGTTACCCCATGGAAACAAACTCCCCCGGAAACCTGTGATTCTGGTTGGCTGTGTTTTCTAATCACCGGCTGCCCTGGTAATAGTGTTATAATCAATACTTCCTTTGTGCCTAAACCTTATACTCCAAGGACGTCCTGTGGGAAGAGGACTGTTGGTGCTTTCTTTTCCCACGTTTGTGCAATAAAATGACTGCAGCTTTTTTATTTAAACAGAGTGAAAAGTCTTGTCTCACGAAATTATTGCGCTGCTACCTGATGATGATGTACTTAACTGTTTCTTGTCCGTCGCCCTCACTGAAATAGCTGCTCGCCGAAGGGCAGGGATTTGTGTCTGGTTTGCTAACTGCTGTTGTCCGCAGGGCTCATAATCGGGTGCCGAATGGATCGATCAACTGTCCAAACTCTAGACAGAGCCTGACATGTGCGATGAAGGGTCATGGGGGTTGGAGGTAAAAAATGTGGGCCTCACCGGTGGGGGGGATTGAGTTGTGTCTCGAGTGCCGGAACCAGACCGGAGCACCCTGGAGCGGGCTTGTGGGAAGAGGGAAGGGAATCCTAGGTGGAGCCCTGGGAAACTCCAGAATTTCAAGTTTTGGAGAACTGGGGGCAGATAGCACAGGGGATGGAGGCAGCGAGACCAGTGCAGGAAGTGGCTTTCTCCCACGCCTGGCACATTCGATCCGTGGTCTCTCATACCGTCTCATCTGGTCTTGGTCGTTGTCTCGAACTTTTTTTTTTTTCTTAACACAGTTACACACACAGTTCTGGATCTGCAGCCTCTACTAGGAAACTCTTAGGAACAGGCTCACACACGTACTCGGTCCCACAGCCTCTCGGCCTTGCCCTCAGTCACACACTTGGGGTCATTTTTTCTGTCATGGATGCCTAGTGTCCTACTAACAGTGTCTCTCACACACACACACGCACACGTCTCAACAGCCTCCCTCATTCGGCCACGGTCACCAACGTTTCCTCTTGACCAGTTTTGCACACGCACACAAACGCAGTCACGCCTTTAGCTGTTGCTACCACCCAGCCCCTGATTTACAGCCCTGGCTGGTCTCTCGGGAACTTTCTCGCACACGAACTCAATCAGCACCTCTCCCACGTCTTCTCGCGCCAGCCCCCATCTCGCACACCCACAGCCCCTGCTGGTGGCTGAGATGCACACGCACACACCATCACACGCTGCCTCGGACGCTGTGTCCGTCACCTCGTGTCCCATCTCAAGCTGCGTGCTGCATGCCCAGGCTCCGTGCACGGTCTTTCCTTGGGTCTTGCAGAGACGTGGACACAAACCCGGCCCAATCCGTTTCCCAGCCGCCGGCCCGTCGCGGTCACTCGTCCTCGGTCCGCCTCTGCCATCTGCGGTCACTAATCCCCACCGGCTCTGAGGCTCTCGACGTGGTGCGCACACGGTCTCCCCCGGCCGCCTTGGTCCTTTCCGCCACCGTTCGCTTAGCAGGGACACTCGGGCAGGACGATGGCCCCGGTCGCTTCTCCCACGCAGCGAGGCCCCCGATCCCACGGCCCGGCTTCCCCTCTTCACACCCACAGAGCCTCCAACTGCAGTCCCGCGGGAGCGGCTCCGCACACGCGCACACGCGCACCCGCTCGCGCACCGCCCGGCGTTGATGTTTCGCTCGCGTGGCGCCATGTTCCTCTCGCGGGCTGTGTCAGTCGCTTGGCCCCACCGCCCTTTTCCCTCACGCTGTCCCAGTCCCTGAGCCTCCGGGCCAGACGGGAGTAGTAACCGTCATCAGTCTGCCGCTCGTCTGGGGTACACACACTCACACGTGCACGCTCGCAGCCTCAGACTCCCCCAGTCGGAGCCCGTTTCTCTCACAGCCCTCGCCAGTCTCACAGGAACGGTGTCCTCACACTTGCTCCCGCGTTCTTGGAGCTCGTGCCTCACGGCCATTTTCCCTCACGCTGTCCACTCTTTTCCACCAGGCTTGCAGGACTTCAGCGGCCACGGCAGCCTTGCACGAGGTTGCACACACCGTCCCCTCCCGCCACAGTCCTGATGCTTCCGTACAGGGAAGCTCGTCGCCCGCGCCCAGTCCCCGACCCTCCCCGCCGCACCTGTGCACCTGCACAGGCTCGCGCGTCGTTTTGGTCACTTGGTCCGCCGCGCTCACCATCGTCGGCCTGTCAAACGGTGCGGGAGGTGCCGTCCCTGCCACCTGGGCCTGTACAGGACGTCACGCTTACCTCCAGGCTCTCGTACAGCGCCTTTCCCCGCACTCGCTCTCGCGGTGCTTTCCTGGCACCCCGCCGCCGTTTCCGACACAGGCACGGCTGCCGCTCTCTCTCGCACACACGGCTTCACCCGCGTACACACGCGATCGCAGCTTCGCGCACTCTGTCTCGTCCCCACACACCTGCTCACCAGCCCGCGGTCTCCCCGCTGCTTCCGACACACACCGTCCTGCTCTCTCTCACAACAGCGCCCTTCACACCCTCGCTGCCCTGCACCTACAGTCATGCCTGTCCCAGTCAGGCCCAATGGCTTCGGGGGCGAAAAAAGGCTAGCGGCCTCCAGCATCACCTTTAAAAATATATATTTACAGGAACAATTCCCCATTCTCTGGGACTCTTAGAAAAAAAGATCCATTTTCGGGGAAGTAAAACAAACAGCGGAGACAGGTGTAGCACCGTCCCCCATATCACCAACCCCCAGGTCCCCAGGCCCGGGCTGGGCCGGTGCTGACAGGAGGTGAGCCCAGGAGTCCTTTGAACCCACCCTCTCCAGCCTGGAATTCAGATAAGACAGGCTTAATGTCCCCCATTCCTCCCTCCCAACTCCAGGGACACTTAAAGGGTCCTTTGTACCCGCCCGCAGGAAATTGGGGGGCTGGGAGGGAGGGAGCTGAAAATACACGTTTGGTATCAAAAATAAACACTTGGGGGTGGCAGGAAGATCCCCCCCTCAAATCCCTTCCTTCCCACCCACCCCATCTCAGATATAGGAAGAGATGCTCCCCTCTCCCCTATTGAAAAGCCCTGTTTAAAAATAGATTATACTATCAAAATGACAGGGGGTGGGGGACATGGAGACCTGGAGTACTGGCTGGAGGGGCCCCCCAGACGGGGACCACTCCCCCAAAAAAACCCTCCATTGGGAGGTAACAGGCAGGACCCCAGGAGTTTGGCAGACACAGGAATGGCTTCTCAGGGGGAGAAGAACAAAAGGGGCATTCCTCCCTGGCCAAAAAGGTGGTATCTGAGAGAAAGGCTGGGGAGGTGGAAATTCCTATTTCAAGGGTGTGAGTCTTTCCTTGGCCAAGATTCCCAAACCGTTAAACGGCACAAATTCTTCCTGGACCCTTGGGTATGGCCGGGAATAATAAACTACAACAAGCTACCTCTTCTACTCACACCCCAAAATGGAGACAGGGCTCCCTCAGCTTCCCAAGGGCAGGCTGAGAAATAAATAAAGAAAGGTCCTTCTCAAGCCAGGCCCCGATTGTCTCATCTTGGGGAGAAAATGTGGAGATGGGGGAGATGTCCTCACCAACCCCCCAAAAGGTTTGGGCCAGGCTCCTCCCAGTGGCCTTCAAAAAATAAATAAATAAACCGTCTCCACCACTGCAGTAGGGGACGCGTAAGGGCGGCCACTGGGGAACTGACCAAGAAGAGAGAAGTTGTATGTTTCCTGTGGAAGGGTTACTGTGAGATCTTTCCTAAGAATCCCTACCCCACCACATCTAGAGCACAAGTCTGTCAGCTGAACTATGTTTCTCCTTGAGACGGCTGGCTGGAGAGAAGTTCAGGGCCATGGATGGAGTGACCCCAGAAGGGGGTGGTGGTGGTGGTGTTGGTGGTGGTAGTCATGGCTTCTGGGGCCCTGGGGAGAGCACCACGGGGGTTGAGAGGCCATCCACGCTGATGGAAGGGATGTGCACCTGGGCGCTGCCACTGGACGGAAACTGGGGACAGAAACAGGGAAAGATCATGGATGGGGACCATGCTAGGGTCTCTCACCCTCTCCGAGGTGGGGGAAGGGGATCCTACCTGGAAGGAGAGCTTGGCTGGGCTACGGGGTGCAATGGGACTCAGGGTGCTCCAGAAGTGAATGCTGGGGGGCAGCGAGCTGGGCGTCAGCAGCACCGGGGTCTGTGGGGAAGGGGTAGTTGGAGCTCAAGTGATTAGAGGGCAGGTGTGGAAGGATGGAAGGAACTCGGCTCCAGTCCCACCAGATCTCCCACTCAGACTTCTGAGATCACCCTCCCAAAGTGTACAGGCTTACCCACTAACTGCTAAGGTCAAGCCCACGACAAAATGTTACAGACAACGCCTCCCAGCTCCCAAGAGCCCACCTCCAGCTTCACTGGGCGAGACCACCTACAAGACCCCATCCACAAGTCGCTTTCAAACCTCACAGGTCACTATCCCATCAGCTTAGGATCAACCTCCAACTCTTACATCCCACCAACCCATATACCTCACAGGAAACCCACTAAGGAAATCCCAAACCAAAAAGCCCCACGCAGGATCCCCAAGCCATGGCGCAACTCGGAAAAGTTTCCCTAGAGTAAAGCCTCTCAGTCCCCGCCCACCACCCCCCCGGCCCCCCGCCCCCGAGACCTGCCCTTCATTCCAACAGCCCAACCCTCAGCCCCGTCCCTCCAGCCAATCCCACTCGAAGGCTCCACCCTCCCGCTCACCCAGAGATAACCACACTGGCCCTTGCAGTCTAGCTCCTCCCTCACCCGCCCCACCCCTTCACAGGCACTCACCAATGTGTGCGTAGGTAGCAGGGACGGGGTCAACGCTGGCCCCGGCGCCTGCAGCCCGGAGCCGGTTCCCGATCCTGGAGTCCGTTCGGGTCCTGGCCCACCCAGCAGGCTCGGGCTGAGTGGAAGCTCCAGGTCCCGGGGCTTCCGGCCCTTCTGAGGTTGGGCGATCTCTGTGCTGGAAGCAGTGGAAGCCGCGAGGCCGCCCCCCGGTGCTGCAGTCTCCATGACGACCGCGGGCAGCCGGGCCGGCGCGCCCTCCGCAGGAGGGACTTCCGGCCCGGCCTTAGCGGCTTCCTGCACAAACCCCGCCTCCCCACCGACTGCGGCTTCCAACTCTTCCTTGGGCCCGTCCACTTTCACTTCTGGGGGCAGTGGCCTGCCCAACCCGGGCTCCACATTCAGCTCTTCTGATTTAGGGTTCTGGGCCTCGGGTGGGGTCAGGATGACCTGGGAGAGGAGGGGGGCGGGCAGAGGGGGTGCGTAAGGATTGCTGGGCTAGTGAAGCCAAGGACTTGTCTCGAAAAGCAGGGCTTCGTATGGCGGGGGGGGGGGGGGGCTTGACTACACATTAAGGCAGGTCCACCAACAGGACGTGAGACTTTGCCAAGGATGTGGGGCTTCTCCTGGGGAGGCTTCTCTCTGGGAGACAGGGCTTCCCCTCAGGGTGGGGCTCTTGGGGATACCGTCCTCATTCATGAGAGCAGTGGTTCTCAACAGTTTGCTTTAGGGACTAGCAGCGTGTCCCTCATCTGGAAACTAAAGAAGCAAGTTCTCGTGCTCATCCCCCGATCCACAGAATCAGAAACTCTGGGGGGTGGGCCCCAGAAATCTGTCGCTTAAAAAGCCCTCCAGGTGATTCTGATGAATGCTAAGCTGAGAGAACCTATGCATTTAGCAAAAACATTCTGGGCATCTGGCATAGCTTCGTACTTGCATGGCTCTCCTCCCCCACCCTTTCTCCCAGGGAACTTCTGTGTCCCTCCTTCCACCACATCTAAATAGGATGTTTGTGTCCCTTCTACCAGCACCCTCCTCATCTAGGAATTGTATACCCACCCTCTTACTGAATTTCCATATTCCAGTCCTTACCTGCAGAGGCAGGCCGGCCTCCTCAGCCTCCAGGCAGGCCTCTAAGGGGCTTGGACTGGTGCTCCTGCTCCCAGATGGGGGCACTGCTGCTCCCGATGGGGCGGTGTTGGGGAGCACCGAGGCAGGCCGAGGATGAGGGGGCGGCTGTGGCTGTGGCTGCAGGGACTGGATGGTGAAGGTGGAATAGAGGCCCGAGCGCATGTACTCGTTCCGGCTGCTGCGTGCCAAGCCACCCGGGCCTGCCATTCCTGCTCCCTTCGGTGTGCCTGGTTTCCCAGAGGCAGTGTCCCCGGGGACAGCATGTACAGCAGTAGGGGCCACATTTGCCACAGTAGAGGTGATAGACACCTCGGGCTGGGGCGGGCAGTCCTCAGTGGAGCACCTCGCGACTTCGGGGTAGGACACAAACTTGTAGACAAACTTCTGGCCGCTCACTTTGCGGATGATGTTCTGGGAAGGGAGGAGATAGGATAAAGGGCCTCAGAAGGGAGGGCCTGAGTGGAAGGAGGGCATGGATGGGGGGCAGAGGGGTGCTTCTCCTAGGGTCCTTCTTGCCCCTCTCCTGTCTTTTTACATATACACCATTCTACTTCCACGTCTGCCCCCAACTAGGTACCCCCCCTCCCAGCCCACTTCTCACCCAGGTCTTTCCCAATGTGGGGGCTCCTCCCTTCTCCTCCTTCCGTTTCTACCTCTCCTCCCCATTGTGATTCTCCTCTCTGTATTCTTCCCAGTTTCTCCCCTTTCCCTCTTCTCCCTTCCACAACTCTTCCTTTAGTCTACGGCCCTTCTCCCCTCTGTCTCCGCTCCGTGTCTCCTTCCCATCCAGCCCTCTCTGCGTCTCCTTATCACTCTGCATCTCCATCTGTCCAATCCCCCCACCCCCACCCCCACCTCAGAGACAAACACCCACACCCCGTGGCACCTCTCCACCAGGGGGCCCACCTAGCAGAGTCGATGCAGGAGCAGGCTTTCCTCCTGGCTCCCGGAACCAGGGTGTCTGTGGGCTAACAGGGCCAGGCCTTGGGGGTGGCTGCCAGGACAGCTGGGGAGTGTGGCTGATGCAGTAAGATAGGAAAACGAAGTAACTGATGTAAATGTTGGAAGAGACTAAATTAATACAGAAGAATGTGGCAAGGAATTATTAATACAGAGGATTATTTAAAGCTATCAATGTAGATGGAGAACAGGGCAAGGTCACTAGGGAGAACAGGCGGAGGAGCGTCATTCTTGTTTTTGTTTTGGGGCTTTTTGTGGTTCTCACAGTTTTATTTCTTGACTTAGCTGTAACTGAGGAGCCTCATTGTTAATACTGTAGTACAGGTTTAAGGGGTGCCTGGGTGGCTCAGATCATGATCCCAGGGTCCTGGGATTGAGCCCCGCATCGGGCTCCCCGCTCAGTGCAGAGTCTGCTTCCTCTTCTCCCTCTGCCCCTTCCCCCTGCTCCTGTGTGCTCTCGCTCTCTCTCTCTTGCTCTTTCAAATAAATAAAATCTAAAAAAAAATACTGTGGTACAGGTTTAAGCTAAGGCAATTAGAAAATGAAGTGACTGCTAGCAACCAGATAAGACCATTAAAATACTGGTATAAATATTGGGGGGGGGAATCTCAAGGCTGGCTGGCTGGATTGCAGAACATGTCTGAGATATTTCAGGATAGGTCTGGAGACCTCTCTCTCTCTCTCTCGCTCTTTCAAATAAATAAAATCTAAAAAAAAAAATACTGTGGTACAGGTTTAAGCTAAGGCAATTAGAAAATGAAGTGACTGCTAGCAACCAGATAAGACCATTAAAATACTGGTATAAATATTGGGGGGGGGGGGGAATCTCAAGGCTGGCTGGGTGGATCACAGAACATGTCTGAGATATTTCAGGATAGGTCTGGAGGGTCTCGGGGATGTTGTGGTGGTCTCAGAGCACAGAATGAAGCAGCCTCAACATTGTTTTGGAGGCTTCAGCTAAAGGAATAAAATACGAGAACGGAATAAATGCTATAATTTATGGTGTGCAGCACAGGTCCAGGGCTGTTCTGGGGGACAAAAGGCATCTGGGGGCACTAGGGTACCCTAGAGACATCTTAATGCTGGTCAGGTATGTCACAGGGTGGGTTTGTGTTTCTCAGAAAAGGGATGAAAAGGGATACTCAGTACTGTTTTGGAAGTTTCAGATACAGAAGAAAATGAAGTAACTGGTATATTGTGAGGGATGGGAAATCCAGCACTTCTCTGGGAGTCTGAGAGGATGAGAAAAATTGAAAATTTTAGCTATAGGAATACGATGATAAAATAGTAAATGCCGGGGCGGACCAGTGTTGCTTTGGGAATGCATGAGAGTGGGGTGTGGAGCTCGCATTACATGTGTTCTGGAGGCTTTAGCTAAAGGAATGAGAGAAGAAAAGAACTCACAAAAGTGTTCAGTATCATAGAAGATAAGGTAAGGAAAGGTTAGTATAATATTGCCATGGCCATTTTGATGCTAGGAATAAGAATATTCTGGAATTCTTATTCTGGAATAAGAGCAGATTATGAAATAACTGACGAAGTCCAGGACTGGTCCAGTGCCAGAAGACAGGATAAGGAAGTCATTATTAATACTGTTTTCCAAATTTTTAGCTATAGGAATAAGACAAGAAAATGAAATGTTGTGTGGGGTGTAGTGGAACAGCATGACCTCAGGGGCCTTAGAAAGTGGGTGAGCAGGGTATTAGTATTACTATGAAGGTTTCAGCCTTAAAGCAGCAAGACAAAGAAAATACCTGAGACTGGGGAGCCTGGGTGGCTCAG
Source organism: Ursus arctos (assembly GCF_023065955.2). Classification (NCBI taxonomy): domain Eukaryota; kingdom Metazoa; phylum Chordata; class Mammalia; order Carnivora; family Ursidae; genus Ursus; species Ursus arctos. Next base: position 39,994,088 of record NC_079873.1, read on the forward strand.
TTAGTTAAGTGTCTGCCTTCGGTTTAGGTCATGATCCCGGGGTCCTGGGATCAAGCCCCCTGTCAGGCTCCCTGCTCACTGGGGAGTCTGCTTCTCCCTCTGTTCCTCCCCCTGCTCGTGCTTCCTCTCTCTCTCTCTCTCTCTCTCTCTCTCAAATAAATAAATAAAATCTTAAAAGAAAAGAAAAAGAAACTACTTGGGATAAATGTTTGGGGTGCCCAATATTGGTCTGAGAGTACGAGAGGATAGGGTAAAAAACAGTAAATTCTGTTTTCAGAGTTATAGCTGTGACAATGAAGACAGGAAAACGAAATAACTGACGTAAGTGTCGGCGGCTCCCAGTCCCGGGCCCAGAGGCCTTACCTTGTCATAGTAGTACCGCAGGGCCCGGCTGAGCTTGTCGTAATTCATGTTGGTCTTGTTCTTACGCAGCCCCCACAGCCGGGCCACCTCCTCAGCGTCCACCAGCTTGAACTCACCGCCATCCCGTGAGGTCCAAGAGATGATGTGGCCGTTGCCTTGTTCTCTCAGCAGCTGCAGCAGAAACTGCCACAGCGTCACAGAGGGGTCCATCGCTGGGGGAGTGCTCACGCCATCCCAGGGGTACCTGGAGGGCAGATGGCTCAGAGCTGAGAGGCTGTGAACGCAGAAGGAGGCAAAGGTCAGCAGGAGGAGGATTCTTTTCTCGCCATCTTGTCTCCACCTCTATTCCCAAAGCCCACCGTCGTTCCCTAGACACCCCCAGACTAAATTCTAAGCTCCTCAGCCTGGCTTTGGACGACTCCCCATAATGGTAGGAGCCTTTGGGGACAAGAGGATGGTGTGAATGTATTTTGCGTGTGGGACAAATGTGAATCTTTGGGGGCCAGAGGGCAGACTGTGGTAGGCAAAATAATGCCCCTCTCAGAAACGTCCACATCCTGATCTCTGGAACCTATATTATGTACATGGCAAAAGAAACTTTGCAGGTGAACTTAAGGTTACAGTAGTTCCCTCTTATCTGCAGGGGATATGTTTCAAGACCCCCAGTGGATGCCTGAAGCTGGACAGTACCAAACCCTATATATACTATGTTTTTTCCTATGCATATACACACAATAAAGTTTACTTTATAAATCAGACACAATAAGAGATTAATAATAACTAATAATAAAACAGAACAATGATGGCAGTATATTAGAAGTTACATGAATGTGCTCTCTCAAGATCTTATTGTTCTATACTCACCCTTCTTCTTGTGATGATGTGAGATGATTAAATACCTATATAATGAGATGACGTGAAGTAATGATGTGGGCACTGTGACATAGTGTTAGGCTGCCACCGACCTGATGAGAGGTCAGGAGGATCACTTCTGCTTGATCGCGGGTAACTGAAACCGTGAAAGCAAAGCTGCAGATAAGGGGGGGGGTACTACTGTACGGACCTTAGGGAGATTGTTCTGGATTATGTGAGTGAGCTGAATCTAATCACAGGAACTCTTCCTAAAAAAAGCAAGAGGCGGAAAGAGAGCTCGGAGAGATGCAGTGACAGAAGAGGCAGGAGAGATTCAAAGCATGAGAGGTACTTGACCTGCCATTACTGGCTTTGAAGATGAAAGAACGGGGCTGGAGCCTGGGAATTCAGTGTCCTCAGAAAGGTGGGAATGACGCTCCGCTGATCGTAAGGAAACAAAGACCTTAATCCTACAACCTCAAGGAACTGAATTCTGCCAGCAACTCGAAGGAGCAGGAACCAGATCCTGCCCTGGAGCCTCCAGAAAGGAATGCAGCCCTGCCCACACCTGGGTTTCAGCCGGGCGAGGCAGTGCTGGACTTCTGACCTCCGGAATGCCAAGAGAGTAATTTGCATGGTTTTAAGTAGCTATATTTGCAATCGTTTGTTATAGCGGGAGTAGAAAACTGGTATAGTGCCCCTCACCTGAACGTTTTCATTTGCATTCTCTGCCACATCAAATATTAAGTTTTCCAGGAGGTTCCTTCTGCTAGCCCCTTGCAAAAGCTGTTCACGCAGTGTGGGGCTCCCTTCTGCCTAGAAGTCTTCCCCGTCATTCCAGTCCCAGCCACAGGAGCCTTGCCTTTCTGAAGACTTCCTGAAACTCAGTGCCTGCTCTCTTCTGTCTCTCTATCTTGCACTCCTCGGGACTTTTACTGTCCCTTTGTGTTCTCCTTCTTGGTAACAGCAATAACTGACATTTGCTGAGTTCATAATACTTGGCTGGCATTGTTCCAATCAGGCAATACGGCCTACCAGACAATCACTCAGGCTCTAGAGCCAGATTGCCAGGAGTGGAATCCTGGTCCTGCTACTTATTAGCAGTGTGACCCTGGGCATATTCTTTAATGTCTTTGTGCCTCAATTTTCCCATCTGTAAAATAGGGATAATAACATGCTCACCTGTGATATAGGGATAATAATAATACCAAGTTCATAGAGTTATTGTACAGATTAAGTATCACGTGGTTGGAGTATGATAAGCTTTTAACAGATATTAGTTTCCAATTTGTTCAAAATTCTTTATCTGCTATTCCAAAATCCAAAAAGCTCTAAAAACAGAAAACTTCTTGGGGCGCCTGGGTGGTACAGTTGGACAAGCACCTGACTCTTGGTTTTGGCTCAGGTCACGATCTCAGGGTCGTGGGATCGAGCCCTGCATCAGGCTTTGTGCTCAGTGCGGCATCTGCTTAGGGATTCTCACTCTCCTTCTCCCTCTGCCCCTCCGCCCCGTGCACGCAGGAGCTCGTGCTCTCAAATAAATACATAAATCTTAAAAAAAAAAAAAACCAACCCCACCCCCAAAACAGAAAACTTCTTTATCACCCTTTGGGCAGCAAAACCAGATTTGAAATGAACGAGGCCTTTTCTGGTCTTTAGCAATCCTCACTTAGTGTGGCTGTTCATACATTCTGCTACAGAAATCTGAATGTAGCTGATTACCGAGCCCACTGAGGGCGTTATGTAACATTTTGTACGTGCACCTTGTTACCTTTCTAAAATCTGAAAAGTCTGAAATTTTGAAACACATCTGGCCCCCAGGGTTTTGGATAAGGGCATGCAGACCTGTACTGCTATTTTTGTAGGTACTGACTCATTTATCTTTCATCACAACTCTGGAAAGTAGGTGCTCTTTATCATCGCTAATTTACAGAGGAGGAAGCTGAGGTACAAAATGTCCAGATGACGTCTATGGGCCACAGAGCCCAAGTGGCACAGCCAGGATTTGGACCCCACGCAGTCAGATTCCCGCTAAGCATGTGAACCATTAGGTTAACCACCGGCCCCCGCGCCGCTCCCTCAGTACGTCCTGTACAGAACGGGCCCCTCCCCGCCCCCCCACCCCATAACTGCCCTCCTTGCTGAATGGGAGGGTAAACTGGAAATCAACATGAAGCGTCCTCTTCCTTAAGGAAGGAGCTTTCATCAGTCAACTGCTCACTGGCTGGGACTGCTGGGTTAAGGGTAAGACCTTCCAAACCAGGTTTTAAAGAACCTTCCCTCATTCTTTAATGTGTAATGAAATATACAGTATGATCAGAATGATCCTCTCGTGTCTGAGCTGGTTTGCAGTTCATTGGGTGGACATGGTTTTAGGCTATTATACAAGTCACAAAGCCATGAAGTGTCCATGTGTGAGAGTCCTGTCATCAGAGACTTCACTGAGTTGACTTCAAAGACTTGCTTGTTTCAGAGGCACAAAGAGTTCAGTGTGACTCCTGGTGGTGAAGACAGACAATTCTACCAGTTCCTCTTTGAGCCGCGATAGAACCTATTAATTAAGGTAAAATCTGACCGTTTGCTCCAAGCCTCAACAGCACACAGCGTTTCACATTGTGTTTATTATCGTATTTCCCACTTGACCCCCTAATAAGAGGCCTAGTAATTTGCCTTGCTCGGGTGTGCTTACTTCTCTTCGTCTCATTCATTTAGCAAGCCTCTATTGAGAGCCTACTGTGGGCCAGGGGCTGGGGAAACAGCAGTGAACAAAACAAAAATCTCTGCTCTAGTGGAATTCACATTTTCGTGGGGGAAGACAGTTAAGAAAGAACATAAATGAGTCAAAGAGTACGTCAGATGGTGAGAAGAGCTATGGAAAAAATGAGGCAGGGAAGGAGTTGTTATTTTTGACAGGGTTGTCAGGGGAGGGTAGGCACCAAGCAGGTGACATTTGAGCAAACACCTAAATGAGGTGAGCGAGTCAGGTCCACGATGACCCGGGGAGCAGGTCAATCCAGGCAGAGGATGGCCAGGGTGAACAACCCTGAGGCTGGAGCGCGCTGGGCAGGTCAGAGGAAGAGAAAGGAGCCAGGCAAGGTCAGAGAGGAGGGAGTAAGGGTACAAACAGTAGTAGGGAGGTGAGAACAGAGGGGCCATGGGGGCCAGACCAAGTGAGGCTTTTTCGGGCCCTGCAAAGACTCTGAGTGAGAGAAGAGCCACATGAGGGCTGTGAACAGAGGGGCAACAGGCCGTGACTTGGATTTGAACAGAATCCTTCTGACTGCTGTGAGGAGAAACCGGCTGGAGGGGCCTGAAGAGGCCACTGCGACAGGCCGAGTGAGTGATGGCGGCGGCAGCAGGGGAACTGGGGAGGAATGGCTGAGTTCTGGATAAAATGTGAAAACAGAATGAGCAGGATTTGCTGACAAAAAAGAATGGGGAGGGTTGTGAGAGAGAGATCATCAAGGGTGATTCTAGGTTTGTGGCCCGATCGCCTGGAAGGACGGAGCTGGGACCGACTGAGATGGGAGCACCCCAGGAGAGCAGGTTTTGAGGCAACATCAGGAGGTCAATTCTGGAGATCGTCTCAGAGGCCTGCCAGACGCCTATATGTACCCTACGAATAATACTAATTTTTAAAATAGTCATACAACCCTTACTGTGTGTCACACGCCATTTTAATCATTTAACTCATGTAATCACCACAGCAACACTGTGGGGCGGGCAGTGTTATGATCCTCCCATTTTCCAGATGAGGAAATAGGGGCAGAGTCAGTCACTTGCCCGAAGTCACACAGCTGGAAGCTGGCAGAGAGGGGGTTCAAGCCCAGACAGTCTGGCTGCAAGCAGCGATCCCAGTGCTTTACAACTGACGCTCTCTATCAAGAGAGACCGAGAGGGAAGACCCTAGAGGGTGACAGGGGTGGTATTTCACACAGGGTGAGGAGGGAGGGTTCCCCGAGGAAGTGATGTGCAGGCAGAGACCTGAAGGAGGGGAGGTGGCGAGTAATGTGGACATCTGTGGGAAGGGTCTTTGTACGAAGACTCAAAAGTGCCCACGAGCTTGGCACCCTACATCATGGGCACTGTGTGTTCACCCAGTTCCCACCTCTGAGGATATGTATGTACCCTTCCCCCTTCTCACACCTGATAAACTCTTTATTATACGGTCATCAAGTTCTGCTATCTCCCGGGCAGAATGAATTCTTCCTCTGTGTGATCCAGTGTGCCGAATAAACCTGTCTGTTCTTGCAAAGCTCTTCTCTCTGGGTCTTCAGTCTCCTACTCCTCTGTCCTGTTCTAGCTGTGCGATCTCGAGCAAGTTACTCAATCTCTCTGGGTCTGTTTCTGCATCTGCAAAATATCCTCAAAATACACTGTTCTCAAAAGCTTTTGTGAGGATTAAGTGCCAATATATGTAAAGGACTTAGAAAAGTATCTCTGGCATGTGGTAGACACTCGAACAAATGTTAGCTCTTAGCTCGTGTATCAGCCTTCTCCCTCCCCCCACTTCCCAACCTTATGTATCACCATGGACTACACCATCTGGCTCCCATCACTGCTCTAACCTTGCCTCCTACCTGCCTCCCTCCCACCCTCCCTCCACTCTGCTCTAGCCACATTGGCCTCTTTCACGTTTCTTGAATGCACCAGGCACAATCTCATCTTGGGGCCTTTGCACTGGCTGTTCCTTCCGTCCCTAGAACACTCTTCCCCTAGACATTACGGCTTCCTCTCCAATCTCCTTCAGGCCTTAATTCAAGAGTCACCTTCCAAGTGAGGCCTGCCCGGTGCCTACGATTTCAACCACCCCCATACTCTCTCCCTGTCTTCCCTACTTCATTTTCCCCCTTAGCGCCTGTCTAACATACTATCTAATTTTACTTACTGTTTTATTTATATAGTCCGTCTCCCCCACTTTTAGCAAACGTCTGCTCCACAAGGACAGGAATTTCTGCCTCTTCTGTTCCCTCCCCTATCCCCAGCACCTAGAAGAGTGCCTGGTACTCATTAGGTGCTAAGTGTTTGCTGAATGAACAGTCCCAACTAGCTTCTTTAACTAGCTCTCATATGCCCTCTTCATCTCCATGTCCCCCCATCCTGATTTGTCTGAAATAATATTTTTCACATTCATTCATGCAATAAATTCTTACTGGGCACCTACTATATACTAGGTATATTTACCCAGCAGTAAGTAAATGAACAAGAAACTGTAAGCCCTCATGGGACTCCCGTTCTAATGGGGAGGGACAATAAACCGGTAAACTACACAGTGTGTCTGAGAGCAACCGAGGGCAAAGGGACCAATAAAGCCAAGAAGGGATCTGAGGCCTGCTAAGTATGCAGGTTCAGATGGTCAGGGACAGGCTGACATTTGAACAGAGCTCTGAAAGGAATCATGCAGAGATCAGGGGTAGAGTGTTCCAGGCAGAAAACAGAGCCGATGCAAAGGCCCTCAGGCTGGACTGCATCTGCCGTGTTTGAGGATGAGTGAGGAGCTCAGTGTGGCTGGCACAGAGCTGGGGGGATAAGGTGCAGGAGGTGAGGCCAGGGAGGTGACTTGCTTTATTAACTCCCAGGGATGCTTCACACTGGAGGGGATTCTAGTTCTGATTCCTCCATTTTACAAAGGAGGAAGCAGGGGCAGAGACAGTGGTTAAATCACTCAGGTCACACAGCTGCTGTGACTGGGGGTGGATGGGTGCTGAGACAAGGTGTGGAATGGAGACAGCTCTGCAGGCAGGGGGAGCGGCAAACACAAAAGCTTGCAGATGGCAAGTAACTGGGTGTTTGAGGAGCGGGGTCTCCTGTGGGATGGGATGAAGCGAGAGAGGGAGCCTCAAAAATTACTCTGTGTTCTGAGGGGCAACCTAACTGGGTACTTACCTCCGAATAAGGTATTGAACCCCCTATGCTGAACTTTCCTGAGTACCTCTCTCACAGGGTTGTGGTGAGGACTAAATGAGCTCACTGATATAAAACACTCTGCCAGGTTCCTAGTAGGTGCTCGATAAACATTAGCTCCTGATGCATTATCATGATCTCCGAGGCATCCACTTACTGTAGTGAGGCAGAATGTCTTAGGGGTTAATGATGTGTATGAGGCGGTGTGTTCTACAGTAAAAAAGACCTGGGTTCAACAAGCACACAGGATGATCCACTGCTAAGGAGGGAGGGGGGCAGGGAAGGCCAGGGACTGATCCACCACAAGGGAAGGAGGGACAAAATAAAAGCCCCCTCCTGGAGGAGGGATTCCAAAGCACTGGACTCGGGGGAGGGCATGGGGGTGTGTGCCTGAACGCAAGCACATGGGTAGCAGGAAGGCCAATGAACAGATCCACCGCAAAGGCGGGGGTGGGGGGAGTGCAAAGGCTCATCTTATTTAGGGGGGCAAGGGGGGAGCAAGGGGAGCAGGAAGGCATACTGACTGTGCAACAGTAGATGGGGTGAAAAGCCATCACACAGACTGATTAAAAGGAGAAGGGAACGAGGCCATGGACTGGGCTACTGAAAATGGGGAGATAAAAAGCACTAAGCTGACCCACTATTAAAAGGAAGGGAGAAGCCCGAGGACTGGAGCAACAGTCTACAAAAAAAGGATAGGGCAATGGGCTGATCACTAGGGGGATGTGAATAGAAGCATTTAGACTGGTACACTGTAAAACAGGGTGTGTGATAAAACCATGGACTGATGCACTGGGGGACTGGAGGAGACAGGAATACAACTTCACAGATTAACTCACTGTTAAAAGGGGGTGGGGGGGTGTACAACGCCACGGATTGATTCACTACAAGGAACGGGAGTGGTGGAACAAACAAGGCCACAGACGGGGCCCTTGAAAGTTGAGGACGGGAGAAAAACAAACATTCAGATGCACCTACTGTCAAGGAGTCGGACAATGCCAGAGACTGCTCCCCTATAAGTGGGGGTGGGGGCAGGACCACGGACGAGTCCACTGTAAGGTGGGGTGGGGAGAAAAGACAAGCACGCAGACCGATCCATTATAAAACAGGAAGGGGGGTCAGGCCACGATCAGATCCACTACAAGGGGCGAAGGGAGGGGACAATACCACAGGCAGGTCCACCACCCGTGGTGGTGGCGGTGGGCAGTCGAACACCAGCAGGCCACGGGCCAAGCCACATCCCTCGCGCGGGGGCGGGAAGGATACGTGGGGTCACGGACGGGCCCTCCACCCTCCCGGCCCCGGGCTCACCTGTGTGCAGCGCAGCGGCAGTACTGGCAGCTCCGGGGGGCGGGGGCTCCATGCGCAGCCCCACCGCCCCCCAGGCCCGGGCTCCGAGGCGGCGGCGGTGGTGGCGGCGGCGGCGGTGGCGGCGGCGGCGGCAGCACCTAGAAGCCGCCCCTGCGTTTCCTCACCGCTCACGTGGGCCTACGGAGGAGGAGCGGAGCATCCTGCCGCTCGTTGATTGGACAGAGCGCCTTGGCTCGACCGCGCGGCTGCCAGGGTTGGGGAGGCGGGCCCTGCCCCACAGAGCTGCGCCGTGACTGGCCCAGGGGGAACTGATGGAACTCAGATGGCCGCCCGGGTTCCGAGGGGGTGTGCTGGGCCCCATCGGTGCTTCACGCTGATTGGCTCAAGACTGACAGCCCGCAGGCGATTGACAAGATCCTGGGGGCGCCTGCCTCACAATGATTGGCCTATATGGAAGACAACCTCGGAGGACAGGGGTGGATGGACTCTGCTTTCTGCTGATTGGCGGATGAGGGACTCCAGACAGCTGCCAAAACACCGACGGGGAGGTGCTGCACGCCACGCGGCTCAGCGGAAGCAGGACTTGTATGGAAGTGGGCGTAGCAGCAGGCTGGGAGGGGGTCGGGCCAGGGCTGTGCGTAGGTGGGCAGGGTAACTCTACAGTGATTGGCTAGAAGAGACATGTTTAGAACGAAGCCCAGATAGGAGGGTTGGACAGCCGCCAGGCACGCAAAGGAGCGTCGAGTGGCGGAAACTAAATGCCTAAGAGGAGGTCAGCGTGGAGCAGCAGCCAGTTATAAAGGGGCGGAACCTGGCTCTGCATTGATTGGCGGAAGCTGGACTCAACCTAAAATAGGGGCCAGACCAGGGAGGGCGGGATCGGGCTCTGCGCCCATTGGTGGAAGCTGGAACCATTTAGAAGCGGGGTGAGGCCAAGGTTGGGCCGAGACGGGCGTGGGTGTAATCTAAGGTACCCCAGTCATGATTGGGGTGGAGGAGACGGGCAAACCTTAGGACCAGGAGTGAAAGTCTACCTGTCTTGGGAACAAACCTCCACCCTGAACCGCCCATTCTCTATAAGTCAGAATTATGTCCAGGAAAAGAAATAGAAAAAAGAGAAGGGTCAGGTGGGAGGCCCAGGTCGCCAAGGCGACAAAAAACAGGACAGAGCAGAAAGTCAAGTGGCAAATGCTGCCAGGCAAGAGGCTGGAGGAGGGACTTCAGGGGTGCTTTATAGGTTCCACACAGAGACTGGATCTCTGGGGCTCCCGGTAACTTTGTGCTTTAGAAACAGGGCACCTTAGCAAACAGCAGGGGTTGAGGTGGGGGAAAGAAGGGCCATGTGACTCAAAGGCATTCAGGCTCTTTAATGTCTGAGGAGGCGGGGAAGAAGTCAGTGGTGAGGTGTCTCCGGGAAATTCTGCAGGCCTTGTAGTTCTCTAAGCCCCTGAAAAAGAGGACAGAACAGATTGAACAGAGACTGGGTCCAGGCCTCCACCCAGGCTTGCTCCAACACCTCCCTCAGAGCCAGCCTGGCTCCAGCTTGGCTCCAGCTTAGAGAGAAAGATGGTCCTTCCCGTCCCTGGCTCTCTCCCTTCCTCAGGTCACACCACCCTGAACACATTTGGAGACAGAGTCTGGGAGTGGGGTGAGCTGCTCTCACCTCTAGCAACATGTGGATGTGGGCCTTGATATTCATGGAGTCCTTGGTGAGGCTGTCGCTGAGCCTGGAGAAAAGAAACAAGAAAGGGCAAAGTGGGCCCCACTTACACTCATGAGGAGGATGCTTCCTCATTCCTTCCAGAACTACCTACGCCCTGGAGGGCTTCCACATGGCAGGTAGCAGGACATGCTACGGCCTGACCTGCTCCTGTGCACAGATGCCGGGACACCATCTGGGCTGCATTGATTTGGAGACATTTACTGAATCCCTACTCTACGCCAGGCCATCTCAGGTACTGGGGAGAGAACAGCAAACGCAACAAACAAAAATCTTGGCCTTATGGAGCTCGAGTTCTCGTTGAGAGGGACAAATGATGGAGTAACATCGCTCACACGTCAGATGGTTATAAGTAAAAAAAGAAAAAGTTAAATGATAAGAGAGGAGAAGGAGTGCAGGAGTGGGGGCCGCAATTCTAACGAGCTTACTTACAAACGGCTGCACTGAGAAGCATCTGAGTAACGACTTAAAGAAGTGGATCATGTGGATAGATGGAAGATGAATGTTCCAGACACAAGGGCCAGCACATGCAAAGAGGCTGGTGTGGCTGAAGAAGAGTAAGTGAAGGGGGAACTGTAGGAGCTGAGGTCAGAGAGGTAAGCTGGGAAGGCAGATCGTGTGAAACCCACAAGGCTCTGACTTTTACTCTAAGTGAGATGGGAGCCAAGGGAGGCTTGTGATTAGAGAAGGGATGTGAACTGACAGGGTGGTTTTTTTTAAAGATTTTATTTATTTATTTGAGAGAGAGAGAGCAAGAGCGAGTGCACGAACAGGGGGCGGGGCAAAGGGAGAAGCAGACTCCCCACTGAGTGTACAGCCCCTGATGCGGGGCTCGATCCCAGGACGCTGAGATCATAACCTGAGCTGAAGTCAGACGCTTCACTGACTGAGCCACCCAGGCGCCCCACTGACTAGGGTTTAAGAGGTTCCCTCTGGCTGCGGTGTGGATGACTGGGGATAAGGAGAGCTAGTGTGGAAGCAGGGAGTCCAGTGAGAAGGCTACTTTAATAGCCCGGGTGAGAGATGGAGACTCAGACCAGTGTCAGCAGCTGAGGTGATGACTAGTGACTGGATTTGGAATATATTTTGAAGGCAGAATCAACAGGATTTACCAAACGGTTGGAATGTCAGGTGTGAGAGAGAGGATTCAAGTAAGATCCCAAGGCCTAAGCAACTGGGAAGCTGGAGTTGCTGGAAACCACTGTGGCCCTGACTGTGGAGTTACATAAGCCAGTCAACCCCGTATATCTTCGAGGCTGACTGGGATCAGCCTCACCCAGAAGAATCCTAATTGGTACAAAGGATCAAGGAAGGCCCTTCTGAAGAACGAAGAATGAGCAAGAGTTAAACAGTAAGAGACGGTCTTTTCCCCAAAAAGGCCAAGAGGCGGGAAAGAGCTGTTGGAGGAACAGTCTGGAAGTCAGAGTGTTAGGAATTAAGTGAATGGCGGAAGGAAAGTGATACAAGAGAAGGTCTGAGAGGTAGGAAGGGGCTGGATCACACGGGGTCTTGATACTGTGATAAGGAATGTGGATTTTATTGTGCTGAACTGTTTGTCAAAGCAGAAATCAATTTTAGACAAACTAGACATGGTAAGGAAAATAGAAGGTAACATCATAGAATGTTAAATTGGAAAAAAAGTTCAGCACTATGAACCTGTTTATATATCGATATAGCCCAAATTTGTATTTTCATTCCAGACCCCTCTCCTGAACTCCAGCGTTGGGAGTTTTAACTACATCTTCAAAAACTACTTCAGTGTTTAATAAACACCTCATACTTAACAGGTCCTAGGCTGAAGTCTTGGGTCTTCCTCTCCAAAGCTGCTCCTTCTCTATTTTTTCCCCTCTCAGATAATGGCAACTCCATCCTTCCAGTTGTTCAGCCCAAAACTCTCACACCCCACATCCCATCAACCATTCTATTTAAAATTGCAACTGCTCCGTCATAGGCAATGTCTCATTTCCTTTTTCAATTTTTTAAAGATTTATTTATTTGGGAGAGAGAAAGCAGGGGAGGGGCAGATGGAGAGGGAGAGAGAGAAACCTCAAGCAGATTCCCTGCTGAGCGTGAAGCCTGACACAGGGCTTGGTCCCAGGACCCTGAGATCATGACCTGAGCCAAAATCAAGAGTCTGGCAGCGTAACCAACTGAGCCACCCAAGCACCCATCCTTTTTCTAATTATTAAAGTATAACTGGGGCGCCTGGGTGGCTCAGACGGTTAAATATCTGCCTTCGGCTCAGGTCATGATCCCAGGGTCCTGGGATCGAACCCCGCATCAGCTCCCTGCTTGGAAGGGAGCCTGCTTCTCTGTCTCATTCTACGGCTCCCCCTGCTTGTGCTCTCTCTCTGTCAAATAAATAAATAAAATGTTTACACAAAAAGTCTGACATGTAACATTGGTTTCAAAGGTATAACATAATGATTCGATATTTGTATACATTGTGAAATGATCACCACAATAAGACAAATTAGCATTTGTCATCATACAATATTGCAAAAAATTTTTTCCCAGGCAATGTTTCTTCTCTCTGTTCCCTGCTGTTCCCTGTAGCACTGCCAACGTGTCACATACTACATCATTTACCTATTTTTTATTGTCTGGCTCCCCTAACTAGAATGTAAGCTACATAAATGCAGAGAACAGAGACTGGTCTGCTTTGTTTCCTGCTGTATCCCCAGGATGCAAACAGTGTGTAGCACATAGTAGGCGCCAATGTATGTTGAATGAATGACTGAATAACTACTCCAGTCAAAGGAACCTGAAGTCCTCAGGAGACAGTTGAGTCCATGTTTAAAGGCAAAAAATCAAAGAAGCATGGTACTGCTGCCGGAGAGCAAGAATGCTTTCAAGACTATCTGGGGAAGTACTCAAAGAACAGAGTAATGAACCTGATCAGCTTCTAAGGGCAATCTGAACATCAATAAAGAGAACAAACTTAGTTAATGGTACACGAATAGTCTAGGAAAGGCTATGAGCTGCAACACTTTTAAAAAAGGAGAAAAATACAAAGTCCACCAAATGCTAGTTGTAACACAAACAAGAGATGTTTAATTTTTTGCTACTGATTTAATATGTAAGGCAGTGTTAATAGTCCAATGGTTACTCTGTCTCTTCTCTTTTTTTTAAAACATTTTATTTTTAAGCAATCTCTACACCCAATGTGGGCTTGAACCCACAACCCTGAGATCAAGAGTCCCACGCTCCACCGACTGAGCCCGCCAGATGCCCCTATTCTGTCTCTTCTATAGTTACGTGTCTGTGGATGTGTACTCCTTTCTGTAATCACACAGATCTGATCCTCCCACTCCCCAAAGAAATACGCTAAAAGTAAGAAGGACTGATGGTCCTTTTGGTTGCATAAAATAACCTGAAAGTTAGTTCAAAGTGTGTCCCAAGTAACAAAGTATTTTAAAGAGGAGCGTGAGCTACCCAGACTCAAATCTTCATCTCCTAGAAAGATCAAACTTCTAAGAAGCCCTCCTAATTATAATAAGAGATTCAATCACATTTCTCATTACACTAATAAACCAGATAAATATATCAAAAGTATCAGACGAGGGGGCAGGCACTGACAATTTAAATATATTTCTGGGAAAGACATCAAGTCTCAAAAAATTAAAAATCTCTATCTGAAAGGCTTAGGAATCCTGCGACATAACAAGGAAAGTTTTGTTATAAAAAATGGATGTGGTCTAAATGACCACTAGTTCAGAACTGTGTTGGCCCACGAAAGCAGGCCCCTTGACCCCTTCGCCAATTGGTCTGATCACTAAGATTTAGAAATCTCAGCAGATCTGAGGTCTTTTGGGTCTACTAGCACTGCAACCTTGGAGTGGTTTGAAAAGAGAAGAGTTACTAAAACCATGAGAGAGGCAACTCTGGAAGAAATGAATGTAGGACTAAATATAACCCAGAAGGCATTTTACATCAGTGGTATTCATTCTTGTGAGATAGTATTCATCTAAGTATATTGCTCGGTGTCCCCTCTGTTGCCATGTTTGCCTCTCTTGGCAATTCTGCTAATGTGGCAGTCACACCGGTTCCCTTGACAGGAATGCTCTCCCCAGATAGCCCCACTCGACCAAGAGACTCAAATGTCACTTCCCCTGGAAGGCCTTCCCTAGCTACATTTCAAACCTCTCATCCACACTCCCAATTTCCCTTCCTTGCACAAAGCCTTAAACTCAATTGGAGCCCATACTTTCTCCCCACATTACCTTCCCCCGCACCACCAGAGATCTGTTTCAGTTCCCCCTTCAATCTGGTTCCAGCATACCCTTTTAAAGTCATTCAACAAACACAGAGTGCCTACTGTATTCTATGTACTATTCTGGTCTCTCGGGGGCATAGACAAAATATCTCCCTTTGTAAAGCTTACATCCTAATGGGCAAGGCAATGAAGTTTAGAAAGAAGTGAATTACACAGTAAACATTAAGAGGTCATATGTAGAACAAGGGAGGGGAATGAGGAGTGAGAGGGGTTGCAATTTTTAAAAAAGACTTTACCCATTTAGAAGGGGAGAGAGAAAGAGAGAGTGCAGGGAGGGGCAGAGGGGGAGGGAGAGGGAGAGAATTTCCAGCAGACTCCCTGCTCAATACAGAGCTTGATGCGGGGCTCTATCCCAGGACCCTGAGATCATGACCTGAGCTGAAACCAAGAGTCAGATGCTCAATCGACTGAGCCACCTAAGTGCCCCCAGAGGTTGCAATTTTAAAGTCAGGTTACAGAAGGCGTCATTGAGGAGGTGACATTTAAGAAAGACTCAAACTGAGTTAGGAGAAAGGAAGCCATGTATGTACCTGGAAAAGCGTGTTATAGGCAGAGAGTACAGCCACTGCAGTTACCCTAAGGTGGGATCACTCTGGGGGTGTTTTGAGAAGTCTGGGAAGGTCAGTGTGGTGAGAGTACAGTGAACAAGCAGGAAAATTAGTAGGAGGTAATTCAAAGGAACTTGTTTTACTGTTACTGATTTATAGGTCAAAAACTCCTAGGTCTGGTCAAGATTAGGCTTTCAAGGAACCCTTCTGTCTTGTTCACTGCTGCCTCCCCACTGACAAGTACAGAGTTTGGCACAGAACAGATAGCCAGCAAATGTGTGTGAATGAACACTATAAAGACCATTTACTTAGTGGTTACTATGTGTTATACTTGGGGCTAAGCTTTGCGTCTCCCCCTAGTCCTGAGGAGGAGGGGAAATGGGCCCTGAAGTCTCATCCCAGGGAGCAATGGGGAAAGGGAGAAGGGTGTTGCAAATGGTGGCATCTTTGACACTATCCGCATAGAATAGACTTACTCTGTGAGGAGATTGCTCTTACGATCAATGAACTTGAGAGCTTCTGCCAGTGTCAACTCCAGGAAAAAACCATATCCGAGGGCCACGTAGATTCGTGAAGTGTCTGGGCTGAGGAAACAATGGTTAGAGGAAGTGGGGGAAGTCCTTATCACTGTTTGGCATACTATACAGTTTATTGAAGATTTTTTTTTTTTTAGTCCACTCCCCCACCTTCCCCAAATTGAAGCTCTGGGAAGGCAGGGATTTTGTCCTATTCGATTTGCTGTCATATCCGCAACACCTAGCACAGTGTCTGGTACATAGCAAATACTCAAAAAAATATTTGTTGAATGAAGGAAGGGGGAAGCTGAGCCCTGTGGGCTCAGAGGGGCAGGCAGACACTCACACAACTGTGTCAACGAAGAAGTTACAGCCCAAATCCACCTGCATATATAACTCCGAGGGCTTAGCTTCCTGTGGGGCCAGGGAAAAAGAGGTAGGGGTCAGTGGTCAAATTTTAGGTCAGCTGACAGGTTTTGGTATGGGGTCTCTCCTCCCATCCCCCTCCCTTGCCCACACACACCAAAATGGTACCTAACCTTGGTGTTTTTACCTGAAGTCGCTCAATGACATTTCTCAGTTGAAGGTATTTGGCCAGCTGCTCATATACCTTGTCGCGATGGTCCAGCACTTTTCTGATGGGACAAGAGGATAATGGTGACCAACAGGAAGCCCTGGCCCTCTTAGAATACCTCATATTATGACTGAGACCCCCTCATGTTGCCGTGCTCTAAAGAAGCATTTTAGTGCAGAAGCTAAGATTTGAATTTTGAGTCAGACTGCTTGGGTTTAAATCCAGGCCCTCTTTTTTAGTAGTTGTGTGACTTTGGCAAGTAAGTAACCTCTTTGGGACTCCATTTGCCTGTCTATAAAAAAGGGATGACAAGTATTACCTCACAGAGTCATTAGGAGAATTAAATGAGTGTTTACTACAAAGTACTTATAATAGTGTCTAACCAAATAGTAAGCTCTATATATGTATTAGCTATCATTTATTAGTACTATTATCACACTCTACTCCCAATGCCTCCCTCCCATCAGAATATCCCATTCTCAAAAAAAGTGTCCCATTCTCACCCTAGAAAAATCTTTCATCCCTTCTAGAATGTTCATTATCCTACTTCTGAACACTCTACCTCCTGCTCAGATTAATGATAGTTTTTCATACTCATTGAGCCCATAGTATCCATGTTAAATCCTTTACAAGGGCTGAACACATTAAAAACTCAAAATCACCCCATCAGGAAGGTTCCACCAATTTTCCCATTTCACAGATAAAAAAACCGAGGCACAGAAAGGTGAGGCAGGGTACAACGTCTTCACATGGACGGCGAAATGGCCAAGCCAAGGAAGGATTCGAACCTGAGAACTCCCGCTTTGGACTCTAGCTCAGCCCGTGAGATGGGAGGCCGCACAAGCGCGGACACACCCTCCACTAAGACCGCCCACATCCCAGCCCAAGTCACACCCCGGATGTCGCCCCCCTCCTTCTCGCTGGGTCGGCGCACGGGGCCGGGCTCCGAACGCCTCCGCCACCAATCAGAACACTAGGCCCTGACTTCGAACGCCCCGCCCCCCCACGTGGAACGTTCCACACGCCCGGCCCTCCACGCTGTGACTCACCGCAGGTCCCGCTGTAGCACGTCACAGATGAAGGCCTCATAGCGCAGCACTTTCTCCCCCGTGGTTTCCACCGCCCGCCGTTTAGGGGGCGTCGCCATGATGGGCTCCTGAGGAATGGGGAGGGGGTAGACCACGGTGACCACTCAGTTTGGCCTCCGGCACAGTACATCTGCACCCTCTCAACAGCGGGAGTGGGCTCGTCCGGCTTCTGCCGGGGGTTCTGCCTTCTGCCCCTCCCAACTCTGGGACCCGGCCACCCAGGGACACCCAAACGCGGCCCTCACCTTAGAGCCGCCGGCAATAAGAACGGTTGCTATAAACCGCGGCTTCCGGGTGGCGCGGGTGAATGACGTACGACGAGGGCGCTGGCCAACCAAATAGCCAGGTGGGCAAGGCGGTTCTAAGTGGCTGAAAGTGGGAGAAGCCGAGGAGAGAAGGGCGGGGCTTCAGCGAATCCGAAGAGAGTTCGCGCGACTGCAGAGCGTGGGAGCGGGGAGGCGCGTGGAACCTGTGGGGACTGTGCGTGGCTCGCGGGGGCGGACTTTAATGGGATTTGGCGGGTTCTGGGGGAGGCGGGGCGTACAGGTGGAGGTAGAGAGACTAAAGATTTTAGTATTTAAAAGAGCTTCGGAAGCAGATGGGCGAGGATTGATTATGGTTCTGGTTTGTAAAAGGGAGAGTACCTCCCTGTGAACTATCGCTGTGGAATTTGATTTTTCACACGGAGAGTTCGGTTTGACTCCCGGTAATAGGAATGAATGTGAGCATTAAAAAAAATTTTACACGGAGACAGATTTCCTGAAAGTCATCTTTGATAACTCCAGTTTTGCAGCCTGCAATCCAAAACTAGGATCCGAACAGAAGTGACAACGCACTATTTCTATTACCTCGTTTAATAGAGGCGTCAAGTGGAGGGTCGCTGAAGTCCTCTGCTCAAGATCGGCTATTCTGTAGTTAGAAATAGTTCCTATGTCTTTATTTAAATGTGTAAACTTTTTATTTATTTGTATGCACTCAAGTTAATTTATTTTCCTATGTTAGATTTTCAAATAATATCATCAAACCCAGGAAGTCCAGGCTGAGTCTGAAGGGAGAACTCAGATGCCAGATCCTTCAAATGCTGTTCCTCCTATAGGGTCTAGACCACCCACTCCTACCAGTGACGTCTTCTCAAATACTTTGTCTGTTTCGTGTGTAAAAGCAAGTTTTTCTTTCAAATGCTCAAAACCTAAGCAACTCAAGCTTTTCTTTGCCCTTAGATCAAGATGATTGTAAAGGAAACGTGATTTTTAAAAATACATTTTTTTGTAACTCTTCTCATGTTCCATATAATTAAAATTACATTTGGTGTGATTGAAACAGACACCAGGTAGTTAGACAACTATTATTGAGTTAATCTATACCATTTTCCTGTGGGGGGGAAAAAGGTGTTTTATTTATTATCTTTATTTAACACAAAAGAACACAGAGTTCTGATGAGCTGGAGATGCGTCCATGCAAGTCTATTAACTTACATTTCACAGAAACATTTTTTACTTTTTAAATTAAGATTCTATTTATTTATTTGAGAGAGCACCAGCAGGGAGAGGGGCAGAGGGAGAAACAGACTCCCAGCTGAGTGGGGAGCCGGACTTGGGGTCATGACCTGGGAGTCATGATCCTGGGTTCATGGACTGATCCCAAGGCAGACGCCAAACCAACCAGGTGCCCACATTTTTTACTTTTTAAAAACGTGTACCCAACTTTATTTTTACATTTTAAGCCTACAGAAAAGTTGGCAGTGAACACCCATAGAGCCTGCATTTAGACTCGACAAGTGTTAATATTTGGCCACATTTGCTTTCTCTCTTGCTATTTCCTTGTAATAAGTTTCTAGAAGTAGAAATTGATCTAAAGGAGGTCACTGCATTGGCAGTCAAGTATTAAGTGACAGTTATACACATAGTCCCGATAACCAACTTCCTCATCTAACCTCTGCATCAAGGGTTTGCTGACCTTTTTTCTACAACCTGCAGTCTAAGAATACTGTTTTCACTTTTTTAATGCTTAGAAAAAAGTAAAAAGACTATTTTGTGATGTTTGAAAAATACGTAAAATTCAGATTTCAATGTCCAATAATAAAGTTTTATGGAACACAGCTATACGCATTTACTTATTTATTGTCTGTGGATGCTTTCATGCTTATTTCTGGCATAGTAGTTGCCAAAGAGACCATATAGCCTGAAAATCCCAAAGTATTTACCATCTGGCCTTTAACAGGAGAAGTTTGCCAGCTTCAGTCATGTCAGCTCTATACAACCCTGTCAATCACCAATACATATGTTGGGGCTCTAAGGATGTGGGCCTCCCAAGCTTCCACTGGTGACCTCTTACCTGGCTTATGGATGAGCGTTTTTAGGCTGGTGCTTCCGGGAGACGTGAGGCAGACCGTGCCTATTATCTCCATTTGTATTTTCTCTCCCTCCCACTCAACTTCCTACCCACAAGGAAGGAAGCGCAAGAAATGACTAAGGCCCAGATGAGTTAGAGCTTACGTGTTCATTTACTCCCTGCTTTATTTTCCACTGGATATTTGGAACCTGATAGGAATACATCTCATAAAGTTGAAAAATAAAAGCAGGATCACAAAACTACAAACAAATAGAAGATTAACATCAGGGAAAATTGGTACGTAGGTATGAAGTTCACTTCTGTGCTTAACTGTGAATTTGTCTGTGATTTTCCTACAACAATAGCAAAAGGGGAAATGGATCCAGTTATATGATTTGTATTGTCCACGAGGAAAAAGCCTACCAGTTCATCAGCAGAATGAAATATTTCATGCCATTCTCCAGGAAACAAGAAAATTAGAACTCTCCCACGCTTCCTACACTAAAATAAATTCCGGGTGGACTAAAGATTTAAATGTAAAAATGGAACCATCAGTGTGCGAGAAGGAATAAAAAAAATGGGAGAATATTTATTATCTTAGAGTGAAGTCCTTTCTAGTGATGACATAAAATTCTGAAGTCATGAGTGAATGTATTGATACACCGTGTTCATAAAATTACCGTATGCACAATTAACCTTAAAAACCTTAAAGCCAAATGGCAAGTTGCAAAGAAAAATTTGCAACAGAGGCAATCAATGGCTAGTTTACTTAAATATATAAAGTATTCCTACAAATCAATATAAAAGCCCAACAATTTAAAAGAAACTAGACAGAGACTATTCGTAGATAGGCAAATCACTTTTAAATACATGAAAATGTGTTCCTCCTCAATCATAATAGAGAAATGCAAAATAAAACATATGAAATGCTGTTTTTCGTGTACCAGGTTGGAAAAGACCAGAAAGATTTGTAATATACTGTTGGTGTCACAGCTTAAGTTTCCAGGAAGCAGATAGTGACATGGGAGTTAGATGCAGGTCTATTGGGCACCTGTGAAAGGAAAGGAGGGAAGCAGGGTTGGGCAGAGGGAGCTTCAGACCATGATGCCAACCAGACAGACTTGCAGCTAGCCCAACATAGAGCTCCAGAGCAAAGAGTTCCTGTTAGAGGAGTCCCACCTAGCCCTTTGAACCCCCTCATTGCTCAGTCATAGGCTGGAGACAGCCCTGAGAATAGCAGGACCTTGGCGCTAAAGCTGAGGTGAAGCCCAGCAGAACCATACTTCTCGCAACTGGGCGATGAGTCCTTTCTTGAAGAGGAATCTGAGAGGCTCATCTCCGTGTTGGCTGCAGTTGACAGGTATGAGGGGAAACCAATATTGTTACCTGTTGTTTGGGGAGTAAATATAGAAGTATCTCTTTTTAATTTTAATTTCTTTATTTTTCTTTATTTATATTTTTAAGTAGGCTCCATGCCCAGCTTGGAGCCCAATGCGGGACTTGAGCTCACAACCCTGAGATCAAGACCTGAGCTGTAATCAAGCGTAGGACACTTGGGGGGGGCGCCTGGGTGGCTCAGCTGTTAAGCGTCTGCCTTTGGCTCAGGTCATGATCCCAGGGTCCTGGGATCAAGCCCCGCGTCGGGCTCCATGCTCAGTGGGAAGCCTGCTTCTCCCTCTGACACTCCCCTTGCTTGTGTTCCCTCTCTCGCTGTCTCTCTCTGTCAGATAAATAAATAAAATCTTAAAAAAAAAAAAAAGAGTAGGACACTTGACTGGCTGAGCCACCCAGGTGCCCCTAAAAATAATGATCCTTTGATTTTATAAAGTAAAATATCTCAGGTTACTGCCAAACAACCTTTGAAAACAAATTTGTTTATGGATAATACAAAAGGGTTATTTAGAATCATGGACATATAGTGCAAGGACAACCGTGTATAATACATAGTAGAAATATATGCTTTCTGAACTATTATTAGTCTGCTGAATTCATGCTAATCAAACTAAATTATGACTATATCTTTATAACTGGGTGCTAATAGATAATGAGCATAATTTAGTCAGGTACTATATAGAATGTTAGTACTGAAGTCATATATTTAATGTGTGGATTTAAATATTCTAAACAAGCCTCTATGGTCCTTTTTCTGTAAAAGGATGAGAGAATACATATTTTAGGCTTTGCAAACCATTAGAAGACATCAGGTAATGGAATGGATACAAAAAGCAAGACCCATCTATATGCTGCCTATAAGAGACTCATTTCAGACCAAAAGACATCTGCAGATTGATAGTGAGGGGATGCAGAAGCATTGATCATGCAAATGGATGTCAAAAGAAAGCTGGGGGTGCATCTGGGTGGCTCAGTCAGCCTTCAGCTCAGGTCCTGATCTCAGGGTCCTGGGATTGAGCCCCAGGCCGAGCTCTCTGCTCAGCAGGGAGTCTGCTTCTCCCTCTGCCTCTCCCCACACTCATGCTCTCTCTCTCTCTCAAGACAATAAATCTTTTAAAAAAAAAGTTCCAAAAGAAAGCTGGAGTTGCAATACTTATTTTGGACAAAATAGACTTTATTTTTTTTATAAAAAATTTTTATTATGTTATGTTAGTCACTATATGGTACATCCCAAGTTTTTGATGTAAAGTTCCATGTTCATTACTTGCGTATAACACCCAGTGCACCATGCAATACGTGTCCTCCTTAATACCCATCACCAGCCTATCCCGATCCCCCACTCCCTCCCCTCTGAAGCCCTCAGTTTGTTTCCCAGAGTCCATAGTCTCTCATGGTTCATTCCCCCTTCTGTTTACCCCCCTTTCCTTCTTCCCTTTCTTCTCCTACTTCTTCCTACTTCTTATGTTCCATAAACGAGTGAAACCGTATGATAATTGTCTTTCTCTGCTTGACTTATTTCACTTAGCATTATCTCCTCCAGTCCCGTCCATGTTGCAGGAAATGTTGAGAAATCGTTCTTTTTGATGGCTGAGTAATATTCCATTGTATATATGGACCACATCTTCTTAATCCAGTCATCTGTTGAAGGACATCTTGGCTCCTTCCACAATTTGGCTGTTGTGGACAATGCTGCTATGAACATTGGGGTGCATATGGCCCTTCTCTTCACTACATCTGTATCTTTGGGGTAAATACCCGGTAGTGCAATTGCTGGATCATAGGGTAGCATAGACTTTAAAAAAAGGACTCAACAAGAGACAAAGGACACTTTATACTAATAAAGGGGACAATCCAACAAGAAGATATAACAATTATAAATATTTATGCACCCAACATGGGAGCACCCAAATACATAAAACAGTTAATAACAAACATAAAGGAACTAATGGACGGTAATACAATAGTAGTAGGGGACTTTAACACCCCACTTACATCGATGGACAAATCATCCAAACAGAAAGTCAAAAAGGAAACAAAGGCTTTGAATGACACACTGGACCAGATGGATTTAACAGATATATTCAGAACATTCCATCCTAAAACAGCAGAATACACATTCTTTTCAAAGGTACACAGAACATTCTCTGGAATAGATCACATATTAGCCCACAAAACCAGCCTCAACATTTTGCTAGATATGTCTTCTGAGGCAAGGGAAGTAAAGCAAAAATAAACTATTGGGGCTACATCAAATAAAAAACTTCTACACAGCAAAGGAAATAACCAATAAAACTAAAAGACAACCTACTGAATGGGAGAAGATATTTGCAAATGACATATTCGATAAAGGGTTAGTATCCAAAATATATAATGAACTTATAAAACTCCACACCAAAATAACCCCCCACCAAATAATCCAATTAAAAAATAGGCAGAAGACATGTACAGATGTTTCACCAAAGAAAACATCCAGATGGCCAACAGACACATGAAAAGATGCTCAACATCACTTATCCGTCGGGAAATGCAAATCAAAACTACAATGAGATATCACTGCACACCTGTCAGAACGGCTAAAATCAACACAAGAAACCAGTGTTGGCGAGGGTGCGGAGAAAAAGGAACACTCATGCACTGTTGGTGGGAATGCACGGTAGTGCAGCCACTGAGGAAGATATTACGGAGGTTCCTCAAAGATTAAAAATAGAACTACTGTATGATCCACGAATCGCCCTACTGGGTATTTACCTAAGGACTACGAAAACACTAATTCAAACAGATGTATGCATTTCTATATTTACTGCAGCATTATTTCCAATAGCCAAACTATGGAAGCAGCCCAAGTGTCCATGGATAGAGGAATGCATAAAGAAGGTGTGGTGTATATATACACAATGGAATGGTATTCAGCCATAAAAAGAATGAAATCTTGCCATTTGCAATGACATGGATGGAGCGAGAGAGTATGACGCTAAGGAAAATAAGTCAGTCAGAGAAAGACAGATACCATATGATTTCACTCCCATGTGGTATTTAGGAAACAAAACAAATGAACAAAGGAAAGAAACAAAAGACAAACTAAGAATGAGATTCTTAACTATAGAGAACAAACTGATGGTTACCAGAGGGGAGGGGGATGGATGAAATAGGTGAAGGGGATTAAGAGTCCACTTGTATTGATATGCATTGAGTAAATACGGAACAGTTGAGTCACTATATTGTACACTTAAAGCTCATATAACACTGTATGTTTACTACACTCAAATTAAAAAAATATAAATAAATATCAATGTGACTCATGATGTCTTTTATGGTTAAAAAAGTACTTATTTCCTAGCTCTGTTTGTGGAAAAGACTTAGAAGCAACGGTCAATGCAGTGGCATTGAGCATTCCCAGTATCTGGATGGGAGCCTATATACACCATTACTCACTAAAAGCAACC
The DNA here is from genome assembly GCF_023065955.2 of Ursus arctos. NCBI lineage: Eukaryota > Metazoa > Chordata > Mammalia > Carnivora > Ursidae > Ursus > Ursus arctos. Next base: position 40,018,405 of record NC_079873.1, read on the forward strand.
AGGGAGTGATTTTATGACTGTGGAAGGAAGTGTATAAAGTGATATCGACCATCATGTTATTCCAGCTGGCTAGGAAGCTTTCAAAGACTACTATTGTCATGTCAAAAGAACTCAGAAACCAATTGAAGAAGCTTCCACTGGTGAAAGATGGGACAATTTGAGCGTCATTAGGGATAACTGCAGTGGATCAAAACACATTAAATATTTTAAATCCCAGAGTTCCTATTGATATAAAAACAACTCTTACGTCACATTTGGAGCTGCTCGTGAACCACTTCCTTAATTTAAAATTTGCTTAAATAAAGGGGAAGAATCAAACATTGATTCTGCTTTTCTTGTACTATTTTTGATTAAAGATAACTTAATAGTTGATGAGAGAAAGCTTTTCTTTACAAAAGTCATTTTCTAACAAGTGAAGAAGAGTGATAGAATCTCATTATTTTGTAAAGCATTTTGACTTAGTGTAATCAGGCAATAACCACCAATTACTAATAAAATCACAAAAAATGACAGACAACCTAACATCCCAACCTGATGAAAGCGCAGTGGTCACACCACCTCTGGAGCACAAATGACATAAATGACAAAAAATTGAAGCAGATTCTTAAAAATAGATCTACCCACAATTGACTAGAAATGTAGAAAATAGAGGAACATGTCAACTAGCACCGTGGGGTGCATTTGGAAATTCATTCCAAATACATTCCTTGAACTTCTTCACGCCTATCTCTTTTCATCAACAAATACATGCAAGGAGGGATAAAAGAGGTGGATAAGGAGCACATAGATCAAGAAATTTAAGAAAGATATCAACCAACTATAACATGTGGGACTTATTTGCATCATGATCAAACAATTCATTTAAAAATGTATGATACAATTGGGGATTTGAACACTAGATGCTTACTGTAATCTGGAATTGTTAAATTTTTAGGTGTGTAATGATACTATAGTCATTATTTTCAAAGGCATTCCTCTTTGGGGGAGTAACATTAAACATAACTAAGAAGAAATTATAGGGTGTCTGGAATTTGCTTTGAAATAATCCAGGATAAAGAAGTCAGGGATAGGGGCGCCTGGATGGTTCAGTTGTTAAGCGTCTGCCTTCCGCTCAGGGCGTGATCCCGGCGTTCTGGGATCGGGAACCGCATCAGGCTCCTCCACTGGGACCCTGCTTCTTCCTCTCCCACTCCCCCTGCTTGTGTTCCCTCTCTCCCTGGCTGTCTCTCTCTGTCAAATAAATAAATAAATAAATAAATAAATAAATAAATAAATAAAATCTTTTTTAAAAAAAAGAAGTCAGGGATATAGAAAAAAAGTTCATACCTTGTATTTGGCTCTTATGTCTCAAGTCATAACATTTTCCTCCCTTTGTAAATGAAATTGATTTGGTGGAAAATTCTGGTCATTGACTCTGTAGAATGTCCCATAACCTGGATTCAACTGCTTTTTTAAAACATGGAGTCTTTTGGGGCGCCTGGGTGGCACAGCGGTTAAGCGCCTGCCTTCAGCTCAGGGCGTGATCCTGGCGTTATGGGATCGAGCCCCACATCAGGCTCCTCTGCTGGGAGCCTGCTTCTTCCTCTCCCACTCCCCCTGCTTGTGTTCCCTCTCTCGCTGGCTGTCTCTATCTCTGTCGAATAAATAAATAAAATCTTAAAAAAAAAAACATGGAGTCTTTTAATTTGTTTTTCCATTCTTCATATTTCTTGTTAATGTGACCTAGATCTGGATGCTGGATTAAATTTAAGTTCTTTTTTTTTTTTTTGATCATGCTTCATAGGTGGTGTTTTGTACTTCCTATTGCCCTGTATTCTTGTTGACAGACATAACGTCTGTCGTTCCATCTTTAGTGATGCTAAGATTGATATGCAGATTCAGGTGATATCAACTAGGTTTTGAATTAATGTGTAATCGTTTACAATACTCGGTAAGTCTTTTAAAGTAAATGTTACCTTTAGTTATTGCTCCCTTTTCCTCCTATTTTCAGGACGACTTTTCTCTCCTTTTTTTCTTAATTACTTCGCTACATGTTTACCTTATTATATTTTTCAAAGAATCAGAACGAGCTCATTTTTTCTTTAAAATATTTTTTTATGATGGATAATCTCAAATATACATCAAAGTGGAGAAAATAGTACAATGACCCACCTTGCATTTACCGTCCAGCTTCAACAAGTTTCAACCTTTTGCCAGTCTTTGAACTGAATTGTTTTTTTAAAAATCCTTCTCTCTTGCTCTCTCTCTCTCTGTCAAATAAATAAATAAAAATCTTTTAAAAAAGGACAGAGAAAAAGAGGGGGTCGCCTGGGTGGCTCGGTTGGTGAAGCCTCTGCCTTCGGCTCAGGTCATGATGCCAGCCAGGGTCCCGGGATCGAGCCCCACATCAGGCTCCTTCTTTTGCAGGGAGCCTGCTTCTCCCTCTCCCTGCTGCTCCCCCTGTTTGTGCTCTCTCTCTCTGTCAAATAAATAAATAAACTCTTTTTAAAAAAAGATAACAATTCTTTAATTTAGAATCATTTTAGATTTACAAAAAAAGGTGCAAAGATAGTAGGAAGTGTTTCTGTATATCCCTTACCCAATTCCCCCCATTATTAAGATCTTACATTTCCATGGTATATTTTCCAAAACGAAGAAACTATTCAACAGATGAATGGATAAAGAAGATGTGGTATATGTATACAATGGAATATTGCTCAGTCATCAGAAAGGATGAATACTTACCATTTACATTGACGTGGATGGAACTGGAGGGTATTGTACTGAGCGAAATAAGTCAGTCAGAGAAAGACAATTATATGGTTTCACTCATATGTGGAATATAAGAAACAGGGCAGAGGACCATAGGGGAAGGGAGGGAAAACTGAATGGGAAATCATCAGAGAGGGAGAAAAACCATGAGAGACTCTTAACTCTAGGAAACAAACTAAGGGTTGCTGGAGGGGAGGTGGGGGGATGGGGTATTTGAGCAATGGGCATTAAGGAGGGCACGTGATGTGAGGAGCACTGGGTGTTCTTTGCAAGTGATAAATTATTGAACATTACATCTGAAACTAATGATGTACTATAAATTGGCTAATTGAATTTAAAAAAGCAAACAAAAACAAAGAAACCAAAAGTGATACATTGCTACAAAACCCTAAACTTTATTTGGATTTCGCCAGTTTTTTCCCATTAATGTTCTTTTTCTGTTCTAGAATCCAATCCAGGTACCACACTGGATTTAGTTGTCACGTCTCCTCAGTCTCCTGTGGTCTGTCACAGTTTCTCACTCTCTCCTTGTTTTTTGTGACCTTGACAGTCTTGTGAAGTACTGGCCAGATATCCTGTAGAATGTCCTCCAATCTGGGTATGTCTGATGTTTTTCTCTTGGTTAGACTAGACTATGAGTATGAGGAAAGGGATGACAGTAGAAGGTATTTTTGGCATGGTGACTCCTCAGACACTTAGTGTCCTGCCCCCCCTCCATCTTGGAAGGAGACTCAAGTTCTACCCTCTGCAGATGGGAAGGGCCAAGAACTATTTGGCTCCAGCACCTCCCGGTTAGGGTAAGTTGAAATAGACCAACATCAAAAATCTCTCCTGAGATTTTTGTAAAACCATGATATTCTAGTTCTTTCTAATGCTTTGGGGATTGAGTAACAATTTTTTAAGCAAACCAGGCCTCAATTTATGGTGCTCTGTGAAATGGTTATTTATCTTTCTGCTCAGAAAGGTATTTCTTTACCTTATCTGGCTCAGAATCAGTGCTGCCTCTCAATACGGACACTTTTGGACACTTCACTCCCTCAGCCTGCTTTCTTTTTCCAACAGAATCAAGCACCATCCAGTATATAATTTACTATTAGTCTAATTTCCGCCCTTCCCCAGTAGAATGTGACTTCTCCGTATGTGCTCTGGTTTGTGATCATTCACTGATGAATCCTCAGCCCCTCTATGTAGCAAGCTCTGAATAGATAGCTGTATGGATTTAATGCATGAGTGACCCAGAGATAGAGCCCTGAATACGGGCAGCGGGGCCTGAAGCACAGGTGTTTTGCCAGCAGGAGGAGCTCCAGGATATTTGAGTGGAATGGACCATTCCAACTGCTAGCGCTTTACCGCGCACAGCGGAATTTTAGCCAATGCTCCTCCAGTGCAACCAACCATGCACCTGGAACCCCCAAGGATCTTGTTCAAGATATTGCTCGTTTTTTATTCAGGAGGTCTGGGTTGGGACTCAAGGTTCTTCATTTCTAGCATGTTCCCAGGTCACGCTGCTGGTTCACACACCACACATGGATTAGCAACATTGTATGACCATCTCCTAGGTATATTAAGGAATAACAACATCCCCAGTCATTCCAAAACTTTATGATTTTTTCTAGAGAAGTGTAGTGGTGAGGAGAGTTTAGGCTTAGGAGACCGATTGACCTGCCTTCAAATCCTGACTCAGCCACTTTCCCACTGGGCCTGTTAATAACCCTGTCTGTCTTAGGTTAATAATAATCTCTGTTACCAAGTTTCCTCAGCTATTAAGTGGGCGAAATAATATGTACTTGGCAGAATTATAAGAGTTAAATGGACAGGGGCACCTGGGTGGCACAGTGGTTAAGCGTCTGCCTTCAGCTCAGGGCGTGATCCCGGCGTTGTGGGATCGAGCCCCACGTCAGGCTCCTCCGCTGTAAGCCTGCTTCTTCCTCTCCCACTCCCCCTGCTTGTGTTCCCTCTCTCGCTGGCTGTCTCTATCTCTGTCAAATAAATAAATAAAATCTTTAAAAAAAAAGAGTTAAATGGACAAATGCAGGTAAAGTTCTCAGAAGGATCTCTAGCACAGAGCGAGTCCTCAGGAAATGGCACTTTAAAATAATTGATACGAATATAGTAGAGTACTTTACATTTTAAAAGGCTTTCCCGGGGCGCCTGGGTGGCTCAGTCGTTAGGCGGCTGCCTTCGGCTCAGGGGGTGATCCCGGCGCGTTCTGGGGTTGAGCCCCACATCAGGCTCTTCCGCTGGGAGCCTGCTTCTTCCTCTCCCACTCCCCCTGCTTGTGTTCCCTCTCTCGCTGGCTGTCTCTCTCTCTCCGTCAAATAAATAAATAAAATCTTTAAAAATAAATAAATGAAAAAATAAAAGGCTTTCCCACGTGTAGCCTGGAGGTTGCATTACTACTGGCTGATGATTGGTGGTGAAACAAGATGACAGATACTACCACCGAATCAAGGGGGGTGGGGAATGAGGTTGACCTGGCAGCCATATTCTCAAGCTGGAACTGTTAATCCCTTCCTCATGGACAGCAGTACTCAGAGTCCTCTTTTCCGATGCTGGGTGAGACATGACTATCCTGAATTCTTTTTTTTTTTAATTTTTGAAAATTTTAGTTAATTATTTTTATTTTTTAAAAGATTTTATTTATTTATTTGACAGAGAGAGAGAGAGAGAGCACAAGCAGGGGGAGTAGCAGAGTGAAAGAGAGAAGCAGACTCCCCGCTGAGCAGGGAGCCAGATGCAGGGCTCCATCCCAGGACCCGGAGATCACGACCTGAGCCGAAGGCAGACGCTTAACTGACTGAGCCACCCAGGTGCCCCTAGTTAGTCGTTTAGAGTGCAGAGGGGGCAGAGGGAGAGGGAGAGAGAGAGATTCTTAAGCACATGCCCAGCACGTGGCCCAACATGGGGCTTGATCTCACCATTATGAGATCATGACCTGAGCCAAAGTCAAGAGCCAGATGCTTAATGGACTGAGCCCCCCAGGCACCCCTCCACTGCCCTGAATTCTTACGACAGCAGTGTGTGACTGCGTAGGGAAGGAGGAAGAGCTCAAAATGAGTGTGTGTGGCAGCGTCCAGGCTTATGACTGTGAAATGTGGGAAGCCTGCATTCTCTTGGCTCCACCGTCTCAGCAGCCTGCCTGTCTCCTGGAATAGACACAGGGGAAGGTGATGACAAATTTGTGACAAGTGACTAAGAACTTGATCTTTCTCCAAAAGGTAGGCACCAGGTAGACAGTTCTCCTTTGCCTGGCTGGGAGTTTCCTGAAACAGACCGTACCAATCGCTGCCTGCATTCCTGATCGTGTTTTGCCAGGTCTCTGGGCTGCTTGTGGGTAGGGGGGGACTACACAGAAATGCTCCCACTCAACTCCTCACCCAGGCCGACTGCCCTCCCCCATGGATCATTCTGCTGAGAGCTATGGTGGACAGTACTGAAGGAGATAAACATATCTTTGTGTCAAGAAATTCATGTCCTCGGGGCGCCTGGGTGGCTCAGTTGGTTAAGCACTTGCCTTCGGCTTATTCCACGGTGGGTTCCTTGCTCAGCAGAGGGCCTGCTTCTCCCTCTCCCTCTGCTGCTCCCCCTGCTTGTTCTCTCTCTCTCTGTCAAATAAATAAATAAAATCTTTTTTAAAAAAAGAAATTCATGTTCTCACCTTGGAAATAATTTTTCAGTTATTGTTTTGCTCATGTCTACATTGTTTTGGGGATTGTGCTTAATGTTGGAGAATGAGAGGGGTAAGTCTGGAAGAACTCGGAGCCCACAACCGGAAATGTAAGTGAAGGAATGGCTTAGAGGTGCTATTAGAGTTACGACACTGGATGTGGTACATTGCCTTGGGACTGAGTGTGGACACTGAGACTTAGGGTAGGAGACCCATCTAAATTGCCTCTGAATCAGGTCTCCATACCACAGGGCTATTGCCTCACTCATCCTCCTATGAACATTAGAAGAGATGGTATCTCACTGAGACAGAATCTGTGTGGTTTTTATTTATTTGAGAGAGAGAGAGTGCAGGGGGAGGGCAGAGGGAAAAGGAGAGAGCATCTCAAGCAGACTCCCGCCTAGTGCAGAGCCCGACTCGGGGCTCGATCTCACAGACTTGAGATCATGACCTGAGCCAAAATCAAGAGTCAGAGCTTAACTGACTAAGCCACCCAGTCGCCCCAGAATCTGTGTGGTTTTATTGGAATCAGCGGTCTTCAGGAATGTGGCTGTGGACTTCCCCGGAGGAGGAGTGGGATTTGATTTGTTGGACCTCGCTCAGAGGACCCCGTACAGAGATGTGACGAGGAAGAACAACAGCAACGTGGTGACAGTTTGCCCAAATGGCTCATTCCTTTACTTAGTCATTTACAGGGCAAGTATTCCCTCAGTACCTATTGTGTTCCAAGATGTGGGTTGAGGACTGGGAAAACACCAGTCCATGAGACAGAAATGATCCTTGCTATCATGGGGCTTTCTGTTTAAGGACTTCCCTACGAAAATGAAGACCTGTACTTTTCATTGACTTTTTGTTTCCTCCATGGGTAAAAGGCTTGGGGTTCCTTAAATGTGTATCTAAGGTTGGGCATGAGTTTCAGATATCAGAGATCCTCAGTGTATTGAGGGGGCACAGAATGGGTATTTGAGTTTGGGATCCTGTTCGAAGACTTATATTGAATTGATGAGAGCTTTGGTTTGCTCATTTGCCACTTTTACAGGCTTGCTTGCCTGTCTTGAGAACCCCTGAGAGTGAAAATGTTGGCGGCTGTTTCATGGAAGCTCCTCTTATCCTCTGTGCAATTGTCTCACACCATGTACTCTTTCTCATGAGCAGGACATCAACCATGAAAGCCCAGCTTAATTGCAGTGAAAGACCTATTTATGTTCTTTAAATTAAACATTTTCATACGGGCTCTTAATCGATTTCTCTCTACTGGCAATTTCTGATAATAACTTCTTTTTGTGAACATCAGTATCAATTGTCATAGAATCATTGTTTGTCAATTACCTAAAATGTCTACACCTTATCCCTGTAATTGCCAGTATGCCCATACAGCCAAGGTTCTCAAAATCTGTCTGCTCATAATTGTGTTTTTTTCCCAATTTAGGGTCCGTATGCTGAATTTGGAAGAAATCTATATTGGCCGTACTGACTTTTTTTTTTTTTTGGTACATTACATCCCCATGACTTATTTATTTTATAACTGGAAGTTTATACCTGTTGACCCTTGTACTGACTTTTAAATCTTCATTCTGGCATTTCTTTCTCCATGTTTTAAATATTTGTCAGGTTTGTTTGAGATTGAGGCTCTCCTTAAGCACCCAGGGTCAACCTCTCAGCAGGACATATTTACGAACCAGCCATGCGATGACCTGAACATGGTAAGAGTCCCATGGGGTGATTCTTTGTCCTTTACATTAAGAGAATAGAGGAAAGGCCCTGAATTAGAAAAATGAATGTGTGGTAGGTGCCCCCAGAGATATCCAGGTGCTAATCCCTGGAGCCTGTGAATGTTACCTTATATGGAAAAAAAGACTTTGTGGATGTGATTAAGTTAAGAATGTTGGGATGGGGAGACTATACTGGATTATCCACATGCACCCTAAATGTAATGACCAATGTCCTTGTATGAGGAAGCTGAGGGAGATTTAACTACAGAAGAGGTACAGGTGATGTGATGACAGAAGCAGGCATTGAAGATGGAGGACGGGTCAGCAAGCCAAGGTATGCCGGCAGCCACTACAAGCTGAAAAAGGTAAGAAAACAGGTTCTCCCCTCAGAGCCTCCAGAAAGAACTAGCACTGCCAAAACCCTGACTTTAGCCTAGTGAAACCAGCTTCAGGCTTCTGACCTCCACAACTGTGAGGGAATACATTTGTGTTGTTTTAAGCCACGAAATTTGTGGTAATTTGTGAAAGAGGCAACAGGAAATGAATCCACCATCTAAGAACTGGGAAAGCCATTTAAGCAAGTGAAATTCACTCAGGAGAAACCAGGAAGTACACCATGAATCTTACAAACTTAGCTCAAAACACATTTTTCACTGAAAATTCACATACATATTTCCATTACTTTGACTCAGATATTGAGTGTTTATAAAATAATCCAGCCATAAACAATTATAAAATCTCTATATGAAAATAATGAGCATGAGAGAGCCTTATTGCAGAAGAATTACCCTTTCAATTTGGTAAAAAACTTAAGGCAGGAGCCATATACATGCACAGGAAATCATTAAAAAATGTAATGCCCATCATAGACAGAAGGATAGAATTCGAATGAAGATAATGAATAGAAGAATGTCTTCAGTCATCACTCATCTCTTCATCAATAGGAGAGACTGTATTCTGAAGAGAAGCTCAATGAATATAATATTTTTTTGAAATTTTCCCCATGAAAGCCAAATTCACTCAGCACAAGAGAATAAATACCAGAGTGAAGGCCTATGAAGGCAATGAATTTGGGAAAGCATGAAGTTTTACACTGGATAAAAACCTTATGAGTATAATCAACATGGAAAAGATTTCTGTCTGAGGGCTCAGGATAATACACACTGGGGAGAAACCCTATGAATGCAGAATTTGTGGGGAAGACTGATGATTCCTCTTCCCTTAGGAAATACATGAGAACTCATAAGGGAGGGAAACTATGGATGCTTTTACTTGCTGTGCACATGGGAATTTAAAATGGGAGTGAGACCTTGTAAATGTTATAAATATGTAGTCGTGGTTTTGATTTGAATTTCCCTGATGGCTAATGAGGTTGAACATTTTTTCATGTGTCTGTTAGCTGTTCGTATGTCTAACCTTACACCAGGTAGAATGGCAAAAATTGACAAGGCAGAAAACAACAAATGTTGGAGAGGATGTGGAGAAAGGGGAACCTCCTACAGTGTTGGTGGGAACGTGAGCTGGTACAGCCACTCTGGAAAACAGTATAGAGTTTCCTCAAAAAGTTAAAAATAGAGCTACCCTATGACCCAGCAATTGCACTACTGGGTATTTACCCCAAAGATACAGATGTAGTGAAAAGAAGGGCCATATGCACCCCAATGTTCATAGCAGCAATGTCCACAATAGCCAAACTGTGGAAGGAGCCGAGATGCCCTTCAACAGACGAATGGATAAAGAAGATGTGGTCCATATATACAATGGAATATTACTCAGCCATCAGAAAGAATGATTACCCACCATTTGCATCGACATGGATGGAACTGGAGGAGATTATGCTCAGTGAAATAAGTCAAGCAGAGAAAGACAATTATCATATGGTTTCACTTATACGTGGAACATAAGGAATAGCATGGAGGACATTAGGATATATATAAAATGGAATATTACTCAGCCATCAAAAAGAATGAAATCTTGCCATTTGCAACAACGTGGTTGCAACTAGAGGATATTATGCTAAGTGAAATAAGTCAGTCAAAGAAAGACAAATACCATATGATTTCACTCGTGGAATTTGAGAAGCAAATCAGATGAACATAAGGGAAAGGAAGGAAAAATAAAATAAGATAAAAATAAAGAGGGAGGCAAACAATAAGAGACTCTTAACTATAGGGAATAAACTGAGGGTTGCTGGAGGGGAGGTGGGTAGGGGGGATGGGGTAATTGGGTGATGGGCATTAAGGAGGGCACTTGATGTGATGAGCACTGGGTGCTGTATGCAACTGATGAATCACTAAATTCTACCCCTGAAACTAATAATACACTATATGTTAACAAAATTTAAATAAAAAAAATTTTTTTTTAAGATTTTATTTATTCATTCGACAGAGATAGAGACAGCCAGCGAGAGAGGGAACACAAGCAGGGGGAGTGGGAGAGGAAGAAGCAGGCTCATAGCGGAAGAGCCCGATGTGGGGCTCGATCCCAGAATGCCGGGATCACGCCCTGAGCTGAAGGCAGACGCTTAACCGCTGCACCACCCAGGCGCCCCTAAATAAAAAAAAATTTTAAATGCTGTTACCTACAGAGTGTGCACAGATGGGAAAGAGAAGAGGCCTGGGGACTGAGCCCTGGGATACTTCAACTCTTGCAGGTGGGGGAGATGAAGAGTAACCAGCAAAGGAGATTGAGAGAGTGGCCCATGAGGAATAAGAGAAATAGGAGAAATACGAAAATCATAGCTAAACCCTATGATCCAGCAATTGCACTACTGGGTATTTACCCCAAAGATACAGATGTAGTCAAGAGAAGGGCCATATGCACCCCAATGTTCATAGCAGCATTGTCCACAATAGCTAAATCGAGAGCCGAGATGCCCTTCAACAGACGAATGGATAAAGAAGATGCGGTCCATACATACAATGGAATATTACTCAGCCATCGGAAAGGAGGGTTACACACCATTTGCATCGACATGGATGGAACTGGAGGAGATTATGTTCAGTGAAATAAGTCAAGCAGAGAAAGACAATTATCATGTGCTTTCACTCATTTATGGAACATAAGAAATAGCAGGGAGATTTAGGAGAAGGAGGGGAAGAATGAAGGGCAGGCAAACAGAAGGGGGAATGAACCACGAGAGACTATGGACTCTGGGAAACAAGCTGAGGGCTTCAGAGGGGAGGGGGATGGGGGAATGGGATAGGCCGGTGATGGGTATTAAGGAGGGCACATACTGCATGGTGCACTGGGTGTTATACGCAAATACTGAATCATGGAACATTGCATCAAAAACTAAGGATGTACTGTATGGTGACTAACATAACATAATAAAAAATTATTAAAAAAATAAATAAAAATTAAAAAAAAGAAAATCATAGCTAAGAAGACAAGTGATTAATGTGTTTCAGGAAGGGAGGGATCAACTTTATCAAATGTTGATAGGTCAGGTAAGATGAGGAGTTTCCTTTGAATTTAACATTGTGAAGGTCGTTGGTGTTCATTGGTGTCTTTGTCAAAAGCTGATTCAGTAGTAATTGGGGCAAAATCTTTATTGGAGTGGGTTAGAAAGAAATGGAAGGATAGGAATTGGAGACAGTGGGATAAACAGCCATTCTTTTTGTGCCCTTACAGTGTATTTCATCTAATATCAGTATAACTGTACCAGCTTTTTTGGTTATTATTTATTTGGCATTTCTTTTTTCATTCTTTTTTATTGTGGCAAAATGTGCATAACACAAAATGTTACCATTTTAACCATTCTTTTTCCATTCTTTTACTATCAACCTTTCTGGGAACCGAGGTTTTTGTGATGCCTTTTGCGAATAGGTGAAAAGTCATGAGAGGATTTAAAATTTTCTAGTCCTTTGTACTATTTTGATATGAGTAAAAATATTCACAAACATTTATGTGGTTATAGATGCTTGAAAGCTCAAATAGCCTTTGCAAGAATAGACACAGAGTAAGCAACTTACAAATCAGAACAGAGAAAACGGAGTGAGAGAAAATTAAGAACAAACAAGTTTGGTCTAAAAAAGCCTAGAAATAAAGAAAAAAACAAAAATAGAAAAATAAGACAAGTAGAAAGCATACAATAAGATAGTAGAAATAAGTTCAAATATGTCTATAATCCCAATAAATGTAATAGGCTAAACTCACCAACTAAAAGATAAATATTGGCACTGGGATAAAAAATGCAAGTTACAATCTGGAGACATCTAAAACATAAGGACAGAAAAGTTGAAAGTCAAAGGATGGTGTAGTTATATTAATAGCAGATGATATAGACATTAAGACAAAATACTAAAAGAGAATAACTGAATCATGATAAAAAAAAGTTCAAATCACTAAAAGACTTAATTCTAAAACCATATGCACTTTAAAAAAAAGATTTTATTTATTTATTTGACAGAGAAAGACAGCGAGAGAGGGAACACAAGCAGGGGGAGTGGGAGAGGAAGAAGCAGGCTCTCCGCTGAGCAGGGAGCCCAATGCGGGGCTCGATCCCAGGACCCTGGGATTGTGACCCGAGCCGAAGGCAGACGCTTAAGGGCTGAGCCACCTGGGTGCCCCTAAAACCATATGCACTTAATATATAATGGCCTCAAAACATACAAGACAAAACTTGATACAAATGCTGGGGGAAAAAAATGGGAAAAATGTGATACCACAATTTACCTGTCTCAGCTATCACTTGTTATCCCTTGATCACAGCTGTCACTTGCTGGAATGTTGGGGAATAACTCAGATTGGGTGCCTCTAGTCAGCCCCATCAGGTATCACTGCAGACAAGGCGTTGGGGTCGAAACATCTGGGTTGTAAACTAGGCTCTACTACAGAATTTATATAACCTAAACTCTCTAAACTATACTTTCTGGAACAGTAAAATGGCAATAATAATCCCTATTTTTTGAGGCTTTAGTGGGGGAATAAATTAAATAGTGCATGTTTTGAAAAGGTTTTTTCTGCCTATCATTTCCCTAGGTTGTTCTGCCCGTGTGAAATGCCAATGTTCAGGGGTATCTCCGTTCCATTACCCTTCTAGGTGCTCTTCTTCTATGGGGGATTTATGAGTGTCCTGGGTCATGGACAACAGGGCTGTCTCATGACTATGTACAACAGGGATGACATATTTATCATAGCACAATGTGGATGGGATGCTCACTTGTGGCCAATTATCTAGGGTGAGGCACTCCAAGCTTTTTCTCTCCCCCTCATTGCCACCCCCGTGAGCTGTGCCCCATAAGCCCTGGGAAAGCCTGGACAGGATCATGTCCTAATTGGATCCTGGAGTACTCACCCCAACATCCTTGGCCTCTTTGCTGTTTTCTAACGTTTTCCATTCTCATAAGATGAACAAGAAACTGGGCTTAAGATCTCTTCCTGTGCAACCCACGCGATAGCAAATCACAGAGAAGCCCTAGCTCTGGGGGGTGAAGAGGTCCCTTCACTTTTGCACCCCATTTGGGGGGTTTATTCTGGAAAGCCTCCACTCTGCTTTCCTGGTTAATGATATACTGTATGGTGACTACCATAAAGTAATAAACTTTTTAAAAATGAAAAAACAAAAAACAACTTGTTAAACCTTGTTTATCTGTTTATTTTGCTATGTCCGCTATAGTAGACACAAAGACCAAGCCTAGCTTCACAGCCACTTCCTTCTCAGGCTGCGCTTTCTTTCTCTTTCAGTGACTTCAGGCTTCCTGTTTTCCCTCCTTTGCCACAAGAACGAAGTCGAAGATGGAATTATAGTGAATCTAGGAAATCTGAGAATTCATTCATAATCGGGAAACACAGGAAACAGTCCAAATTTCCATCAACTTGTGAATGGGTAGACAAAAATTTTGGTATATCCATACAATGGAATATTATTCAGCAAAGAAAAGAAACAAAAGTACTGACTGATACAACATGGATGAATTTCAAAAGCCTTATGCTGAGTGAAAGAAACCAGACACAAAAGACTCCATAAAATATGACCCCAGATACATGGATTCCGTATGACTCTATGACTCTATATGCAAGACTCCATATTGTGTGATTACCTGAAACTCTAGAACAAGTCAATCTATTTTTTTAACAGATTTTCTTCATTTATTTGACGGAGAGATAGAGAGCACAAGCAGGCAGAACGGCAGGCAGAGGGAGAAGGAAAAGCAGGCTCTCTGCTGAGCAGGGAGCCCGACGTGGAACTCGATCCCAGGACCCTGGGATGATGACCTGAGCTGAAGGCAGACAATTAACCGACGGAGCCCCCCAGGTGCCCCTAGAACAGGTCAATCTAGTCTATGTTGACAGGAAGAAGGTCAGTGGTTACCCTGGGTGGGAGGCAGTATACAGACCAGAGGTGTCATGAGGGAGACCTCTGGAGAATATTCTATGTCTTGATTTGAGTGAGTTGTCAAAAACTCATCAAACCTTACACTCAATATTTGAGCATATTATTTACTTTACTGTGTATATTTCTCTCAATAAAAGAAAAGTTAACAAACAAAACTTAGGGGGCGTCTGTGAGGCTCAGTCGTTAAGCATCTGCCTTTGGCTCAGAGCGTGATCCCGGCGTTCTGGGATTGAGCCCCACATCGGGCTCCTCCGCTGGAAGCCTGCTTCTCCCTCTCCCACTCCCCCTGCTTGTGTTCCCTCTCTCGCTGGCTGTCTCTATCTCTGTCAAATAAATAAATAAAATCTTTAAAAAAAAAAAAGAATAAAGTTGCTATGAACATTCGTGAAGGACACTGGTTTGATTTCTGGAGTGGGAGCCATAACATCCTTCAGGAATGGTCAGTGTTTGATCTATCCCTAAGTCAGTTTCAGAAACCGTGTAGGTCAGTGATGGGCAGCCTGGGAGGACTGATGATTGGAAACCTGATGGGGGTGTGGCACAGGCACGCCTGTGTTGGGCATTGTTTGAAGTTCCTGTGGAAAGCAGATAAGGGCCGTCTCTTGAATGTAGTAATTCGCTATCATCACTGGATTAATGCTGTGATGAGCCTGAGACGTGCCAGCAATTGGGGACTTTGAAGCGTCCTCGGGCAGTCCTGGAAGTCCAGCCATGGGTGGCTTCTGCTGGTCGGTAAATGACTGGCAGCAAGAGGAATCAGGAGCATGGTCCCAGGGATTGGGTCCCAAGGTGACCAAAGATCAACTGTCCTGAGTTGGTCAGTCACTGGGGGACCTGATCCACGCCTGGTTTCCAGCGCCCAAGAAGGGGGTGGGGGGTGAGTTTGAGTTTTCATCTCTGTCAGAAGAGGGAGGGCCACGTGCATGGCCCCGGATGTGCACTGAAATATGCAAAGCTCAGTTTATGCACATGAGATGTTGTCACGCCTCAGCCTGAGTGCTTTGAAGACAACAGAAAATAGGAATATTGTATATTGGGAACTGAGTCTGTATGGGATTCAGTATCACAGAGTGTGGACGCTTTGCAGTCAGCTGGCCTTGGCTTAAATATGTCCTTATCCTTCCATTTGCTAGCAGCGTGACCTTGGGGCAGGTGACCTAGCATTGCTGAACTTGAGCTGCTTGTACTGTCACATGTGCCTAAGGGTAATCGTTGTCCTCCAGCCGACAGGGTTGCAGGGAAAATTGAATGCAATACTTAGTATCGGTCCCCAGGGCCTTAGGGCAGGGGCAGGTGAGTTGCAGAAGCAGCAGATCTGGACTTGCTGCCCCTGGGACAGCTCATCATCCTCCTGCTGAGAATGAGCACCATGTGGCTGATGTCCCATATCCAGAGCCTTGTTTCAGTGGAAGGCGTGATGCAGCTGATGGAGGAGAGGTGGGATGGGAGGGTCAGCCCCACGCCTGCTGGAGTAGGGGGGTGGTTCCCTGCAGGGTGTCTACTGGATAGTTCCAGGTGGAGGGTAGCCCTAGGCGGGGAGATACTACCTTACTCCCAAGCCCCAGCACAGGCCCAGAATTGTCCATTGCCTCTTTGCAGATGCTCAGCCAATCCCCATCGGAACCTCCTCGGCCCCCCGCTCCCCTATCTCCGGGAATTCGCCGATTTCTCCTCTGTCCTGATCTAGGGCAGAAAAATCCCTTTTCTTTGGAACTGAGAGGGTGGCAGGGTAATAAGGTGACAACAGTCTCCAGGGTCCTTCCAGTGTGTCCTCCTTTCAAAGATAATAAAATGGCCTGAGAAAAAAACATGACTTTCCCAGGCCTCTCAGATGGTGAGTGATAGCACGGGACTGGAGCCAGGTCTCCTGAATGTGTCCTCCACCCTCGCCACACTCTAGCTAAGACCAAGTTGCCCGCTAAAGTTCCCCTTGAGAATCTGTAAACAGGGGAAGATGATGAGAGAGCCAGACCCTGCCCGACAGCTCCCTTCTTCAGACCTTCCTGTGGATGCTGTCACTTCTGGACAGCCTCCTTCTCAAAGGAGCTCAGGGTCATGTGGTCAGTAAGACTGCATATATTCCAAAACTCCATTATTTTAGTTTTTTTTATTATAGAAATAATGATATTCATGACGGAAGCTTATACACTATAAATCGGTCGAAAGAAGAAAGTTAAAATGACCTTTAACCTCTATCTACATATAAATTCTATTAACCTTTTGATTTATTTGCTTCCTGGTATTTCTTCTGGGTATGTGCTCTGGTGTTTAGGTGCATAAACGTTTAGTATATTAACTTATGGGGCACCTGGGTGGCTCAGTCAGTTAAGTATCTGACTCTTGATTTTGGTTCAGGTCATGATCTTGGGGTCATTAGAGCGAACCCTGCATTGGGCTCCCTGCTTGAGATTCTCTCTCTCCCTCTCCCTCTGCCCTTCCCCCCACTCAATCTTTCTCAAATAAAGAGATCTTTAAAAAAATAAATAAATTTGTACTTGTATATAGGTATGCAGTAAGAGTTGCTGTTGAGCAACGGAAGTGTGTTTGTATTTATCTTGACAAATCAGGAAACATTGTGTTGAATAAAAATAGGCCAATTTCCCTTTAATAATATATCACTGTTGATCATGTAATCAACTCCCACATGGTATGCAGTTGTAATAATAATAACAAAAGCTTGGGTCAATCAGAAAATGATGTCGAATAAAATCGAACATGGAAGGACAAAAAATAACGTGTTTCGTATTACGTAAGTATTGAAATATGTATGTATAGGACAAGGACGAGAGAACATTTTGATAAAGAAATCCTTAATTTGTGAGTAAATTCTCTTTTGAAAGTGTCACTTAATACTGTTATTGTACTTTATTTATTTATTTATTTATTTTAAGATTTATTTATTTGACAGAGAGAGAGACAGCCAGAGAGAGAGGGAACACAAGCAGGGGGAGTGGGAGAGGAAGAAGCAGGCTCATAGCGGAGGAGCCTGATGTGGGGCTCGATCCCAGAACGCCGGGATCACGCCCTGAGCCGAAGGCAGACGCTTAACAACTGAGCCACCCAGGCGCCCCTGTTATTTTACTTTAAAGCAAAATTAAAATCTAGTCTAATCTTAAAAGAGAAAAAACATTCTCAGCCTATCTAGATGGCAACAGACACTAAAATGAAGAGAGTCGGTGTCAAAGACGGAAGCTCAATAAAAAAGGCCGAGGGTGTGACTGGACACACTTTTACTACCACCTGAGGAAGCTGAAATGCCAGAATATCATTCCCACAAAGGGCTCTGCTTCAAGAGTCTAAGTGTGTTTCCCAGATCCTCTCCACCGACCCAGAGAGCCTCTAGGATGCTTCTCAGCCCTTGCAGCAGAAGCCCAGACAGACAAAGGATTATGTTTAAAAGGATAGGTGGATCAGTTGGTATCAACTTATATTATAATACTTTTTTATGGGAAGTCTTTTCCTAAAGCATCCAACTTGAACAGTTTTTTTCTGTCTCTTTCCATGAATTCTATGATACTAGGTTAGGTTTCCTTATATATGTACACTCGAAGAAAGGCATCAGGGGGTACATTCTTATTTACTCAGCCCTGTCCTGACACACGGGAAAGCTGTGTGGGGAAGGAGAGGAGTGTCTGCAGCACCAATTGCGTGCGAAGTTTCCCTACTTTGACACAGGAACATAGGCTCTTGTAGTCCTATAGAAGTCAATCGTTGGCCACTTCCCAGGAGGGTCGTGTAGCTTCCTAGGCATCTCAATGCCTGTTGGCACTATGGTCAGCCAAGGGCAAGTCTCTGGAGAAAGTCACAGGTATAAGCTATTTTTTTTAAAGATTTTATTTATTTGACAGAGACACAGCGAGAGAGGGAACACAAGCAGGGGGAGTGGGAGCGGGAGAGGGAGAAGCAGGCTTCCCACTGACCAGGGAGCGGGACTCGATCCCAGGACCTTGGGATCATGACCTGAGCAGAAGGCAGACGCTTAGCGACTGAGCCACCCAGGCGCCCCAGGTATAAGCTCTTTGTTGCGGCACTTGCAACAGATAGAGATGGGGGCTCTGGCCAGGAAAGAGGATCTGGGTGGGGCCCCAACAGTGTTTAGTCCATCTAATGAGGATGTGCAAAGAGGGAAAATGCTGCTCGGAAGGGTTCTTAGAAGCGTCATCCTCAGCTTCTCTCATGAATCTCCTCATGTGGTTCTTCTGCTTCAGGAATCCCAAGGTTTTCTCAGACTGAAGAAACAGATTTGCTTTTATACAGGATTACTTGGGTGCATACCAAAAGCTGATTTCCGGATGCAGCCTTTGCCACAGTCACCGCATTTCTAAGGCTTAGTTTGAGGATGAGTACTCTGGTTCTTACTCCAACTTGACTGCTTCGCGATGGCCTTGTCACGCTCAGTACCTACATAGGGTTTTTCTCCTGTGTCAATTTGCTGATGGTGTGGGAGCTGTAGGTTTCCCACAGTCATCACATTCATAAGGTTTCACCCCAGTATGAAGTCTCTGATGTGTAATCAAAACTGACTTCTACGTGAAAGTCTTCCCACATTCAGGACATATACGGGATTTCTCTCCAGCGTGAATTTTCTGGTATGCGAGGAGATTGGATTTTTTTGGTGAAAGCCTTCCCACATTTATTGCATATGTAGGGTCTGTCTTGGGCGTGACTTTGTTGATGCTCATGGAGCTGTGACTTGAAAGTGAAAGGATTTCCACGACCACTGCGTTCATCTCTAACGTGACCTTTCTGAGGTGTACTTAAGTTTGACTTCCGGTTGAAGGCCTGTCCACATTCAGGACATCCATAGGGTTTCTCTCCAGTAAGAAAATTCAGATGTACGTTGAGGTGGGACTTCTGGGTAAAGGTTTTTCTACAGTCACTGCCTTCATAAGGTTTTTCCGCCAGTATGAATTCCCTGATGTGTCATCAAGACTTACTTGTAAGTAAACGCCTTTCCACATTCAGGACAAACACAACCTCTCTCTCCAGCATGAGTCTTCCGGTGTGCAAGGAGCTTTGATCTTTTGGGGAAGCTTTGATTTTGTGCATACATAGGGTTTTCCTCCTGGGTGAGTTTTCCTATGTTCATGGAGTTGTTATTTGGAAGTGAAAGATTTCACACAGTCACTACAGTCATAAGGTTTCTCACCACGATGAATTCTTTGATGTGCAGCCAAGTGAGTCTTTTGGATAAAAACCTGCCTACGGGGGCGCCTGGGTGGCACAGCGGTTAAGCGTCTGCCTTCGGCTCAGGGCATGATCCCGGCGTTGTGGGATCGAGTCCCACATCAGGCTCCTCCGCTATGAGCCTGCTTCTTCCTCTCCCATTCCCCCTGCTTGTGTTCCCTCTCTCGCTGGCTGTCTCTCTCTGTCAAATAAATAAATAAAATCTTTTAAAAAAATAATGGAAACAATGAATAGTTCCTCTTGAATTTGTCCACTATTTCATTGTGAAATAAGCTTTTAAGGAAATTCTCTGTTATAGGGTTTCAATCCTACACTTCCCTCCTAAAAAGAGAAAAAAGAACATGAAATTGAAACATTGAGTAATTAACCAAATATAGGTGAGCTACATGTAACGAATCCAGGTTGGACAGAGGGACATCAGATGATGATGACGATGGTGATGATGACGACGACAGTCATAGGAAACACTCCTATGGTTCTTGCTATATGCTATGTACTTATACAGCACTTAGGACCTGCCAGGCACTGTTTTCAGTGATACAGATGTATAGGCACATACATACATACCTTTAGTTTGTTTTTTTTTAAAGATTTTATTTATTTATTGGACAGAGAGAGACACAGCCAGCGAGAGAGGGAACACAAGCAGGGGGAGTGGGAGAGGAAGAAGCAGGCTCATAGTGCAGGAGTCTGATGTGGGGCTTGATCCCAGAATGCCAGGATCACGCCCTGAGCTGAAGGCAGACGCTTAACGACTGAGCCACCCAGGCGCCCCTACGCACATACCTTTAAACTCATTTAATCCTCACAGCAATCATCTATGTTACATACTATTATACATGTTTTTAAAAGAAACTAAAGCTCAAAATGAGGAAATCATTGTCCCAAGATAACATGGGTAATATATAGGAGAGGTTAGATTTAAACGAAGGCTCAGCCTTACCCTAAGTAATACATCAAGTTACCTGGAAGGGGAAATAACTAATATTTCAATGATTTGTATAGAAGATGAAATATAGTACGTCTTTACTATTAATAGAATTAATAAATTATACTATTATCCAATTCTACCAAATTTTAAGATTTTGAGCATGATTGGCTCACAAAATCCAGTTTTGTTTTCCTCTTTTTATTTATTTGTTTGTTTGTTTATTTTTTAATGATTTTTTATTATATTATGTTAGTCACCATACAGTACATCCCCTGTTTCCGATGTAAGGCTCGATGATTCATTAGTTGTGTATAACACCCAGTGCACCATGCAATACGTGCCCTCCTTACTACCCATCACCGGTCTATCCCATTCCCCCACCCCCCTCCCCTCTGAGGCCCTCAGTTTGTTTCTCATAGTCCATAGTCTCTCATGCTTCATTCCCCCTTCTGATTACCCCCCTTTCTTTATCCCTTTCTTCCCCTACCGATCATCTTAGTTCTTATGTTCCATAGATGAGAGAAATCATATGATAGTTGTCTTTCTCTGCTTGACTTATTTCACTTAGCATTATCTCCTCCAGTGCCGTCCATGTTGCAGCAAATGTTGAGAAATCGTTCTTTCTGATAGCTGAGTAATATTCCATTGCATATATGGACCACAACTTCTTAATCCAGTCATCTGTTGAAGGGCATCTCGGCTCCTTCCATGATTTGGCTATTGTGGACATTGCTGCTATGAACATTGGGGTGCATATGGCCCTTCTCTTCACTATGTCTGTATCTTTGGGGAAAACACCCAGTAGTGCAATGGCTGGGTCATAGGGTAGCTCAATTTTTAACTTTTTAAGGGACCTCCACACTGTTTTCCAGAGTGGCTGTATCAACTTGCATTCCCACCAACAATGTAGGAGGGATCCCCTTTCTCCACATCCTCTCCAACAATTGTTGTCTCTTGCCTTGTCGATTTTTGCCATTCTAACTGGCGTAAGGTGGTATCTCAGTGTGGCTTTGATTTGAATTTCCCTGATGGCTAATGATTTTGAACATTTTTTCATGTGTCTGTTAGCCATTTGTATGTCATCATTGGAAAAGTGTCTGTTCATATCTTCTGCCCATTTTTTGATTTGTTTATTTGTTTCTTGTGTATTGAGTTTGAGAAGTTCTTTGTAGATCTTGGATACCAGTCCTTTATCTGTAGTGTCATTTGCAAATATATTCTCCCATTCCGTGGGCTGCCTCTTAGTTTTTTTGACTGTTTCCTTGGCTGTGCAAAAACTTTTTATCTTGATGAAGTCCCATAAGTTCATTTTATCTTTTGTTTCTCTTGCCTTTGGGGATGTGTCATGAAAAAGGTTGCTTTGGCCGATGTTGTAGAGGTTGCTGCCTATGTTCTCCTCTAGAATTTTGATGGATTCCTGTCTCACATTGAGGTCTTTCATCCATTTGGAGTTTATTTTTGTGTATGGTGTGAGAGAGTGGTCAAGTTTCATTCTTTTGCATGTAGCTGTCCAATTTTCCCAGCACCATTACTGAAGAGACTGTCTTTTTTCCACCGGATGTTTTTTCCCGCTTTATCAAAGATTAGTTGCCCAAAGAGCCGAGGGTCCATTTCTGGGCTCTCTATTCTGTTCCATTGGTCTATGTGTCTGTTTTTGTGCCAGTACCATGCTGTCTTTGTGATCACAGCTTTGTAGTACAGCTCGAAATCCGGCATTGTGATGCCCCCAGCTTTGTTTTTCCTTTTCAACAGTTCCTTGGAGATTCGGGGCCTTTTCTGTTTCCATACAAATTTAAGGACTATTTGTTCCAGTTCTTTGAAAAATGTCCTCGGTATTTTGATCAGGATAGCATTGAAAGTGTAGATTGCTCTGGGTAGCATGGACATTTTAACTATGTTAATTCTTCCGATCCATGAGCATGGAATATCTTTCCATCTTTTTATGTCTTCCTCAATGTCTTTCAAGAGTGATTTATAGTTTCTAGCATATAGGTCCTTTACGTCTCTGGTTAAGTTAATTCCAAGGTAACGTATGGTTTTTGGTGCTATTGTAAATGGGATGGATTCCCTAATTTCTCTTTCTTCGGTCTCGTTATTCGTGTATAGAAATGCAACTGATTTCTGAGCATTGATTTTGTATCCCGCCACGTTACTGAATTGCTCTATAACTTCTAATAGTTTGGGCGTGGCTTCTTTTGGGTTTTCCATATAGAGTATCATGTCATCTGTGAAGAGAGACATTTTGACTTCTTCTTTGCCGATTTGGATACCTTTGATCCCTTTTTGTTGTCTGATTGCTGTTGCAAGGACTTCTAGTACTATGTTGAATAATAGTGGCGAGAGTGGGCATCCTTGTCGTGTTCCTGATCTTAAGGGAAAGGCTTCCAGCTTTTCCCCATTGAGAATAATATTTGCAGTAGGCTTTTCATAGATGGCTTTTATGAGATTGAGAAATGTACCCTCTATTCCTACACTCTGAAGGGTTTTAATCAGGAAAGGATGCTGTATTTTGTCAAATGCTTTTTCGGCATCAATTGAGAGGATCATATGGTTCCTGAGTCTTTTCTTGTTGATATGATGTATCATGCTGATTGATTTGCGAATATTGAACCACGCTTGCATCCCAGGGATGAATCCCACTTGATCATGAAGGATAATCCTTTTAATGTACTGTTGGATTCTATTAGCCAGGATCTTGTTGAGGATTTTGGTGTCCATATTCATTAGGGAAATCAGTCTGGAATTCTCCTTTTTGATGGGGTCTTTGCCTGGTTTGGGGATCAAGGTAATATTGGCCTCATAGAATGAGTTTGGTAACTTTCCTTCTGTTTCTATTTTTTGAAATAGCTTTAGGAGAATAGGTATTATTTCTTCTTTGAATGTTTGGTAGAATTCCCCAGGAAAGCCGTCCGGGCCTGGAGTTTTGTTATTTGGAAGGTTGTTTATCACTGACTCAATTTCTTCATAATTAATTGGCCTGTTTAAGAAATCAATTTCTTCCGGTTTCAATCTTGGTAGTTTATAGGTTTCCAGGAAGGATTCCATCTCTTCCAGATTGCTTAGTTTATTGGCATATAGCTGTTGATAAAAATTTCTAATAATCCTTCCAATTTCAATGGTGTTCGTCGTGACCTCTCCTTTTTCATTCATAATTTTAATAATCTGGGTCCTTTCTCTTTTCTTTTGGATAAGTGTTGCCAGTGGTCTGTCAATTTTATTGATTCTATCAAAGAACCAGCTTCTAGTCCTGTTGATCTGCTCTACTGTACTTCTGGTTTCTGCTTGATTGATTTCAGCTCTAATTTTGGTCAACTGCTTCCTCGTGAGTGGATTAGGCCTGTCCCTCTGTTGCTGTTCCAGCTTCTTGAGGTGAGAATATAAAAACTGCATTTTAGATTTTTCTATTCTTTTGAGTGAGGCTTGGATGGCTATGTATTTCCCCCTTAGGACTGCCTTTGCAGTATCCCATAAGTTTTGGACCGTTGTGTTTTCATTCTCATTGGTCTCCATAAATTGTTTAAGTTGATTTTTGATTTCCTGGTTTATTGAGTCATTCCTGAGCAGGATGGTTCTTAGTCTCCAAGTGTTTGAGTTTCTTCCAAATTTTTCCTTGTGGTTGAGTTCCAATTTCAGAGCGTTGTGGTCTGAGAATATGCAGGGGATAATTTCAATCTTTTGGTATCGGTTGAGACCTGTTTTGTGTCCCAGAACATGGTCTGTTCTTGAGAATGTTCCATGGGCATTAGAATAGAATGAGTATTCTTTGGTTCTGGGGTATAGTGTTCTATATATATCTATGAGGTCCAACTCTTTGAGTATGGCATTCAAAGCCTTTGATTCTTTGCTTAGTTTTTGCCAGGGTGTTCTGTCTATTTCTGTTAGTGGAGTGTTGAGGTCCCCTACTATTAATGTATTTTTATCTATATGTCTCTTTATTCTGGTTAAGAGTTGGCTTGTGTATCTTGCTGCTCCCCTGTTGGGGCATATATATTTATAATTGTCATATCCACTTGTTGAATACTTCCTTTAAGAATAATATAGTGCCCTTCTGCGTCTCTAACTATAATCTCTAGTTTAAAATCCAATCTATCTAATATGAGAATTGTTATCCCAGCTTTCTTTTGAGGTCCATTTGCGTGAAAGATGGTACTCCATCCCCTTACTCTCAGTCTGAATGCATCTTTGGGTTCGAAATGAGTCTCTTGTAGACAGCAAATGGATGGGTCATTTCTTTTTATCCAATCTGCAACCCTGTGTCATTTATGGGAGCGTTTAAACCATTTACATTGGCACTAAGAACTGAGAGATAGAATTTTAATGATGCCATGTTGCCAGTAAAGTCTTTGTTTGTATCCGTTGTGACTTTCTGTTCTGTATCACTCTTGGGGCCTTTTTACCTTTATAGAACCCCCCTTAATATCTCCTGTAGGGCTGGTTTCGTGGTTACGAAATTGGTTAATGACTGGCGATTCTGAAATGTCTTTATTTCTCCATCAATTCTGAATGACAGCCTTGCTGGATAAGGGATCCTTGGCTACATGTTTTTCTCTGAAAGAGCTTATAAATGCTCCCCCAACCCTTTCTCTCATTCCAGGGCTGTGTAGACAGGTCTGACGTAATTCTGATGCCTTTGCCTTGGTATGTGAGAAATTTCTTTGCCCTGGCCACTTTCAACACTGTATCCTTGGATCTAATATTTGTGAATTGCACTATGACGTGACATGGCGTAGGTTTGTCGTGGTTGAGCTTGGGAGGGGTCCTCTCTGCCTCTTGAACACGAATGTCTGTTTCCCTCGCTAGATTAGGGAAGTTTTCAGCTACAATTTGTTCAAATATCTCTTCTAGACCTCTGTTTTTCTCCACCCCTTCGGGGATGCCGATGATTCTGACATTGGATCGTTTCATTGAGTCAGTAATCTCCCGTAACCTACATTCGTGGGCGTGGATTTTTTTTTTTAAAGATTTTATTTATTTATTTTGACAGAGATAGAGACAGCCAGTGAGAGAGGGAACACAAGCAGGGGGGAGTGGGAGAGGAAGAAGCAGGCTCAAAGCGGAGGAGCCTGATGCGGGGCTCGATCCCATAACGCCGGGATCATGCCCTGAGCCGAAGGCAGCCGCTTAACCGCTGTGCCACCCAGGCGCCCCAGGCGTGGATTTTTTTAAGAGCAGCTTCTATTTTCGTTTTTTCCTCTATTAACCCGTCCTCCAATTCACTAACACGTTCCTCTGGTTCGGTGACCCTGGCCATCAGAGCCTCTAGTTTTGCCTGCATTTGGCTCATAGAATTTTTAATTTCTGTCAGATTCGCTCTCATTTCTGTCCTTAGGGATTCTATATTCTCAGTAACCTTTTCGTTAATACTTTTTTCAATTCTACTCATCATTTTGACCATCGTTACTCTGAATTCCATTTCTGATAATTTGGTTACATCGATATCTATTATTTCTGTGGCAGAGGCCACAGACTCACTGTCTTTTCTTTGCTGGGGGGGGCTTCTCCTTCTTGTCATTCTGATGAGTAGAGGTTGCGGGGTTGTCCAGAGCCCAAATTATTGACTGGGTCCCAGGCCGTGCCCCTTGTTTTATAGGGATCTTGGGGATGTGGGCTTCTTCTTTAAAGATTTTATTTATTTATATGTGGCAGAGAGACAACCAGCGAGAGAGGGAACAGAAGCAGGGGAGTGGGAGAGGAAGAAGCAGGCTCCCAGAGGAGGAGCCCGATGAGGGACTCCTTTCCGGAACGCCAGGATCACACCCTAAGCCGGAGACAGGCGCTCAATGACTGCGCCACCCATGCGCCCGGGTTGTGGGCTTCTTGATTTTTCAGCCTGCCTTCTGTGTTCTGGGGGAGGGGCCTGCTGCGCCGATACTCAGGCAACCCTGTTTGGGTAGAGTCTCCGTGTCCCCTGCGAGGGGGGATGGGGATGGGCACTCTCTGAGCCGGTATTTCCAGGCTTTTGTTCTCTGGTGGCTTTCCCTGGCGGTTTGCTGTGCCTCTTCTGAGAGTCAGAGCAGCAGCGGCCAAATTTCAGCCTCTGTCACAGAACAGAGGGATTGCGGCCCGTTCTCTACTATTGTTCTGGCCACTTTAACTCCGTTACTGTTGGTGCTGCTCAACCCTGCAGCGTCCCGGGATGTGCGCCCCACACCCGGCGTCCCAGCCCTCACTTCCAGGGCCGGCGCGTCTCTGTCCTTTGTGTTTCTAACGCCGCCAGCCGCCAGCCGCCCCGCGCGCTCCCGGATCTCCCGGTCTCAGTCTGGATCCAGTGAGCGCACCGGGATTCCGGTGTTCCGCGAGATGCCTGGTGGCGCGCGCACCCGGCTCACGGTCTCAGTCTGCTGTTTCGCAGGTGCTGTCCACGAGTCCACCCGCTCTGTTTTCCTCTTTTTAAAAGTCAGACTAAAATATTGGAATCCAGAACTTTGTCCTGTCCCCAAACTTCACTGTTCTTTCACTCTTACGTTGTGTTTTTTTATATCCCCAAGCTCTTTTCCTTTATTTTCTAGATCTTAAGCATACCGATTTGTATGCATGGATTGGGAGCTCCTTCCAGCTTTTTACTACGTTTAAAAACGTACCAGTGTGGACGATATTTAGTTACAACTACCAACCTTCAATGTAAAAAGTTCATGCCTATGCTGAAAATAATTATTTTCAACACTTCGAGCCACAGACTTAAAGCAGCACATTAATGGAGACATCAGTCTCAAAAAAAGAGCTATGAATGTGACTTTGCATTCTACTAGTAAGGAACAGTTCTTCAAAAAATCCAGTTTATGGGGTGCCTGAGTGGCTCAGTTAGTTAAGTGTTTGCCCTCTGCCCACCCCACCCCCACCCCAGCTCGTGCTCATGCGCTCTCTCCCTCCCTTTCAAGTAAATAAATAAAATCTTTTAAAAAGTTAAGAATCCAATTTATTCCTAAATCCAATAATTATTCACACTCTTCTTCCATTAATCTTGCCTTTTCTGCTCCTTTGTGCCAATTCGAAATGTATGTGTAGATCTCTGAAAATGGACTCAACCTCATCCCACCTCTAGGAAGACCCTAGTTTCTCTGAATTTTAAAAGCAGACACATAAGAACTAGGAAGATCGGTAGGGGAAGAAAGGGATAAAGAAAGGGGGGGTAATCAGAAGGGAGAATGAAGCATGAGAGACTATGGACTCTGAGAAACAAACTGAGGGCTTCAGAGGGGAGGGGTGGGGGAATGGGATAGGCTGGTGATGGGTAGTAAGGAGGGCACGTATTGCATGGTGCACTGGGTGTTATACACAACTAATGAATCATCGAGCCTTACATCGGAAACCGGGGATGTATTGTATGGTGACTAACATAATGTAATAAAAAACCATTAAAAAAATAAATACAATAAAAGCAGATGCTATCTATTTGATCCACTTTGATGCCTTTTTAGTAAGAGTTGTTCACTTCCCTGGACTAATTAGTGAACAAAGGCTAAATTCTTTTGTGTTTTCAAGCCACGGTTTCCCTTACCACTAATAGTCTGCTTCTTTGAATTCTTTTTGACACAGCAAAAAACAGCCACTGAAACAAAACCCTCTGATTTGCCTATCTCCACAAACCAGTAATTTCAGTATTTGAACTGGTTTCTCCATTTTTCTGTTAGAAAATTTAAGAATAAAATACTGCTATTGCTCTTATTCTTTTTTAAAAAAACTTTTATTTATTTGACAGAGAGAGAGAGAGAGACAGAGCACAAGCAGGCAGAGCTGCAGGCAGCAGGCAGAGGGAGAGGCAGGCTCCCTCCTGAGCAGAGAGTCCGACGTGCGGCTCAATCCCAGGACCCTGGATCATGACCTGAGCCGAAGGCAGACGCCCAACTGACTGAGCCACCCAGGCGCCCCTATTGCTCTTATTCTTAAGGATTTACTTTTAATAAAGATTTTATTTATTTGACAAAGAAAGAGGGCACAAGAGAACATAAGTAGGGGGAGCAGCAGAGGGAGAGGGAGAAGCTTGCTCCCTGCTGAGCAGGGAGCCCGACACAGGGCTTCATCCTGCATGGCCTGAGCCCAAGGCAGACACTCAACCGCCTGAGCCACCCAGCGCCCCTTATTCTTAAGGATTTAAAAAAGGATCTAGGAAAGAAGTGATCATATACCACACAATTTAAAAGCATATTCTTTGTATATGAATATTTCCAGAAGGATACCTAAGAAATTATTAACACTGGTAATCCCTGGGGAAGGGAACTGGGGACAAAGGTGGGAGTGAGATTTTTCACTGTGTGCTCTTTCACACTTCTTGAATGTCAAAACTTGTGAATGTAGTACATCTGCAAAAATTTTAAATTACAAAATAAAATAAAGGGAGAAAGTTTCTATTTGTTCTGAGTTTCTATGGGATGGGGATGAAGAGAGGAAAAGAATATTAAATGCTGGATTAATTAAGAACTAGTTTTATGGAACAGGTGAAATCTGTATCTAAATGGTCAGAGCCCTAAATAATCAAGAGCCTAGATGCAGAAAGATATTTCACCTGTAGGAAACATTCAGAACACTGAAGTCAAGCATAAGTTATGGAAGATATATAGATATAAGGTTAAACTGGAAATATGCAGCCTGTTATCACTGAGAGGAGAATTTAATTATGTGCTGCATAATAGGGAGTAACTGCAATTTTATTTCCTAAAGCAAGTACAAGATAAATGTTATGGTTCAGGCAATGAAATCTGTCAACAGTACCTAAAGTGAATTTGTAAAAAAAACCTGCAATTAGATAATTCCGTTAAGAACAGAATAGTCTAAACATGGTAAAATATAAACTTGGTTTAAGGTGACATAGATGGGACTTGAAAAGAAGGGACATTTAAATAGCACTTTCAGAAAGAGAAAAAAGGGTAGGATTTTCAGAGTGCAGAATTTAGAAGGGGAGAAAATGTTCTGATTTGGGCAATGATGATTCCAGTTATTATACTGAGAATGAGGGAATCGAATAGTTGTGAGAAATGTCCTTTTACATAGGAAAATATGGTACTACAGTACAGTTGTAATTCAAGGAGAAAAGATATTACTATAGGAGTCAATTGAATAGGGAACTGGACTTCTGGGAAAGCTGGTGGAGTAGGAGAATCCCAGGCTCACCTCACTCCCCAGATACACCTAGATAATACCCTCATTACTGTAAATATCCCAGAAAATGCCCCCAGAGACTGGCAGGACAGACTCTCCACAGCTAAATAGAGAGAGAGGCCACATCGAAGAGGGTAGGAAGGGCGGAGACATGGTTGGGAGAAAAATGACCTGCAGGACTGTCCCTGGAGGGAGGGATACTGTGGGTGCAGAGAGGGGGAGGAGTAGACTCCCACACCAGGCACACCAGGTATGGGAGACCCACATTGGGAAGACAAATCCCCATTGTATTTGGCTTTGAAAACCAGACGGGCCTGGTTTTGTGAGTTTTTACACTCAGTGGGGCTTAACACCTGAAACTTTAAAAATCAGCAGCTACGCTCTGGGAGAGCCATAGAGTAAGAGGAAACTGAGTCCCAAACTTGAAGAGACACCACAACAACCAGCCCCACTGAGATACAGCACAGAAGCAGCAGCTTGAAAAATGTCTCAGTATACGGGAGGAAGATTCACTTAATAATCTCAGAATGTGTGCTGGAGGGGCAGGGATCTTTGGGATACTTCTCCAAGAGCAAAGGAGTTGTCAGGCACCATTTTCCTTTCCCAACTCCCAGCCTAGATACACAGATAACTGCAGGAACCAGCCCAGTGTGGACACTCTCCACCTAGCTTGCTAACAGCAGGCCCTGCACCCACACATTTCTGGGGATCTACCCCCTCTAACCCCCTTGCACTCAGCAGAAGTTTCCCAAGTGGCTTGCAGGTCCCCTCAGGCGGCAGACCACTGGGGACCTTGCTGGCACTGTGTGCCCCACCCCCACATTCTCCTGTGGACTTGGACTCCAACATGCCCTTGGTAGGAGTCCATCCCAAGCTGTGCTGCACATCTGGCAGTGTGCAAGCATCCCAGAGGGGGGCCAGCAGAACTCCAAAGTGACTCCTGCCCCAGGGCGAGAGGAAAATAATCACAAACACCAGTTGAACGGCAGCATCACCAGTGTGCTGGGGCAGACATCTGGTCTGACTGCAGGCCTGGTCAACCAATGAAAGCCTCTCAGAGGACCACACAGGGAAAGTGCCCTGCAGTGGGGCGCTACTGCAGCTTTGGGAAGTGCCTGGTCTGATTCAACTTAAGCCCAAGACAGCTCCGGACTGGCCCACTAACAACACAGGGACCAAGCCCTTCCCACAACAGACAAAGAGAGCCCCTGCAGATGACTGGACTGAAGGTAAATGCGGCTCAGCCACAACACACAATACACACAGGAAACACCCCTGAAGTGCCAGGTTCCGGTGAACAGGGGGCATTGCCCTGCAGGGCACTACAGGACCTCTTCTTCATAAGGCCACTATTTTCAAGAGCAGAGCTGTAGCAGATTTTCCTAACACATAGAAACAGATGCTGAGAATTATACAAAACGAGGAGATAGAGGACTATGTCCCAATTGAAAGGACAGGACAAAATCACAGCGAGAGAGCTAAACAAAACAGAGATAGGTAATACGCCTGAGAGAGAATTTAAAGTAATGGGAATAAAGTTACTCACTGGACTTGAGAAAAGAGTGGAGGGACTTGGTGAGACTTTCAACAAAGAGATGTAAAACATAAAAAAGAACCAATCAGCGATGAAGAATTTAATAACCAAAATTAAAAATACACTAGAAGGAATAAATAGAAGACTAGAGGAAGCAGAAAAACAGACCAGCAACCTGGAGGACAGAGTAATGGAAAGCAATCAAGCTGAACAGGAGAGAGAAAAAAGAAGAACAAAAATGAAAATAGGTTTAGAGAACTCAGTGACATGCTAACAACAATGAATGTATCAACCAAGAAGTAAAAAAGGAAGTAAAAAAATATATGGAGACAAATGAAAATGAAAACACAATGGTCCAAAATCTTTGGGATGCAGCAGAAGCTGTTCTCAGAGGGAAATTTATAGCAATACAGGCCTAACTCAAGAGGCAAGAAAAATCTCAAACAGTCTAACCTTACACCTAAAGGAATTAGAAAAAGAAGAACAAAGAAAACCCAAAACCAGTAGGAGGAAGGAAATAATAAAGATTAGAGCAGAAATAAACAAAATAGAAACTAAAAAAGCAATAAAACAGGTCAATGAAACCAGGAGCTGATTGCTTGAAAAGATTAACAAAACTGATAAACCTTTAGTCAGACTCATAAAAAGAGAGAGAAAGAGAGAGGACTCAAATAAACAAAATCACAAATGAAAGAGGAGGAATAACAACCAACACCACAGAAATACAAAGGATTATAGGAAAATATTATGAAAAATTATATGCCAACCAATTGGAAAACCTAGGAGAAATGGATAAATTCCTGGAAACCTATAACCTCCCAAAACTGAATCAGGAAGAAATAGAAAATTTGAACAGACCAATAACCAGCAATGAAATTGAATCAGTAATCAAAAAACTTCCCACAAACAAAAGTCTAGGTCCAGATGGTTCCACAGGTGAGTTCTACCAAACATACGAAAAAGAGTTAATACATATTCTTCTCAAACTATTCCAAAAAATAGAAAAGGACAGAAAATTTCCAAATTCATTCTATGAGGCCAATTACCCTGATACCAAAACCTGATAAAAACATTACAAAAAAAGGAGAACTACAGGGCAATATTTATGATAAACATACATGCAAAAATCCTTAACAAAATACTAGCAAACTGAATCCAACAATACATTAAAAAAATCATCCACCATGATCAAGTGGGATTTATTCCTGGTTTGCAAGGGTGGTTCAATATTTGCAAATCAATCAACATGATACACCACATTAATAAAGGAATGGATAAGAACCATATGATCCAGGGCGCCTGGCTGGCTCAGTCAGTTAAGCATCTTCCTTCAGCTGGGGTCATGATCCCAGGGTCCTGGGATCAGGCCCCATGTTGGGCTCTCTGCTCAGCAGGGAGCATGCTTCTCTCTCTCCCACTCCCTGCCACTCCCCCTGCTTGTGCTCTCTCTCTCCCTCTCTCTGTGTCAAATAAATAAATAAAATCTTTTTAAAAACAATAATATGATCCTCTCAATAGATGCAGAAAAAGCATTTGACAAAGTACAAGCATCCATTCTTAATAAACAAAAAGTAGGGGTAGAGGGAACATACCTCAACTTCATAAACGCCATATATGAAAGACCCACAACTATTAGTTTGTTAGTCTTCTTTAATGGGGAAAAACTGGGAGCTTTTCCTCTACAGTCGGGAACATGACAGGGATGTCCACTCTCTCTGCTCTTATTTAACATAGTACTGGAAATCCTAGCCTCGACAATCAGACAACAGAAAGAAATAAAAGTCATCCAAATCAGCAAGAAAGAAGTAAGACTTTCACTATTCACAGACGACATGGTACTCTATGGAAAACATGAAAGACTCCACCAAAACATTGCTTGACTTGATACACAAATTCAGTAAGGTTGCAGTATACAAAGTCGATATACAGAAATACGTTGCATTTCTATACACCAATAATGAAACAGCAGAAAGTGAAATCGAGGAATAGATCTCATTTACAATTGCACCAAAAATCATAAGATACCTAGGAATAAACCTAATCAAAGAGCTAAAAGATCCGTACTCTAAAAGCAATAAAACACATATGAAAGAAATTGAACGAGACACAAAGAAATGGAAAGACATTCCATGTTCATGGATTGGAAGAACAACCATTACTAAAATGTCTGTACTCCCAAAGCAATCTACACATTTAATGCGATCACTATCAAAATACCAATAGCATTTTTCACAGAGCTTGAACAAACAATCCTAAAATTGTATGGAACCAAAGAAGACCCCGAATAGCCAAAACAATCTTGAAAAAGAAAAACAAAGCTGGAGGCATTACAATTCCAGACTTCAACTTACATCACAAAGCTATAATGGTCAAGACGGTATGGTACTGGCACAAAAATAGACATATAGACCAATGGAACAGAATAGAACAGCCAGAAATGAACCCATAGCTATATGGTCAACTAATCCTCAACAAAGCAGGAAAGAATACCCAATGGAAAAAAGACAGTCTCCTCAACAAATGGTGTTGGAGAAGCTTTTATCTTGACGAAGTCCCAATAGTTCCTTTTTTCCTTTTGTTTCCCTTGCCTTTGGAGACGTGCCTAGCAAGAAATTGCTGTGGCCGAGGCCAAAGAGGTTGTTGCCTGTGTTCTCTAGGATTATGATCAATTCCTATCTCACATCTAGGTCTTTCATTCATTTTGAGTCTATTTTGTCTATGGTGTAAGAAAGGGGTCCAGTTTCATTCTTTTGCATGTTGCTGTCCAGTTTTCCCAACACCACTGCAAAATAAAGAGTTGGGCAAAAATACACCAAGTCCAGGGAAGCCTGTCTGATGATATAATTATCGAATGGATATTCAAGGTGAAAAGCATCCAATCAGCATAAGGGGGTTTTCTATAAAGGCAGAATTAGTGTACTAAGGAGCTTAGGAAGAATGAATTTAGGAACCCTGATCCAAAAATTAAACCCAGTCCCAAATAGCCAAAACAATTTTGAAGAAGAACAGAGTTGGAGGTCTCATACCTCCTGATTTCAAAACTTACTACAAAGCTACAGTAATCAAAACAGTACCGTACTGGCATAAAGACAGACATATCGACTAATTGAATAGAATGGAGTCCAAAAATAAATCCTTGCGTATATAGTCAAATGTTTTTGACAAAAGTGCCAAAACCGTTCAATGGGAAAAGAATAGTGTCTTCAGTAAATGGTGTTGGGAAAACTGCATATCCACATGCAAACGCATTACTTATACCATATACAAAAATTGGCTCCAAACAGATCAGACTTTAATATAAGACCTGAAACTATAAAACTATTAGAAGAAAACATAAGGGGAAAGTTTCATGACATTGGATTAGGTAAGGATGTCCTGGATATGACACCAAAAACAGAGGAAACAAAAGCAAAAAATAGACGAATTGGACTACATCAAAATTTTTAAAAAGTCTATGCACCAAAGGACACGATCAAGGGTGAAAAGACAACCTACAGAATGGGAAAAATATGTGCAAATCATGTACTGGTAAAGGGCTAATACCCAGAATATATAAAACACTACAACTCAATAACAACAACAAAAACCAAATAACCTCATGAAAAGACAGGCAAAGGTCTTGAGTAGACATTTTTCCAGATGACATACGAATGGCCAACCAGCTTATGAAAAAATGCTCAACGTCACTAATCACTAGGTAAATGCAAATCAACACCACAATGAGATATCATCTCACCCCCATTAGGATGGCTACTATCCAAAAAACAGATAATAACAAGTGTCAGCGAGGATGTGGAGAAATTGGAACCCTGGTGCACTGTTGGGAATATAAAATTGTACCATCACCATGGAAAACAGTATGGCAGTTAATTAAAAAAGTAAAAATAGAATTGCCATATGCTCCAATAATCTCACTTCTGAATATCTACCCAAAAGAATTGAAAGCCAGATCTCAAAGAGTTATTTGCATACCCATATTCATAGTAGCAATAGTCACAACAGCTAAGAGGTGGAAACAATCCCAAGTGTCCATCAAGAGTTGAATGAATAAATAAAATGTAGTATATACATACAATGGGATATTATCCAGCCTTTAAAAGGAAGAAAATTCTGAGACATGCTACATCATGGATGAACTTTGAAGACATTAGGTTAAGTGAGATAAGCCAGTCACGAAAGACAAGTATATGATACCATCTATATAAGCTACCTAGAGTAATCAAATTCATAAAAACAGAAGGTCGAATGGTGGGTGCCAGGGACTGGGCGGAGGGAGTTTCTGTTTAATGGGTATAGAGTTTCAGCTTTGCAAGATGAAAAATTCTGGAGACTAGGGGCGCCTGGGTGGCTCAGTCGTTAAGCATCTGCCTTCGGCTCAGGGCGTGATCCCAGGGTGCTGGGATCGAGCCCCGCCTTAGGTTCCCTGCACAGCGGTAAGCCTGCTTCTCCCTCTCCCACTCCCCCTGCTTGTGTTCCCTGTCTTGCTGGCTGTCTCTCTCTCTCTGTCAAATAAATAAAATCTTTTAAAAAATTCTGGAGACGAGTTGCACAGCAATGTGAATATACTTAACACTACTGAACAGTACACTAAGAAATGATTAAGACGGTAAAGTTTATGGTATGTGTATTTACCGCAGTAAAGATAATTAAAAACATAAATAAGTAAAAACTAAAAACTGGACTCCAGGTGCACCTCCAGTACGGCTATATACTTCATAAGAAAAATTACTGGACATGGTAAAAGCTATATTTATAAAAAAAATTGCCAGTCCTACATGATTTTGTTATTAAGATGTGAGAAAACCTCAAAATAAATAAGCTGAGAGAACTCAACCTAAGCAATTAGAAAAAACACAAAAATACATTCATAAAACCCTCAGATAGTGATAATCAATGTGAATAAAACAAGCGCATTATACGTGTGTGTGTGTGTGTGTGTGTGCAAGTGTGTGTTATATGCACATGGAGAGTAAATAAAGTGAAGGGCTCATCCTTTGAAATAACCAGTTACATAAATAAACTCCTAGCAAATCTGATTAAGGAAAGAAAGAAAGAAAGAGAAAGAAAGAAAGAAAGAAAGAAAGAAAGAAAGAAAGAAAGAAAGAAAGAAAGAAAAAGAGAAAGAAAAGAAGAAAGAAAGAAAAAGAGAAAGAAAAGAAGAAAGAAAGAAAAAGAGAAAGAAAGAAAAAGAAAGAAAAAAAGAAAAAGAAAGAAAGAAAAAGAAAATGTTAGGAATGAGGAGATATTATATGATTACTATTATATTATAATATTATTATTAATATTATTTCCAGTAGAATACTATGGGCAACTCCGTAGCAACATTTAAATACGGACGTGAGGGGCGCCTGGGGGGCTCAGTGGCTTAAACGTCTGACTTCAGTTCAGGTCTTGGGATCAAGCCCGAGTTGGGCTCCCCACTCAGCGGGAAGTCTGCTTCTCCTTCTCCCTCTGCCTCTCACCCGCTCGTGCTCTCTCTCCCTCAAATAAATAAATAAAAAATTTTAAAATAAATAAATAAATACGGACATGCTTCCACAGCAAAATACAAGTTAACAAAATTACTGCGAAAAAAGAAACAACAAAAGAAACTCTAAGTGATCAGTGAACACAAATCAAAAGGTTTGTACGTGCATCATTTTAAAAGACTCTAGCTCTCTGTACTATTTTTTGCAATGTCCTGTGAATCTATAATTATTTCAAAGTAAAAAATAAAGTACACACACAAAAAGACACCAGGATGAAATTGACTTCGTATGGAGTGCAATTTAACTTTTTTTTTTTTCCCAAAGAGTATTTCTATACTTTCTAAATAGTTCCATTCCAGATTAGGGGTCGGCAAATTATGGCTGCAGGTCAAATCTGGCTTATAGCCTATATTTGTAAATTACACTTTACTGGAAAACAATGACGTCCATTCGTTTACATATTGTCTGTGGCTGCGTTTGTTACAACAGCACAGTCGAGTAGTTGCAATAGATACGGTAGGACTGGCAAAGCCTAAAATATTTGCTCTCTGTCCCTACACAGGAAAAGTTTGCCAATCCCTGTTTCCAAACAGTAGAAAGAATTGGGAATATTCCAAATTCATTTTATGAAGCATTATAACCTTACCTTAAAAAATACAGTCTTAATACAAACAAGCAGTTATCTGCAGATAATTTCACCCTACAGATGCTCAGATCTTAAATAAAATATTAGCAATTAGAAGGCCACCTGGGTGGCTCAGTCAGTTGAGCGTCTGCCTTCGGCTCAGTTCATGATCGCAGGGTCCTGGGATCGAGCCCCGCATGGGGCTCTCTGCTTGGCGGGGAGCCTGCGTCTCCCTCTCCCTCTGTCTACCATTCTGCCTACTTGTGCTCTCTCTCGGTCAAATAAAGAAGTAAAATCTTTTCTAAAAATTAGCAATTTGAATCCAGCAAGTATCAAAAACAAATTTACCACATGATCAAATTGGATTTCCAGGTAAGGCAAAGACAGTTACCATCCGTACGTTTATCAGTTTATTTATTATATCAACAAATTCAAAGGAAAAACATCACGATCGTATTAGTGGATATAAAAAAGACATTTGACACAATTCAGCAGTAATTCTCAAACTAAAACAAGACTAGAAGGAAACTATGAAAATTCAGCAGAAATCACAGTCTCGAAATCACCAGGAAGCATAATACTAAAAGGTAAAACACTGAGGACGTTGCCATTAAAACTAGTGACAAGATGGGGTTGCTCCTATCACAACAGTGTTTTGAAAGCTCTAGCTAATTTAGTTAAATATGAAGATGAAATAAACTGGTTAAATACTGAGAAGGGAGAGCAAATCATTTTTATGTGTAAGTCATATCATTGCATGGTCAGAAAATTAGCATAGGGAATTTGAGTAAGGTGGTGGGTACAAGAAAATAAGGACAGTGGCTTGAAACATACGGAAAGGAAATGACAACAAGCACAAAACACCTAAAAATCCCGCAAAATACAAGAGCTGACCTGGACTCGAAATAAGAAAACTAATATTTTAATTCTAAAATATAATACAAAATTTAAACACATGGAGAGAATGACCATATTCCTGGACACAAATATGGTTAAATAAAAACAACACTGTTTCAGTATTAACCCTATTGAAGTAATGAAGTGCCAAGCAGAATTCCAATTCTTTTCCAACTTGGTAAAACAATTTCAAACTCTGCGTGAAAGTACGAAAATGAGGCGCCTGGGGGGCTCAGTCGGTGAAGCATCTGCCTTCAGCTCAGGTCATGATCCCCAGGGTCCTGGGATGGAGCCCTGAGTCGGGCTCCCTCTTAGGGAGAGCCTGCTTCTCCCTCTGCCACTCCCCCTGCTTGTGCTTTCTTTCTCTCTGTCCAATAAATAAATAAAATATTTAAAGAAAAAACCAAGAAAATTATGTAAAGAAATACTGAGAGGGTGTTTGGACTAGCAAATATTAGAACTTACAATAAAAATGAATGCAATCAAAACAAGGATAAATAAGCGTAAAATATAGGAAAATGTCCAGACATTGATCTTAATGCATATGGGAAGAGATAGGACACCGGTGACGTTCAAATGAGGGAGTACAGGAAAGTTCATGATATAAAAGCCAGGGGGAGATAAGAGGAATAAACAAAGGATACGGGAATGCACAGAAGGAATCTAAGGCCCGTTTAACTAGAAAAGATGCTCAACTCATTAATAGGTGAAAAAAATAAAACAGAACTAGATATAATTATTCATCCCTCAGAATGATAAAAAATGAAAAAGAGCAACATTCAGTGCTAGAGAAGATTTGGGAAAATGGGGTGTTTATACATTGCTGGTGTGACTATTTCATATGCCTTTACATATGCATTGAGTATGTAACATGTATTATATACATTAATGTATGTAATATAACTTACATAGCACTTTGGAGAGTCTTTTGGCAATATCTAATTTAAAAACACACACCTCAGGGCACCTGGGTGGCTCAGTAGGTTAAGGGTCTCACTCTTGATCTCAGGTCTGGTCTTGATCTCAGGGTCCCGAGTTCCAGCCTCAGGCTGGGTTTGGAGTCCACTTAAAAAAATACACACACAGGTACCTAATAAGGTTCAAATAAACAAAAATGGACACAAGCAAAGAAACATGCACAAAATCACCATCACACCGCCCTCTACAGAGCAAACAGGGGGAAAAAATCAGAGAGGGTATACAAGTTTTGAACAGCAGAATTAACAACTGGAGAACCCATGTTCCTTTAAAGCAATAGATGGAACATTTATGGAAAGATACAAAGGACTTCACCATAAGGCAAGTCTCCGCAGGTTTCAAGGAACATTCATGGCACAATTCACATTATCTGACCCCTGAGAAATTAGGTTAGAAATCAGTGACAAAGATTGACTGTTCATTGCAATTAGAAATGTGCTTCAAAATGACACGTGTGAGGGGTGCCTGGGTGGCACAGTGGTTAAGCGACTGCC
Organism: Ursus arctos; assembly: GCF_023065955.2. Taxonomy (NCBI): domain Eukaryota; kingdom Metazoa; phylum Chordata; class Mammalia; order Carnivora; family Ursidae; genus Ursus; species Ursus arctos. The sequence continues at coordinate 40,058,085 of NC_079873.1, forward strand.
TTCAGCTCAGGGCGTGATCCCGGCGTTATGGGATCGAGCCCCACATCGGGCTCTTCCGCTATGAGCCTGCTTCGTCCTCTCCCACTCCCCCGCTTGTGTTCCCTCTCTCGCTGGCTGTCTCTATCTCTGTCGAATAAATAAATAAAATCTTTAAAAACAAAACAAAACAAAATGACACGTGTGAAATGAAAGAAATCATAATTAAAATTTTAAAATATTTGGAAATGAAGAATAATACTAACAAATCTTGTGGGTCTTAGATGAGAATGTACAGCCTTAATGCTTAAAATTAGAAAAAGTAAGGCTGACTAATAATTAGCTGGGCATCCGATCTAAAAGATCCCAACACTGAATCCACAGAAGCCCCATCACCGACCCTAATGCCCCACATCACTCAGGCCACAGCACCCGGAGAGCCAACTATTGCGAAACCGCCTCAGCGAACGCCCCTGAGAATCCCTTCCCTTCCGAGTTCTGACCTCTAACACTGTGGCCTCTGTGGGAGGAAAGGGGGTGGGTGGGTGTGTCATGCCCATGCTCAAAAGCACCTGGGAAGCTGCATTCCACAGTCAACAGGGCACAGTGAACTGAGCGGCTGTGAAAGTTTCTTTACCATCCCCAGTTCTGTCTGGCTCAGAATAAGGCTGCAATAGGATGGCACTGCTCCGTGGAAACTGCCATCTTGGAATAGAGTCCCTGCCATATGGTGGAAAAAACTTGCCTTCTGCCTCACTGAGCAAAACAGTGGGGCTGCCCTGGGAAGGAGTAGCCCGTCTTTCTTTGAGTAGACCTCTTGGTAGACAGGAGTCTTTGGAGTTAGGCTCTGGATCTCAACTTCTGGAGACGCTAAGGGGCTCCAAGGGACATAGTGAGCAATGGACAGGCGAGGTTAGGTAGGGAGAGACAGGTGAAGAGAGGTGAGGAGACCAGAGTCACTCAGGGGGCTATGTAACCAGACTGAAAGAAATTCCAGATATGGAGACATATACATTATATTTACAAGAATGCCTTGTTTGTTCTCATGATAGTTACAAGTCCACCATGTTTGTTCTAAATATAGACATTATAGTCACAAATCCACCTTGATACTGACAAGAAATTTACCAAACTCCCTGGCCAATTTCCTGTGCAAGACTGACCAAAAAGCCCTCAGTGGCTGCCCATTCCAGATCCCTCTCACTCTGGGAGCTTTCCTTTCTGTTCTCCCTTAATAAACTTTCACTTCAAGTCACTCTATCACCTCACTTCATCCTGTTGTCCATGAGACTCATTCTTAGACAATGTGAGACAAGAACCCTGCAACCCTGCATAACTTCTGGTGCCTTGGCCAGGACACTCCATCACACATCGGGAAACTCCATCCCACTTCCTTTATCAGAAGGTGAGTAATGTGTAATGTGGACCCAGTCTTTATGTTCTGCAACACTTCTCTCCCCTGTTTAGCCCTCTTCTCTAGTAAAACACCGGGCACCTGGTGGCCACGTAAGAGTGACTAGCCGGGCTGCCGATCTTAAGACTCAGGTGACAGATTTCTTGGAACGGTTTGTCCAATCCCCATTCCTGCACAGGAAGGGAAAGGTGGGCCTGGCCTACCTTTTTATGGGAAGTGTATTCCTACCTTAGTGCCTTTATAGCTTCTGATCATGACTATGAACCTTAACTATGGGACTCTTCTTTTGAGTGAGAAACAGTTTTCATTCTTTGAAATACTTTCTCAAGGGGTCTTGGCCTTTCTTCAGTCCAGCCGTGTCAGGAGTGGTCTGACAGGCTTCCTTTCATGGTGCATAGTTGCTTTATGTACCGTTATGAAGTTTTTCCCCTTAGGAGCCCCTTTTACTCTGATCTGGGCCCCGATGGAGGTCTATCTGTTTTTACTGCCCGGGGAAGCACCTTTTCTATTATCAGGTACAGATGCAGAAACACCGTGAGGATAAAATGAGGATAAAATCCAATTAATCTCTTCATATGACTGCCCGGAAGTCATTCACTACTTAGTGGGCTTCTATCTGCCTTGGGGTCCCTTGACATTAAAACTAAGAAGGGGTTGGGGGCCCCCAACTACCCAGGTTCCATTTAAGCTGTAGCTGGGGTTGTGGTTCAGATAGGGAACGATCTCCTGTTTCAGGAGCCGAAGGTGTGGAGCTGTAAAAATGCTAAAGCTAGGCGTATACACCCTTCGGTGAGAACTCACTTGAGGACAGGTCATCAAGTGTATAGGAGAAGGGATGCTCAGATGCTTTACCGCCGAAAATAAACATTTAATTAGGCTTCTGCTGGCCAGAGTCTTGGGTGCAAACAAAATGAATGAGGGTTCCATTTGAGAACTCCGAAGATACAGGTGACAGAATTCCCCCCTGATGAATTTCAGGCCTCATCCGGGGAGCGCACGAAGGACTGGCCATCCGGTGCTCCGAGCCCGCCCCTGGACATCACAAATAAGCGTGGCGTGTCCGAGACACACAAACGGATGCAGACCCAGCCTGGAGGTCAGAGCCCAGGGAAGCCTCCTGCACGAGCAGCACACAGCTGCCCACAAATCCCTAGATACCAGTTTGCACCCTTGACTATGGTTAAGCTACCTAAAGGATGATAACGTATGTCATTCAGTGATAGTCCGGAAGAGGGGGAGGGTCAGGTGCCGGGTGCAGTTCAGAGTGGCTATTCCTGCCGGCTCCACTTTTGGCGTCTTAGGGTATTAGTCCATTCTCTCGTTCTTGGACTGGTGGCCAAGGGACGGAGAGCTGATCCGAAGGGATGCCTTCATAGGCACCTCTCTGTAACAGGTGCTGGATAGTACCAGAATCAAGAGATGGGAAATAGGCCGTCCTCGCAGGGACTCCTCTGGGCCGTGTACTGCAACACTGGGTAATTTCCCCTTGTAAAACTTTGCTGGTGTTTTCCATGGGTTAACAACGGCTGGTTCTTCAAGGCAAGGTCAAATAAGGCGTGACCTTTGCGGCACCACCTCCAAGGCACAGTGTCTTCTTCGGTTCCCAAGGCCTTTTCCTTGGGGTGCCTTTTTTTTAAATATATTTTTTAAAGATTTTATCTATTTTTTTTTAAAGATTTTTTATTTATTTATTCAACAGAGATAGAGACAGCCAGCGAGAGAGGGAACACAAGCAGGGGGAGTGGGAGAGGAAGAAGCAGGCTCATAGTGGAGGAGCCTGATGTGGGGCTCGATCCCACAACGCCGGGATCACGCCCTGAGCCGAAGGCAGACGCTTAACCGCTGTGCCACCCAGGCGCCCCAAGATTTTATCTATTTATTTGACAGAGACAGCCAGCGAGAGAGGGAACACAAGCAGGGGAAGTGGGAGAGGAAGAAGCAGGCTCCTAGCGGAGGAGCCCGATGTGGGGCTCGATCCCAGAACGCTAGGATCACGCCCTGAGCTGAAGGCAGACGCTTAACGACTGCGCCACCCAGGCACCCCCCTTGGGGTGCCTTTTAACCCGCTGGAAACAATTTGGATTGCCAAATGTAGAAAGGACTGAGCTTCTGTAACCCGGCATGGCCTCAAGCGGGATCTATCCGGTAGATCTCTTCTGTAGAAAACAGGGCTCTACAGCAGGACCCCGACCTAAGGGCTTCTTGTGGAAGGTGTTTGTCAGAATGTGTGTGGCTAGTAAATTCCCCCCTGACATACTGAATGGTAATTATCTCAGTAGGCCTCCTCAGAATAAACTCAGGTCGCTGGAGGCAACACAGGCCCTCCCTAATGAAGGGGACACTAACTCGCTCTCACTCACTGTTCCTCCTAACAGATGTGGGGGCTTCTCCCTTGTTTCCCGGGTTAATGACTATAATGGGAACCAACGGTCTCTGGTTAGTCTACCTTGGGAAGAGGACTTTATGGAATATTCCCAAGCGGCTGCCAAAACTCCCTTTGTTTCTGGGAAGTTCCCTGTCTTCTCCCGCCAGACGTGGACTGCCTCCTTCCACTTTGGTGGAAGAACCAACCAACAAAATCCTGCATCTGCTCATCCATCCAAGCTGACAGGCTTTAGACCGGGGAACCTTCTTTCTCTGCTTTCTCGCAACCCTCTGCCTCTTCTGCCTCCCCCTTCGCGTCCCCCTCCTGCTTCCTCACCACCTTGGGTGCGGCCTGCGGCCTCTACCACTCACTTCAGATTTCCCCGGTGTCTCAGGTAAAAATGGACAATGGGGAGCAAACTAACAGACTTCTAAAAGAGAATCCAGGTGGAATATAATTCGATATTTAATTTAAATTGATTGGCTTAATTAAGATAGACCTATCTTTAAAGTTATCAATATTAAATGCGGAACTTTTATTTTACCTAGATTTACTGGAGGTCGAGTAAGCTCATGCTCTCCGTTGCAGTGTGTCTGCAAAAAGATGGCTGAAAACGATGGTTAATTTGGTCTGTCTCCAAGTCTTCATGCCTAATTGTTAAGATAGCTTTCAACGCCTTTGATTACCTGAAACTTCAAAGTTTTGCTTGGATGATAAATTGGAATTCATTGGACATCTTAGGCCTTTTCCAAACAGGATAAAATACTAAAGCACTGATCACTGAATGTAGGGGTGTGCTTTTTGTTTCTTAGTGCAAAGAGACTAGGGATATTTGAGTCTGTTGGTAAACATGCTTTGTGCTTAACTGATGCATTAAGTCGCCGTCAAAAAAATCCTGGTGTAACAGTTTACAATCGGTTACTACTTAGTCTTCACTGGAGACTAAGGTTTCTAAGAGTGCAAAATTCTGGAATTAAGGAATGGAATTAAGACCGATGGAAATAAGGGAAGCAACTTTGTAGAAAAGTAGGAGATATGTAGGAAAGATGTAAGGAATGTGAATACATTTTTGTTGAAGGTCAAAGAAGGTAGTTTCCTCCTAGAGAAGACTGGTGGTTTGAAAAGAAATGGCTTGGGACAAAATCTGAGTGCAACGTTGGGAAAGTTGTAGAGGGTTTGTGAAGGGAAATCTTTGGAAAGGAATTTTATATGTGGTCAGGATGGACTAAGATTGAAATGAATGGATTTTAGGGGCGCCTGGGTGGCACAGCGGTTAAGCGTCTGCCTTCGGCTCAGGGCGTGATCCCGGCGTTATGGGATCGAGCCCCACATCAGGCTCCTCCGCTATGAGCCTGCTTCTTCCTCTCCCACTCCCCCTGCTTGTGTTCCCTCTCTCACTGGCTGTCTCTCTCTCTGTCGAATAAATAAATAAAAATCTTTAAAAAAAAAAAAAGAAATGAATGGATTTTAAAGGTACACTGGTATAAGATTGAAATCCCGCTTTCTCAGTTAAAAACCAACAACAAAGTTTTCTTGAACTGATGGTCCGCTCTTGATAAGAACGTGTAAACAAAGTTGTTTTCTCTTTTCTTTATCTACCCAGGAAAACCAGTTTCTATATTTTCTCTTTTCAGGTCTTTGATTACTTACTTAGTTAAAACTTCTCAGCATTAAAGAAGCCGAGTTTTGACTCTACGTATTTGCCTTGGGAATCTTATTGTCACTTGGGCCAAATAAATAATGAAGGTTTGAGTTTTGCAATGATCTGTAATCCTATTTAGGTATGTGCTTTATAACTTTCTAAGGTTTTTTTTGTTTTGTTTTGTCTTGTTTTACAAACTTCCAAGATTTAAGTCATAAATGAACTCTTTTGGACCAACTAGGCCTTTTTATTTGGTATATTACATTCTGGCATGAGGTCATCATCACTCGATATTCTGATTATTGAAGTGTTAGGTGTCTTAGAAATACCCAGATTTCCTTGCCGGCTATATTGTAACCTCTCATCAGATCTTTAACCACGTCCATTTTTGAACTTTTTTGTCATTTGTAATTGTTCATAATCCTCTTGCAAAACATGTTTTGTCTTCAAGGAAATTCTTAAAAAGAACTGTAGGACAAATACATGTTTTTGATATCTTTAAAATCCTAAAACTAAAGCGGGCAAAAATTTCCAGAACTAACTAAAAGGCTGTTATTCTAACTGAACAAAAATTAGTAACATGAGACTAAGTAAATTGGGAAATTTGATTATAGTTCTGTGACTCTTGTTTAAAACATTGCTGGTCCTCTAATGTTTACTCTTCCAGATTAAGGGAACTTTCTCTTAAGATATCGATGACTTACAGAAATGTGATAAAGTATGCATTTGTAAAGAGACTGAAGCATTTAACTTTTCTCTCTACCTGAAGCTTCTGAATTCAAAAGGTCTCAGTGAATATTCTTTTTTTCATGGCAATCATAGTCATTTGCAAAAGTTTAATAAGAATCTGTTTTCCTGGGGCGCCTGGGTGGCGCAGTTGTTAAGCGTCTGCCTTCGGCTCAGGGCATGATCCCAGCGTTCTGGGATCGAGCCCCACATCGGGCTCCTCCCCTAGGAGCCTGCTTCTTCCTCTCCCACTCCCCCTGCTTGTGTTCCCTCTCTCGCTGGCTGTCTCTGTCAAATAAATAAATAAAATCTTTAAAATAAAAAAAAAGAATCTGTTTTCCTTGTAACAGGACACCATTGGAAACACTGGTTATTTTACCAAGGCTTTGACTGGAATGTCGTATTTGAGACACATGCATAGACTCAGATATGACCAAACAGCTTTAAGGAACTGAGGTTGACTTTATGAAAGGTGGAGCCATAAAGCCCCTTGGAACTGTTGGCCTGACATCTTGCTTACAGAGTTCCCAGCAGCCTCACCAGGTGAATAAAGAATGTCACTTCCTGGCAGGTGCAGGAACCTCAGAGGAATTCACCCAAATCTACAAATATTGCAGGCATGTCTGATGGCAAGCACTTGGCGTGGCTTCTGGCCTGGAAAGGGTACTAAAAGTTCAACCTAGAGATTCCTTAAAAAAGGTTCCAGCAAAGCAAAATTTAAAAGATCTGTATGCTCAATCACCATTCTTCCTGAGCTTATGTAAATAATTAGAAAAAGTTTGTTAAAATTGGACTAGTTTTGCAGACAAATTAGTCCTGATTTGGCTACTTCTGATTAAAAATGAGGGTTATTATAGAGATAAATTATGTTTCAGTAACCCACATTTGTGAATGTTAAGTCCTCATTCTGATTGTCTTTGAATGTTGTTTGCTTAAGCTAGACAACTTGAGGTAAATTTCAGAGAAATTGCCATAATCGCTCATATATAGACAATCTTCTTGCTTGTTATTCTGTGAGGATAATAAAGGACCCCACGGACATATGGTTATTTAAACAACTAGAAAATGGGGATTGATTCCCCAACAATTGTATAACTCAACTAGTACCTTGACCAATTCTGTGTGGCTGGGAAGACAAAATCGCTCCTTAAAAACCAGAACCTGTCCCACTACATGGGGCTAACTATGGACTTGTAGAGGTAACGGATGACTCCACTTTCTTTATGATTGGATTGGATGATGCGCTTGGGGATGCTCTTATCTCTTTTTTTTATTTTAATGTTTTTTTATTATATTATGTTAGTCACCATACAGTACATCCCCGGCTTCCGATGTACAGCTCGATGCTTCATTAGTTGCGTAAAACACCCAGTGCACCATGCAACATGTGCCCTCCTCACTACCCATCACCAGTCCATCCCACTCCCCCACCCCCCTCCCCTCTGAAGCCCTCAGTTTGTTTCTCATAGTCCATAGTCTCTCATGTTTCATTCCCCCTTCTGATTAGCCCCCCTTTCTTTATCCCTTTCTTCCCCTACCGATCTTCCTAGTTCTTATGTTCCATAGATGAGAGAAATCATATGATAATTGTCTTTCTCTGCTTGACTTATTTCACTTAGCATTATCTCCTCCAGTGCTGTCCATGTTGCAGCAAATGTTGAGAACTCGTTCTTTCTGATAGCTGAGTAATATTCCATTGTATATATGGACCACAACTTCTTAATCCAGTCATCTGTTGAAGGGCATCTCGGCTCCTTCCACGATTTGGCTATTGTGGACATTGCTGCTATGAACATTGGGGTGCATATGGCCCTTCTCTTCACTACGTCTGTATCTTTGCGGTAAACACCCAGTAGTGCAATGGCTGGGTCATAGGGTAGCTCAATTTTTAACTTTTTAAGGGACCTCCACACTGTTTTCCAGAGTGGCTGTACCAACTTGCATTCCCACCAACAATGTAGGAGGGATCCCCTTTCTCCACATCCTCTCCAACAATTGTTGTCTCTTGCCTTGTCAATTTTTGCCATTCTAACTGGCGTAAGGTGGTATCTTAGTGTGGTTTTGATTTGAATTTCCCTGATGGCTAATGATTTTGAACATTTTTTCATGTGTCTGTTAGCCATTTGTATGTCATCATTGGAAAAGTGTCTGTTCATATCTTCTGCCCATTTTTTGATTTGTTTATTTGTTTCTTGTGTATTGAGTTTGAGAAGTTCTTTGTAGATCTTGGATACCAGTCCTTTATCTGTAGTGTCATTTGCAAATATATTCTCCCATTCCGTGGGCTGCCTCTTAGTTTTTTTGACTGTTTCCTTGGCTGTGCAAAACCTTTTTATCTTGATGAAGTCCCATAAGTTCATTTTATCTTTTGTTTCTCTTGCCTTTGGAGATGTGTCATGAAAAAGGTTGCTTTGGCCGATGTTGTAGAGGTTGCTGCCTATGTTCTCCTCTAGAATTTTGATGGATTCCTGTCTCACATTGAGGTCTTTCATCCATTTGGAGTTTATTTTTGTGTATGGTGTGAGAGAGTGGTCAAGTTTCATTCTTTTGCATGTAGCTGTCCAATTTTCCCAGCACCATTACTGAAGAGACTGTCTTTTTTCCACCGGATGTTTTTTCCCGCTTTATCAAAGATTAGTTGCCCAAAGAGCCGAGGGTCCATTTCTGGGCTCTCTATTCTGTTCCATTGGTCTATGTGTCTGTTTTTGTGCCAGTACCATGCTGTCTTTGTGATCACAGCTTTGTAGTACAGCTCGAAATCCGGCATTGTGATGCCCCCAGCTTTGTTTTTCCTTTTCAACAGTTCCTTGGAGATTCGGGGCCTTTTCTGTTTCCATACAAATTTAAGGACTATTTGTTTCAGTTCTTTGAAAAATGTCCTCGGTATTTTGATCGGGATAGCATTGAAAGTGTAGATTGCTCTGGGTAGCATGGACATTTTAACTATGTTAATTCTTCCGATCCATGAGCATGGAATATCTTTCCATCTTTTTATGTCTTCCTCAATGTCTTTCAAGAGTGATTTATAGTTTCTAGCATATAGGTCCTTTACGTCTCTGGTTAAGTTAATTCCAAGGTAACGTATGGTTTTTGGTGCTATTGTAAATGGGATGGATTCCCTAATTTCTCTTTCTTCAGTCTCATTATTCGTGTATAGAAATGCAACTGATTTCTGAGCATTGATTTTGTATCCCGCCACGTTACTGAATTGCTCTATAACTTCTAATAGTTTGGGCGTGGATTCTTTTGGGTTTTCCATATAGAGTATCATGTCATTTGCGAAGAGAGACATTTTGACTTCTTCTTTGCCGATTTGGATACCTTTTATCCCTTTTTGTTGTCTGATTGCTGTTGCAAGGACTTCTAGTACTATGTTGAATAATAGTGGCGAGAGTGGGCAGGGGATGCCCTTATCTCTTGAGACAAGTCTTCTCCCACTTGCCAGTGATCCCTTGTCATTAGGATATTGTTAAAGCTGGACCTCAAACAAAAAGGGCTTCTTGATGGTTTTATCCCTTAGTCATATTTATCCTAGAAGCCACTTCTATTGATGTACAATTGCAAACAAAGGCTTTAGGCAAACATACAATAGCCCTCCTGGTAATAGGAGCCTCAAAGCTCACTATGGGACTTCCAGGACTTATGTTAGGACTGCAACATGAAATAAGCAAAACAGTATGTTTGCTCAGAAGGACTCTAAATGATACTTCCCAGGCACTAGATGCCCTCAACCAAGAATTAAGTGAAGTCAGATAGGGACTTCTTGAAAACTGGGCCACTATTGACTATCTGCTATTGCTACACCAATTGGAGTGTGAGAAGTTTCCTTACATGTTTTGTTTTAACATTACAGATAACTCCCACAAGGTGTCCCAATTAACAGGGGACATTTGTCAAGGTATCTACTAGTCTATTTGATGGAATTGGTAATTGGGGATCTTACCTAAGAGATGTGATCAACATTTGGAGACCTAACACTTGCTTTATGTTTATTTTGTATCTGCCGACGCATGCACCATTAGCTGTTGATCGCGTCCTCCCTGGAGCCATACCACCAGCTCCTGGACCCATTTCAGCAGGAAGCAGCCAGAGTGGTCATTGTCCCAATTCTCTAAAGGCAGTTAGAGTTACCATTTCAGGGGGAGGAATGAGTAAGGGACAGGCAAGACCAGGTAGGGAGAGACCGTTAGGGGGCGACGTGATTAGGTTCATGCAGGAGCTATGTAACCAGACTCTCAGAAATCCCAGATGGAGAGGCATATACGTGATATTTACAAGAACACCTTGTTTGTTCTGGTGATAGTTGTAAGTCCACCATGTTTTTTCTAAATATAGACATGATATTGACAAATCCACCATGGTATTGATGAGAAATTTACCAAGCTCCCTGGTCAGCAACCCATTTGGGACCCCTCTCCCTCTAGAGAGCTTTCCTTTCTTTTTTCACCATCCATTACTAAACTTTCACTTCACTTCACCCCATCATCCCTGAAATTCATTCTTTGACTTGATGAGACAAGAACCCTGCAACCCTGCAACAATAGGAGAGAGGAGTCATTACTAATGAAAGAGTGAGAACCCTAAGTGATTCTGAGAGATAACACTGGAGGAGAGGGGAGAAATGTCACAATAGTACCTTCCCCTGGATACTATACAGAGTGTGCTAGAAAGGATGCAGTAAGAGCGGTATAGTCCCCTAACCCCCCCAATACCAGGAGAGAGGGGAGAAAAGTCTGAGTGGTAGCATCCAGTCCCACCACCTTGGGCAGGTGAGTGAGCGCCTATTTCGTGCTGTGGAAGCGAGCACAGGGGAGTGAGGGCCTAAAAGTGCCCATAATCTCAATCAGCCCCCACGCTAGCCAAGCTGCATCAACTAAAATAAAAATAGGGTATCAATAAAAATAAGTTTTACACTGATATGTCAATGGTGGTTTTCTTTATCTAATGTAACATGTCAATAAAAGCATCTTCTAGATCACTCTATTATTCATAGGTCTTTATAAAATTAAGTCTAAGCAATAATTATTCCTGTGCAGCATTACCGCAAATTTCCAACATTGCCCCACAATGAGTTTGCTGTCCCGTACCACCTCAAATGTGGAAATTATGAAGATAACATTGCCCCCCCCCCCCCGGTGCAGAGGTGAGAAGAATCCATCATATCTCTTCAATGCATGAACTGCTACTCATTTTTCAAAATCCAGCTCACATACTTCTTATGGGAAGCCCTTCCTGACTGTGGTAGGAGAGTCCATGCCAGCTGAAGGAGCTTCTGGCTCAGCAGCTGGGGATAGCTTTTTGAAATGGCCTGGGTCAGGGTGCATGGGTGGCTTGGTCAGTTAAGTGTCTGGCTCTTGATGTCAGGGCTCTGAGTTCAAGTTCCACATTGGGTTCCATGCTGGGTGTGGAGCCTACGAAAGAAAGAAAGAAAGAAAAGAAAGAAGAGAAAGAAGAGAAAGCATTTGAAAGGGCTTGGACCTGAGCTCTAGTATCCCCTATCTTTGTGCCCTCAGACCAGTCACATCCTTTTTGGACCCCAGTTCAACTTTCTGGACAGTAGAGGACTGGACTCTCTGATTACCAAATAGTCCTCTATCTCTCCCACAGCCCTGGATTGGATAATTGTTTGTTGAGTGAACAAATAAAAGAGGAAATTGAATCTGTAGAAGCTTGCTAGCACACAGACGTGCCTAAAAACGTTCCCAGCATTAATGTCAATTTTGTTAGGTGTGATGATGGTACTGTGATTATGTTAAAAGAAGAGGGGCACCCGGTTGGCTCAGTCAGAAGAGCATGTGACTCTTGATCTCAGGGTCATGAGTTCAAGCCCCAAGTTGGGTGTAGAGATCACTTAAATAAAAACTTCAAAAAAAGAAAGAAGAGGGAGGGGGAGGAGATGAATAAAAAGAAAATGAAAGCAAAACATCCTTAGATGTGCGAGATTTATGCTGAAGTATATGGGTGAAACGATACGAAGTCTGGTATTAGCTTTAGAATACTCAAACAAGGGAGGACAGGAGGAGGGGTGGAGGAGCGATGAAGCAAGAAACAATGTTGATAACTGTTGCAACTGAGTGATGGGCACATGAGGATTCGGCGTGCTTTTGGTTCTACTGCATTATATATGTATAAAGTTCATCATGAAATGTTTTTCTGAATGAGGACAGGTAATGGATGGAAATATTTGCAACTAACAATATTAATATTAGACAAAATAGATTTCAAAATGAAGAATTTTAAGAGAAATAAAGCATGCAGCCACTGAGAAAATGCACCAGTCATGAGCATTTATGTGTGTGTGTATGTATGCTTTTGAAATATGTAAAATAAAAACAGATACAACGGGGAAATTTTTGCAAATATTCAATCACAGTGTAAGAATATTATATCTCAGAAATAGACAAGTCAAAGGGTGAAATGTCCAAGGTATTCAGATTGCAATAATGTAACTTAAAAACTTGATATTTTATGTGTCTACATTCATCTTTTTTTCGTACTCAACAGAGAAGGCACATGTTTCACACATAAATAAAACATTCTGAAAAATTTCTCCTTGCACTAGGCCACGCAGGATATAACATCTTTTTTTTTTTAAAGATTTTATTTATTCATTTGACACAGAGAGAGACAGCCAGCGAGAGAGGGAACACAAGGAGGGGGAGTGGGAGAGGAAGAAGCAGGCTCCCAGCGGAGGAGCCTAATGTGGGGCTCGATCCCAGGACCCCGGGATCACGCCCTGAGCCGAAGGCAGACGTTTAACGACTGCGCCACCCAGGCGCCCCAGGATATAACAAATCTTAACAAATTATATCACACAGGCCATATTCACAGGCTATAATGCAATAAAAATGGAGATAAAGACAAAGAGACAGCAAAAAACTCAAATGCCTGAACAGTAAAAGCACTCACACGTAATTAATAGTTAGGTTAAGGAGGAAATTAAAACAGATGACCAACTACTTAGAACTATGAAAGCGTGAAAGCATTACACATAGCATCTATGTGACACGTAAAGTGATATACTTAAGATGGTTTATATCATAAAGTGCATTTATTAGTAAACGAGAAAGACTGAAACCAATTATTTAAGTTTTTAGTGCAAACTGTACGAAAGGAAAACAAAATATCCACAAAGGAAGTAAAAGAGAACAGAAGTAAACAAGGGGCGCCTGGGTGGCCCAGTTGGTTAAGCGTCTGCCTTCGGCTCAGGTCATGATCTCAGGATCCTGGGGACCGAGCCCCACATCAGGCTCCCTGCTCAGCAGAGAGTCTGCTTCTCCCTCTTCCTCCACCTCCCTGCTCATGCTCTGTCTCTCTCTCACAAATAAATGAATAAAATCTTTTAAAAAATAAATAATAATTATGTTATAACCAAATAAGACTAAAGGAGGATTACAAGGGAGTTTAAAAATTTTGAAGAATATTAGTATGAATCATTGTATTAATTGAACTAAACATGGGCAAAAATCATTAAAAGAAAAACTAATAGAGATGATTTTAAACATATAAAAAGATGCTCAATCCCCCTCCTGCTAAGAGAAACGAAAATTGAAACTACATTTGGGATATCATTTCTCACCTAGCAAGACTGGCAAAAATCTAAAAGTTTAACAACCCACTCTGTTGGTTAAGTTGTGGGAAAACTGACACTCTCCTCTATTGTTGGGTGTAGTCAAAGTGATAGGATCCTATGGAGGTGAATGTGAAAATATTTAGCAAATTACAAATGCATTTAATTACAACTCGGAAACTACGCTTCTGGGACTCTATTCTAGGAACACACCTATGCATGTTTGGAAGGTATATTACAAGGTGGCTCATTGTGGCATCGTTTGAAATAGAAAAATATAGAAAAATCCAAGTGTTCATCAGCAGGACTCAAAGAAATCAATGAAATCGAATCATCAGCATGATTCCAGTTGGTAGAATCAAGAAGCACCAAGATGTATCATTAGAAGTAAGAATAAACCTGGTTTCAGAGCAAGACAAAGAAAGACCTGGGGACCAGTATATATGACAAGTTGTAGTTGGGGAAGGAAACGGGACCAATGAGTACAGATCGTGTCTAGGAGTTCTAGTAGGATGTTATGATAGTACTTACTCTTTGTTAATTGCACCGGTATTTCTTTTTTTTTTTTTTTAAAGATTTTATTTATTTATTCGACAGAGATAGAGACAGCCAGCGAGAGAGGGAACACAAGCAGGGGGAGTGGGAGAGGAAGAAGCAGGCTCACAGCGGAGGAGCCTGATGTGGGGCTCGATCCCATAACGCCGGGATCACGCCCTGAGCCGAAGGCAGACGCTTAACCGCTGTGCCACCCAGGCGCCCCTGCACCGGTATTTCTTAGTCACTAATTGTGTGTTATGTAATGTATCTGCAAATACACGATGGTGCCAGCACATGAATATAATAATTCTCAACAAGCAAAAGAAACATACAAGAGGAAGGAAAGCTCTTTACAGAACAATGTCAACTAATAAGTACAGAAAGACATAGAAATAGAAAACCCCCATTTGTAAACCCCAAGTTAATCATTGTTTTAGGCAAAGATCATCAATGGATGATAAAAACGATTTTCTGAATGCTCACTGAGTGTTATGGGCTGAATTGTGTTCCCCCAAATTCATATGTGAAGCCCTAACCCTCAGTTATCTGAGAATGTGACATATTTGGAGATAGGGCCTTTAAAGAGGTGATTAAGTTAAAATGATACCTTTAGGGTAGGCACTGATCCAATGTGACTGGTGTCTTAATAAGAAGAGATTAGGATTTACAAAGAGACACAGGACATACATAGCAGAGCAATCATGTGAAAATGCAGCAGGGGAGGGGCCATACACAAGCCAAGGAGAGAGGCCTCAGGAAAAACCAAACCTGCCAATGCCTTGATCTTGGACTTCTAGCCTCCAGAACTGTGACTAAATGGATTTCTGTTAAGCCACCCCGTTTATGGCATCAGGCTTTGGCAGCTCTAGCACATGCATACATTGGGGGAATAGATTAATCATACGGTCCCCCAAGAATTACTCCGCAGATAAGTAATTAAATACAAAAGAAAAAAGATTTCTGGGGCACTTGGGCGGCTCAGTCAGTTAAGTGTCTGACTCTTGATTTTGGCTCAGGTCAAGATCTCAGGGTCGTGAGATCAAGCCCCGCCAAGGGCTCTGAGCCTAGCCAGGAGTCTGCTGGAGATTCTCTCTCCCTCTCCCTCTGCCCCTCCCCGCACACACACACACACACACACACACACACTCTCTCTCTCTCTCTCTCTCTCAAATAAACAAATCTTTTTTAAAAAAAGAAAAGAAAAAATATTTCTTTACAATGAAGAAATTAAACTTACCAATTACCAAATATAGGATGCATGGAAACATGTTTCCAGACATGACTCACTGAGAGGGACAAATCACCCATGCAGATTTCTTTCCCAAGCTGTTTGACCTGAATCTATTCATGAGGAAACAATCAGAAATGCAGAACCATCTACAACACAATGGGCAAACTCTCTTCTAAAATATCAAGGTCGTGATAGACAAAACAGGCTGGGAAAATACACTTAGATTAAAAAGAGATTAGAGACTAAAGAGGTGTAACGCCATGAACGATGCCAAATGCCAGGCATGAACCCTACTTGTATTTGGGATTTTTTAAAGTTGTAAAGAAATTTGAGGATAATTAGAAACATTTGAATTTGGGATGCATACTATTATTTTATCGTTGTGAAATTTCTTATGTGTGATGAGATTTTTGGGAGGAGTTGGGGGACGTAATGGAAGTGTCTGTAACCTGATGGTGGTTACAAAGCTATACTTGTATTCCAATTAATGAGCCGTACACCATAAGTTAATTTTACTACATGATAATCTGTAAATAAAATTGAAAGTTGGAGCATCTGGGTGGCTCAGTCAGTTAAGCGTCTGACTTTGGCTCAGGTCATAATCTCAGGGTCTTGGATGGAGCCCTGGCATCGGGCTCTGTGCTCAGGGGGGGAGTCCGCTTGTCCCTCTCCCTCTGCCCCTCCCCTCACTCATGCACGCTTGCGTGTGCGCTCTCTCTCTCTCAGATAAATAAAATAAAATAAAATCTTTAAAAAAATTGAAAGTCATATCTCGAATTTCTTAGATGTGGGAATGGGCTTGTGGCTATGCAAAAAAAAAAAAAAAAGTCCTTGTTCCTAGGAGTGTGGAAATATACAAAGATGACCCAAATAGGGACAGAGACTACAGAGCTTTCTCTAGCAAGGGAGGCCATCAGCATCACATAAGAAATCTTTATAGGGAGAAAAGGAAAGACTTCAGGTGTGCCCTGTGGAAACCAGTGAAGACAAACCAAATGAGAAAAGCAAAGGCCATTCATTCCAAGCTTGCTACAGCAAGGAAGTCAGACATTGTCACTTGCCTTTTGGCAGAGACACAAAGGCAGACAGAGGAGTGGGAAAGCTTTACGGTAAAAAAAAAAAAGAGGGAAGGCTTCAGGTGTGCCCTAATTGGAAAGCTGTTGGCATGGGGAAGCTGTAGGCAGGCTAATAACGAGAAGCTGGGCATCCTAGGTGATTGGTTTGGGGAGCACATTTGGTTTTCTCTGGTTTGACCTGAGCTGGAAGAGGAGAGTGGGGGCAAAAAATGAGGAGTTTGCTGGTCATTGACCAAGTCCTGGCCATCTAGACCCATTGCTGCAAAGGTGCTGGTTTGGCTTCCCAAGATTGTTGACAGAAGTTGTAGGTCAGAGTTCTATTGCCATATATAGTTGACCCTTTACAATGCCGGGCTTGGGGCACTGCCCCCCTCACAGTGGAATACCTTTTGATGCCCCCCAGATTTAACTGCTAATAGCCTACCGTTGACTAGAAGCCTTACTGACAACATAAATAGTTGATCAACACATATTTTGTATGTTTTATGTATTATATACTGTATTCTTACAATGAAGTCAGCTAGAGAAAAGAATGGTATTAAAATCATAAGAGGGGGCGCCTGGGTGGCTCAGTCGTTAAGCATCTGCCTTTGGCTCAGGGCGTGATCCCGGCGTTACAGGATCGAGCCCCACATCAGACTCCTCCGCTAGGAGCCTGCTTCTTCCTCTCCCACTCCCCCTGCTTGTGTTCCCTCTCTTGCTGTCTCTCTCTCTGTCAAATAAATAAATAAAATCTTTAAAAAAATAAAATCATAAGAGAAAATACGTTTACAACACTGTACTGTATCCAAAAAATTCTGCCTATAAGCGGACCTATGCCGTTAAAACTTCTTTGTTTGAGGACCAACTGTGTATGGTCTGGCCGTTGTCCGTTTGTATATTCAGTCCCTCTGGAGAGGCATGCTGAGCTTTTAGGGAGCATGATGTCTGCGGTTTACTGTAGAAAGGTATTATAAGAGAAACATGCTGGACTCCTTTCTCTCTTCCTGTTGCTGTCTATGCTTCCCCCTCCTGCGTGAACTTACAGGAAGTACTGATCTGACAGTATGGGGCTCTGATCGAGAGAGAGACTCAAAAACTAGAACAACCCCTTAACTGTGAGTTTCCCTTAAGGTAAAAAACAAACAAAAAAACAAAAAAACCCACCTATCACCTAAGCCCAAACTAAAGACACACGTCCAACTTTCCCCTGTAAAAAACCTAATCCCGCTTCAGTCGGGGGTCGGAGGTGGGGCTGGGGTTCCCTGATGCCCATCAGTTGAATACAGCCTTTAACCTCTACTTCAGTGACTTAAATAATTTTCTTTGAACATTATATTTGTTTGTTTGTTTGTTTGTTTGTTTATTTATTTATTTATTTATTTATTTAAGACATTATTTTTAAATGATGGGGCCTGCATGTATGCACAGAAAGGGATAAGGCAAACGTGGCAGAAGTTAACAGTTGTTATATCCAGGTGGAGGGCACTTGGAGGTTCGTAGTACAATTCTTTCAACTTCCGTGTAGTGTAAAAATTTTCCATTAAAAAGGTGGGTGTAAGGGGTGCCTGGGTGGCTCAGTTGGATAAGCGTCTGCCTTCAGCTTAGGTCATGACTCAGGGTCCTGGGATGAAGGCCCACATTGGGCTCCCTGCTCAGCGGGGAGTCTGCTGCTTCCTCTGTCCCTCCCCCTGCTTGTGCTCTCTCTCTTTAATAAATACAACCTTAAAAAAATAATAAAAAAAGTTGAGTGTAAAATAAATAAGCTGTCATTGCCTGCTCTCTCCCGACATGTGTAAATGGTTGTGGCTGTTGGTTCAGAGGTCCCTGCTTACCCATTGAACCTGATACTTTTTTTTTAAAGATTTTATTTATTTATTCGACAGAGATAGAGACAGCCAGCGAGAGAGGGAACACAAGCAGGAGGAGTGGGAGAGGAAGAAACAGGCTCCCAGCGGAGGAGCCTGATGTGGGGCTCGATCCCATAACGCCGGGATCACGCCCCGAGCCGAAGGCAGACGCCTAACCGCTGTGCCACCCAGGCGCCCCAGAACCTGATACTTTTATGAGGTTTTCCTCTACCTCTGTCAGTGGAAGACAGATAATATTTTACCATATTGTAAGATATTTTTCATCTACTAAAGGAAGAAGGCACACAAGACAAGGTTGATCAGAAGACCATGGATATCACTCTTTGCATTTACCACAGGAAAAAAAAGGGGCTCATCGTTATGTCTTCAGCTGTAGATATGTAAATATTCTGACCTTGCATTCTTCCTTGTTTTCAACTGGTTGCCAGCATAAATGTGAAGATTCACAACTGGCCTGCTCCAGGATTCAGGACAGTCCGTCATAGAGTTTAGAAGGAAACTCTGATCTTTCTATCTGAAGTGGCAGCCCCCCTCCCCCAACATTTCTAATTTACATTACTGCCCCATGCACCCCCTTTAGAGGTTATCAACTTTTGACAAACAGTGTTTATTGCCCTCTTCCCTACTAGGATGTTGGGCTCATGAAGCTAGGAGTCTGGGGTCTGTTTGGTTTTACCCAATATCAAGTACCAAGAACAGTGACTGGGGATCAATAAATATTTGATGGATGAACAAATAGGGTCTTAAATACTTATAAGTTCTCCATCTCTTTAGCATTTCCTGCATTACTGCTACCAAATCAATTTTATAATTAGTTGTGTCATCCAAGGATGCCTACAGAGTCTTTTGGAGGGAGTAATTAATCTTTTAAGACAATGACCCTGGTTGTGTGTGTTTTACTGCTCTCTACATGTGTGATAAAGCTACCAAAAATAAAGCGGTCAATTATGTCACATATAGGAGAAGCAGAAATCACTTCGGGATCAGCATGAACAAGTAAATGAGGGAACAGTAAATGAATCAGATCATTCTGATAAAACAGAAGGCTACAAAGAAAACTAAGGCATGGTGGGGAGCTAGAGAGTGGTGGGGGTAGGTCAGGGAAGGAAGACAGCTAAAGAAAAGACATTTGAGCAGGTGTGATGAAGTAAGCCATGGAGCCGGAGCACCTTGGGCAGGGGTGTCAGTAGGCGTCAAGGTCATAGGGCTCCTGCCTCTGCTCATCCCACCACTGGATGGCATCTTTGGGCTGGGGCCAACGATTTTCTTGCCCTATTCAAGGAAGGGACAGAACTTTTCTCCCTGCAGACTTTGTCTTTTTACATTTAGATTTTTTTTTTACTTTTTTTTTTTACATTTAGATATTTATCTAACAGCATAATTTTCCCAATAATTTAAATGGTTTTTATTTATTTATTTTTATTTATTTTAAAGATTTTATTTATTTATTTGAAAGAGAGAGAGAAAGAGCAGGGGGGAAGGGCAGAGGGAGAAGGAGAAGCAGACTCCCCACTGAGCAGGGAGCCTGATGTGAGGGCTCGATCCCAGGACTCCAAGATCATGACCTCAGCCGAAGGCAGACGCTTCACTGACTGAGCTACCCAGGCACCCTGCCCTCTTCTGGGTCTATTCCTAAGAGTGGACTGGCTGGATTGTGAGGTATGTTAAGTATTCACCGCAGGAGGGAATGCCTATTTTCTAAAGCGGTGCCATGAGCACGCTATGACGGTGCACACACGAGTTGTGTCTTTCCACAATGGCAGCTTTATTCAGTCCTAAAGCAAAGTTAAATCACCCTTTTAAAGCAGGTTCGGGATTCCAAACCCAGTGACATTTCACCGTGTGATTAAACTTGGCTTCTTACACAGCACACGGAGCAGGACATGAGACAAACCACACAACAAAGATAACAGAAGGGTGTAGGAAGTTAACGAAATGAACACACAGTCAGTCCTTGGGGCGCAGTTGAGACAAGGCCTCGGTCGCGTCTGGGGCAGCTCTGGGCACTTCCTGCTTCTGCTGTTCGAGCAGTGAAGGATCTCTGTTCTGTTCTGTTCTGTTCGGAGGTGAGTCGGGCAGAGCCTTTGGCAGTGGTTGCCTTTTTTAAGTGGTCAGACGTAGAGGGGTCACGTCTGAAGAGTCTGACAGCTCACTGCCAAAATCCTCCCCCTTTTAAAGGGATTTAATCGGCCTTGGGCCCCTGCAGACCTCGTCTGGTTCTGTTCGTTATCAGTTCTGGGGTGTCGGCTGACGTTCGTCCGGGTGATATCTCTTAGCTGCAGTACCTTTACCGACTTGCGTCATTGCTCGATACAGGCCCCTGCTTGACGTGAGAGACTCCATTTTGCTCTCTAGGAGCGGTTACACTGATTCACGTTCCTTCAACGGGGCCAAACGATCCCGCAGGTGCACATCCTCTTCCACACTTGGTATTGTCAGACTGAAATTATTATAAATTGAATGGGTATAAAAATGTCATCTCATGTCTTGATTTGTATTTCCCTGATAGCTAATGACTTGGAACATCTCCTTGTATGTTTATTGGCTCTGTCTCTCCTTCTCTGAAATGGTCTAACGGATCTATTATTTTTAAAAATATAACCGTATAACGAATCATGGAACATTACATCAAAAACTAAGGATATACTGTATGGTGACTAACATAACCTAATAAAAAATTATTGTAAAAAAAAGATAACCGTAGTACTGTTAGGATGCCCGACAACAAGAACAATGATTCTTGGAACTCTACGTAGAGGTGTGCCAGACATGCTACCACTGATTCAATTCCTTCTTCGTTTCTTCATTCAGTAAACGATCGGATCAGGGTTTTATGTGTAGAAAGAGAATTGGGCATAATTTGAGTTCAACCCTCTGAGCAAAAATTAGCTCAGACTATAAATTCTGCCCTGCCCTTCTTCAGGCTGGGATAACAATCACAGATAAACTCAGATGCAAAGTTAGCAGGAAACATTATTTCTCCCAAGGATGTGCTGCCCCTGTAATGCCGTAAAGAAGTCTACTTTGACTACTGCTTTCTTCGTAACTGGGAAACTTCCTTCTCTACAATCATGTACTATCAGAAAGCTGCCTTTTGCTTTTTTTCGTTTTTTTTTTAAAGATTTTATTTATTTATTTGACAAAGAGACAGCCAGCGAGAGAGGGAACACAAGCAGGGGGAGTGGGAGAGGAAGAAGCAGGCTTCCAGCAGAGCAGGGAGCCTGATGTGGGGCTCAATCCCAGTACCCTGGGATCACGCCCTGAGCCAAAGGCAGACGCTCAACGACTAAGCCACCCAGGCGCCCCAGAAAGCTGCCTTTTGAAACAGTATCAGTACAAATGAAACATCCTACTTTTGCCGGAGACCCTTAGTCATTTAGACACAAAGAAGAAGCCAGGATTTCCAACGCTGAGGGGTATCTAGACACAACATTCTACATCTATCATAACTTTATTGTTTTCAGGAAAACAGGACTCAGTTCACTTTGCGGTTCACACTTGCTTTACCGTCACCAAAACACTGCTTCATTTCTATTTCATCTGAACTTCACCATTCCTCAGAATCCTGTAACTCTATCTTTTCTTTTGTTTAGTGGTTCCATGGTTCCTCTGGTGTGTGGTCTCCCTCATTGATGGATGGATCTGTCAGACTACAGATTAGTCCCAGATGGTCTCAGGCTGAGTAGGACACCCTTACATTCCAGATTGTGAAACTGAGCCCCAGAGGGGATGTGACGACTGAGAGCATCCAGTAAGTCCATACCTGAGCCCGTGTCAGGTCCCCTCAAAATACCTTCCTCACCTGAGGATTTAGAAAAGCCTTCAGCGGGGTACAGAGCCTTCTACCTCAGTCAGGAGGACTCCCTGGAGGAGAAGATATTTGAACTTGGTTTTGAAGGAAAAGTAGGCATTCCCAAGAAAGGGCAACAGGACTTCTTCTCTTTCTACCCCAGTGACATCTCCTAGAAGGGTATGGGCATCTCCAGAATTTCTGTATTAGAAGTAATATTAGCGGCAGCAAACTGGTTGAAGGGCAATCAGTCTTGTCTTAAAGCTATATTTTCAAAGGGCACTATCACTATGCAGATTTTATTTTATGTGGAAATAAAAATAATAGTTTCCTAAAGATGTTTTTACTGACATATTGCTTTAGATTAAGGAAAAAATCAACAAGTATTATTGGTACATATTTTATTTCATCTGGGGTTGCTGAAATGGGAGATAATGTAGACTATGTGAGCATTCAGACCCCGCAGCCAACCCCTACAAGCACAACAGAGGGGAATCTGTTAGATGTCAGTGCTATAGCCTAGGAGGCTTGCACACCCTCAATTTCTTCCCCTTCTTCGCTCGTGGTATGTTCCAGGAGAGGACTGTAAACCAGTCTGACTTCCCCCCCCCCTTTCACATCGTGTGGTATATGCCAGGAGAGAACAGCCACTGGCACCTCTGCGTCTTTCCAGAGGCCCTTCAGCTTCTCTGAACATTATTGCACAGATCCAGAGTGCAGATCCAAAGACCCCTCCTCCAGGAAGACCGCCCAAAAGAACATCGCCACCCATGCTCCCCGCCACTGGGGCAGCTCCACTGCTCTGCTCTGTGAGTTTAGAGGCTTCCTTATCCTCGTTACGGAATGATCACTCCTCCAACATGGCGCACCCCACGGGGAAGCGCAACCTGGGCGCGGCCATGTTCCCCGCCTGACAACGCGGCCGAGGGGCACGGAAAGCTCCAAAGCACCGATCCCGTAACAGCCCCATGTTGACTCTGGGCTGATAGCGGCTTCGAATGTGGTTTTGCGCGTGTGCAGGACCACGCCCCCTTCGTTCGTCGCCCCAAACCCTGAGAAGGGGCGGTGCTAGGGGTGGTGACCGGAAGCGGCTACGGTTCTCAGCAGTGGTTTAATAGTTGTCAGAAGGATCTCAGTGCTCTGTGTCGAAGGGATGTGGAGGTGATGGGGCCCCGGGGAGCGTGAGTGTTGGGGAATTCTGTGTGGTCAGTGGTGGAATCGGTTGTCTAACTGAGTTGGGTGATTTGATCATTATTTTGCAGGTTTTCCTCTTCTCTCAACGTTAAGGTCCTGAAGTTCACTCTAAGACCCACAAGGTTCGGTGCATTATGTTCTAAGTGTTCCCTAAGAGTCGATTTTTCTTCTGCCCACGAGTTACTTAGAAGTGCGTTTTTAGTTTCCAAAAGTTTATCTTTTTAATAGATTTCTAGCCTTAGTTTTCTGTGGTCAGAAAAATGTGTACGTGAAGCTCATTCCTTGAAACAGGAGGAGACTCATGGCCTAGGCCACGGTGAATTTTTATAAATGTTCCATATTTTAATCAAAAATAATATGTAGTTGTTTAGTTGCCAACTGTGTCATACAAAATTTACACTCTTTGTTGTCCTTTTCTCCTGTTACAGAGGAGAGAGAAATTCTCCAGTGTGTTGGTGATTGGTCCGTTTCTCCTTCCTGCTGTTCATGATGCATTTTGAGTTCAGTTTTGTATAAAGTGTGAGAATTAGATTTAAGCTCGTCTGTTTGAGTGTCCAATTACTCAAGCACCATCTGTTGAAGACTATCCTTCCTTTCTTTACTTGTTTTGCACCTTTGTGAAAAATAAATTGCACATACTTGAGTGGGGCTATTTTTAGGTTCTTTATTCTGTTCCATTGATCTATGTGTCTATCTAGTTTTATCATGAATGGGTGTTGAAATTTGTCAGTACTGTATGAATTTATATGATCTTATGATTTTTCTTCTTTAGCTTGTTAATCTGGGAGAATGCACTGATTGATTTCTGAGTTGAACCAGCCTTACATTCCTGGAATAAATCTCATTTGGTTGTGGTGTATAATTCTTTTTTTATGTTGCAGGAATGCTTTAGCTATTGCCTTTATTTTTTGTTTGTTTCTTGAGGATTTTCTGCGACTTGGTTTATGAAAGATAATGGTCAACAATTTGAGTTTTCCATATGGTTTGTGTCTGGTTTTAGCATTAGGGTAGTACTGGCCTCATAGGATGAGGTAGGAAATATTCTCTCCTTTTGTATTTTCTGGAAGAGATTATGTAGAATTATGCTAATTTTTCCTTTAACCATTTGGTAGAATCCTCCATTGAAACCATCTGGGCCTGGACATTTCCTTTTGGAAGCTTTTTGATGATGGCCTCAACTTCTGTAGTAGTTATATGACTTCAGATTATTTAATTTTTTTCAGAGTATATATTTAATAGTGGGTGAGTTGTAGGAGTTTGTGTTTTGTGGAGAATTGGACTATTTCATCCCAGTTGTTGAATTTATGTGCATTTAAGTTGTTTGTGGTATTCCCTTACTTTCGTTTTAATGGCTGCAGCATTTGTAGTTCTGTCTTGTGTTTCAGTTCTGATATTGGTAATTTGTATCTTGTTTCTTTTCATCTTTATCTGTCTTGCTAGAGGATTACCAATTTTATCAATCTTTTCAAAGAACCAGCTTTTGGTTTCAGTGATTGTGTGTATTTTCTGTTTTCAGTTTCTTTCTTTCTTTCCTGTATTTACATATATATTTCATCTCAACTCTTTTTGTTTGTTTCAGGTGTACAACAGAAATGATTCAACAATTGGTAAGTGTTTTCAGTTTCATTGATTCATGCTCTTATTTCCTTCCTTCTGCTTGCTTTGGGTTTACTTTGTTCTTTTTTCTAGTTTCTTGAGATGGGTGCTTAAATTATTGATTTGACATCGTGAATTCTTGAGGTCTTAAGAGTTAAGACCTTCATTCTTTTCTTATATAAACATTTAGTACTATAAATTTCCCTCTCGACACTGCTTTATCTGCATCCCCCAAATTTTGATGTGTTGTATTTTTATTTTCATTCGTTACTTTTTAATTTGGCTTGAGGCCATCTCTTTGGTCCATGGATGATATAGAAATGTATTGTCTAATTTTCAAGTGTTTGGAGACTTTCCTGTTATCTTTCTATTATTGATTTCTAGTTTGATGATATTAGAGGACATTTACCATAAGATTTCAATTTATTGAGGTTGGTTTTATGACCCTGGGTGTGATATGTCTTGGGTAATGTTGCATGGGTGCTTGAAGAGAATGTGTATTCTGTTAGTATTTGGCTGGAGTGGGGTGGTATGTTTAGTTAGGCCACCCTCTTCTTGGTCCTGTGATTAAGGGAAGTAGGCATTTCTCAGAGCTTTTTCGTCTGTGCCTGTTGACAGTTCTGAGTTATAAGGTTCTCCAGTGTCCCGTTTGTGATATATGGGAGGAGAAGGAAACCTAGGGAACTCACCAGTGTGTTGTTCCTCAGGCCCTGAGATCCATGGGCTATTTGCCTTTCCTTTCTACATGTCAGAGTCGTACTATTTGTATTTGTTGTCTTATGTCATTTTTTTCCTGGTCTCTTTTACATTTATTGTTCTCTTCTGTTTTTTCCTGTATTAACTTTGTATAATTTACACCTTGCTAGAGAAGCACCTGTTTCACATCAGTATCAAAATATGTTGCTATACAGTTATGCATAATCTCCCATAATAACTACTTTGAAACAATGCCCTGTCTGAGAAAGATTTTCCATGTATATATTTCCATATTGTGTGTGTGTATATATATATATATATTTTTTTTTTTTTTCGAAGTCTTCTTGGGGCGCCTGGGTGGCTCAGTCGGTTGGGCATCTGCCTTGGCTCAGGTCATGGGCTCGGGGTCCTGGGATTGAGCCCCGTGTCAGGTTCCCTCCTCAGTGGGAAGCCTGCTTCTCTCTTTCCCTCTGCAGCTTTCCCTGCTTGTGCTCTCTCTCTCACACACACACTCTCTCTCAAATAAATGAATAAAATCTTAAACAAACAAACAAACAACTCTTCTCCTTTATCTGGTTTGCTAGGGGATTATCTATGACATTGGTCATTTCAAAGGACCAGCTCTTTGTTTTCTTTAAACCCCCTATTATATTTATTTGAATTATTTAAGATTTTATTTTTATTAATGACTAGTTTATTTTGGGGGGGCTTTGCCTAGTTTTGTTTTTTCTAATTCTAATATTTTAGGTTGAATACATAGCTCTTTTTTGTTATATTTATTTTTAATTAAAATCAAGCCATTTAAAGCTCTAAATTTCACTCTATATGGCTTTAGTGTGTTCCATGACTTCTGGTAAAAATTGTGTAGCTTCGGTATTGACTTCCCACTTTGATCCTGGGTTATTTAGTTAAGTCTTCCTTTTCTTTTAAAACAGATTTATTTAGGTATACAAAATAGATTTAGATATTTTCCAGTACCATAAAATTCATCCATTTAGAGCATACAGTTCAGAGGTTATTAGTACATTCACAGAGTTGTACAATCATCACCACAATCTAATTTCAGGATATTTTCAATACCCCTGGAAAGAAACCTTGTACACATTAGCAGACATTCACCATTCATGCCACCCCACACCCCCTGACTGGGCAACTACTAACCAATTTTCTGTGTCTATGTATTTGCCTATTCTGAATATTTCACATAAATGGAATCATAAAATATGTGGCCTTTTGTGGCTTCTTTCACATAAGATAATGACTTCAAGGTTTATTCGTGTTATAGCATGTATCAATAGTTCTTTTTAATTGCCAAATAATATTCCATTGTATGGATATATAAATTTTGTTTATCCATTTTCAATTGGTGGACATTTAGGTGGTTTCCACTTTTTGACTATTATGAATAATACTGCTGTGAATGGTTGTATATATAAGTTTTGGAGTGGACATGTGTTTCCATTTGTCTTGGTGAGGTACCTACAAGTAGAATTGCCAGATCATATGGTGACTCTATGTGTAACATTTTGAGAAACTGCCAAACTGTTTGTCTGAGTGGCTATACCATTTCACAGTTCTACCAGCAATATATGAGAGCTCCAACTTATTCACATCTCACCAATACCTGTTATTGTCTCCCCCTCCCCCTTATTTTAGCCATCCTCGTGGATATGAAGCGGTCCCCTAATGAATGGAATACTTTGGTTTTGCTTTGCATTTCCTTAATGACTAATGATGTTGAACATCTTATCATCAGACCATGTAGCCTGTCAATTCCCAACATTAAAACATCTACCAGATTTTCTTTTTTAAAAAGATTTATTTATTAGAGAGAGAGTCAGTGAGCGAGGGGGGAGGGTCAGAGGGAGAGACTCTTTCAAGCAGACTCCCCGCTGAGCACAGAGCCCTACACGGGGCTCGATCCCAAGACCCATGAGATCATGACCTGAGCCGGAACCAAGAGTCAGTTGCTTTACTTAACCAACTGAGCTGCCCGGGTGCCCCTACCAGATTTTCTTCATGGTTAAGTTATTTATTGGAATTTTGTACAAGTTCCGTGGGCATAAGGAAGGAAAGCATAGTCTCTCTTTCTTTGATATAACATGTTTATGTGTTTAAAATTCAACTTGTTCATGCTTTTTATTTTATTCCTTATTTACTTTCTTGTTTCCTCTTTATCTCATTTCTTACTTTTGTTTTCTTAAGGTCCTCTTCATTTTATAAAGGATACTTTCCCTTTCCCAATAAGAAAAACTAAATCCATGGTGCTTCTATTAGTCGATCATAATAAAATTGTTCTGCATTATAGACACAGAGACCCCCTCTCCTCCCTAGATCCTGTAAAAGGAGAAACAGTTTTACCTCTGAATATTTTGAGGTTGTTAAAACATTTATAGGCCCAGGCTATTAGCATTTTCCTTACGGCATATCTCTTTTGTTTTAAGAAACTCTGTTCTCTTTTTTTTGGTTCCAAATCACAGTCATGTTTTCAACATCTGTTAAACAGAGCCATGTTTATTTTAAGCCTACCACACAAAAGGTACTGTGTGTTGTAGTGTTGAGAATGTACATTTTGAAGCCGGGTAGACCGGGTTTGACTTAATATCACTAAGCCTCTGTTTCTGTGTGCAGAAAATGAAATAATAATAATTACGGCAACACGTGGGTGAGAGGATTATTGTGCAAATTAAGTGAGGTACCCCCTTCTGCATGTTACCTGATCCCTTGTAATGACAATACTTGCTAATGTGAATTAAATGTTTCCTGGGGCCAGCCTGCTGCCAAGTGCCTTACAAATCATCTCATTTAATTTTCGCAAACCCCTTGAGGTGAATAGTTTTGACTCATTTTGAAAAGAAAACTGTAGAAACATTTTTATATTCTCATAGCTAAAAGTTGGCCGAGCGAGAATTTAAGGCTTTAATAATGTTCGTCTAAATCTCATGGCCTTTCTCATATTTCATTTTGATGAATGATGAGAATAGGTATTGACTGGACTTTGTCTACCCTGCAGTTTCGAAGGCCAGGAACTGTATCTTGGTGCCCCCAGGAAGCATTTGTGGGGTGAATGCTGAATGACGGACCATGTGGACACTGTGTTTCCAGGTTTCTTGGAGTCTCTGTTGAGCCTGTGGGCCAGACCCCATAGTGGAGACTGCAGGAACTTCCTTTTGGCTCCAGCAGCTCTGATCTGAGTCCACGGACCCCACTTGGCTTCAGGCTCGTGGAAGGAGCAGCAGCAAGAGAGCTGGAGGGCTGAGGCCCAGCAGGAATATGCCAGCCAACCAGAGCTCTCCCAGGCCGTCCCTGGCTCTAGCTGTGGGGAGATGTGACAACTCCTGTGAGGTGAGGAGGGAGAGGTGCCCAGGGCCAGGAATTCATCCAGAATGAAAGATAGTATCTCATTATTTTAATCTGTATGACTTGTTCCTTAAGCAAGCAACATAATCAGGGAATTTTTATTGCTCGTTCATTTCCCTTGTGTGAATTTTCTTCTCTTGTCAATTGCTGCTTTATTTATCTTAGCTTATGGATTTTTTTATTGAAGGATAATTAACAGACCGTGTTATATTATTCTCAGATATACAACATATTTTTTAGAGGGGGGCTGCAGAGAGGGGCAGAGGGAGAGAGAGAATCTTAAGCAGGCTCCACGCCCAGTGCGGAGCCCGATGCAGAGCTCAATCTTACAACCCTGAGATCGTGACCTGAGGCGAAATCAAGAGTCAGACACTTAACCGACTGAGCCACCCAGGCGCCCCTCAGATGTACAACATATTGATTGGAAAGTTTTATGCATTACTAAATACCACAATACGTGTAATCGCTGTCTGTCACCATTCAATGTTATTACAGTATTATTATGCCTTACCTTTCACTCCTATGACTTACTTATTTTACACCTGGAAGTTTGTACTCTTACTCCCCCTTATCTATTTTGCCGTTACCCCATCGACCTCTCTTCTGGCAACCACCAGTTCTCTGTATTTAGGAATCTGTTTGTTTTTGGTTTTTTGATTTGTTTGTTTTATTTTTCAGATTCCGCATATATGTGAAATCATATGGTATTTGACTTTCTCTGACTTATTTCGCTTAGCATGATACTCTCTAGCTCTGTCCACACCATTGTCAATGGCAAGATTTCATTCTTTTTTATGGCTCAGTAATAGTCCGTGATATATAGCTATATCTTTTTTTTTTTAAAGATTTTATTTATTTATTCGACAGAGATAGAGACAGCCAGCGAGAGAGGGAACACAAGCAGGGGGAGTGGGAGAGGAAGAAGCAGGCTCATAGCAGAAGAGCCTGATGTGGGGCTTGATCCCATAACGCCGGGATCACGCCCTGAGCCAAAGGCAGACGCTTAACTGCTGTGCCACCCAGGCGCCCCTATATATCTATATCTATATCTGTATCTATATCTATGTCTATATCTATATATAGAGGTGGTATCTCACTGTCGTTTTGATTTGTGTTTCCCTGATAATGAGTGATGTTGAGCCTCTTTTCATGTGTCTGTTGGCCATCTGGATGTCTTCTTTGGAGAAATGTCTATTCCTGTTTCTGCCCATTTCTTAACTGGATATTTGTTTTATGGGTGTTGAGTTTGATAAGTTCTTTATAGATCTTGGATACAAGCCCTTTATCTGTTATGTCCTTTGCAATATCTTCTCCCATTCTGTAGGTTGCCTTTTAGTTTTGTTGATTGTTTTGTTGTGCAGAAGCTTTTTATCTTGATGAAGTCCCAATAGTTCATTTTTGCTTTTGTTTCCCTTGCCTTCAGAGACGTGTCTAGCAAGAAGTTGCTGCGGCCAAGGTCGCAGAGGTTGCTGCCTGTGTTCTCCTCTAGGATTTTCATGGATTCCTGTCTCACATTTAGGTCTTTCATCCATTTTGAATTTATTTTTGTGGATGGTGTAAGAAAGGGGTCCAGTTTCATTCTTTTGCATGTTGGTGTCCAGTTTTCCCAGCATCATTTGTTGAAGAGACTGTCTTTTTTCCACTGGATATTCTTTCCTGCTTTGTCAAAGATTAATTGACCATATAGTCGTGGGTCCATTTCTGGGTTCTGTATTCTGTTCCATTGATCTGTGTATCTGGTTTTGTGCCAGTACCATACTGCCTTGACCATTACAGCTTTGTAATAGAGCTTGAAGTCTGGAATTGTGATGCCTCCAGTTTTGTTTTTCTTTTTCAGGATTGCTTTGTGTATTCGGGGTCTTTTCTGGTTCCATACAAATTTCAGAATTGTTTGTTCTAGCTCTGTGAAAAATGCTGGTGTTATTTTGATAGGGATTGCATTAAATGTGTAGATTGTTTTGGATAGTAAAGACATTTTAATAATGTTTGTTCTTCCAATCCATGAGTGTGGAATGCTTTCCCATTTCTTTGTGTCCTCTTCAATTTCCTTCATAAGTGTTCTGTGGTTTTCAGAGTACAGATCCTTTACCTCTTTGGTTAGGTTCATTCCTAGGTATCTTATGTTTTTTGTACAATTGTAAATGGGGTCGATTTCTTGACTTTCTCTTTCTGCTGCTTCATTATTGGTATATAAAAATGCAACAGATTTCTGTGTATTGGTTTTGTCTCCTGTGACTTTACTGAATTTGTGTATCAGTTCTAGCAATTTTTTGGTGGAGTCTTTCAGGTATTCTACATACAGTATCGTGTCATCTGCAAATAGTGAAAGTCTGACTTCTTCCTTGCCGATTTGGATGCCTGCTATTTCTTTTTGTTGTCTGATTGCTGAGACTAGAACTTCCAGTACTCTGTTAAATAACATTGGTGAGAGTGGGCATCCCTGTGTTGTTTCTGACCGTAGGGAAAAAGCTTTCAGTTTTACCCACTGAGGATGATGTTAGCTGTAGGTCTTTCGTATACGACCTTTATGATGTTGAGATATGTTCCTTCTACCCTACTTTCTTGAGTGTTTTTATCAAGATAGGGTGCTGTATTTTGTCAAATGATTTTTCTGCATCTATTGACAGGATCATATGGTTCTTATCCTTTCTTTTATTAATGTGGTGTATCATGTTGATTGCTTTGTGGTCATCGACCCACCCCTGCAGCCCAGGAATCAATCCCACTTGATTGTGGTGGATGAGTCCTTTAAAGTTCTGTTGGGTTCATTTGCTGGTATGTTGTTGAGCATTTTTGCATCCATGTTCATCAGGGATATTGGCCTGTAATTCTCCTTTTTAGTGGGGTCTTTGGTTTTGGAATCAAGGTAATACTGGCCTTGTAGAATAAGTTTGGAAGTTTTCCTTCCATTTATATTTTTTGGGATAGTTTTTGGAGAATAGGTATTAACTCTTCTTTAAATGTCTGGTAGAATTTTCCGGGGAAGCCATCTGGCCCTTGTTTTTGTTTATTGGGAGACTTTTGATTTCTGATTCAATTTGTTTGCTGGTTATCAGTCTGTTCAAATTTTCTCTTTTTTCCTGTTTCAGCTTTGGTAGTTTGTAAGTTTCTAGGAATATAATTTTTCATAATATTCTCTTATAATTGTTTGTATTTCTGTGGTATTTGTTGTGATCTCTTCTCTGTCATTTGTGATTTTATTTATTTGAGTCTGTTCTCTTCTTTTTGATAAGTCTGGGTAGGGGTTTATCAATTTTGTTAATTCTTTGAAAGAGCCAGATCCTAGTTTCATTGATCTATTCTACTTTTTTTTGTTTCTATATTATTTATTTCTGCTCTAATCTTTATTACTTCCCTTCTTCAGCTGGCTTTAGACTTCATTTGCTGTTCTTTTTCTAGCTCCTTTAGGTATAAGGTTAGGTTGTATGTTTGAGATTTTTCTTGCTTCTTGAGGTAGGCCTGTACTGCTGTATACTTCCCTCTTAGGACTGCTTTTGCTGCAGAGATTTTGGACTGTTGTGTTTTCGTTTTCATTTGGTTCCATGTATTTTTAAAATTCTTCTTTAATTTCCCAGTTAACTCATTCACTCTTTAGTAGGATGTTCTTTAACCTCCATGTATTTGTGGTCTTTCCACATTTTTTCTTGTGGTTGACTTGAAGTTTCACAACGTCGTGGTCTGAAAATATGCATGGTACGATCTCAGTGTCTTTGGTACTGGTTGAGGCCTAATTTGTGACCCGGTATGTGATCTGTTTTGGAGAACGTCTCATGTACACTCGAAAAGAATGTATATTTGGTGGCTTTAGGATGAAGTGTTTTGAATGTATCCATTTGATCCAGTGTGTTATTCAAAGCCGTTGTTTCCTTGTTGATCTTCTGCTTAGATGATCTGTCCGTTGCTGTAAGTGGGGTGTTGACGTCCCCTATGATTATTGTATTACTAGCAATGAGCTTCTTTTTTTTTAAGATTTTATTTATTTATTCAACAGAGATAGAGACAGCCAGTGAGAGAGGGAACACAAGCAGGGGGAGTGGGAGAGGAAGAAGCAGGCTCATAGCGGAGGAGCCTGATGTGGGGCTCGATCCTATAATGCCGGGATCATGCCCTGAGCCGAAGGCAGACGCTTTAACGACTGAGCCACCCAGGCGCCCCGCAATGAGCTTCTTTGTGTTTGTTATTAATTGATTTATATATTTGGATGCTCCCAAGTTGGGGCATAAATATTTACAGTTGTTAGATCTTCTTGATGGATAGACCCCTTAATTCTGATATAATGCCCTTCTTCATCTCTTGTTACAGTCTTTGTTTTAAAATCCAATTTGTCTGTTGTAAGTATTGCTACTCCGGCTTTCTTTTGATGTCCATTAGCATGATAGATGGTGCTCCACTCCCTCCCTTTTAATCTGGTGGTGTCTTTGGGTCTAAAATGACTGTCTTGGTTTTTTCAATCCATTTTGGTACCCCATGTCTCTTGATCAGGGCGTGTAGTCCATTTACATTCAGAGTGATTATTGATAGATATGAATTTGTTGCCATTGTATTATTTGTTAAGTGGTTGTTTCTGGAGCTTTTCTCTGTTCCTTTCTAGTCTTCTTATGATTGTTGCTTTGAATCCTGGATCAGGCATTTTACTTATATCTATTTCAGTTAAATCCCTGGCCATGACCTTGTCTTGTTCTTTCTTTTGGGATGAATCCTCCAACTTGGCATTTTGTCTAGGTCTCTGTTTTGTTTTTTGTTTCTTTTTTTTTTGAAATATTTTATTTATTTATTTGAGACACAGAGAGAGAGAGCACCAACAGTGGGGAGGCGCAGAGGGAGAGGGAGAAGAAAACTCCCCACTGAGCAAGGAGCCTGATGTGGGGCTTGATCCCAGGACCCCGGGATCATGACCTGAGCGGAATCAGATGCTGAACCGACCGAGCCACCCAGGCACCCCTAGGTCTATGTTTTCTTCTCTGTGTTAGGAAATCCTGTAATGTTTCTTGCTTCTGAGAGTAATGGCTTAGTGAAGAAGAGGTCATACACTGTCCAGGGCCTAGCGCTTTAGGAAGCATCCCTCGTGTATACTGTTTGCGCTCTGCTGCTGTGTTTTCGCTGCTCTTCCCCTCTGGTTAGTCCTCTGCAGAGTTTCTCCTTGCCTGCAGTGGGGAGTGTTTGGACCTTGTCCAGAGTTTGGCGAGTTTTAACTCTGTGTGCTCCAGGGTCTGCTTGTTAAAAGAGACCTGATGCTATTTCCAGTAGAACTGAAGCTTTGCGGCTTCTTGTGGTCAAGAGATGTGGTATATGTGGGGGTTTGTGCTGGTGTTCTGGGGGATGGGCCCACTGCTTTGGGTCTCAGGCACACTTGCCCTCGTAAAGAAGCACCTGTAGAGCATAGCGGGGTGGGTCTTGTTGTAAGGGCTCAGGCCTCCACTGTTGGCGCTGTGCTGCTCCCTGACTTCGGTCCATGCTGATGGGTGGGAAAGAAAAATCGCACCAGTCCTCTCCCTCATCCCCAGAGTGGGGAGTGCGTTCCCATTGCTGTCTGGGAAGCCCTCAAAGAAGAGCAAACACTTTCCCTTCCTGTGTCCCGGGTGTCCCTCAGATCCCTGCCTTCACCCTGTCTGTGTCCGGGCCACCTGCCTGCCCGGCAGTGCAGTGCACCTGTCTTTTATCCCAGGCAGGCCGGTTGAGTTTCAAAACTCCAAACTTTGGGGACCCAGCATGGTGCGGTCATTCACTGGTCCTCTGGGGGTGGGTCTTGACACACTGGGGCTGGTGCCGGTTTCTCCCAAAAGGGCAGTTGCACCAACTTACAGGAGCTTGGAGTTTAGAGTAAAGCGCAACCAAAAACCAGTGTCCAGGTAAGCCACCCTCAGCAGGTGTCTCTGTTCCTATGCTAAATAGCAGGGGAGCACAATGGTGCCTTCTGGCTCTTTTGTCCCCTGAGAGGCAAGGCCACCTCTCCCAGGTGCCCTCCAAGAAGGGGAACCGTCTCTCCCAGCGTGTCCCAGGGAATCCTCAGACCACACCGTCGGCCCTGAGGCCTCCTCCCTCCTCTACAGGAACACTGCAGCATCTGCTGGGCTCCACACCAGCCATGACATGGACCTCTAAAACTCCAGTCTTTGAGCTCTGCTGGTTATAAAAACTCACAATAATCAGCCCCTCTCATTTTCCCAGTCAGTGGCTCTGGGGAAGTATTTTCCTTGTGTGATCTCCTGTCCATTCTTTTTTTTGTAAGATTTTATTTTTAAGTAATCTCTATACCCAACATGGGGCTTAAACCCACAATCCCGAGATCGAGTCACAGGCCCCACCAACTGAGCCAGCCAGGAGCCCCAGGATTTCATTCTTTTTTATGCCTGAGTAACATTCCAGTGTGTGTGTGTGTGTGTGTGTGTGTGTGTGTCTGTGTGTGTTTACCACATCTTCTTTATCCATTCATCTATTAATGGACACTTGGGTTGCTTCCTTAATCTTTTTTTTTTAAAGATTTTATTTATTTATTTGACAGAGAGAGACAGCCAGCGAGAGAGGGAACACAAGCAGGGGAAGTGGGAGAGGAAGAAGCAGGCTCATAGCGGAGGAGCCTGACGTGGGGCTTGATCCCAGAACGCCAGGATCACGCCCTGAGCCGAAGGCAGACGCTTAACGACTGCGCCACCCAGGCGCCTCTGCTTCCTTAATCTTAACTAATGTTAAGATTCTTAACTAATGTAAATAATGTTTCAATACACATAGGGGTGCCTATATCTTTTTGAATAAGTATTTTCATTTTCTTGGGTAAATACCCAGTCTTGGCATCAGTGGATCATGTAGTAATACTATTTTTAATTTTTTGAGTACCCGCCATACCATCTACCAAGGTGATTGCTCCCATTTCCATTCCCACCACCAACGCACAAGGGTTCCCTTTTCTCCACACCCTCACCCACACTTGTTATTTCTTGTCTTTTTGATTCTAGCCATTCTGAGTGGTGTGAGGTGACACCTCATTGTGGTTTTGTTTGGCACTTTCCTGATAATTAGTGATGTTGGGCATCTTTTCATGTGCCTGTTGGTCATCTGATGTCTTTTTTTGGAAAAGTATCTCTTCAGGTCCTCTGCCTAGTTTTAATGATTTGGGGGTTTTTTGGTGTTGAATTGTATACGTTCTTTGTATATTTTGGATATTAACCCCTTATTGGAGATATATTTGCACATATCCTTTCCCATTCACTAGTTTGGATTCTTGTTTTGTTGATGGTTTCCTTTGCCGTGCAAAACCTTTTTATTTTGGTATAGTCCCAATAGTTTATTTTTGCTTTTGTTTCTGTTGCCTCAGGAGACATACCCATAAATATGTTGCTATGGGCAATGTCCAAGAGATTACTTCCTGTGTTTTCTTTTAGGAGTTTTGTGGTTTCAGGTCTCACATTTAGGTCTTTCATCCATTTTGAGTTTATTTTTATATATGTTGTAAGAAAGTGGCCCATTTTCATTATTTTGCATGTAGCTGTCCAGTTTTCTGAGCACTATTTACTGAAAAGACAGTTTTCTCCCCATGCTATGTTCTTACTCCCTTTGTTTATAAATCAGTTGACCATATAGATGTGGGTTTATTTCTGGGCTCTCTGTCCTGTTCTTTTGATCTATGTATCCATTTTTATGCCAGTACTATATTGTTCTGATTGCTACAGACTTGTAGTACATATTGAAATCTGGAATTGTGTTACCTCCAGCTTTGTTCTTTCTCAAGGATGCTTTGGCTATTTGGGGCCTTTTGTGGTTCTATGCAACATTTAGGATTATTTGAGTTCTATGAAAGCTATCTGGTATTTTGATAGGGATTGCATTGAATCTGTAGCTCACTTTGCATAATATGGACATTTTAACAATATTAATTCTTCCAGTCCATGAGCTTAGTGTATCATTCCTTTTGTTTGTGTCATGTTCAGTTTTTTTAATCAGTGTTTTATAGTTTTCAGAGTGTAGATCTTTTACCTCCTTGGTAAAAATTTTTCCCAGGTACTTTTGGTGCAATTATAAATAGGATTATTTTCTCAATTTCTCTTTCTGCTACTTCATTATTAGTGTATGGAAATGTAACAGATTTCTGTATATTGATTTGTATCCTGTGACTTTACTGAATTTATTTATGAGTTCTCATAGTTTTTTGGTGAAATCTTCAGGGTTTTCTATATATAGTATCATGTCATCTGCAAATAGTGACATTTTACTTCCTTGGATGTCTTTTATTTCTTTTTATTGTCTGATTGCTATGTCTAGGATTTCTAGTATGTTGAATAAAAGTGGTGAGTGTAGGGGCGTCTGGGTGCTCAGTCAGTTAAGCATCTGCCTTCAGCTTAGGTCATAATCCCAGGGTCCTGGGTTCGAGCCCATGGTGGGCTCCCTGCTCAGCAGGGATTCTGCTTCTCCCTCTCCCTCTGGTCCACCCCACTCCTTCTCTCTCTCTGTCTGTCTCAAATAAATAAGTAAAATCTTTTTGAAAAAAGTGGTGAGACTGGATATCCTGTCTTGTTCCTGATCTTAGAGGAAAAGCTTTCAGGTTTTCACCATTAACTATGATGTGAGCTGTGAGTTTTTCACATATGGCCTTTATTATGTTGAAGCGTGTTCCCTCTAAACCCACATTATTGAGAGTTTTTGTGATGAATGGATGTACTTTGTCAAATGCTTTTTCTACATCTGTTGTCATATGGTTTTTATCCTTTCTCTTGTTAATGTGATGTATGACACTGACTGATTTGTGAATATTAAACCACGCTTGCATCCCTGGAATAAATTTCAGTTGACTGTGGGTTAGGATTAGGGTTAGGATTTTTTTAATACGTTGTTGGATTCAGTTTGCTTATATTTTGTTGAGGATTTTTGCATCTATGTTCATCAGAGATATTGGCCTGCAGCTCTCTTTTTTTTTGTAGTGTCCTTGTCTGTTTTGGTATCAGGGAAATGCTGGCCTTGTAGAATGAATTTGGAAGTTTTCTTTCCTCTTCTATTTTTTGGAATAGTTTGAGAAGAATAGGTAGTAACTCTTTTTTTTTTATTTTTTAAAAAGATTTATTTATTTATTTATTTGAGAGAGAAAGATTAAGGGCAGAGGGAGTGGAGGGAGAGGAGGAGAGAATCTTAAGCAGGACTCCTCGCTGAGTGCAAAGCCATGACCCTGAGATCACAACCTGAGCTGAAACCAAGAGTTGGAAGCTCAACTGACCGCACCATCCAGGTGCCTCAGTAGTAACTCTTTTTTAAATGTTTGGTAGCATTCACCTGTGAAACCATCTGGTTCTGGACTTTTGTTTGTTGGGATTTTTTTGATTACTGATTCAATTTCATTGCTGTTAATCAGTCTGTTCAAATTTTCTGTTTCTTCTTGAATCAATTTTGGGAGATGTATGTTTCTAGGAACGTATCTATTTCCTCCAGGTTGTCCAATTTGTTGGCATATAATTTTTCACAATATTCTCTTATGATCCTCTGTATTTCTCTGAGGTCACTTGTTATGTCTCCTTTTTCATTTCTTTTTTTTAAGATTTTATTTATTTATTTGAGATACAGAGTGACCAAGTAGAGAGAGAGAGAGAGCAGGAGCGGGGTGGGGGGCAGAAGGAGAGGGAGAAGCAGGCTCCCCACTGAGCAGGGAGCCTGATGTGGGGCTCAATCCCAGGACCCTGGGATCGTGACCTGAGCCAAAGGCAGACGCTTAACTGACTGAGCCACCCAGGCGCCCCTCCTTTTCCATTTCTGATTTTATTGATTTGAGTATTCTCTTCTTTTTTCTTGATGAGATCAAGGTTTATCAATTTTGCTGATCTTTTCAAAGAACCAGCTCTTAGTTTTATTGCCCTTTTCTGTTGGTTTTTTTTTTTTTAGACTTTATCTCATTAATTTCTGCTCTAATATTTATTATTTCCTTCTCTAGCTTTGGGCTTTGTTTGTTCTTTCTTGAGCTTCTTTAAGTGTAAGTTTAGGTTATTTATTTGGGATTTTTCTTGCTTCTTGAAATAGGCCTGTATTTCTATACGCTTCCCTCTTAGAACTGTTTTTGCTGAGTCCCAAAGATTTGGGACCATTGTGTTTTCATTTTCATCTGTTTGTATGTATTTTTTTTTAAAGATTTTATTTATTTATTTGACAGAGATAGAGACAGCCAGCGAGAGAGGGAACACAAGCAGGGGGAGTGGGAGAGGAGGAAGCAGGCTCATAGCAGAAGAGCCTGATGTGGGGCTCGATCCCGTAACACCGGGATCATGCCCTGAGCCGAAGGCAGATGCTTAACCGCTGTGCCACCCAGGCGCCCTGAGTTTGTATGTATTTTTTGACTTGCTCTTTGATTTCCTGATTGACCCGTTTGTGGTTCAGTAGCATGTTGTTTAGCCTCCGTGTGTCTGTGTTCTTTCCAGAGTTTTTCTTCTACTTGATTTCTGGTTCATGGCCTATGGATTTTTTAAGGTTTTTTTTTTTTTTTAAGATTTTATTTATTTGACAGAGATAGAGACAGCCAGCGAGAGAGGGAACACAAGCAGGGGGAGTGGGAGAGGAAGAAGCAGGCTCACAGTGGAGGAGCCTGACGTGGGGCTCGATCCTGCAACGCCGGGATCACGCCCTGAACCGAAGGCAGACGCTTAATCGCTGTGCCACCTAGGCGCCCCAAGGTTTTTTTTTTAATATTAGCATTCGTGACCCATTATGCTTCTTGTATATTTTTGTGAATATTTTTTGCCACTTTATAATTGAAATTACTTTTTAGTTTCATTTACAAGTGGTAAAGGGTGGCAAAGATTTCTCTAAGTCACCTTTTAAAAATGGCTCTTTCCTGCTTTGTTTTTTGCCAGATTCTAGCTCCCTGGAGGCAAGCACTCTTAATCTTTTTAATGGATTCGATTTTTTTAAAAGTTTTGGCCATTATCTATTGACTTTCCTTTATGGAGGGTGGAGATTTAGCTTTTCTATACACCCCCACTAACATACACATTTGCCTATAAATATTATTGTTTTGATCAGATTCCTCATCAGTGTTTATTACTGTGACTGTTTGTAGTTGAGTCATGTAGTATCTATGCTGTGATTATTATTTCTGCACAACTCTTTCTTTTCCGTGGAACTTTTTTAAAGATTTTATTTATCTCTTAGAGAGAGCACAAGCAGACAGAGTGGGAGAGGGAGAAGCAGACTCCCCACTGAGTAAGGAGCCCCACATGGCACTCGGTCCCAGGACTGTGGGATCATGACCTGAGCTGAAGGCAGAGCCTTAACTGACTGAACCACCAAGGCGCCCCCTTTTTTCCCTGGAATTAATAATTTTCTGGCTTAGTCATTTCTTTGCTTTACTAGATACATATCAATGTTTCAACTCCAAATTCTTCCCAGGTGTCTCAATCTCCTCTCTGCATATTCAAATGTATTAGGTCACAATCATAATGGCAATAATTATAAACACTCATATCATGTTTACTGTGTGCCAGCAGTGTTATACGCATACAACGTATACTAACTCATCTTCATAACAATCTTGAGAAGTAGGTGCCATTGTTATTCCCATTTTATAGAAGAGCAAACTGAGGCGTAGAGAAAAGCTGTCTGGCTCATGTTCACACAGCTGGTAATAGGTGGGGGTGGGCTCAACTCTGGGCATCAGTGAGCCCATCTCTGAAGTCTCTCCTGGAGCTGGTTGACCTGCTGAAGACTGGTCAGGCTGCTCTCAGCTGACACAGAGCTATTACTGTGGTGCCTTCCCTTTGCCATCCCCCAAGAAATCCTTCTCACCTCTGTCTTCTGTCAGATCCCCTTTCTTGGGGATCTTCTG
Organism: Ursus arctos; assembly: GCF_023065955.2. NCBI lineage: Eukaryota > Metazoa > Chordata > Mammalia > Carnivora > Ursidae > Ursus > Ursus arctos. Next base: position 40,098,902 of record NC_079873.1, read on the forward strand.
TCTTCCTTCCTGTTTCCTGCTTCTTGCATCTTCCTCTTTCTTGATTTACCCCCTCATTTTGTGGGAGCGTGTCCTCCAGTATATCCTTGAGAATGGTTGCATGACAGGTAGACTTTATGAAACTTTGTATGTGTGTCGATGTCATGCAAGAATGTTATTTAATATATGTAATCACATAAATATATTCATAGAAATAAAAGAGTAATATATGCCATGGAAATATGTTTACTCAACCCTGACACTGAATCGATATTTTTGGTTATGTATAGAATTCTAGGTTGGAAATCATTTTTGGGCAGAATTTTATTTTATTTATTTATTTATTTTTAGATCATGTTCCTTTTATTTATTTTTCCTTAATGTTTCTTTATTATATTATGTTAGTCACCATACAGTACATCCCCGGTTTCCGATATAAAGTTCGATGATTCATTAGTTGCGTATAACACCCAGTGCACCATGCAATACGTGCCCTCCTTACTACCCATCACCGGTCTATCCCATTCCCCCACCCCCCTCCCCTCTGTAGCCCTCAGTTTGTTTCTCATAGTCCATAGTCTCTCATGTTTCATTCCCCCTTCTGATTACCCCCCCTTTCTTTATCCCTTTCTTCCCCTACCGATCATCCTAGTTCTTATGTTCCATAGATGAGAGAAATCCTATGATAATTGTCTTTCTCTGCTTGACTTATTTCACTTAGCATTATCTCCTCCAGTGCCGTCCATGTTGCAGCAAATGTTGAGAAATTGTTCTTTCTGATAGCTGAGTAATATTCCATTGTATATATGGACCACAACTTCTTTTTTTTTTTTTTTAGAATACAAATAAACTTAAATTATTGATGTTAAACACAAATAATCTTGCAATAGAAACTTTACACCATTATGTTAGAATTGGAATTATTTATAATTTTATTTATTTATTTATTTATTTATTTATTTATTTATTTTTCTTATAATGATTTTTTATTATATTATGTTAGTCACCATACAGTACATCCCCGGTTTTCGATGTAAGGCTCGATGATTCATTAGTTGTGTATAACACCCAGTGCACCATGCAATATGTGCCCTCCTTACTACCCATCACCGGCCTATCCCATTCCCCCACCCCCCTCCCCTCTGTAGCCCTCAGTTTGTTTCTCATAGTCCATAGTCTCTCATGTTTCATTCCCCCTTCTGATTACCCCCCCTTTCTTTATCCCTTTCTTCCCCTACTGATCATTCTAGTTCTTATGTTCCATAGATGAGAGAAATCATATGATAGTTGTCTTTCTCTGCTTGACTTATTTCACTTAGCATTATCTCCTCCAGTGCCGTCCATGTTGTAGCAAATGTTGAGAACTCGTTCTTTCTGATTGCTGAGTAATATTCCATTGTATATATGGACCACAACTTCTTAATCCAGTCATCTGTTGCAGGGCATCTCGGCTCCTTCCACGATTTAGCTATTGTGGACATTGCTGCTATGAACATTGGGGTGCATATGGCCCTTCTCTTCACTACGTCTGTATCTTTGGGGTAAACACCCAGTAGTGCAATGGCTGGATCATAGGGTAGCTCAATTTTTAACTCTTTAAGGGACCTCCACACTGTTTTCCAGAGTGGCTGTACCAACTTGCATTCCCACCAACAATGTAGGAGGGATCCCCTTTCTCCACATCCTCTCCAACAATTGTTGTTTCTTGCCTTGTCTATTTTTGCCATTCTAACTGGCGTAAGGTGGTATCTCAGTGTGGTTTTGATTTGAATTTCCTTGATGGCTAATGATTTTGAACATTTTTTCATGTGTCTGTTAGCCATTTGTATGTTATCATTGGAAAAGTGTCTGTTCATATCTTCTGCCCATTTTATGATTTGTTTATTTGTTTCTCGCGTATTGAGTTTGAGAAGTTCTTTGTAGATCTTGGATACCAGTCCTTTATCTGTAGCGTCATTTGCAAATATATTCTCCCATTCCGTGGGCTGCCTCTTAGTTTTTTTGACTGTTTCCTTGGCTGTGCAGAAGCTTTTTATCTTGATGAAGTCCCATAAGTTCATTTTATCTTTTGTTTCTCTTGCCTTTGGAGATGTGTCATGAAAAAGGTTGCTGTGGCCGATGTCATAGAGGTTGCTGCCTATGTTCTCCTCTAGGATTTTGATGGATTCCTGTCTCACATCGAGGTCTTTCATCCATTTGGAGTTTATCTTTGTGTATGGTGTGAGAGAGTGGTCAAGTTTCATTCTTTTGCATGTAGCTGTCCAATTTTCCCAGCACCATTTATTGAAGAGACTGTCTTTTTTCCACTGGATGTTTTTTCCTGCTTTATCAAAGATTAGTTGCCCAAAGAGCCAAGGGTCCATTTCTGGGTTCTCTATTCTGTTCCATTGGTCTATGTGTCTGTTTTTGTGCCAGTACCATGCTGTCTTTGTGATCACAGCTTTGTAGTATAGCTTGAAATCCGGCATTGTGATGCCCCCAGCTTTGTTTTTCCTTTTCAACAGTTCCTTGGCGATTCGGGGCCTTTTCTGGTTCCATACAAATTTAAGGACTATTTGTTCCAGTTCTTTGAAAAATGTCCTCGGTATTTTGATCGGGATAGCATTGAAAGTGTAGATTGCTCTGGGTAGCATGGACATTTTCACTATGTTAATTCTTCAGATCCATGAGCATGGAATATGTTTCCATCTTTTTGTGTCTTCTTCAATGTCTTTCAAGAGTGATTTATAGTTTCTAGAATATAGGTCCTTTACGTCTCTGGTTAAGTTAATTCCAAGGTAACGTATGGTTTTTGGTGCTATTGTAAATGGGATGGATTCCCTAATTTCTCTTTCTTCAGTCTCAGTATTCGTGTATAGAAATGCAACTGATTTCTGAGCATTGATTTTGTATCCCGCCACGTTACTGAATTGCTCTATAACTTCTAATAGTTTGGGCATGGATTCTTTTGGGTTTTCCATATAGAGTATCATGTCATCTGCGAAGAGAGACATTTTGACTTCTTCTTTGCCAATTTGGATACCTTTGATCCCTTTTTGTCGTCTGATTGCTGTTGCAAGGACTTCTAGTACTATGTTGAATAATAGTGGCGAGAGTGGGCATCCTTGTCATGTTCCTGATCTTAAGGGAAAGGCTTCCAGCTTTTCCCCATTGAGAATGATATTTGCTGTAGGCTTTTCATAGATGGTTTTTATGAGATTGAGGAATGTACCCTCTATCCCTACACTCTGAAGGGTTTTAATCAGGAAAGGATGCTGTATTTTGTCGAATGCTTTTTCTGCATCACTTGAAAGCATCATATGGTTCCTGAGTCTTTTCTGTTCATATGATGTATCATGCTGATCGATTTGCGAATGTTGAACCACGCTTGCATCCCAGGGATGAATCCCACTTGGTCATGATGGATAATCCTTTTAATGTACTGTTGGATTCTATTAGCCAGGATCTTCTTGAGGATTTTGGCGTCCATATTCATTAGGGAAATTGGTCTGTAATTCTCCTTTTTGATGGGGTCTTTGCCTGGTTTGGGGATCAAGGTAATATTGGCCTCATAGAATGAGTGTGGTAGCTTTCCTTCTGTTTCTATTTTTGTTTTAAAGATTTTATTTATTTTTTTGACAGAGATAGAGACAGCCAGCGAGAGAGGGAACACAAGCAGGGGGAGTGGGAGAGGAAGAAGCAGACTCATAGTGGAAGAGCCTGATGTGGGGCTTGATCCCATAACGCCGGGATCACGCCCTGAGCCGAAGGCAGACGCTTAACTGCTGTGCCATCCAGGCGCCCCTCTGTTTCTATTTTTGAAATAGCTTTAGGAGAATAGGTATTATTTCTTCTTTGAATGTTTGGTAGAATTCCCCAGGAAAACCATCCGGGCCTGGAGTTTTGTTTTTTGGAAGGTTGTTTATCACTGACTGAATCTCCTCATAATTAATTGGCCTGTTTAAAAAATCAGTTTCTTCCTGTATCAGCGTTGGTAGTTTATAAGTTTCCAGGAAGTCCTCCATCTCTTCCAGATTGCTTAATTTATTGGCATAAAGCTGTTGATAAAAGTTTCTAATAATCCTTCCATTTCATTGGTGTTGGTTGTGACCTCTCCCTTTTCATTCATAATTTTATTAATTTGGGTCCTTTATTCTTTTGAATAAGTCTTGCAGTGGCTTATTGATCTTATTTATTCTCTCAAAGAACCAGCTTCTGGTTCTGTTGATATGCTCTACTGTGCTCCTGGTTTCTAATTCATTGATCTTTGCTCTAATCTTGATCAGCTGCTTTCTCATCCGTGGGTTAGGCCTGTTCTTCTGTTCCAGCTCCAGCTTCTTGAGGTGAGAATATAAAAACTGCATTTTAGATTTTTCTATTCTTGAGTGAGGCTTGGATGGCTATGTATTTTCCCCTTAGGACTGCCTTTGCAGTATCCCATAGGTTTTAGACTATTGTGTTTTCATTCTCGTTGGTCTCCATAAATTGTTTAAATTAATTTTTGATTTCCTGGTTTATCGAGTCATTCCTGAGCAGGATGGTTCTTAGTCTCCAAGTGTTTGAGTTTCTTCCAAATTTTTCCTTGTGGTTGAGTTGCAATTTCAGAGCATTGTGGTCTGAGAATATGCAGGGAATAATTTCAGTGTTTTGGTATCAGTTGAGACCTGTTTTGTGACCCAGAACATGGTCTATTCTTGAGAATGTTCCATGGGCATTAGAATAGAATGAGTATTCTTTGGTTCTGGGGTGTAGTGTTCTATATATATCTATGAGGTCCAACTCGTCGAGTATGGCATTCAAAGCTCGTTTCCTTGCTGATTTCTTGCTTAGGTGATCTGTCTATTGCCGATAGTGGAGTGTTGAGGTCTCCTACTATTAGTGTATTTTTATCTATATGTCTCTTTATTCTGGTTAAGAGTTGGCTTGTATATATTGCTGCTCCCCTGTTGAGGGCATATATATTTATAATTGTCATATCCACTTGTTGGATACATCCTTTAAGAATAATATAGTGCCCTTCTGTGTCTCTAACTATAGTCTTCAGTTTAAAATCCAATCTATCTGATATGAGAATTGCTACCCCAGCTTTCTTTTGAGGTCCATTGGCATGAAAGATGGTATTCCATCCCTTTACTTTCAGTCTGAATGTATCTTTGGGTTCAAAATGAGTCTCTTGTAGACAGCAAATGGATGGGTCATGTCTTTTTATCCAATCTGCAACCCTGTGGCATTATGGGAGCATTTAGGCCATTTACATTGAGACTGATAATTGAGAGATATGATTTTAATGATGCCATGTTGCCAGTAAAGTCTTTGTTCTATAGGTTGTAACTTTCTGTTCTGTATCACTCTTGGGGCCTTTTTACTTTTATAGAACCCCCTTAATATCTCCTGTAGGGCTGGTTTCGTGGTTACGAAATTGGTCAATGACTGGCGATTCTGGAAGGTCTTTATTTCTCCATCAATTCTGAATGACAGCCTTGCTGGATAGAGGATCCTTGGCTGCATGTTTTTCTCTGAAAGAGCTTTAAAAATGGTCCCCCAACCCTTTCTCTCATTCCAGGTCTGTGTAGACAGGTCTGACGTAATTCTGATGTCTTTGCCTTGGTACGTGAGAAATTTCTTTGCCCTGGCCGCTTTCAATACTGTATCCTTGGATCTAATATTTGCGAATTGCACTGTGACGTGATGTGGTGTAGGTTTGTCGTGGTTGAGCTTGGGAGGGGTCCTCTCTGCCTCTTGGACACGAATGTTTGTTTCCCTTGCTAGAATAGGGAAGTTTTCAGCTACAGTTTGTTCAAATATCTCTTCTAGACCTCTGTTTTTTTCCACCCCCTCGGGGATGCCAATGATTCTGACATTGGAACGTTTCATTGAGTCAGTAATCTCCCGTAACCTACATTCCTGAGCGTGGATTTTTTTGAGTCCAGATTCTGTTTTAGCTTTTTCTTCTACTAACCCATCCTCTAATTTGCTGATACGTTCTTCTGCCTCATTCACCCTGACCGTCAGAGCCTCTAGTTTTGGCTGCATTTGGCTCATAGAATTTTTAATTTCTGCCAGATTCGGTCTCATTTCCGCCCTTAGATATTCTATATTCTCATTAACATTTTCATTAATGAGACTTTTTCAAGTCTACACATCATCTTGACCATTGTTACTGTGAATTCCATTTCTGATAATTTGGTTATATCCATATCCATTAGTTCTGTGGCAGAGGCCACAGACTCATTGTCTTTTCTTTGCTGGGGGGGGATTTCTCCTTCTCGTAATTCTGATGAGGAGAGGTTGCGGGGTTGTCCAGAGCCCAAATCATTGACCAGGACCCAGGCCGTGCGCCCTTGTTTATAGCGATCTTAGGGATGCGGGCTTCTTGATTTTTCAGCCTGCCTTCTGGAGGAGGGGCCTGCCGCGCCAATACTCAAGCAGCCCTGTTTGGGTAGAGTCTCCGTGTCCCCTGCGAGGGGGGGTGGGGACGGGCACACTGTGAGCCGGTATCTCCAGGCTTTTGTTCTCTGGTGGCTTTCCCTGGCGGTTTGCTGTGCCTCTTCTGAGAGTCAGAGCAGCAGTGGCCAAATCTCAGCCTCTGTCTCAGAACAGAGGGATCACAGGCCATTCTCCCCGATGTTCTGGCCACTTTAACTCTGTTACTGTTGGTGCTGTTCAACCCTGCAGCGTCCCGGGATGTGCGCCCCACACCCGGCGTCCCTGCCCTCACTTCCAGGGCCGGCACGTCTCTGTCCTTTGTGTTTCTAACACTGCCAGCCGCCAGCCGCCCCCACAAGCACTGGAGCTCCCGGTCTCAGTCTGGTTCCAGTGAGCGCACCGGAGCTCCGTTTCAGTCTGGTGGCGTGTTCCCCGGCTCACGGTCTCAGTCTGCTCTCTCGCGGGTGCCCATCCGTGAGTCCACCCACTCCCCCGTGCAGGTGGCTACCCCTTCCCGGCGCCCGAGCGCGGCGGCTCCCTCCCCCTTCCCTTCATCTTCCCATATCTATGCGCGGATTCATGGCTCCCCCTTCGTACCTCAATACTCAGCGCTGGAGATGTTCATTTGTAGAGATCCAGATGTATCTTACTGCGTCTCAGACTGATTCCGTGGATGTTCAGGCTGGTCTGGTACCTATCCAGCTCGACTCAGGGGACCGGCTGAAAAAGGGGTCCCCTACTCCTCCGCCATCTTAACTCCCTCTACCTGTGCAGAATTTTAAAAGCCTAGTTTGCATTTTAGTCCTTTTCTATTCACACATACACATTTTTCTTTGCCTTTCAAAAAACTTTTCTTATATGGTCATTGATCCTCCATTTAAAACCATTTTTTGTTCTACTGATTTCCGTTTCTTTCTCTTTTGCTGTCATTGCTAGTAGTTTTGTTTTGTTTTGTTTTTAAAGATTTTTTAATTTATTTATTCGACAGAGATAGTGACAGCCAGCGAGAGAGGGAACACAGCAGGGGAGTGGGAGAGGAAGAAGCAGGCTCATAGCGGAGGAGCCTGATGTGGGGCTCGATCCCAGAACGCCGGGATCACGCCCTGAGCCGAAGGCAGACGCTTAACTGCTGTGCTACCCAGGTGCCCCTGCTAGTAGTTTTTAAAAGAACTATCTTCCAGTTCTTCTTTCGTGTCTCTCATTAATGCTGTTATACATTTTTATTTCAAATAGCTCTTTTTGTTTTCAGGTTTTTTTTAAATAGCATGCTGTTTTTGTTTTTTTAAGATTTATTTATTTTTTAGAGAGAGAGAGAGTGCATGTGGGGGAGAGGCAGAGAGAGAGAGAATGTCCTGCAGACTCCCCACTTGAATGAGGAGCCTGACACAGGGCTCAGTCCCACAACCCTGAGATCACAAACTGAGCTGAAGTCAAGAGTCTTCACTTAACTGACTGAGCCCCCCAGGCTCCCCACATACTGTTTTTGGTTTATGGATACAGCATCTTATCACTGTAAGGATATTAGTTTTTTAGTGTAATTTTTTGAATAATGAGCTAGACACATGGCTCAAAAATTTTAAAAATATACAAGTATATAAAATTTAAAAAATATGAAAGTATACAGTCTTAATTAGCTTTCTCCTCTCAGCTCAGTTCTCTCTAATACATTTAACCAGGTTAGTTTTCTCTATACGATTAGGGGTTTTTTATGCAAAGAAAAGCAGATGAAAATACATTCTTATTTTATCCTGTTTATTTCACAAAACAGTGACTTACTAAATAAATTTGATCAGTTTTGTTAATCTTGGTGACATATTATATGAATTACAAACAGTGCTGCCATGAACATTTTTTTATCATGTCTCCTCGCATACATGTGTACCCCTATCTCTTAACTATATACACAGTGGTGGAATTAATGGTTCATAGATTAAGGCTATCTTTTAAAGATTTTTATTGTAAAATACAGCATACATACAGAAAGGTGTACCAGACAGACATGTATAGCTCAGTGATTTTTCACTGGGTAGATCTAGAAAGTATCCGAGTTAGCATTCCAGAGTCCTCCTACTCCCAAAGATAACTGCTATCCTGATAAGTGATAACTGCTATCCCTTCCATTAAGAGAAGATCACAAGCCACAGAGTGGGAGAAGAGATAGACAAGACAGGACTTATACCCAGAACAACAAAACAGTAAGAAAAAGCAGACTACCCAGTAGTCAGAGGCCTTATTTGAACGGACATGTAACAAAAGAAGATATCGAAATAGCTCATGAACACCTGAGATGGTGCTCAGTCTCCTTAGTCGTCAGGGAAATGCACAATTTAAACCACAATGTAATTCCACTACACTTTCACCAGAATGGCTAAAATTTAGAAGACTGAGGGGCACCTGGGTGGCTCAGTCCATTACGCATCTGCCTTCGGCTCGGGTCATGGTCTTAGGGTCCTGGGATGGAGCCCCGCATCGGGCTCCCTGCTCAGCGGGGAGTCTGCTTCTCCCTCTGCCTCTGCCCCTCCACCTGCTCGTGCTTTCTCTCTCTCTCTCTCTCTCTCTCTTTCTCAAATGAATAAATAAAAATCTTAAAAAATTAAGAAGACTGACAATGACAAGAGTGGGGAGGATGTAGAGCCGTATGAGCGGCTCATATGCTCATGTCAACACATGCAGCTGTTGATGTATCAGCTCATGTCTGCAGTTCTGTGCTGCTGGTGGGGCCGTAAACTGGCACAATCTCTTTGGAAAACCTTTTAGCCTTCTTCATCCAGGCACGTGTAGACCATATGAGGAAACAATTCTCCTAGGAAAACATGCAGCAGAAATCCTTGGCTGACATACCAGGACGCATGTGTAAATGCTCATTGTAGCATTGCTTGTCACAGCCAGAACCTAGAAGTAACTTAAATGTCCATTAATAGGAGTCTGGATAAAGAAGCTGAGCGCAGTATTGAGTGAAAGAAGCCAGACACAAAAGAATTTGTATTATTTCAATGCACAAAAAGTTTAAGACAGGCCAAACGAATCTGTATTGTACCGGGGTGTATAGCGAGGTGGTAACACTAGAAAGCAAAGCAGGGAAGTGTTTACTATCAGAGGCAGGGTGGTGGTTTCCTTGATTGGTGGGGGCTGGGGGTTGAGGGTTGGGGGAGGAAAAGAGGCATGAGGAAGGCTTCTGGGCAAAGAGCTGGCAGTGTTCTGTTTCCACACCAGGGTGAGAATTAGGTAGGTATTTGCCTTGAACAATTAGTAAGCCAAATATTCATGTTTCCTGTATTTTTACATGAATATTATATTTCATAATAAAAATCTTTTGAAAAGGAAAACCATATGTACCCTCTAATTGTTTTACTAAGGTTTTAATTTTAATTCCAGTGTTGTTAACATACAGTGTTACATTAGTTTCAGGTATGAAATATAGTGATTCAACAGTTCTATACATGACTCGGTGCTCATCACGATAAGTGTGCTCTTAATCCCCTTTGCCTATTTCACTCACCCCCCCATCTCCCCTTTGGTAACCACCAGTTTGTTCTCTACAGTTGAGAGTCTGTTTCTTGTTTTGTCTCTCTCTCTCTTTTTTTCCTTCGTTCATTTGTTTTGTTTCTTAAATTCCACATATGAGTGAAGTCATAGTCATGTGGTATTTGTCTTTCTCTGATTGGCTTATTTCGCTTACCACTGTACTTTCTAAATCCATCCATGTTGTTGCAAATGGCAAGATTTCATTCTTTTTTATGGTGGAATAATATTCCATTTTATATTTATATACACACACCACATCTTTATCCATTCATCTTTGGATGGACACGTGGGTTGCTTCCATAGTTTGGCTATTGTAAATAATGCTGCAGTAAACATAGGGGTGCGTGTATCTCTTTGAATTAGTGTTTTTGTGTTTTTGGGGTAAATACCCAGTAATGCGATTACTGGATCATAGGGTAGATCTATTTTTAACTTTTTGTGGAGCCCCCCCCCCATACTGTTTTCCACAGTGGCTGCACAGTTTGCATTCCCACCAATAGTGTATGACTGTCCGCTCTGATTTTAACCCCAGTCTCCCATATATACTTTGCAAAGGCAGATACACACACACACACACACACACACACACACACACACACACCTATATCCATTTTTACACTTCCAACACTTGCTTTTCTTATTTAATAACAAATCCTGGTGATCATTCAGTCTGAGTTACTTTTTCTTCTTTTTTTTAAGACTTATTTATTTGAGAGAGAGAGAACGTGAGCATGAGCAGGGGGAGAGGCAGAGGGAAAGAATCTCAAGCAGACACCCCGCTGAGTGTGGAGCCCGACGTGGGTCTCGATTTCATGACCCTGAGATCATGACCTGAGCTGAAACCAAGAGTTGGACGCTTAACCAACTGAGCCACCCAGGCACCCCTAGTTCCTTATTCTTTTTAAAAGCTGGATTGGAATCTTACTCCAGTGTATGGATATGTCAAAATATTACCACTCCCCTCTTGATAGACATTTAAGGTATTTCCAGTCTTTTGCTCTTACAGTGCTGCAGTGGAAGTCCTTGTACATATTTCACTTAGCACAAAAGGGAGTATGTTTGAAGAGAAATTTCTGCAAATGGAATTCCCAGGACAAATGATACATGCATTTTCATTTTTGATCGATACAGCAAAGTGGCTTTCCTTGTGGGTTGTATCCGTTATAGAAGAATGCCTGTTTTTACCATACCCTATGGAGCAATGTCTTGTCATATTCATTTTTTCTTTTTGGCACATCAGATAGGTTAAAATGTGGTATCTCAGGATAGATTTAATTTGCATTTCTCTTAGTATGGGCGAGGTTAAATATATTTGACTGTGTTTAGAGAGCCATTTATGTTATTTTTCCTGAGCTGATATAAATTTCCTTTGCCCATTTTTCTATGAGGTGGTTGTTATTTATATATGAAGGAGAGTAGCTCTTTAACTTTTATAGGGGACCCAAATATTTTTCCTCAACTTCTCATTTGTCTTTTAAATGAAAATTTTAGTGTTTTCTCCATGCATTTCACATAATTGTGCTTATGAATCTTTTATGTCCTTCAAGTTCTGTGTCAGAATTAGAGGGGCCTGCCTTCCCCAATGCTCAGCTATGCTTAAAAAAAGCTTCTGTGGGTTTCTTTTTAAGTACTTTTATATCTTTAGTATTAACCTTTACTTCTCTCACTGTCTAGATTTTTGGTGGTTGTTGTAAAAGCCTTAGCTAGGGATCCATTTTCATTTTCTTTTTTCTTTCTTTTTTTTTTTAAAGATTTATTTATTTATTTGAGAGAGAGAGAGAGAGAGAGAGAGATGATGCATGTATGTGAGTAGGGGAGGGGCAGAGGGAGAGGAGGAGAACCTCAGGCAGACTCCCAACTCAGGGCTCGATCTGACCACTCATGAGATCATGACCTGAGCTGAAATCATGAGTTGGACGCTTAAACGGCTGAGCCACCCAGGCGCCCCTCCATTTTCATTTTCTTCAGGATGCCTACTTATCTGTCCCAACACCATTTATTGAATAACCTGTATTTCCCCCACTAACATACAGTACTACAGTAGTGTATATGTACATTCCAGTATATAACTGTGGTTATATTTATGGACCTTATTTGTGCTATTGATCTAATAATAGTCATAATTGTGACGAGTCACTAAATTGTACTCCTGAAGCCACTATTACACTGTATGTTAACTAACTAGTTAAATAAAAACTTGAAACAGAAAACAAAAAATAGGGGCACCTGGGTGGCTCAGTCATTAAGCATCTGCCTTTGGCTCGGGGTGTGATCCTGGGGTCCTGGGATCGAGCCCCGCATCGGGCTCCCTGCTCCGCTAGGAGCCTGCTTCTTCCTCTCCCACCCCCCCCGCTTGTGTTCCCTTTCTTGCTGGCTGTCTCTCTCTCTGTCAAATGAATAAATAAAATCTTAAAAAAATAATAATAGTCATAATCTTTATCGTAATTCCTCTGTGTTCATAATTTATTCTAATAGATTGTAGAGCTAAGTCTCTGATTGCTCTTTTTCAGAAATTTATCATTTTCCTGATTGATTTAATTCCTGTACACAATTTGTGATCAGCTTACCAAATTCAAAAACAATGTCCTTGCTGTTGTTAATGAGCTTGCATTACATTTATATTTTAAGAATCATTTGTCTGTTTAAGACAATTCAGATTTCCTGCTAAAGAATAAGGTATGTCATCTGTACTTTTTCAAGTAATCTTTGCATTTCCCCTTAGCGTGTTAATATTTTCTTCAAATATGTATTTATATGTTTTAAAGATTTTATTTATTTATTTATTTATTAGAGCGCAAGTGAAAGAGAGAGAGCACGAGCAGGGTGATGGGCAGGGGGAGAAGGAGAAGCAGACTCCTGCTGAGCAGAGAGCCCAACGCAGGGCTCGATCCCAGGACCCTGGGATCATGACCTGAGCCAAAGGCAGACACTTAACCAACAGAGCCACCCAGGCGCCCCTCTTCAAATATATTTTTGGTATCAGTTTTTGTTTCTGTTATGTAAAGGAAAAAATACAATGCAAATATATATAAGTGTATATTATAAATTGGAACTAAAATTACAATTATATACACAAGAGATAGTTGGAGAATGAGTGAAAGGAAAAACAAAGAATACTATGGTTTTCTTACTCTTGTTTAGGAGAAGGATATGGATATTGATAGAGCCTGTTAGAGACACATTCAAATAATTATGATCTTAGGCTGGAATAAGTAAGCAGAATAAAAATAGAATGGATAATTTTCAAATGAGCATTAAGTGGGGAAACACCCGAAATTCGATTTGTCAAGGAGATTAAAAGAAATGAAAAGAACTATATAAATAGCAGAAATCAGTCCTAGTGTTTTATAGTAATCATTGTGAATGGGTTAAAATCATTCCTTAAAAGAGATTCTCAGACTAGATGCGAAAGAAAAAAACAAGCAAAAACTGTTGAATTTCAAGCATTATTTTATAAACTTTTAATTACACTTAAAAATGAAAAGACCCAGGAAATGTGAAAATAAAGGGACAGAAAAATGATAGACTTGGCAAACAAGAACCAATGGCAATCTGGGCCTGCATTTTTAATATCAGACCAGAGAGAATGGAAAAAACATCACAAGGGATGAAGGTAAATGGTTCAAACTATTGAATCCTAAGAAATACAAAAATTATCAGCACACATAAAGCTAATGATATATACATCCTTAAACTATGTAAAATTAAAGCTAGCAGAAATAGTTAATTCTACCCTTAACCATTTTAACCTACCCTTGATCATGCAAAGAAAAATAATCTAAAGCTTTGCTGTAATACAGATTATAATATTCTATACCACAGGGAATTAAATTCCAAATAAAAAGTAAAAAGCCAGCAAAAATAAATCATGTCTACAAACATTAAAATATTTTACATGACTATGTGTTAAATAGAAAGCAAGTAGTCTCACAAAATACATAGAGGTTGTCTTGACTCGGCTGCCCTAAGAAAGTACCTTAAACTCGGTGGCTTAAGCGACAGAAATTTTTTTTCTTACAGTTCTGGAGGCTGGGAGCCTGAGATCCTGGTGCCAGCAGGGTCAGGTTCTGGTGAGGACCCTTTTCCTGGCTTGTACATGGCCACCATCCCACTGTCTTCATACGATCTCTGCGCATGCGGAGAGGGATTGCAGAGAGCAAGCAGGTTCTCTGGTGTTTTTATAAGGGCAGTTATAGAAAGGCCCCAGCCTAAATCCCATCGTGAGGGCCCCATCCTCATGACCTCATATAATCCTAATTACCTCTCGAAGGCCCCATCTCTGCATACCATCTCATTGAGGTTAGGGCTTCAACCTACGAATTTTAGGGGGACACAAGCATCCAGTCCGTCACAGAGGTGAACTTCAAGTGACACATTTTAAAGTGTATGCACTAAAGCAAAACTTGCAGGTAGAGGAAAAATGATAGATTCAAATGCCTTTACTTATTCCTTCCCTAGTCCCACAAATTTTCCTTCCCGTTAAATAGAAATGAGCTTTCTACTGAACCCCTTCCCCCCTTACCCCTTTAGGTATCCTCTCTTTCCTATATCACCACCTTTCCCCTTCTGTGCTGGTACCTTCCCAAAGCATATAACATGCAGTAATATTTTTCATCTCAAAAAATCTTCCCTTGACCCCTGATCCACTTCCAGCCGAGGTGTTTCACCGGATAAGTAATTCCTGCAAGCTCACAGACTAAACCTTCTGCTCTAGATATGTCTAATGCCCTCTCCTCTTAGTTGGGTTTTTGGCCAGGGATTTGCTTCTTCCAACTGGGATAGGGGTGGAGTCACTCCCCCTATAGCCGTCCCCCCAACAGTTCTCTGCAGATCTTGGGAGTCCCCCTTAAGCCAACCCCCTAGCCCTCAACTCTTCCTTTCTTATGCTCTAAGTCTCCGTTCCCACGACCTACTCTACGTCCTTGCCAGAATCTTGCTTTCTCGAGGGTTTCCTATACTCTCTGCTGAATGTTTTGATACAGAAGCCTGGCAAAGGGAACACCAATGACAGGTCATTCTCACTTGTGAATAGTGACGGGGCAATTATAAATGAAATATCATCAAACGGAATCTAGCAGTTCTGTAAAAAAGCTTTCATTCTGAGCACACGGTTCAGTATTACAAAATCTCTGTAATTCACCAATATGAACATATCACTGGAGAAAAGTGCTTTGATAAAATTCAACATCCGTGCTTGATTTTAAAAAGTATCAAAGTTGAGGGGCGCCTGGGTGGCGCAGTCGTTAACCGTCTGCCTTCGGCTCAGGGCGTGATCCCGGCGTTCTGGGATCGAGCCCCACATCAGGCTCCTCCGCTAGGAGCCTGCTTCTTCCTCTCCCACTCCCCCTGCTTGTATTCCCTCTCTCGCTGGCTGTCTCTCTCTGTCAAATAAATAAAATCTTTAATAAATAAATAAATAAATAAATAAATAAATAAATAGTATCAAAGTTGAGCACTTCGCACTTCAGTTCCTTCCCAAACCTCACAGTAGGGATTGTCACCGATGCAATGGGGATTGATTAATGACATCCAGAATTCTTCATTTTAAATTGAGTCCTTTATCTTTATAAATTGCCTTCCTTTGTCTTGTTTAATACTTTTCCAGAATTCTCCTCTGACTGATATTAAAATGGAGACCTTGCTTCCTTTCTGTGGGCACTTCCTTATACGTTGATGATGTCCAGAATTCTTTATGTTGAATTGAGTCTTTTATCTTTATGAAGTGTCTTCCTCTGTCTTAATTTTTTTTGTCCCAGAATTCTACTCTGATTGATATTAAAATGGAGACCTTGCTTCCTTTCTGCTGGCTTTTCCTGATAACACCTTTGCTCATTCTTTTTACCATCGCCTTTGTGCATTTTTCCTGTACAACATTTGAGAAAGTGTATTTTATATTATGCCTTCTAGTTTTCATGCTGCTTTTTAAAAGAATATCTTTCACTGTATGCTCTCTTTTGCTTTGTTTTGGGTTCCTTCTAGTAATTTGAAAGGGTTGAATTCTTTTTTGGTTCTTTCGGTGGTTACCTTTATAACATTAATGTTGTAAAAGATAATTAATACTCTGATAATTGAAACAGTATCTGTTAACTGTCCAGTATGAGTAATGACAAGATTTATATACTGCTATTTCAAGAGTTCTTTTCTTTGTTGTAAGCTTTCCTTGAACTCTGAGAGCTTGTCTATTCAATTTGTTTGGGTCAGTCTAGGGACACAATGATATGCATATTGAATTTCCTCTCCTCCATATTTTCGTCATTTTTTCTCTACTATATTTTAAAGTCTTGATTCATTTCCACTTTACTTTCTTTATTAGTCCTAGTTCTTTGTTTATCTCCTACTCTCTGGGCAGGAACTGTTAAAGACTTCATTTCTGTATTATTGTTTGTTTGTTTGTCTGTTTCTACTTTTTATTGAGGTCTGCCAACATATTACGCAAATTTTTAAGACCGCTCAAGCGTCTTTTCCGAAGTTGGTTACTTCAAATCAGAATCCAGATGAAGTCCACACACTGCATTTTTTGTAAGTTTTTATTTTAATTCCATTTAGTTATCATACAGTGCAATATTAGTTTCAGGTGTGCAATATAGTGATTCAACACTTGCATACATCACCTAGTGCTCATCACAACTGCCCTCCTTAATCCCCATCCCTTGTTTCAGCCATCCCCCACCCACCTCCGCTTGGTAACCATCAGTTTGTTCTCTATGATTAGGAGTTTGTTTCTTGCTTTGTCTCTCTTTTTTTCCCCTTTGCTCATTTGTCTTGTTTGTTTGTTTCTTTCTTTTTAAAAGATTTTCTTTCTTTATTTGAGAGAGAGAGAGCACTAGAGAGAGAAAGCAAGCACGAGTGGGGGCAGAGGGAGAGGGAGAAGCAGACTCCCTGCTGAGCACAGAGCCCGATGTGGGACTCGATCCCAGGACCTTGGGATCATGACCTGAGCCGAAGGCAGACGCTTAACCGACTGAGCCACCCAAGTGCCCCCATTTGTCTTGTTTCTTAAATTCCATATGTAAGTGAAATCATGGTATTTGTCTTTCTCTGGCTTATTTCGCTTAGCATCATACTCTCTAGCTCCATCCACGTCATTACACTTTGTTCCTGTGTCTCTGTCAAGAACTGGGAAGGGTCTGAGATTTTATCCTACTTGCAAGCTCACCAGTGAGCCTGCCACAGTGGCCTGGGTGCTGGCAGAAGACTCGAGACTCCTGGGTCAGAGAAAGAGGACTTAATGGCCATGGCAGTAGTAGCCAGTGTCTTAGCATGTGTGCCAGTTCCCTCCAAGGTGACACGAAGAGGCCCGTGTGGCATCTGCACACACAGCGGGTTCCTTAGATTACCTGAATCTTTCATAATGAGTAGTAAGCAAACCTGTCCTTTGCCCTGGAGGATGGCACAAACGTGTTCCAAGGCTGTTGGCCATGCGAACGTCCTTGAAAAGATAGTCCAGAACAAAGGGCAGTCCGTGCCTGTGCTCACTAGACATGCAGAAGCGTGAGAGTCCCGTGGAGAATTGCCTCCCAACAGTATCCTCTGGCTATCCATTGCATATTTGCAATATCCAATATTGTTTTTTTTAAAGATTTTTATTTATTTGTCAGATTGAGAGAGAGAGTAAGAGAGCGCAAGCAGGGGAAGCAGCAGGCCGAGGGAGAAGCAGGCTCACCACTGAGCAAGGAGCCCGATGCGGGACTTGATGCCAGGACCCCGGGATCATGACCTGAGCCGAAGGCAGACGCTTCACCGACTGAGCCCCCCGGGCGTCCCTCCAATATCGTTTCTATATTGTCTTGTCTTCTGCAGATTTTCTCAGGAGTACACTACTCCATTAGCCACTCTGATTCATCTGCCTGACGGAGGCGAGGGCCAAATCTGTTGTTTGTCTCCTGCAGCATTGGATTAAAACTGTTATCCACAGGGCTCCAAGTGATAGAATGAGGCCATGCTGCAGTATCTTGCTTAAGCAGGACCTCCAGGATTCCAGACTCACGCAGCTCAACGGATCCCAGAAGTGATTAATGTTTACCGTGCAAAGCGGGGTGCTTTTCTCCTTAAGTTGCTATACTGACCTTTCCGCTTGGCCTGAGGCACTAATCTAGGGGCAGCAGCACGTATTAGCAATTGCACAAACTTTGCCTTGGCCCAGTGGGGCGATTTCATCGTCTGTAAGATCCCTGGACAGTAAGCTGAGGCTGACCGGAATGCCCTCCAGGGCCAAAGTAGTATGATTGATCACCTTGGCTAAAATCAGGGACACCTTTCTTACCACCTTTTCTTTTCTTTTTTCTTTTTTTTTTTCAGGATAATGTCTTTGGTTTTTTTGTTTTTTTAAATTAATTTTTATTATGTTATGTTAATCACCATAAAAGTACATCCTTAGTTTTTGATGATTCCATGATTCATTAGTTGCGTATAACACCCAGTGCACCATGCAGTACATGCCCTCCTTAATACCCATCACCAGCCTATCCCAATCCCCCACCCACCTTCCCTCTGAAACTCTCAGTTTGTTTCCCAGAGTCCATAGTCTCTCGTGGTTCATTCCCCCTTCTGTTTACCCCCTTTCTTTTTTTTTTTTTAAAGATTTTATTTTATTATTTATTTGACAGAGAGAGACAGCCAGCGAAAGAGGGAACACAAGCAGGGGGAGTGGGAGAGGAAGAAGCAGGCTCCCGGGGGAGGAGCCTGATGTGGGGCTCGATCCCAGAACGCTGGGATCATGCCCTGAGCCGGAGGCAGACGCTTAACGACTGCGCCACCCAGGCGTCCCCTTACCCCCCTTTCATTCTTCCCTTCCTTCTCCTACCGATCTGCTTATTTCTTATGTTCCATAAATGAGTGAAACCATATGATAATTGTCTTTCTCTGCTTGACTTATTTCACTTAGCATAATCTCCTCTAGTCCCATCCATGTTGCTGCAAATGTGTAATCGGGACCCCCAGAAATTTCTAACTGAAGAATAAGTTTTTGCCTCTAGCTCTTCCTAGAGGAGGGAAATGCTGATTTCCCAGGGGAGTGTAAGAACCCTGTCGTTGATGCCTTTTGAAGTGACTGTCTAAGTCTCCAAAGGGACCCATGGTCAGCAAGTGGGGTGGTAGTTTTCAACATTGGAAGATCCTGGCCAAGGATTGCAAACATGCAGGAAAGATGGGTGTGAGGAAGGCAGAGGTTGGCTGGCAGCCACATAAAAAGTAGTATCATAGGGGTCACAGAGTTTTCACTGTAGGAATCCTTATTAATAAATGGTTGTGGTTAACCTTGGCCATGGCCCCTCAGGAGGGCAGAGTCTTTGGGTAGAACTAAGCAAAATCCATAAGGCTGATTGGAAAGTGGTAGGGGAGAAAATGGTGGTTATCAGGGATGAAAAGTGCTCCTATATATGTGTGTATATATATATGAGTAATGACATGCCTTTTATTTCTTTTCTTGTCTGATTGCTGAGCCTAGGACTTCAGTACTATGTTGAACAACTGGCGAGAGTAGACATCCCTGTTGTGTTCCTGACCTTAGGGGAGAAGTTGTCAGTTTTTCCCCATTGAGGATGGTATTAGCTGTGGGTCTTTCATATATGGCCTTCTTGATGTTGAGGTATGTTCCTTGTATTCCTACTTTCTTGAGGCTTTTTCTCAAGAAAGGGTTCTGTATTACGTCAAATGCTCTTTCTTCATCTATTGAGAGGATCATATGAAACCTATCCTTTCTTTTATTAATGTGGTGTATCACCTTGATTGATTTGTGGGTATTGACCCACCTCTGCAGCCCAGGAATCAATCCCACTTGATCATGGTGAGTGATTCTTTTAATGTACTGTTGGATTCAGTTTGCTAGTATTTTGTTGAGAATTTTTGCATCCATGTTCATCAGGGATATTGGCCTGTAATTCTCCTTTTTAGTGGTGTCTTTGGTTTTAGAATCAAGGCAATGCCGGCCTCACAGAATGAGTTTGGAAGTTTTCCTTCCGTTTCTACTTTTTGGAACCGTTTGAGAGGACTAGGTATTAACTCTTCTTTAAATTCTGGTAGAATTCCTCTGGGAAGCCATCTGGCCCAAGACTTTTGTTTATTGGGAGATTTTTGATTACTGAAATTTCTTTGCTGGTTATGGGTCTGTTCAAATTTTTTATTTCTTCCTGTTTCAGTTTTGGTAGTTTGTAAGTTTCTAGGTATCTATCCGTTTCTTCCAGATTGCCCAGTTTGTTGGCATATAATTTTTCATAATATTCTCATAATTATTTGTATTTCTGTGGTGTTGGTTGTGATCTCTCCTCTTTTGTTCAGGATTTTATTTATTTGAGTCCCTTCTCTTTTCTTTTTGATAAGTCTGGCTCGGGGTTTATCAATTTTATTAATTCCTTTGAAGAACCAACTCTTTAGAATCGTTAATCTGTTCTGCTGGGTTTTCTTGTGTCAGTATCATTTATTTCTGCTCTTATCTTTATTATTTCCCTTCTTCTCCTGGTTTTAGGCTTTATTTACTGTTCTTTTTATAGCTCCTTTAGGTGTACGGTGAAGTTGTGTATTTTAGACTCTTCTTGTTTCTTGAGGAAGGGCTGTATTGCTGTATACTTCCGTCTTAGGAGTGCCTTTGATGCATCCCAAAGGTTTGGACTGCTGTGTTTTCATTTTCATTTGCTTTCATGTATTTTTCATTTCTTCTTTGATTTCCTGGCTAACCCATTCATTCTCTAGTAAGATGTTCTTTAACCTCCTTGTATTTGTGGTCTTTCCACATTTTTTCTCATGGTTGACTTCAAGTTTACGATGTTGTGGTCTGAAAATATGCATGATACAATCTCAGTCCTTTTGTACTTGTTGAGGCCTGATTTGTGACCCAGTATGTGATCTATTCTGGAGAATGTTCCATGTGCACTCGAAAAGAATGTGTTTTCTGCTGCTTTAGGATGAAATGTTTTGAATATATCTGTTAAGTCCGTCTGGTCCAGTGTATCATTCAAAGCCATTATTTCCTTGTTGATCTTCTGCTCAGGTGATCTGTATTACTGTGAGTGGGGTGTTAAAGTCCCCTACTATCATTGTATTATAATCAACGAGTTTCTTTAAGTTTGTTATTAATTGATTTATATATTTGGCTGTTCCCAAGTTGGGGGCATAAATATTTATTTATAATTGTTAGATCTTCTTGATGGATAGACCCCTTTATTATGTGTTAGTGTCCTTTCTCTCTTATTACAGTCTTTGTTTTAAAATCTAGTTTGTCTGATGTAAGTATAGCTACTCCATCTTTTTTGATGTCCATTAGCATGATAAACGGTTCTCTACTCCCTCACTTTTAATCTGGAGGTGTTTAGGGGTCTAAAATGTGTGTCCTATTTTTTTTTATCCATTCTGATACCCTGTGTCTCTTGATTGGAGCATTTAGTCCATTTGCATTCGGAGTAATTATTGATAGATACGAATTTAGTGCCATTGTATTACGTGTAAAGTCGCTGTCCTGTAGATTGTCCTTTCTAGTCTTTGTTGCTTTGTTCTCTCTTTCCCACTCAGAGGGTCCCCTTTAATATTTCTTGCAGAGATGGTTTAGTGTTAACAGACTCATTTAGTTTTTTCTTGTCTTAGAAACTTTTTATCTCTCCTTCTACTCTGAATGACAGCCTTGCTGGATAAATTATTCTTGGTTGCATATTTTTTCCATTTAGTACGTTGAATATTTCATGTCATACTTTCTGGCCTGCCATGTTTCTGTGGACAGCTCTGCTGCTAACCTTATATGTCTACCCTTGTAGGTTAAGTACCTTTTGTCCCTAGCTGCTGTCAGAATTCTCTCTTTATCTTTGTATTTTGCAAGTTTCACTTGATATGTCTAGGTGTTGACCTGTTTTTGTTGGTTTTGGAGGGAGTTCTCTATGCCTCTTGAACTTGAAAGCCTGTTCCCTTCCCCAGATTAGGGAAGTTCACAGCGATAGTTTGTTCAAATAAACCTTCTGCCCCTTTTTCCCTCTCTTCTATTGGGACTCCAGTGATATGGATATTATTGCACTTCATGGAATTGCTGAGTTCCCTAAGTCTACGTTCGTGATATAATATTTTTCTTTCTCTATTCTTTTCAGCTTCATCATTTTCCATAATTTTATCTTCTGTATCATCTGTCCTCTCATCTGCTGCTTCCATACTTGTTGGGATTACATCCAGTTGGTTTTGCATCTCATTTATAGTACATTTTATTTTGGCCTGACTACTTTTTAGGTCTTTTATCTTTGCAACAAGGGTTTCTCTGGTGTCCTCTGGGCTTTTTTGAAGCCCAGCTATATTCTTATGACTTTTCTTCTAAATTCTTGTTCAGATATATTGCATATATCTGTTTTGAGCAAATCCCTGGCTGTGATTTCTTCTTGATCTTTCTTTGGGAGAGAATTTCTCCATCTTGTCATTATGTCTGGGTTTGTGCCTTTTTCATATTATGAAAGCTGGTTATGTATCCTGCTCCTGAGAGTAATGCTATATTAAGAAGGGGTCATACACTGTCCAGGGCCTGGTGCTTCAGAAAGTGTTTCCGGTGTATGCTCTGTATACTCTGCTGCTGTGTTTTCACTGCTCTTCCCCACAGGTCAGTCCTCTACAGAGTTTCTCCTTGATTGCAGTGGGGAGTGTTTGGACCTTTACCTAGGTGCGCTTTGATTTTTTTTGTTAAAATAAGCCTCTTTGTCTCCTGCTTAGTGTACTGCCTTGCTCAAACTCAAGGAATGTTCACTGATGATTACTGTGCTAGTAAACTCCTTGGAAGCGAAGAGTGGTTACCATCTTAAGATTTTATTTTTAAGTAATCTCTACAACCAATGTGGGGCTCGAACTCACGACCCCAAGATCAAGAGTTGTGTGCTCCACCAACTGAGCCAGCCAGACACCCCTGTTGATTACAGCTTTTAACTACAATAACTTCTATTTCACAGAGAAAACTAGGAGCTGTAAATAACTTAATTGTCTGCCCTGTACCAACATTTCATAGCTGAGTAGCAGGTCTTATAAATACACATCTCACAGTTTTTCATAGCCATTAACAGCCTTTGTAGTACAACTTCTCACACTGGCAAAACTGAACATGTTCATTAACAGAATCAATATATGTAGCCTCCCTGTACCATATAAAAATAAGATGCAAAAGGTATGTAAACTTAAAGTTATGCTTCATGTTTCAGTATTCTGTCTTACCTTTAAATGATATAGGTATCTAATGGATATCCATTAACTTAATTTAACATAGGTCTAAGGTTATAAGTTACCTAAAGATACTGGAAACGATCTTCATGCTAACACACTACAAAACATAATTACCGGTGAAGTAAAGTTTGTCAGAATGATGGCTCAATTTGGTTAAATACAGATTTACATTTGTCATAACCTTAAACTTCTGGTAGATGTAATGCTAGGTTATGCACTCAGTAAACACGGGTAAATTTAGAAAGAATATACCGAAGCAGAATAAAAAGGTATGTTTCTGTTCAATCTCAATTTTTGATGTAGAAAATCATTTGAAAGGAAGTTCTTGGATCACTCATGGATTTCAGTTTTTTAGTGCTATAGCTATGTCCACTCTTTTTTATCTTTTTCAAGTTTTTATTTGAATTCCAGTTAGGGGCGCCTGGGTGGCTCATTCGTTAAGCATCTGCCTTTGGCTCAGGTCGTGATCCCAGGGTCCTGGGATGGAGCCCCACATTGGTCTCCCTGCTCAGCAGAGAGTCTGCTTCTCCCCTCCCTCTGCCCCTACCCCTGCTTATGCTCTCTCTCTCTCAAATAAATAAATAAATCTTTAAAAAAATTAAATTCCAATTAGTTAATGTACAGTGTAATATTAGTTTCGGAAATAGAATTTAGTGATTCATCACTTACATAGAACACCTAGTACTCATTACAACAAGTGCACTCTTTAATCCCCATCACCTGTTTAACCCCCTTTCCTCCCACCCAGCTCCCCTCCGGTAACCATCAGTTTGTTCTCTATAGTTGAGAGTCTGTTTTCTGGTTTGCCTCTCTTTTTTCCCCCTATGTTCATCTGTTTTGTTTAGTAAATTTTGCATGTGAGTGAAATCATACTGTATTTGTCTTCCTCTGACTGACTTATTTCATTTAGCATAATATTCTCTAGCTCCATCCACATCATTGCAAATGGCAAGATTTCATTATTTTTATGGCTGAGTAATATGCCATTGTATATGTATACCACATCATCTTTATCCATTCATCAGTTGATGGACATCTGGGTTCTTTCCATTGTTTGGCTATTGTTGATAATACTGTTATAAACATCAGAGTGCATGTATCCCTTTGACTCTGTATTTTTGTATCCTTTGGGTAAATACTTAGTAGTACAATTGCTGGGTCACAGGGTCGTTCTATTTTTACCATTCTGAGGAAACTCCACACTGTTTTCCAGAGTGGCTGCCCCAGTTTGCATTCCCACCAACGGCATAAGATGGTTCCCCTTTCTCCGCATCCTCACCAACATCTCTTGTTTCCTGTGTTGTTAATTTTAGCCATTCTGTCTGGTGTGAGGTGATAGCTCATTGTAGTTTTGATTTGCATTTCCCTGATGATGAGTGAAGTTGAGCATCTTTTCATGTGTCTGTTGGCCGTCTGTATGTCTTCTTTGGAAAAATGTCTCTTCAGGTCTTCTGCCTAGCCATGTCCACCCTTAACAGGAGTAAGTAAGAGTCCGTTAGCCTCAAGGGGACTGGAAAGAAGTCAGTGATCTTGTGATTGATGGTAATTTGGAATGAAAAGCAAGGTGGCAATTGTACACAAAGCACTGATATGCTGAGAACCTCCCCAATACTGCTGCTTGATGGACAGAGAAAGCTGCTCAGTTTGTAGACTTCAATCAGACATCCTAGATTCTTCAGGCAAATACTATATCTAATGGAAAATGGCACTACAGCCTCTTGCTTTACTTGCCCTTCCAGGCAATCCAGCAACTAAAGCAAAGGCTTTCAAACATGTTTAAAAGGGTTCGTTGAGTCTTTTTCCAAACATTTTGAACTATGATGCAGGGGGAGAAGTACATTTTACATGGTGACCGTATATACACCCTGACTGTATCCACACACTGTACACACACACACACACACACACACACACACACAAATGTAATAGAAACCAAAGTTTTAGAAGCAGTACCCTTTAGAAATAATGTGCTGGGATATTTTCTCTTCTTTTTTCCTCTACTCTATATCATTAAAAATAAAAGCTGGTTGCAATAAAAAAGAAAGCATGCTTGTGTTATACTTGCTGCTGGTAATGTGGAAGACATGGCTGTTTTTTTATTAACTGACAATATGAAAGTAGTCTCATTAGTCAAAGATTTACTTCAGTTATTAGAACTTGGATTCTTAAAATATTTGAGTTAGTTTCTGGAAGAATATGTTGTTGTAAGCACATTGAAAGTATTAGAAGTTCCAAGTTATTTAATTGGGGGGAATGTTAGGACTATTCATTTTTCCCTAGAGGTAGGAAAATATTACTTACTTGTAGACACATAAACACGCATACGGACACAGATAGAAGGCTTATGGCTCCCTGGTTCATGTAAAAGAGCTGTTTTTTTCCCCAGAGGGCTTCCTGCAGTGGTAGAGCTAAGCAGAACCCTGTGCTGGGTACTGAGAGAACCTGGTAAGACAGAAGGAGGTTTAGATGGAAGGAAGTCATGTTGCACGTTACCCAGTTCCACCACAGGTATGGTTTGTATATTCCGAGGGAGGGTAATAGGAGAATAAGAGGTGTTAGTAGTGGAATGTGTTGCCTTGCTTCCGCTAGCGAGGTGGTAGGATGTCCATGGCTCGGGGATGATTATTTCCCCTCGCGCACTGAGTCAGTTGTGGGCACAAGTGGGAGGGTCCCATTGAGGAAAGCCACTGGGGAGAGGGATTTGGGGACTCTTGTTCCCTTTTGTATTTTAGGGCCAGGAAATCCCAAGTCTGGTGCCCCTTTCTTTTTCTTGAATAATGATATCTGCGAGTGTCCCTGTCTGTGGAGGTTATGTGGGGAGCAGATTGTCCTGGCTTGTGTCCTAATTATTTCAGTTGAAAAGTCATGGGTTTGTATTGTGTTGACTTGTGGAGCCCTTATGGTTTTGAGCTAGTGTATGTATTTAGGGGAGAAAAGTGGTTCATCAGTTTACATTATGTTTTTGAATAATGTCTGTAATTTCTTGATTGTAAGCCATGAACAGTTAGTGACCAAGGTGGATGCAGGTTGATTGTTCAGAGGCAAGACTGGGGTAATCTTTTCAAATATTTTCTAATCTGTGTCTGTAGTTAGAGATCAATTCATCTCTTTGTTGTCTGCAATCTTGTATCTTTTTTTTTTTATTTGACAGAGAGAGAGACAGCGAGAGAGGGAACACAAGCAGGCGGAGTGGGAGAGGAAGAAGCAGGCTTCCCAGCAGAGTAGGGAGCCCAATGCAGGGCTCGATCCCAGGACCCTGGGATCCCACCCTGGGCCGAAGGCAGACGCTTAACGACTGAGCCACCCAGGCGCCCCTGCAATCTTGTATCTTTGACTAATAAATTTTTGAGGGGAAGACAGTGGGAATGGATTCTAAAAGTCTCTCCCCAACATAGTAATTCAACTTTTCTATACATTATGCTGTGCTCACCACAAGTGTAGCTATCGTCTGTCACCAGGCAACGCTGTTACAATTCCATTGACTCTATTCCCTATGCTGTGACTTTTATTCCCCTGATTCATTCCATAACTGGAAACCTTGTATCTCCCCCTCCCCTTCACCCATTTTGCCCATCCTTTCACTCCCCTCCCCTCTGACAACCATCGGCGTGTTCTCTGTATTTATAGATCCGATTCTGCCTTTTGTTTGTTTATTCCTTTTTATTTTTTTTAGATTCCGCATATGAGTGAAAGCCTGTGGTATTTGTCTTTCTGTGATGGACTTACTTCACTTAACATAAGACCCTCTAGGTCCACCCGTGTTGTTGCAAATGGCATAATCTCATCCTTTTTACAGTTGCGTAATACTCCAGTGTGTGTGTATCTGTGTGTGTGTGTATATATATCTATATATACACAAAAACGTCCTTATCCATTTGTTTATCAGTGGACATTTAGGTTGCTTCCATATCGTGGCTATTATAGATAATGCTGCAGTAAACATAGGGGTGCATATATCTTTTCAAATTAGTGTTTTTGTTTTCTTGGGGTAAATACCCAGGAGTGGAATTACTGGATCATATGGTATTTCTGTTTTTAATTTTTTGAGGAACCTTCCACAGTGGCTGCACCAGCTTGAATTCCCACCAATAGTGCATGAGGGTTCCTTTTTCTCCACATCCTCCCCAACAGCTGTTATTTCTGGTCTTTTGATTCTAAACGTTCTGGCAGGTATAAGGTGATATCTCATTATGATTTTGATTTGCATTTCACCAATGATTGATTAGTGATGCTGAGTATCTTCTCGTGTGTCTGTTGGCCATCTCTATGTCTTCTATGCCAGTTCTCTGCCCATTTTTTAATTGGGCTGTTTGTTTTTTTGGTGTTGAACTGTATATGTTTTTTATGTATTTTGGACATTAACCACCTATTGGATATATCATTTGCAAATATCTTCTCCCATTCAGTAGGTTACCTTTGTGTTTTGTTGATGTTTTCCTTTGCTGTGCAAAACCTTTTATTTTGGTGTGGTCCTAAAAGTTTTTGTTTTTTGTCTCCCTTGCCTGAAGAGATGTATCTAGAAAAATGTTGCTAAAGCTGATGTTAGAGAAATTACTGACTGTGTTCTCTCCTCAGATTTTTATGGTTTCAGGTCTTACATTTGGGTCTTTAATCCATTTTGAGTTTATTTTTGTGAATGATGTTAGAAAGTGGTTGTTTCATTCTTCTGCATGTAGCTGTCCAGTTTTCCCAACACCATTGATTGAAGAGACTGTCTTTTGCCCACTGTATATTCTTGCTTCCTTTGCTAGAAATTAATTGACCATATACTTGTGGGTTTATTTCTGGGCTCTCTGTTCTGTTCCATTAATCTACGTGTCTATTTTTGTGCTAGTGCTATACTGTTTGGATTTCTACAGCTTTGTGGTGAATCTTGAAATCTGGGATTGTGATAACCTTCAGCGTTGTTCTTCTTTTTCAAGATTGCTTTGGCCATTTGGGGTCTTTTGCGATTCCGTATGAATTTTAAGATTGTTCTAGTTTTGTGAAAAATGCTGTTGGTATTTTGATAGGGATTCGCCTTGAATCTGTAGATTGCTTTGCTCTGTCCTGTGGTTTTAACTTGCATGTTAGCCTCAGAGGTATTCTGATTTTTTTGAAGGTCTATCTTTGGGGCCCACTAGCAGTTTCATTAATTGATATAAATCAATTCTTCTCTGTTCTTACAGGTCTGGAAAGTCTTTAAGAGTAGCATGCAGATCTGAACAAGAGCAGGCCTTGTTCAGCTAGGCACTCAGTTGTTGACCTTCCAGGACAGTCGGAGAAGGGCAGTAATCTAGGTCAGAGTGGGTATCTGGGAGCTGGAGAGTTTCATGGAGCCACAGAGGGTAGAAGAGGGGGAGTGGGGGCTGAAGTGGAGGATAAAAAGAATCTACAGAGTAAGGAGGACTAGTGAGTAGGGGAAAGAACTGGGATGGCACCCCTGAGGGTTCTGGTGAGGAAAGGGTTGTGAGGTTTAGTTGGGGGTGAACGAGGAGCAGGAGGGGTGGACTGGTAGTGAGAGAGAATCCTTAAGGGACTATCCAGTTTGGGTGAGATTAGAGGTATTTTCTCATTTTTCAACCTCTTTATACCAAACGAAATAAGCTGACCATTGGTGAAAACAGATCTTAGAGCCCCAAGATTTGAGGGTGCTTCAAAAACAAACACGTTTAGGGAGATCTCAAATGCCCCAACGGGGACATTGGAGTTCTCAGTTGTCCTTAGTTATGAAATTAGGCTATTTTTGGAGGCAGTGAATTGTTGCCATAGCAGTGAGGCATATAATTGGCAGGAGTTTTATGAAGGGGTAGAGAACTGGACTGAGTTTCAAACGAGTACCAAGGTTAAATAAAATCCAGCAACAATATAAAACCAAAAGAAGAATGAAAATCATATCCTTAGTGTACAACCACGGATGGTGCCCAGAGCGCAGGGATCAGGAGCTGAGCTCATCGTGGGCTCCCTGGATCACCAGGCAGGGAAGGAACACAGTGCGCTCACAGCGGCCTCACTACCTGGGTGGGGAAGATGGGGTTCTGGAGACAGGTTTCCAGTCCTATTCAAGTCACGGCACCAAACTGCCCCAGGCAAAAACTGAACGAGCAAGAAAATTGATTTTGTTCAGGCTGTCGCAATTGAGAGAGCTCTTAAGATCTGAGCATCGGAGTGTCTTGGCAGGGTGGTTTTGTGTTTTACTTTCACAGGGAGGAGTAAACAAGTTATAGTGGGGAGATCTATGGGTGGGATTGTTCTAGCAAGCAGGGAAAGTCAGATCAGTCAGCTGAAAAAGAAATGTTTATCGTTGTGTCTGCCTAGTTTAAGAGGGACTGATTTCTCATCTCAGTTAATCATTTATGAGACAAAGAACAGGGAGTTGGAGGGTCTGTTCTGGCCTTGCCCACGGGTTCGGGGAAAAGGGGAAAGGTCTACATTTAGCCTTGTCATGGGTAAACAAGGGAGTCATTTGAGAATCTTCTGGGAGTCATGAGAAAGAGTGGTCAGCCAGCCTTATCTAAGTTATATGGGAAGAATGACTTTTTTGGTGGCAAGTCACTTCTTGAGGAAGAGCACAAACAGGTGGGGGTATTTCTTTTCTTTCTTTTTTTTTTTTTTAAGATTTTAAAAATTTATTTGTGTGAGAGAGAGAGCACAAACGGGGAGCGGCAGGCAGAGAGAGAGGGAGAAGCAGGCTCCCTACTGAGCAGGGAGCCCAGTGTGGGGCTCAATCTTGGGACCCTGGGATCTTGACCTGAGCCGAGGGCAGACACTTAACCGACTGAGCCACCCAGGCGTCCCCAGGTGGGGTTATTTCTTAACTGTCACTATTTTCAGGGTTCAGGTGCAGTAGTTCAGAATTGTCAAGGGTTCTCAGTACTGTTTGGAAACTTGAGGCTAGTCCCGTGTGTCCACGTCACCAGCCACATGGCATTCTTCTGCCTCACTGAACTACTGAGTGATGGCTAAGGGAAGTGGTTCAAGGAGACATTTAGAGGTGTTGACCGCTGTTTTGCTTGTGAGGTGCAGGACGTGGGGCCCCTCCCTGCTGTTTTTGATAGACTTCTCAGCAAGGTTAAGGAGAAGGTGATAACATCCTGGTTGCACGTATTGGCAGACCTGATAGTTACATTTCAGGCCCTTGCAACAGTTTGGGGGAGGTATACAGGGCACTTTCCTTTGTGAGGAAGTCTCCAGCGGGGATTCTGAAAGACAAAGATCATTAATGTCCCTCCTTTTTCTGTACCTCTTGGGGTCTTCTGTGTTTCCCTCTTCAGGGTCTGTGTTGTTACTCACCCTCTACTGACAGAGAATCATTCTGGACTGTTGTGGTAACTATAAATTCAACTCCCCCCACCAACTGTTTCCTATTAGTCCCCAGACTTTTCATCTGACTGGGTCAGGTGCAGGAGGGACAAGGGCATTTTTATAAATTGACAGAGATCTGTTACATTCTGTACCTTGGCCCATGTAAGTCACTGTGGGAGGACACAGTGCGTAATGTGCTCAAACCAAGTGGTAATTACCCTTATGATCTAGGATGCTGTCAGTCCAACCAGAGAATTCAAGTGGCTGAACCGAAATTCAGTTTCAATCTCTTAGGCTACCCACCTTCTGGCTGGGCTGCCACCTAGAGGGTTACCTAACAGTCTGGGGTTGCCGTTAGGTGAAAAAAGAAAATTATACTCAGGAACGTTTCAGACAGGATCCCAGATTGTCAAAATATATCCATATAACCCCTGACACCTTTTGTTCTGATCAGTACCCAGGGAATGGCTGAAAGATTATTCTGGGGACAGCCATATTTATCGACCAAACTGCCTTGCTAGGACATAGGGACCAGGAAGAGGTGGGGGAGGTAGAGTCTGAAATTCTTCCGAGTCCATTTTTGAGGGGCCCATTCCAGTGCTCAACAGTACCAGAGGCCGGTGTGACGGTCCACTGAATACCTTGACTATCGGCCCGTTGTTAGGTGGCTTTTGCAATAAAAGGTGAGCCATCTTCAGGCTGCAAATAGTGCAGAAAGCTGAACACCCGGCACACAGTCATTCTGTAACACTTTAGCCTGAAAAAAATGTCAACAATGGCGCAACACCAGTGAAAGCTCTGAGAAGGGGGCTTGAGGTGTGAGAGAGTCGGTTTGTCACGAGCAGGCGGGGCCGTACTTCATGGGATGTGCCCTTCCTCATCACCACTGGTCATCTTGCGGGGGGAGTAACAAGTTTGGCACGCAGGGGTAGCTTCGGCACGAGAAAGGTAGAGTCCCATAATGTGCGCCCCGTCTATGCTGACGGATACGTCGCCATGCGCAATGTGGTGGTGGGTGCAGAAGGCAGTGGCAGTAATCTGGGCAGAGGAGGCTGGACCAGCAGCTTGATTCCAGTCAGTGTCATCGGAGAACGGACCCTTCCCGTAGGCCTCTCTGCGGGTGACCCAGACCATTCCAGTTAGTAGCTACGGTTTGTTTCCACAGTCCACGATACCAGAGAGGGCTGTCCCGTCTCTCAGTCTAGAGTCTTCCAAGCGGGAGACTGAACAGCTGGGCATTGGCACTAGGTCAGGGATCAATACATATCAAAAGGAATAGTAGCCAGTGTTAGGAGAGTGGCCTTGACTTCTGCCTGCTGAGTGGCGCGCCCGCACCCATTCTCGGTCCTGCTGAGCGACAGGGCCCAGTGGAAACCATTACATTCCAGCTTGGACAAACCATTAGTGGAATAGGTCGAGGCATTTGGGGAAACCTCTGTGAATCAAGGGCCCCATTAGTCCAGCAGCACTGCTCCACTTGGCAGTGTGGGAAATGCATTTCCTCCAGAGGGAGAGCTGTCCCATTTTCCTATAAAGCTAAGATGCCGTTGGACCCAGGCCAGCTGTGCTCTTGAATATACTCTTTGCTTTCGACAAGTGAGGATTTGGGGGGCGGGGGCGGTCCTTTCCATCTTGTTAGTCATTGAGTCTGAATTGACCTGCCCCAGAGTGGGACTGTGAGGCTAGAGAGTTTTAAGGCCTCCAGGGGTCAGGTGTTTAGTTTAGTTTTGTTTTTTTAAGATTTTAGTTCTTTATTAGAGAGAGAGAGAGAGAGCCCAAGCAGGGGGAGCAGCAGGCAGAGGGAGAAGCAGGCTCCCCGCTGAGCAAGGAGCCGGACATGGAACTCGATCCCAGGACCCTGGGATCATGACCTGAGCCAAGCAGACGCTTAACTGACTGAGCCACCTAGGCGCCCCGATGAAAGACTTTGTTACAGAAGATGCAGTGGCCAGAATCAGCTTGGTTGCACGTTAGGGGGAAAAAATTAAAATAAAATCTCCTGGCAACCCAGGAAATGGCCACAAATGGAGAATAGAAAGAAAACCATTTTACCGAATGAGCATTAAACCAGATTGAAGTGCAAATCACAAGCAGTTAACTCAAGAGTTTGCAGAGACAGAAAGAAATCTCGGCCCTTTTGTGTTGCTGAGCAGATAGAGTCCGTTATGTGCCTGTTCTCAAGGTAAATGATAACTTGTCCTCCTGAGGAGGACTCGAAAGCACGTTTCACTCTAATTCTTTCATCCTAAATTCACCTAGCAATTGGAGCGGCCATCTGTGCTCCTTAATTGCTTCTATTCAAATGCAAAATTAAGCTTCTGTTTCTGTGACAAGCAGGTAGTTAGGGCTTTGAGCCAGGTGCCCAGGCTAAGCTCCCAGAGTGATGGGGAGATAAAGACGCTGTTTTCTTTGATGTTTACTTTTCAAGGAGATAGCTCCCAGGCCCTGAAGAAAAACATTCCTGGGTTGTGAGGCCGACAAAAGGCTTATTTAGCCTTTTTAAAGATTTATATACAGATACAAAGATTTATCCAAAGGGCAGAGGAAGGATTTACAAAGACCAGTTGTCTCAAAGAAAGGCTCAAAGAAAAGAGAGGGAAGAAAAGGTCTTTCTCCCTTTTGACAGCAGGGAAAAATCCAATTTTTTTAACGCTTACAATTTCCCCTTCTTTTATAATACCACAATTTTCCGACTTCTGGGTGGCTCCGTCATTAAGCATCTGCCTTCAGCTCAGGTCAAGATCTCAGAGTCCTGGGATTGAGGGCTCCCTGCTCAGTGGGGAGTCTGCTTCTCCCTCTCCCTCTGCCCCTCCCCACCGCTCATGCTCTCTTTCTCTCAAATAAATAAATAAATAAAATCTTGAAAGAAAATAATCCCACAATTTTCTAATTATGTCCATTGAAGTTTCTACCTTTCTCTGGGCAGCTTGCAGTCACCTAAATAGCCAGCAAGGCCACACAATAACAAAGTAAAGCAATTATGAAAATTTCCATAGCCTGAGTGGAAAAAATCCGTGTGGTATTTGCCTTAGGGAATAAACCTTTAAGTATGTTTTACCAGTAGTTCAAGCAGATTCTTGATTAGCTGTGTGCAAAAATTGCCCGTTCTCACAGATTACTTTTACAAACTGTTGTTTGCTTGCTTTTTCAAATGATTAAGTATTGTTTTGTAATTTCTTATGAAATCTCACCCAATCCAAGCCTAAACAGTAGTTCTCTGGAGGCCTGATAATCTAATTTTTTTATTTTTATTTATTTTTATTTTTATTTTTTTTTTAAAAGATTTTTTTTATTTATTTATTCGACAGAGATAGAGACAGCCAGCGAGAGAGGGAACACAAGCAGGGGGAGTGGGAGAGGAAGAAGCAGGCTCATAGCGGAAGAGCCTGATGTGGGGCTCGATCCCAGAACGCCGGGATCACGCCCTGAGCCGAAGGCAGACGCTTAACCGCTGTGCCACCCAGGTGCCCCTTTATTTTTATTTTTTAAAGATTTTATTTATTTATGTGACAGAGAGACAGCCAGCGAGAGAGGGAACACAAGCAGGGGGAGTGGGAGAGGAAGAAGCAGGCTCCTAGTGGAGAAGCCTGATGTGGGGCTCGATCCCAGAACGCCGGGATCACACCCCGAGCCGAAGGCAGACGCTTAATGACTGCCCCACCCAGGCACCCCCTGATAATCTAATTTTTAACGAAGAGTTTTTTCTTATAAGGTCCGATGAATTTCTCCTGAGTTCCTAGCATTCAGTAAGTAACATCACATTTACATAACTTATTATGCATTAGTTGTTCAGTCTCCCCAAATAAGATTTCCCAGATGCAAAGCACGAAGACATCCATGGTCATTATGTAGCGTGTTATTTATTACGAGACACTTTTTGAAGGGTGTAGATTGAATTTCCGGTGTTTTGTGTATTGGACCCTAATTGTTTTAAGTCTTGAGGAAAAACCCAGCCTATGGGCCATTTTTTGCATTGGTCCAAATCAATAATTATATTATTATAATGGGCACCCAAACCTCCATGAATAATAGGTATCCACTTTTGTTTATCCATACTAGGAATGGAAAGAATTTGCATCCTAAAAGTAACCCAGTGATGTCAGACCTATCTTCTGTGGTCTCTATAAATGCCAGATTTCCTTCTTTTTTTCAAGTTTTTCTTTATATTCCAGTTAGTTAACATATGGTATAATATTAGTTTCAGACATACAGTATAGTGATTCCACACTTCCGTTCATCACCGGGTATTCCTATTCCTTAATCCCCATCCCCTATTTCCCCCATTCCCCCTACCTCCCCTCTGGTAACCATCAGCGTGTTCCCTATAGTTAAGAGTCTGTTTCTTCGTTTGCCCTTCTCTCTCTTTTTTCTTTTTGCTCATGTGTTTTTGTTTCTTCAATTCCACATATGAGCGAAATCATATGGTATTTGTCTTTCTCTGACTGACTTATTTCCCTTATGGAAATGCCAGATTTTGTTGCCTATTAATTAGATGCTTTTTTACACCAGTCTTCTCTCCTTTCTGGTGTAGTCATAGTCTAATATCTGTTTGTTCCCTTCAATATGAACAGTCCTGTAACTCTGAACTGCGATGCTGTCATGGAGCTATTTGATAGCTAATTGCTTCTTGACTGTACAAGTGGGTGGCTCTGAGACCTTCCTGGTGATGTTTTGTTCTATCGTTAAATTATTCCAAGCAGTCCAATTCCAAAATGTTCTCCATCTCCATCCTCCTTGAGCTCCCGTGGCTTTTAACCATCTTGCGTGATATGATTCAGTCCAGCTTGTGATTGTGTTGTGTGTTTTTATAATTCTCCCAAAGCACTAAGTTTATTATGCAAAGTCTCAGTATCATAAGGGATCACTGTACCTGTGCCTATTCTTGTTCCCCTCAGGATTGTATTCTAATAAGTCTTCTTTTGCCCTTCTCTGGCCCCAAACAGGCCCCTTAAACAGATTCTGTAATGGGAGGACTCAAGGATTACCTGTCTGGTTGTGAAAACTGATATCGTCCTCAGATATATTAAGAGAAACTATCCACCTGTAATTCTTGGGGGGGGTATTCAAATAGGCTCAGGGTATTGCCATGTTCCAAATATAGGAGGGAGACCTTTATATTATATATATATGCAATATATAAAAATATGAATCTTGAGGGGTCTTGGATTTCCACCAGTTTGAATGTAGCTTACTATCACTCTCCTTATAGCTATTAGTAGTTTTGTTGAACCAAACCCCTACCATAGTAAAGGTGAGAGAATAATGTGCTAATGGGGTTACGCCTACAGTTCTCTTGATTGTAGTGTAGTTAAAGGATTTCTTTGTTCTGTAAAAATCCTTTTGATCAAACCAGTTAACAGAACATTGTATGTCGAATTTAGGGCTTCAGTATCTTGATGCCTATTAGTTACTTTACTTTGGTATTATAAAAAATTACTAATGAAGATGGTTCCACCTTTAGTCTGCCAATAATTGAGTTGTTGGAATTGCAAGTCCACATCATGTCTATTCTGGGAATACAATATGGAATAGATTGGAGATATGTAATTTTTGAGACCGTTATCGGAAGTACGGAAAAAGCAGTGTAGCAAATAAGATGTTTGTTTTCTAGTAAAACGTGATTCTTAAATAATTGAAATAACCCTACTGTTACTAGGACAGCAAGGCAGTATATGGGAATAGTAGTAAGTTCACTAGAATATCTTACAGGGGAGGAAAAACTAATTTTTGTCTCATCCTTCTAAGTGCTTGGCTGAGCCCCTTACTAAAATACAGATTAACAAGAGAAAAACAAAAAGAAGTTTATTAACACATGTTAGTATCTCATGTATACATGGGAGATACCCAAGGGAGAATGAGGAGCACAAAGTGGTAGCTTAGAACTCTGGCTTATAGAGCATCTGCAACAAAGAACAATACATTAATGGAGAAATGACAGGACAAAAAACAAAACAAAACAGTTTTAGGCTTCCAGTGCCACCGAACTGTGGGAAGGTAAACATATAGGAGGAAATTAATGGTAGATAAAGGCTAATTAGTAAACTTTGTTATGTAGGTGCCATCTCCAGGTTGATAGGATCTAAAGTTGTCTTCATTGATTAACTTTTTTTTCCAAGTTTCTCCACCTTATTTTTTCGTTATTTAAATTTTAGTTAACATACAGTGCAATATTGGTTATTGGAGTAAAATTCAATGACTCATCACTTCCACACAACACCCTGTGCTCATCACAACAAGTTCTCTCTTTATTACCCATCACTCATCTAGCTCATTTCCCACCCACCTCCCTCCATCAACCCTTACTTTGTTCTCTATCGTGAAGAGTCTCTTATGGTTTGTTTCCCCCCTTTCCTTTTTCTTTCTCCTTTCCTATATGTTCATCTGTTTTCTTTATTAAATTACACATATGAGTGAGATCATACAGTATTTGTCTTTGACTGACTTATTTTGCTTAGCATAATACACTCTAGCTCTATCCACATAGTTGCAAATGGCAAAATCCATTCTTTTTGAATGTGTGTGTGTATGTATATACCACATGTTCTTTATCAATTCATCCGCTGATGGACATTTGGCTATTGTTGATGATGCTGCTATAAACTTTGGGGTGCATGTGCCCTTTGAATCAGTATTTTTGTATCCTTTGGGTAAATACCTAGTAGTGCAATTGCCGGATCATAGGATAGATCTATTTTTAACTTTTTCAGGAACCTCTATATTGTTTTCCAGAGTGGCTGCACCAGTTTGAGTTCCCACCAGCAGTGTAAGAGGGTTCCCCTTTCTCCGCATCCTCGCCAATACCTGCTGTTTCTTGTGTTATTAATTTTAGCCATTCTGACAGGTGTGAGGTGGCATCTCATTGTAGCTTTGGTTTGCATTTCCCTGATGATGAGTGATGTTGAGCGTCTTTTCATGTGTCTGTTGGCCATCTGGATGTCTTTAGAAAAGTGTCTATTTCTGTCTTCTTCCCATTTCATAATTAGATTATTTGTTTTTTGGGTGTTGAGTTTGATAAGTTCTTTATAGATTTTGGATACTAACCCTTTATCAGACATGTTATTTGCAATTATATTCTCCTGTTCCATAGGCTGCCTTTTAGTTTTGTTGATTGTTTCCTTTGCTGTGCAAAAGCTTTTTCTCTTGATGAAGTGCCACTAGTTCATTTTTGCTTTTGTGTCCCTTGCCTCCAGAGACATGTCTAGTGAGAAGCTGCTATGTCTGATATCAAAGAAGTTCCTGCCTATGTTCTCCTCTAGGATTTTGATGGTTTCTTGTCTCACATTTAGGTCTTTCATTCCGTTTGAATTTATTTTGTGTATGGTATAAGAAAGGGTCCAGTTTTATTCTTTTGCATGTTGCTGTCCAGTTTGCCCAGCACCATTTGTTGAAGAGACTGCCTTTTTTCCGTTGGATATTTTCCTGCTTTGTCAAAGATTAGTTGACCTTATAGCTGTGGGTCCATTTCTGGGTTTTCTGTTCTGCTCCATTGATCTGTGTGTCTGTTTTTGTGCCAGTACCATACTGTCTTAATGCCTACAGCTTTGTAATATAGCTTGAAATCTGGAATCATATTGTGGACTGTCATGTTTTCATTTTCATTTGCTTCCATGTATTTTTTAATTTCTTCTTTAATTTCCTGGCTAACCCTTTCATTCTTTAGTAGCGTGTTCTTTAACCTCCACGTATTCGTGGTCTTTCCACATTATTTTCTTGTGGTTAACTTCAAGTTTCATAGCGTTGTGGTCTGAAAATATGCATCGTACAATCTCAATCTCTTTTGTACTTGTCGAGGCCTGATTTATGATCCAGTATGTGATCTGTTCTGGAGAATGTCTTATGTACACTCGAAAAGAATGTGTATCTGCTGTTTTAGGATGGAATGTTCTGAATATATCTGTTAAGTCCATCTGGTCCACTGTGTCATTCAAAGGCCTTGTTTCCTTGTTGATCTTCTGCTTAGATGATCTGTCCATTGCTATAAGTGAAGTATTAAAGTCCCCTACTATAATTGTGTTATTAGCAATGAGGTCTTTTGTGTTCGTTATTAATCGATTGATATATTCCGGTGCTCCCAAGTCGGGGGCATAATATTTACAATTGTTAGATCTTCTTGATGGGTAGACCCTTAATTATGATATAATGCCCTTCTTCATCTTGTGTTACAGTCTTTGTTTTAAAATCTAGTTTGCCTGATATAAGTATGGCTACCCGGCTCTCTATGGACGTTCATTAGCGTGATAGATGGTTCTCCATCTTCTGGTTGATAGAGGTGGCAGACTTCTTTCAGGGGGTCCTTCCAGGTTCTTATGACTTTATGTCCCAGAGCTTCTAGGGAAGAGAGAAACCCTTTTAAGTATTGAATATGATTATGAGAGGATTCAGTTAGGTACAGGCCATGGTCTCACACCAAAATTTATGGCCTGCCAACCATAAGTTTAAGGAGAGAGATTCTGTGCTTGCTGGCAGGGGTTCTGATTTTTAACAAAGCTAGTGATAAAGCCATAGGCCATTTTTACCCTAATTGGACACTGAATTTTGGCCAGTGGTTTTTTTTTTTTTTTTAGAGTTTGATTCATTTGTTCTGCATGTCCACAGAACAAAGAATGACAGACTGTGTGATAGCTTATAGAAATCATTTGCATCGTTCCCTAAATAAGAGTAGAAATAAATTGACTTCCTCTGTCTGATTCTGTACGCTCTGGTATCCCCAAAGTGGGAATTCTGTTTATTAAAAGAATGTTTACCATTGCCTGCACATTGGCTTTTGAAGAAAGGAAAATTTCAGGCTCTCCTGACATCACACATTTCATACCTAGACAAAACCTCTTATCTTTCCGGCAGGCATCGATTTTGTGAAATCCACCTGCCACCAGGTTCTGGTAAAGTTGGTTGGGGAAAACTTCTGCGGCTTACCTTGGGAACAGCCTGGAAAGTATTCTGCTGACAAAGAGCACTCCTCTTTAATATGTTTTGAAGAAGTTCATCTTTTTGGTGAACGTCGTAAGAGGCTAAGGCCTTTAAAATCCCTCTCTGACTTGGCTGATTTTGTTGATGACCCAACAATACCAAGCAAATTTGTAAAGACTGTGGACCAGGCATTATATTGTTAGGTAATAACCATGGTACAGTTGAATTTTTTTAGCCCCTTTCTTAATCTGTCCATTTCCTTTTGGAAGGCATCTGTTTAAAAAAGGATGAGAGTTTCTTCGTGTGTCAGAAGTGGGGCTTCTAAGTTGAGTCCACCACATTTTACCAGTGACTTCCACAGCTCTGCCAGCGAAATCCTTGCCTTTAGAAGTTCAGTCATTCTGCCCTGTATGCGCTTTGCAACGGATTACTGATACCTGAGCGGGCAGTTGTGAAGCCACTAACAACTGGGATATTCATTTTCCACGAGATATTTCAGTTCCCACTGAAGTCAGGGATCCCCTATTTTTTTCACATTTTCCTTATGACGTAATAGACACCAAATGCATATTTACTATCAGTATATAGATTCACTTTTAAGTCCCAAACCACGAATTGCAGTCCTAGAGCTGCTGTTAACTTGGCTGCTCCTGCCGATTTAATTCCAGGCAAAACATAAGCTTCCAAGATTTCCTGAGCAGTTGCCACAATGCGTAAAGCCTCAAGATGGCTCTTTTCCTCCCGGGCCAATGATCCATCAGTAAATGTTATCAAATATGCACTTTGAACAGGAATATCGGAGGGGCGCCTGGGTGGCACAGTCGTTAAGCGTCTGCCTTCAGCTCAGGGCGTGATCCCGGCGTTCTGGGATCGAGCCCCACATCAGGCTCCTCCACTATGAGCCTGCTTCTTCCTCTCCCACTCCCCCTTGTGTTCCCTCTCTCGCTGGCTGTCTCTCTCTCTGTCAAATAAAAAAAAAAAAACTTAAAAAAGAAAAGGAATATCGGAAACCTCAGATTGCTGCCTAGTGCCGTCCGTTACCGTTATACACTCATGATCATCTTTTTTGGCCAAGATCTGGTAGAAGAGTAGCAGGGTTTAGGAGATTACATCTTCCAAGCACAAGATTAGTAGGACTGGATAATGATCTTTATTCACAGTCAGATGGGGCTACCAATAAATGCTGGCTCTTATATACTTGGAAGGTAGCTGTCATAGCATGTGGGACGTGCAGAAAAGTCAAGCCATCCCACCTAAGGGCTTGAGTCTTTTCACTAAGTGTGGTGGCTGCTTCCACCACACCAAAGCATCCAAAACTGAGAAATGTGCCGTTGGTCTATAGTTGAACCCCATCTTTGGAGTTAAAGTTCCGCAAGACCAGCAGGAAGGTTTTTCAAGATTTGGAATCTCCAAAGGTGGGGGAGAGGCTACAGCCAATTTCCGTCGTTCACAGGCCTCTTCGGGTCCTAGGGACCAAATCAGAGACTCTGCAGCCTCGCTATCCAAGTGCCCCACTAGAGGTTCTGCCCCCCCCCAACGCCCGCAGAAGCTGGGGTCCACTGGGTGCGGTACCCTCCTAGTCCCTCAAATTGTCTGAATGTCTTATTGGACTAGAGCCTTTCATCTGCTAAATTACATCCCTTAGCTGACAACAGATAACCTCGATATTTTATTCCAGGATGGCAGGATTAGAATTTGTCCAGAGAGGCCTATGCCCCAGTGAAGCAAGGAATGGTAACAAAGCCAAAGTACCAGTTTTGCATTGCTCTTTAGTTTCAGAGGCTCGTAGCAAATCATCTGCATATTGAATAATTATCAGTTCCTCTAGTGGGACAGATTTCACTAAGCTTTCCTGCAAGTGGCTTTGAGTAAGTAGTAGGAGAGTCCCTTGCCATAAATACTAGAGTCCTTAAGAAGTAAAATCCTTACAAATTTAGACTCATGGGGCACCTGGGTAGCTCAGTGGGTTAAGCATCTGCCTTTGGCTCAGGTCATGATCCCGGGGTCCTGGGATCGAGCCCCACATGGGGCTCCTCCTTCAGCGAGGAGCCTGCTTCTCCCTCTGCCTGCAGCTCCCCCTGCTTGTGTGCACACGCACTCGCTCGCTCGCTCTCTGACAAATAAATAAATATTTTTAAAATATATGCCATCTTAACCACTTAAAAAAAAAGAATATAGACTCATAAGCTAGAGGAACAGAAAAAATAGAACACAGATAAATTACAGAGACCAACTTTGCAGTCTCTGGTACCAAAGTCAGAGTAGTGGCTGGGTGAGGAACTCTAGGGGTTAATGGAACAACAAATTTATTTACTTCTCTAAAATCTTGTACAAATCTATGTAGTGACGGTCCACCTTCATCAAATTTACCTTCCTTCTTTACTGGGAGTATAGGAGTATCAGAGGGTGAATTCTCTTTTTAAATTATCCCTGGTTTTTCTAATTTTTTCATAACCGATTTTATTCTCTCTAATGGGACTCTCAGCAAAGGATATTGTTTTACACATAGCCAGAGCTTATATTTCTGGTAAGGTTCTTTGAACAATTCTAGGCCTTTAATTGAACCAATATCATTATTTTCTAGGGCCCCAAAGCAATGCATTGATTTGTCCCAGTGTGGGGTATTTTGCGGCACAGAGTGAGACTGCCACTGTCTCCCACACCCCTTTTCTTTCTGTAGCCATGGAGCCACCAGATCGGTTGTCTTTTCTGCAGGGAGCACCACTGCACTCCGCCCAGGGCTCCGAATATGGTGGCCTTTCTTTCGCTCAGCAAATTTGCAAGCGGGTCTCTTGCCCTTAGGTTTACAGGAGAAAGTAAGAAAGCATGTTCTTCCTCACATGACCTGTCTGTATGGAAACCGTGGAAGAAAAGGAACAAATAGAAGGCTTCCATGAAATGTCAAGAACCAGTGTGGACCTACCACTAGATGC
Organism: Ursus arctos; assembly: GCF_023065955.2. Lineage (NCBI taxonomy): Eukaryota > Metazoa > Chordata > Mammalia > Carnivora > Ursidae > Ursus > Ursus arctos. Next base: position 40,141,108 of record NC_079873.1, read on the forward strand.
TAGTGACACTTTTCTGAGGGAACTGCAGAATGAGCAGCGTCCGTGTTTACCGGAAAAGGCAAGCATAGTTTAGCCTGAGGGGAAGTTATTGAACCTGTGGTTCGCCAGGTCCCACCTCCAAGGCTTCCTCCACGGGTCAGTGTTGAGCCATTTGCCTCTTATTCCCTGACTGAGGGTTTTCTCCCGATTCCCTTGTTCCTTGTTCTTATCTCTGTCCTCTGGAGTCTCTTCCTATAAACCTTCTTCCAATGTCTTGGCTTCTTGCAACAACGACATACAGTTTTCCCGGCTGCCTCAGCTCCCCTCATGTTGTCCAGAGTAGGGACATTCCCTTAGAAAATACTTGTAACCGAGCAGCTAACACAGTGGTTTTTGGTCGCTTCTCTCCTTCATCATCTTTCTCTAGATCGTCTCCAGACGCAGCAGCTGCTGCGAGGATTTGAACAATAGTCTGTCCTGGGCAGAGACTGAGGTGGGTAGTACCAGCAGGTGACCTTGGTCTGCTCCTGGATCCCTCGCAGTAACTTGTGAGAAAGCCTCTTCAAAGTGCTGATGAACATCAACAGGAAACTCACTCATCTGGGCACACTGCCGTCATTTCTCTCAACTCACTTTTAGCTAGAAAGAATTCAAGTGTGGCCATTTGCAGCCCCTTTCAGTGGGTCCCCAAAGCCCTTAGGGTTTTTTTTAAAGATTTTATTTATTTATTTGAGAGAGAGAGAGGGGAAAAGCACAAGCAGGGGGATGGGGCAGAGGGAGAATCAGACTCCCTGCTGAGCGGGGAGCCCAACGTGGGGCTCGATCCCAGGACCCTGGGATCATGACCTGAGCCGAAGGCAGATGCTTCACCGACTGAGCCACCCAGGCACCCCAAGCCCTTAGTTTTTCCATGATTGGGGGGGTTGGCAGTAGATAGTTGGAGTCTTTGAGCCATGATACCCCCTGACGCAGGGGGTCATCTTCCAGTCCTGACGGGCTTGTTCCACCAAACAAGCAAAGCCTGCTGGTTGCAGAATTCTGTGCAGCAGCCGCTGCACATCCCCACGTGTGGGGTTTGTAAGCTGCAAAAGCACTGCCAAGTACGTGTGCAAACTTCTGTGGCTCTTCCCTGGGCACGGGAGAAGGCGGCCTTGGATGAGTAAAGTTGGCAGAGCAGAAGGGCATTCTTCCTCTTCCAAGTCCCTTCTGGGGAGCCCAGCTAGCTTCTTAATGACATCAACTTTATGAGGTTAGGAAGGGCTGTCTGTCGGGGCGCCTGGGTGGCACAGCGGTTAAGCGTCTGCCTTTGGCTCAGGTCATGATCCCAGGGTCCTGGGATCAAGCCCTGCATCCGGCTTCCTGCTCAGCAGGGGAGCCTGCTTCTCCTCTCCCTCTGCCTGCCGCTCCTCCTACTTTTGCGCTCTCTCTCTCTTTCTCTGACAAATAAATAAAATCTTTAAAAAAACATGAATGTCGGGGCACCTGGGTGGCTCAGTCGTTAAGCGTCTGCCTTCGGCTCAGGGCGTGATCCTGGCGTTCTGGGATCGAGCACCGCATCAGGCTCCTCTGCTGGGAGCCTGCTTCTTCCTCTCCCACTCCCCCTGCTTGTGTTCCCTCTCTCGCTGGCTGTCTCTATCTCTGTCGAATAAATAAATAAAATCTTAAAAAAAAAAAAAAAGGAAGGGCTGTCTGTCTTCTCACCGAATGAGGGAAAATGTCGAATTAGACGACACCCTGGTGTCACGTATGGGGGATTTGGTATCCCCGTGTTGGTATTTTTCAGCCTAGCACCTTTTTGGTTTGTCTTTTCCAAGTGACTGCCCTTGCTACTCTCTATCCTGTTGCTTTCGTAGGAAGACACAGCCTTTTAGCCAAGTTCCCAATTATTCCCTGATGGTGCTGTTTTACCATCTCTGTTTTCCTAGCCACACGGTATGTGGATAAGAAGGGACTCTTGGAGGGGGAGGCTAGCTGAAGCATGAAATAGATTAGAGCTGGGGCGTGAGGCACGCAGACCTCACACAGGGCACATAATTCATTACTGGCTCAAAAAGTTGTGCCCTTTTCCCTCTTTGCAGGGCAATCTGCTAATGAACAGAACTGCCTGTCTCAAAGATCACAGCTTCCCTCTTACCAGGAGTTAGAGACAGGAAGGGATAAAGATATCTAAGGGAAGGGGAGCAAGGAAGGGAGTGGGGACGGCAGAGAAAGGAGGAGAGGTTGGTAAAGAAAAAGTGGCTTTAATTCTTTCATTTCTTCTTTGGTTTTGCTCATTTTTTTTCCAAATAATTTTTAACTTTTTCCCTGGAATGAGATTCATCCCAGGAACACAAGTGATTCATTTCCTGAAGGTGGGGTCCTTCTAATAACCACCACAGACAAGTCAATTCACTCAAACCAAAGGCCTTGTCCTCAGGCCACTGTAATACTGGATTCTCATTCCACATAGATTCCATTCCAAATGCTATCTGGAGACACGTTAGCTCTTTAAGAGAGAGACCCGCAGGCAACATTCCTGGCTTACCATATTTTTCTACCATCAAAACTAGTGGTGACCCTGATAGATTTTAGGTCCTGTATTATACATGTTTACTCAAGGATAAGATCTAGAATTGGAGAGCATGATTTGTCCAGCTAGTATTTGAAAAATGCACAAGAGCTAGAAGGGAGATATTTTATAATTCACCTTCTGCTCTGCTCAGTTCAGGAATTTTTTTGGGGGGGTGGGGCAGGTAGAAGCAGAGGGGGAGGGGAGGAAGGGGGAAAAATCACAAGCCGACTCCGCACTGAGCATGGAACCTAGCATGGGGCTTGATCTCAAGACCCTGAGATCATGACCTGAGCCGAAACCAAGAGTCAGATGCTTAACTCATTGACCCCCCCAGGTGCCCCTCAGTTCAGGAACTTTCAGGATGGCCATCCCATCCTTATCAGCAGATTGTTGGGGAAAATTAAAAATAAAATCTGGCAATCTAGGAAATTCTTTCTACAAATGTTAAAAAAAAAGAAAAGCATTTTACTACTGAGTATTAAACCAGACTGATTTGCATTGTGGGTAATCTGCTAAAGAGATTGCAAAGACAGAAAGAAATCTCACCCTCTTTTGTAGCGGAGCAGATATAGTCCATTATCTGCATGTTTTCAAGATAAATGGTAGCTAGTCCTCATGGAAAGGACCTGACGGCACCATTTGCTACACATTCTTGCATAGTTCCTCCTAAATTTCACCTGGTAATTGGAGTGGCCATTTGTGCCAGTTAATTGCTTCATCTAAAAGGCAGAATCAAATTCCCCCACAAGGGGGGGGTGGATAGGAACACTGTCTTCCTTGATGTTTCCATTTGAAAGCAATGGCTTCCCTAGAGAAAACATCCCTGGGTTGTAATGCTGACAAAAGGCTTATTTAGCCTTTTTTAAGATTTACATATATATCCAAGGGGCAGAGGAAGGATTTACAAATACCAGTTTTCTTAAGGAAATACTCTAAGGGAAGGGGGGAAGGGTCTCTGTTTTGGTTACAGGGAAAGCTCCATGTTTTTATTTTTTACTATTTTTTAAATTTAAATTCAATTAGCCAACATATAGTACATCATTAGTTTTTGATGTAGTGTTCAGTGATTCATTAGTTGCATATAACACGCGGTGCTCATCACAACACACGCCCTCCTTAATGCCCATCACCCAGTTACCCCATCCCCCCCACCCACTTCCCTTTCTGCAACCCTCAGTTTGTTTCCCCCAGTCAAGAGTCTCTCACTGTTTGTCTCCCTCTCTGATTTCTTCCCGATTTTCCCTCCCTTTCCCTGTGGTCCTCTGCACGATTCCTTATATTCCACATATGAGTGAAACCATATGATAATTGTCTTTCTCTGCTTGACTTATTTCACTCAGCACAATCCCCTCCAGTTCCATCCTTGTCGATGCAAATGGTAGGTATTCATCCTTTCTGATGGCTGAGTAATATTCCATCATATATATGAACCCCATCTTCTTTATCCATTCATCTGTTGAAGGGCATCTCAGCTCCTTCCATAGTTTGGCTATTGTGGACATTGCTGCTGTGAACATTGGGGTGCATGTGCCCCTTCTTTTCACTACATCTGTATCTTTGGGGTAAATACCCAGTAGTGCAATCACTGGGTCATAGGGTAGCTCTGTTTTTAATGTCTTGAGGAACCTCCATCCTGTTTTCCAGAGTGGCTGCACCAGCCTGCATTCCCACCAGCAGTGTAAGAGGGATCCCCTTTCTCCGCATCCTCGCCAACATTTGTTGTTTCTTGTCTTGTTAATTTTTGCCATTCTAACTGGCGTAAGGTGGTATCTCAATGTGGTTTCGATTTGTGTTTCCTTGATGGCCACAGTTCTCCCACTGGAACTCAGGTTGTCCTTGACAGCTGTGTGTGCAGGCAGTGGGTTGCACGACAGAGCTCCGGGTAATCTGCTGCTTACTAGCAGCCTGCAAGCCAGCCTCAAAGTTGCTTGCCACACACACGAACCTGAGAAATGCCAGGGAACAAGTGTTTAGAGCTTGCTTTCTTGTCCAAGCCAGCAGAGCATGAGAGACCCATGGAAGAGGATCTTCCAACTCCACTGGGACAGAAAAGAAAACTTAATGCAGTGTCCAAGCCAGCATCCCAAATGACATCGGTCTGTGCTGTCTATTTAGTTACAGTCGCAGTATCTGGAAGAGCCAGGTGCACGGGATCGACAGCTGAATTCTGTGGGCAGAAATCCACGGCGAGCGTGTGGCTTCTGCTGGACTTTTTCACTGGCCCTACGAGGTGGTCGTATTGATGTGTTACATATCTTACTGCACCTGCTGCATATTGGTCTTAATCAAGGCTGTGACTTCCCTTTGTCCTCCAGGGATTCTCTGCTGTTTCTGTTGGGCCACCCGGGAGAGGATAGGGAGATAGGTTGGGGAGCAATTTGCATGTCCCACTACCATGTCTTCACCTAGGGCAGTCCCTGAATGGGAGGACCCCCTTTGGACTTTATGAACATTCACAGAACAAGCCCATGAAACACCATACCGGTGATGCATTTAGCCACGGAAGCCACAATGACTGTATACTGAATTGGCCCAAAGCCTCCCCACCCCCCGTCACAACCTTCCTTTCCTTGCTAATCCATGCCAAAAGCCCATTGGTTGAATTTGGGTGTTCCCTTGCCCCCTTGAGATCAGATGGGACGGTCTCGGGTGCCTGTCTCCAAAAGAGTCTTAAAAATGGGAGCACTCCCACCCCTGAAGTTCTCCAGCATACTCAGGGGCTGTGTTTGGCCTTTGGTCCCTCTTGGGAACAGGGAGCCTCTGTCCCACCCCTAATCATTTCTTCAAAGCAGCTGATGTCAGGGTAGAAAGAGAGGAAGGGGGGAGACATGGAGTGAGAGGGTGGATCCAGGCCAACCAGCATGGATCCATCTTTATGTTTATTTTTGGGTTTGAACCATGAAGCAGCTACTCAGGACTTACCCAAATGAACAGCTCCTGTTTTCAGGATGCACAGAGCTCTGTGTCAGATGGTTAGGTCCTCATGACCGGCGCCGTCTGTTTCAACATCGGGGATGCCTCAATTCCATAGCCACAGCCACGTTGCTTTCTAGCTGTGCCCATTGGCTTTCCGAGGATAGTGGCACCTTTTTTTTTTTTTTTTTTTTTTGCATATCCACTTTAATCTGGGGGCACTCGCTGCCCATTTTCATGATCGTTTAAGGGAGGAAAAAGTTTAGGTTGACCTTCTTAGGGTCCTTGGCTTGGTCTGAAAATGAAACTGACAAAGACAGATTAATAAGAGAAGAGCATACATATTTACTTCATATAAGTTTTATGTGACAGGGGAACCTTCATAAGGTCAACATATTCATTGTTGGTTCCCATGGACTTCCCTCAAAGGTCCCAGGTCCCAGGGATTAGGACGTGAACATCTTTGTGGTAATGGTGATAGGGTCATCATTCTGCCTACCACAGAAGCCCACGACGCCTTCATTCTTCCCTTTTCTGGAAAGCCCCATCTCTGGGCGCAACCATTCCTAATCACCCAAACTTCCAAGAACTGCAAAGGGTCTGAAATTTTATCCCATTTGCAAGCTAACAACAGCCTGCCACAGATTCATGGAGGCTGGCGGAAGACATGAGACTGCTGAGTCAGAGACAAAGGACTTGAATACTCAGGATAGTCGTGGGAGCCAATGTGAACATTTGCCGCTTCTCTAAGCCTCAGTTCCCACAGGGTGATGCAAAGAAGGCCAGATGATACTTGCACATGCAGTGGGTTCCATTATATGGGAGGAACCCCCAAGCCTCTGGACCCCACATCTTTCATAGTGAGCAACCTGATCTTTGCCTGGAGGGAGAAATTACCTTTTTTAAAAAAATATTTTATTTATTTATTTGACAGAGAGAGAGAGGGAGAAAGAGAGAGCACAAGCGGGGGAGGGGGGGGCGGCAGAGGGAGAGGGAGAAGCAGACCCCCTGCTGAGCAGGGAGCCCAACCCTGAGCCTTCCTGCTAAGCCACCCAGGCACCTGAAATTACCTTGAGTGTAATTTATATAACCTGTCCCTTGCTCTGGAGTTGGGGGACTCTATCTTTTAAGGCTGTTTGCTGTATAAACATGCTTGAAAGGACAGTTTGGGGTGGGGGGGTGTCTGGGTGGCTCAGTCGGGTTAAGTGTCTGCCTTCAGCTCAGGTCATTCATTATTCCAGGGCCCTGGGATCCAGCCCTGAGTCAGGCTCTCTGCTCAGCAGGGAGTCCGCTTCTCCCTCTCCCTCTGCCCCTCCGCCTCTCGCTGGTGTGTGTGTGTGTGTGTGTGTGTGTGTGTGTGTGTGTACTCGTGTGCGCGCGCTCTCTCTCTCAAATAAATAAGTAAAGTCTTAAAAAAAAAAAAAGACAGTTCAGAAAAAAAAGCCATCAGTGAGTCTGCTTGCAAGGCATGCAGAAATGTGAGATGCCTGGAGAATTGTCTGTCAATAGTCTCTCATGTCCCTTTTAATTTGTAACAGGTCTGACACATTGTCCTCCCTTGTATTTTCCCCCCTGCTATTTGTTTGTTGAAGAAACTGGGCCCTTTGCCCTGACCTAGGTCCCACATTTTTGGAATTTGCCAGTTGTATTCTCATGGTTATTTATTTAGCAGTTCCTGTATCTCCATTTTAATTCGAACTGATAAACCTAGAGGTCTGATCAATTCAGATTTAATTTCTTGGCAAGAATACTTCATAGGTGGTGGTGAGGGCTTGCTAATTCATACCTCCAGGAGGAACGTAATGCCTGGTTATCTCTCGCAGTGTGTTCAGGGGTCATCAACCTGAGCCAGATGGTAAAGTTTCTTCAGTCTTTCACCTAATAGTTTTACACCCTTTGAAGATCTCTGCTTTTATTAGCACCTATTAGCTGGAATACTTCTGCAAAGAATAAAATTCCATAACCAACTATTTATCCTAAAGTGCAGTACTTAGAGGAAAGATAATCATTTTTTTAATTTTTAGAAGATTCTATTTATTTGAGAGAGAGAGCCCACAAGCAGAGGGAGGGGCAACGGGAGAGAGACAAGCAGGCTCCTTGCTGAGTGGGGAGCCCGACGTGGGGCTCGACATGGGGCTCGATCCCAGGACCCTGAGATCATGACCTGAGCCGAAGGCAGACGCTTCACCGACTGCGCCACCCAGGTGCCCCAGAAAGATAATCATTTTAATATGAAACTCAAGTCATATCTCCTTCCTGATACATAAAACACTTCAGTGGTGACCTACAGGCATACCTTGGGGATATCTCAGGTTCACATCCAGACCATTGCAATAAAAGGAATATTGCAATAAAGCAAGTCAAATGAATTTTTTTGATTTCCTGTGCATATAAAAGGTAGGTTTACACTCTACTGCAGTCTATAGAATGTGCAGTGCCATTCTGTCTAAAAAAAAGTACTTACCTTAATTAAGAAATACTTTATTGCTAAAAAATGCTCACCATCACCTGGAGCTTTCAGCGAGTCAAAATCTTTTTGCCGATGAAGGATCTTGCCTCAGTGTTGATGGCTGTTGACTGATCAGGGTGGTGGGCACTGAAGGTCAGGGTGACTGTGGCAATTTCTTAAAATAAGACAATGATGAAGTTTGCTGTGGGGATTGACTCTTCCTTTTCATGAGTGATTTCTCTGTAGCGTGTGATGCCGTTTGATAGCATTTTACCCACAGTAGAATTTCTTTCAAAATCGGAGCAGTCCTCTCCAACCCTGCTACTGCTCTGTCAACCGAATGTTTGTAATACTCTAAACCCTTTGTTGTCCTTTCAGTGATCATCACAGCAGCTTCACCAGGAGTAGATTCTATCTCAAGAAGCCACTTGCTGGGGCGCCTGGCTGGCTCAGTCAGTAAAGCATGTGACTCTTGATCTCAAGATCATGAGTTCAAGCCCTATGATGGGGGTAGAGCTTACTTAAAAAAAAAAGAAGAAGCCATTTTTTTTTGTTTATCCATAAGAAGCAACTCCATTGCTTTCCGTTAAAGCAACTCCATTAAGCAATCCATTAAAGTTTCATCGTGAGACTGCAATTCTCTGACATCTTCAGGCTCCACTTCTAATTCTAGTTCTCTTGCTGTTTCTCCACATCTGCAGTTACTTCCTCCACTGAAGTGTTGAACCCCTCAAAGGCATCCATGAGTGTAGGTTGGAATCTGTGTCTTCTAAAATCCTGTTAATGGTGAAGTTTCAACCTCTTCCCACGAACCATGAATGTTCTTAATGGGTGAATCCTTTCCAGAAGGTTTTCAATTTACTTTGCCCGGATCCATCAGAGGAATCACCATCTATGGCAGCCATAGTCTTACAAAGTGGGTTTTTTAAATAGTAAGACTTGAAAGTTAAAATGACTCCTTGATCCATGGGCTGCAGAATGGATGTTATGTTAGCAGGCGTGAGAACAGCATTCATCTCCTTGTCCATCTCCATCAGAGCTCTTGGCTGACCAGGAGCGTTGTCAATGAGCAGTCATATTTTGAAAGGAATCTTTGTCTCTAAACAGCGGGTCTCAACAGTGGGCTTAAAATATCCAGTAATGTTGTAAACAGATACGCTGTCATCCGGGCTCTGTTCTTCCATTTATAGAGTTATAGTCAGTTTAGCATCATTCTTAAGAGCCCTGGGATTCTCAGAATGGTAAATGAGCACTGGCTTCAACCTAAGGTTATCAGCTGCACTAGCCCCTAACAAGAGAGTCAGCCTGGCCGCTGAAGCTTCGAAACCAGGCATTGACTTCCCTCTGGCTCTGGAAGTCCCAACTGGCATCTTCCTTCAACAGAAGGCTGTTTCATCTACATTAAAATATGTTTTTTAATGTAGCCATCTTCATGAACGATCTTAGCTGGATCGTCGGGATCCCTTGATACAGCTTCTCCGTCAGCACTTGGCTGCTCCGCCTGGCGCTTTGATGTTAAGGAGACAGCTTCTTTCCTTACACCTCATGAACCAACCTCTGCTAGCTTCAGACTTTTCTTCCGCAGCTTCCTCACCTCTGTCAGCTTTCACAGCATTGAAGAGAGTTCGGGCCTTGTGCTGGATTAGGCTTTGGCTTAAGGGAGTGTGTTTGCTTATTTGGTCTTCTTTCCCAGACCACTCAAACTTCCTCCATATCAGCCGGAAGGTAGTCTCACTTTCTTAACAGTCATGTGTTCACTGAAGAAGCACTTTTAATATCCTTCAAGAACTTTTCTTTGCATTGCACAACTTGGCTAACTGGGGCAAGAGGCCTAACTTTTGGTTTATCTCCATTTTTGATAGGCCTTCTTCACTCAGCTTGATCATTTCTAGCTTTTGGTCTAAAGTGAGAGACATGTGGGGGCGCCTGGGTGGCACAGCGGTTGAGCGTCTGCCTTCGGCTCAGGGCGTGATCCCGGTGTTGTGGGATCGAGCCCCACATCAGGCTCCTCCGCTATGAGCCTGCTTCTTCCTCTCCCACTCCCCCTGCTTGTGTTCGCTCTCTCGCTGGCTGTCTTTATCTCTGTCGAATAAATAAATTTAAAAAAATCTTTAAAAAAAAGTGAGAGACATGTGACTTTTCCTTTCACTTGAACACTTGGAGGCCACTCTAGGGCTGTTAATGGGTCTGATTCCAATATTGTTGTGTCTCAGGGAATAGGGAGGCCCAAGGAGACTGTCTTATATGGACGCAGTTCATGGTACTCCGAAACAATTACAGTAGTGACATCCAAGATCACTGATCTCAGATCACCGTAACAAAGAAAATAATAATTAAAAAGTTTGAAATACTGCGAGAATTACCAAAATGTGACACAGAGACACGAAATGAGCAAATGCTATTGGACAAATGGTGCTAATAGATTTGCTCAATGCAGGGTTGCAGCAAACCTTCAATTTGTAAAAAATGGGGTATCAGCAACATGCAATAAAGGGAAGCCCAATAAAACAAGGTACAACTGTATTATGAAAAGAATTTACACTGTTTTCATGATCAGACTCTAGCATACTTCCTTGGGCTGTTTTTCTTACAATCACCTGCCTGACATATTTTATAGTCTTCTCTCCTTTTTTACAGAGCTATTCGTTCTTCCTTAATTACCATGTATTTTCCTTTCTCCATACCTTTCTCTTTGTCTTTTCTAGAGAATATTTCCCCCATGTATCTCCATCATACTTACTACCCCCCCCCAACATTTTTTTGAACTGTACCAACTCTAAGGACCCTAACCCTACACCCCCAGTAGAACTCCTTTCTCTTTGGGGCCTACAGTGTACACTAAGTATATTTCTAACACGCGCTTTTGTTTTCTTTGTTTTTTGAAACTGAGCTATATTTGAAAGACATTGAATTATGTATAGTTTGATGAGTTTTGACAAATATATTTATGTAACCACCAGTCGAACTAAAATACAGAACAGGTCCATCATCCCCTTGACCAGTCAGTATCCTACCCCTGAGGCGACCATTTTTTAAGATTTTTAATCCCTATAGATTAGCTCTGCTTGTTCTGGATTATCATAGAAATGGAATCATTTGGTCTGTGTTTGGCTTCTGTTTCTAAACGAACAAATATTTTGGAGACTCATACATGTTGTGTCTGTCACCAGCTCTTCCCTTTTTATTGCTGAGCATTCCAGGGTATGAATATAGCACAATTTGCATATGCAGTCACCTGCCGATGAACATTTTGAATGTTTCTAGTGTTCAGTTACCAGGGATAAAGCTGTTGAACATCTGTTCATATGCTTTATTGGCCATTTGTAGATCTTTTTTGGTGTCTGTTCAAGGATTTTGCCCGTTTAAAAAAGTTGGGTTATGTGTCTTTTTGTTCTTACTTTGTAGGAGTTCTTTCTGTGTTCTCACTATGGGTGTTTTGTGTATGTGTCGCAAATATTTTCTCCCAGGCGGTGTCTTGATTTTTCATTTTCTTCATGGCATCTTTTTTTTTTTTTTAAAGATTTTATTTATTTATTTGACAGAGGAGACAGCCAGTGAGAGTGGGAACTCAAGCAGGGGGAGTGGGAGAGGAAGAAGCAGGCTTCCCAGTGGAGCAGGGAGCCTGATGCAGGGCTCGATCCCAGGACCCTGGGATCACGCCCTGGGCCGAAGGCAGACGCTTAACGACTGAGCCACCCAGGCGCCCCTCTTCATGGCATCTTTTGATGAGCAGGAGTTTTAATTTTGGTGAGGTCCCATTTATCAAAATCCTCTTTCATATTTATTGTTTTTTGTACTACAAGAAATCCTTGCTTGACCCAGTGTTGCAAAGATATTCTCTTATGTTTTCTTTAGGGCACTTTTAATTTTAGGGTCTTTTTCCTTTTTTTAATTGAAATATAACTAACGTAAAATGTCATGTTAGTTTCAGGTGTACAGTATCTTGATTAAGCAATTCTATATATTAGTCAGTGCTCAGTACAATAAGTGTAGTCTCCATACATTATTACAGTATCATTGACTGTATTTTCTTTGCTGTACTTTTCATCTCATGACTTACTTATTTTATAACTGTAAGTTTGTACCTCTTAATCCCCTTTATTTCACCCATCTCCTCTGGCAACCACCAGTTTGCTCTCTGTATTTAAGAGTCTGTTTTTTTGTTTGTTCGTTTGTCTTGTTTTTTAGAGTCCACATATAAGTGAAATCATGTGGTATTTGTCTTCTCTGTCTGACTTAATTTGCTTAGCATAATACCCTCTAAGTCCATCCATGTTGTCACAAATGGCAAGATCTCACTCTTTCTTATGGCTGAGTAATATTTTGTTTTATATACCCCATCTTCTTTATCCATTCATCTATCGATGGACACTTGAGTTGCCTCCATATCATGGCTATTGTAAGTAATGCTGCAGTTAACAAAGGGGTGATGTATCTTTTTGAATTAGTGATTTCATTTTCTTTGGGTAAATACCCAGTAGTGGAATTGCTGGATCATATGGTACTTTATTGTTAATTTTTTGAGGAACCGCCACGTGATTTTCCACAGTGTCTGCACCAATTTCCCTTCCCACCAACAGTACACAAGGGTTCCCATTTCTCCACATCCTCACCACTTGTTGTTTCTTTTTGATTCTAGCCATTCTGACAGGTGTAAGGTGATAACTCACTGTGGTTCTGATTTGCATTTCCGTGATGATCAGTGGTGTTGAGCATCTTTTCATGTGTGTCTTTTTTGGAAAAATTTCTATTCTGGTCTTCTGCCTATTGTTAAATCAGATTATTTGGTGGGGGGTTTATTTTGGAATTGAGTTTTATAAGTTCTTTATGTATTCTGGATATTAACACCTTATCAGATATATCATCTGCAAATATCTTCTCCCTTTCACTAGGCTGCCTTTTTGTTTTGTTGATGGTTTCCTTTGCTGTGCGTAAGCTTTTTATTTTGGTGTAGTGCCAATAGTTTATGTTTGCTTATGTTTCCCTTGCCTGAGGAGACATATTTACAAAAAATGTTGCTTAGACTGACGTTAAAGAGATTATTGCCTATGTTTCCTTCTAGGAGTTTTATGGTTTCAGATCTCACATTTAAGTCTTTAATCCATTTTGGTTTTTTGGTTTTTTAAAAAGATTTTATTTATTTATTTGACACAGAGGGAGAGACAGCCAGCGAGAGAGGGAACACAAGCAGGGGGAGTGGGAGAGGAAGAAGGAGACTCCCAGCGGAGGAGTCCGATGCAGAGCTCAATCCCAGGACTCTGGGATCACGCCCTGAGCCGAAGGCAGACGCTTAACAACTGAGCCACCCAGGCACCCCTAATCCATTTTGAATTTATTTTTGTGTTTGGTGTAAGAAGGTGGTCCAATTTCATTGTTTTGCATGTAGTTGTCCAGTTTTCCTAACACTATTTGTTGAAGAGATTGTTCTTTCTCCATTGTATATTTTTGTCCCTTTTGTTGTAAATTAATTGGCCATGTATGGGTGGGCTACTTTCTGGGCGCTCTCTTCTATTCCGTTGATTTAAAGTGTCTGTTCTTATGCTAATAACGTACTGTTTTGATTGTTATAGCCTTGTAATACAGTTTGAAATCTGGGTTGTGATACTTCCAGCTTTGTTCTTTCTGAAGATTGCTTTGGCTATTTAGGGTCTTTTGTGGTTCCATAAATATTTCAGGTTTGTTCTATTTCTCTGCAAAATGCCTTTGGAATTTTGACAGGGATTGCAGTGAATCTGTAGATTGTTTTTGGTAATATGGTAATATTGGTAATTTGGTAATATTTTAACAATATGAATTCTTCCCATCCATGAGCACAGAATATCTTTCTATTTACTTGTCTTATTTAGTTTCTTTTATCAATGTGTTATAATTTTCAATGTATAGTTCTTTTACCTCCTTGGGTAATTTATTCCTAGGTATTTTTCTTTTTTTTCTTTTTCTTTTTTTTTAAACAGAGGTATTTTTCTTAATGTGTTTATAAATGGGATTGTTTTCTTAATTTCTTTTTCTGATAATTTATTAGTGAAACACAACAGATTTTTGTATATTGATTTTTGTGACCTGCGACTTTATTGAATTCATTTTTTAGTTCTAACAGATTTTTTTGGTGGAATCTTTAGGGTTTTCTATGTATAATATGATGTCATCTGCAAATAGCGACAGTTTGCCATCTTCCTTTTCAATTTGGATGCCTTTTATTTCTTTTTCTTGCCTAATTGCTCTGGCTAGGACTTCCAATACCCTTGAATAAAAGTGGCAAGAGTGGGCATCTTTGTCTTGTTTCTGATCTTAGAAAAGCTTTCAGCTTTCCACTGTTAATTATGACGTTAGCTGTGTGCTTGTCATATATGGTTCTTAATGTGTTGAGATACCTTCTCTCTATGCCAGCTTTATTGAGAGTTTTTATCATAAATGGATGTTGAACTTTGTTAAATTCTTTTTCTGCATCTGTTGAGATGATCATATGATTTTTATCCTTTATTTTGTTAATGTGTGATGTGTCACATTGATTTGCTGTTGTTGAACCATCCTTATATCACTGGAATAAATCCCATTTGATCATTTTGCATGATTATTTTAATGGATTGTGGAATTCATTTTGGTAATATTTTGTTGAGGATTTTTGCATCTGTATTCATCAGGGATATTGAGCTATAATTTTCTTGTCTTATGGTGTCTGGTTTTGGTATCAGGGTAATTTTGACCTCGTTAGATGAATTTCAAAGTGTTCCATTCTCTCCTGTTTTTTGGAAGAGTTTGAGAAGGATTGGTATTCTTCTTTGAATGTTTGGTGGAATTCCTAGTGAAGCTGTTTGATTCTGGACTTTTCTTTGTTGAGAGGTTTTTGATTACTGATTCAGTCTCCTTATTAGTATTCAGTCTGTTTAGATTTTCTGTTTTTTCATGATTCAGTCTTGGTAGGTTGTGTGTTTCTAGAAATTTATCTATTTCTTCTAGGTTGTCCAGTTTGTTCACATAAAATTGTTCATAGTAATCTAGGTGGTTATTTTTATAGTTCTTCTCAGTTGAACTATCGTATTATTCTTTCACTGTGAATGTGTTTTTCTTTATGTTCTTGAGCATGCTTATAGACAGCTGGTTTAAAATCCTTTACCGCTAATTCCAGCATTTGAATCAGTTCAGGGTCAGTCTCTGATCACATTTCCTGTTGAACCTCTTTTATTTTTCTCGGTACCTTTCTGTTTCTTTCTATGTTGATTATTTTCAGCTGTTATCTTGGTTGTTGTGAATCATATCGTAGACCTTTTGAATTCTGTTTATTTCCCCCTGAAGATCGCTGATTTTTTTGTTTCATTTGGTTTAGCAAGCACCTAATTTGGCTGGACTCAAATTGGCAACTGTCTCCTCTGTGGTGTGTGGTAACTCAAATTTAGTTAATTTATTCAACCAGAGATTAGGAAGAATTAACACACAGATCTTAGGCACCTTTTTTGATCTGAAATCTCCCTGGACTTTCTGGTGGTCATGATGACCACAAAACTCTCCTTTGCTTCTTCAAGTCAGTAAGACTGAAGTTTTTCTAGTGGAATTGTAGTTACCCTGCATGGCAGTGACTAGGTCTGTTTACAAGCAGAAGGCTGTAAACTTGGTAAACACATCCAGTGCCATCCCTTCTTCTAATTGTCAGTTCTCTTCCAGTAAATACCTGATTTTTGTTACTCTTCAGTGTCTCCAGATAGGTTTTTCAAAATATTTTGTTCAGAGTATAGTTATCTATGTGAAAGTTGGTCTGATAAAATTAACTCAGTCATACTGGAACTTAATTACTGTTAATTTTTATGTGGTGTAAGCTATGGGTCAAGGTTTGTTTTTTCCTCCAAAACATATCCATTGTTCAAGCACAATTTTTTGAAAAGACTTTCCTTTTCCCCATTGAATTACTTTGGTACCTTTGTCAAATAAACAGTTGTCCATATGTGTGTGGTTCTGTTTCCGGATTCTCTATTCTTCTCCATTGATATATCTGTCTGTACCTACATCAATACCATACTGTCCGAAGTATCATAGCTTTACGGTAAGACTTATCATTACATATAAATCCTCAACACTGTTTCTTGCTTTGGCTATTCTAGGTCCTTTGCATAGCCATATAAACTTGAACATTTCCTTGCCAGTTTTTACCAGAAAGTTGACAAATAATTGGTTGAACAAGTAGAAGACAAGTGAGGGTGGTGATAGAAAATTTCAACAACACTCAGCCAACTTGATTTATATATTATAGTCTACTACAGCTGTCAATGGCTGAATATATGTTCTTTTCCAGGGACACATGAAACATGCTCCCAGATAGACCGTATGTTGAAATCATACAGAATATATTTCCTGAACACTACAGAATTAAATTAGAAATGAGCAGTAAAAAGGCATGAAGAGAAAATGGCCATATTTGTGAAGAATTAATTAAACAACAGTAGAGGGAGCTATGTAAAGTTAAAAAAAAAAAAGTATGCATGCTTCCTTCTAGAAGTTATAGAACACAGGCAGACGGAGCCTTAGCTGCTCCCTTGGTCCTCAGTGCCACTGCCACTGCTGCCCACCACCAGCCAGCATGTCCTTTGCTCACTTCAACCAGGGCCCCGCCTATGGGTTGTCTGTTGAGGTCGAGAACAAGCTGGCCCAAAAGTACAATCACAAGCGGGAGCGGGAGCTTCGAGAATGAATCGAGGGGGTGATAGGGCACAGCATCGGCAACAGTTTCATGGACGGCCTCTAAGATGGCATCATTCTTTGCAGTTCATCAGTAAGTTCCAGCCAGGCTCCATGAAAAAGGTCGGTAAGTCGACCCAAAATTGGCACCTGCTGGAAAACATTGGCAACTGCATCAAGGCCATCACCAAATATAGGGTGAGGGCCCATGACATTTTTGAAGCCCATGACCTGTTTGAGAATACCTACCGCACCCAGGTGCAGTGCACACCCCCAGCCATGGCCAAGATGAAAGGGAATGAGGTGAGTGTAGGGGTGAAGTATGCAGAGAAGCAGGAACAGAAATTTGAGCCAGAGAAGCTAAGAGAAGGGCCGAACATCATCAGGCTACAGATTGGCACCAACAGGTTTGCTAGCCAGCAGGGCGTGACGGCCTATGGCCCCTGGCGCCACCTCTATGACCCCAAGCTGGGTAAGGACCAGCCCCTGGTCTAGGCCACCATCAGCCTGCAGGTAGTTACCAACAAGGGAGCCAGCCCGGCCGGCCTGACTGCACCCGGGACCAAGCAACAGATCCTCAAGCTAGGGCTGGGCATGGAGCACTGTGACGTGCTCAACGCCAGTCTGCAGATGGGCAGCAACAAGGGGGCCTCATGGCAGAGCGTGACAGTGTATGGGCTGCTGTGCCAGGTCTGTGACCCCAAGTACTGCCTGATGCCTCAATACTCAGCCGGGCTAGCCTACCCACAACCACCACCCACACAACTACTACAACTCAGCCTGGGGCCCTGGGCCCCCCACCCTGCCTTCACTCCAGGGAGGCTCTCCCTGGAGAACAGCCTGCTGCTCTCGGCAGGGCTGAGCCGGCTCCACCATCCCCTCCCCCTGCATGGCGTCCTCCAGCACCCTGGCATCTGCCTACAGGGTTAACACTGGGGGTTCGGACTGGGGAGCCTGTGGTGGGGGAGGGGCCCTCCTCCTCAGAGCGCTGCGGGATCCAACATTGAGCCGGGTGTTCCCAACAGCACCTAAATGACGAACTGAGCAAAGCTACCCCTAGCTGTCCCCTGACTCCCTTACAGGTGGGTCCCCCCAGGACAAGAAGTCCCCCCCCAAGCAAAACCCCCAGAGCCCAGGTTTGGCCTGCCCCCTCCCCATTCCTGCAGTGGAAGCAAACTGCATGCCCGGAGACCCAGTGGACGGACATATGTGGTTTGGTTTGCTGCGACTGGCATATGTGGATGTGACAGTGGCGTTCGTAATGCGAGCACTTTCTTTTTCACTGGAGCACAATAAATGGCTGTAAAATAAAAACAAATAAAAGTTATAGAACACAGACTTCCCATTAAAACGAACAACAAAATAGCATCAAGGTCAAATCCTGTACAAAATTATTATTTTTAAAAATGAAAGACTGGGGGGCCTGGGTGGCGCAGTCGGTGAAGCATCTGCCTTCAGCTCAGGTCATGATCCCAGGGTCCTGGGATCAAGTCCCTCATCGGGCTCCCTGCTCCTTGGGGGAGCCTGCTTCTCCCTCTGCCTCTGCCTCTCTCTCTCTCTCTCTCTCTGTCTCTCGTGAATAAATAAATAAAATCTTAAAAAAAAAGACTGACTAAATGCCGTATACAATGAATGGCAAAAATTTACAATTAGATATTTATATGCTACACATCATTATATATAACTAGGTATTTAATAGACATATTGTGAGCATATTCTGGAGAGAAAAATCATTAAAAATAATTTTGTACTGATCCTCTCCCTATCCCCCGCTGCTGACCATGTCGCCTTGAACAGGAGTGTGTTGTTACAGGTCTCCGTGTCATTCGAGGATGTGACTGTGGACTTCAGCAGGGAGGAGTGGCAGCAACTGGACCCTGCTCAGAGGCGCCTGTACCAGGATGTGACGCTGGAGAACTACAGTCACCTGCTGTCAGTGGGTAAGCACAGCCCTTCGAAGATACTCCGAGGAGCGTGTTATGGGTAAAATCGTATCCTCCAAGTAAGCTATGTTTAAGTCCTAACCTTGGTTAGGACTAAGCACCTCGGGATATGATCTTTTTTGGAATTAGGGTCTTTACCCAAGTAACCAAGCTTAAACAGGGTCTTTAGGGTGGGTCCTAATCCAGTATGACCAGTGGACTTAAAATAAGGGAAATCTAGACACATAGACGGACACACACAGAGGAAAGACAGTGTGAAGACACGTAGGAAAAGAGGATGGCCAGGTCACTGGAGTGACGCCTCTGTAAGGCGAGACATGCCCGAGGCCACCAGGAGCTCAGAGAGAAGCATGGAAGAGTTCCTTCCTGTTTTGAAGGTTCTCCTTCAAAAAGAGCATGGCCCTCCTGACACCTTGATTTCGGACTTCTGGTTTCTAGAACGGTGACGCAGTGAACGTCTGATATTTTGAGCTGCCCAGCTGCTGGCACTTTGTTATAACAGTCTTAGGAAACTAATACAGATTTTTGTACTTGGGAAGTGGGGTGCTGCCGTAACAAATACGGGAAAAGACATGGACGTGGCTTTGGAACTGGACAATGGGTAGAGGCTAGAAAGGTTTTAGGTGCTTGATAGCAAAAGCCTCCATTGCCTTGAAGAGATCGCTGGTAGAAATATGGATGTTAAAGGGGCTTTGGGTGAGGTATCCGATGGAGTGAGGAGGGTGTTACTGGAAACTGGAGGGAAAGGAGATCCGTGTTAAAAAGTGGCAGGGAACTTGACTAAATTGTGTTCTGTTGGGTGAAAAGCAGAAATCGTAAGTGATAAACTTGGATAGTTAGCTGTGGAAATTTCTAAGCAAAAGTGTTAGAGGCATGGCCTGTGCTTTCCTTGCTGCTTACCATAAAATGGTGGAGGAAAGAGAGACATTGGAGAGGAATCGTTAGTAAGAGAAGAAGCAGAACTTGAAGATTTGGAAAATGTTCAGCCTATCCATACTGCGAAACATGAGATGGACTCTGGAAAGAACACCAAAGGTATGCACAACCAGTTGCTAAAGAGATCAGATGAATGGCTTGTGGATCCCATCAACTATGTCAGTAGAAACATTTCCAGCTTCGAGTGAAGAAGACAGAGACAGGAAACAGTGAGGGAAGGCGGTAGGGTATCTGGGATTCTACGGGTAGGAGATGGACTGGTAAAACTGTTCAGCTGCACACATGCGTTAGCCTTCTGGAAGAGGGATGAATGACTCTAAGGATTGTTCTGAGGGCCCAGGCTGGCAAAATGGGATGTGACAGACCATCACCTCCTCAGTTCCAGAGGGCAAGCCACCTTACGTGGTTCCAGGCCTGAAGGGGCAGAGCCACCACCCAGGGTCAAGGGTGTGGAGTTGCCACATCTCATCTGAGGTCACACCTCATAACAACTTCGTGCTCTCTTGAATTCGCTCTTTAAAGTGCTTTTCAACGTTCCTTTCCGGTATTTGTTGACGATTGAGTTTGTGCCATCATTTAGCCTTAGAAGGAGCTTGCCACCCACCTTGGGCTGTGTGCCCGAGCAGCACAACTCTGAGAGGACTCAGGCTCGGTGCTCCAGGGGCTGCTACTGACCTCACACCATCCGCAGGTGGGGGCTTGAACAGAAGGACTCGGGCCCCCCTCTGAGTGGTTATTTACCGTTTGCCATATTTCTCATGTCCTACCACTGTGTGGGCTCGTCCGTGTTCACTGACCATTACCAAAGGAGTCCCTGTTAAGTTTCCTTTCTTCCACTGACAGATATGCTTAAATTCAGCAAGCAAGTAAACTGAGACCTAGTAGCGAGCCAAAAGCTGTTTCTCAACAGGAGAGCAGTTATCCTCAGAGGATGGTAGGGCTTTGCTCCAAAATCCCAAGATTTGCTCTGTGATTCACCTTTATAGGGGCCTGCCAAAGGCGCCATCCCCATCTGCCACCGACACTCGAAGCACCACTGGATCTACCAGATCATACAGCCCCAGTGGCAGAGAAGCTCATATGGCACTCTGGACCTGTTGCAGAGCCTTCTTTTGTTCTGGGCTCTGCTCAAAACTAGCAGTTTTTTGGATCACATGGTAAATGGGGCAGAGTTACACGCCCGTTTGAGGAACATATTGCCTCTGAAGTCCATAGAGGCCCAGTAGCCATTGTCCCTCTTTTTATTTGTAGGAAGAGCCAGAGGCAAAAACTTATTCTTTACTTAGAAATTTCTGGGGGTCCGGTGGATCCATACTGCTCTACCCCTAGAAATTTCCCCAAGGTGGATGGCCCCTAAATTGTGGTCAGATTTATTTCCTACCCTCTGCCATGCAAATATCTTACCAGTAAGTCAAGAGTGGTTACTACTTCTCATTCATCAGGTCCAGTCAGCATAATGGCATCAGTGTAATGGACCAATGTGATACCTTGTGGAAGGGAAAGTCAGTCAGGATCCCTACAGACTAAATTATGATGTAGGACTGGAGGGCTGATATACCTCTGAGGTAGGACAGTGAAGGTATGTGTGTGTATATATATATATACACACACACATACATATACACACACACACATATATATAGTTGGCCTTGCCAGCTGAAAACAAACTGCTTCTAGTAGTCTTTAATAACAGGTATTGCAAAAACAAAAACAAAAATACACAACAACCGCAACAAAAACCCAAAAATCCAAAGACAAACCCACACATTTGCCAGATCAATAGCTATTCACCAGGTACCAAGGGATGTGTTAGTTTGTTTAAGCAATGAACCCACATCTGGTCCAGCAGCTGCTATTGAAGTTAGCACCTGGGTAAGCTCATGATGAGCTACGTTCTCCAAGATCTGTTTGTCCTCTGCACAGGCCAAAGAGGTGAGTCGAATGGGGATGTGGTGGGACTCGCTACCCCTGCATCCTTCAGGTTCTTGATGGTGGCATTGATCTCTGCAATTCCTACAGGAATGCAGTATTTCTCTTGGTTTACTATTTTTCTAGTAGAGGCAATTCTAGTAGCTTCCACTTGGCCCTTCTCACCATAATAGTCCTCACTGCACGGGTCAGGGAACCAGGATGGGTATTCTGCCAGTTGCTGAGTATCTATATTCTAAATTTGCATTCCTGAACCTGGGAAATAACTACAGGATGGATTGGGGGGCCTGCAGGGCCCCCTGTGAGATGGAGCTAGCTGAAACTCAGTTGATGACTTCACTCTCATAAGCCCCTGTGCTGTCTGGTGGGCCATGGTGACATCTTGGGTCTCCTGGAATTCGTGTCAGTTCAGAACTGATCTCCAGTAATCTCAGAAAGGCCTCATTATGTCCTTTCCCTCCCTGCACAGTCACCCTGATAAAGGGCTATAAATCCCTGTAGGGAAGAGAAAGATTAGCAGTATACATTTTGACGGTGTAGTGGGGTCCTCTCTCAGAGGACCCGGGCTCTCCTTTGTTCAAAGGATTCTGGGTCTGTAAACTGGCTCAAGTCTGAAATTGATTGAAGAGCTGAGACTGTTTTTATGTTTCACGTTAGACTTCTGTTCACTTGACCTAGAACTCTTCTCTTAATGCAGATCAAGTAAGAATTTAATAGACAGCTCATCTCTTTCTTTTCTAGGGGCACCATAATCAACTGGCCAACACCATGGGTCTCTGCGGGTCAGACTCTTCTGATCACTGCTTTGACCCTGCTGTACATTATAGTAACCACGTACACCTTGCGTTTAGCAATTCAGTGCCCCCATTTGGCCCCATCACCCCAGGACCCAACTACTCCCATGGCATTGGGGTTTCCCCATTTGAGTCCTACAGAGAAGAGCAATCACAGAGCTCTTCAAGAATACTGCCCCCCCCTCACAAATTGCTGTGTCCTGAAAGAAACCCCTAACTTCCCAGTCATGGTGACAGGTGTGTCCTCTGGACCCTGCCAGTGTGGGAGAGCATGTCTTACATGATAAATCCACTTGCACATGCCAATCTCCCGAAGACCTTGGATGCCTTTCTCTGTAGTATAGAGAGATCTTCCAAAGCACTCTCCATTTCAATTGCATTTGGTACAAGCCACATTTTCATCCATGTTTCAGCCAGCCAAACAAAATGTTCGAGCCCTTTCTAACCCTTGCTGCTTAGTGTGCACGCATCAACACATTTGGCCTGATCGATCCAACTTTATGTCTTTTCCATTATCCCATACTCTTAAATATCCATTTGCACCCAGCTTTCCCAGCTTTCTGTCTGTATAAATTGGACAAATAATACAGATCTCTTGCACCTCCTCCTGGATTACAGTATACCTCCCCCTTTGGGCCCTGATGAGACTTGAGTCTAGTTCTAGGTCGAGAAGCAAATAAGGGTGGTGGGGGTAGGTCGTGAGAGAAATCAGCAGTATCTTGCAAGGCAAGTACCTCAGGGGAGACCGTTGCGGGATTCTCAGGCAAAGTAGGGTTAGTCTTCGCAGACAGGGCTAGAGGGCTGCTTCTGCTCGGAAAGGAGACTCATCAGAACTTAGAAGTTCAGTGTCCTCATATATGTCCATTCCAATTTTCTGGATTCCTTTCAGTCAGTCCCCTTACCTTAATAGCAGACACCCTGTAAGGTTGGGAATTCTATCTGTGTTGTAACGTAGCCACTCTCAGGATGAGACTCTGGGTTTGGTTTTCAGCAATATCAGCTCTGGGGCTACAGAAGTTAGGGGTTTCTTTCAGGACAGACATAGCAATTTTCGGGTCATTTATGCAGCGCTTGAGCTGGGAAATCAAATCCCTGAGTTCATCCTTTTCCCTCCCGCTTTGTCCAGCACAATTAGGAGCCAGCTGGCAATCTTATACTTGTAAGTTTCACAAAAATTTCTAAGGTGTCAAATACAAGGTCACCCAGAACCATGCCTCTCACAAGCATTTGATGAGAAGTATCCAGCGGTGATATTTCGTGTAGCTCTTTTGCCACATCACCCCATGGACCGTGTGCTCTTTACTACTGGAAATAGAGTCGTTGGTGCCTTCACATCTAATCGGAGTAGGGAACCAATTCTAGAAACCCCTATAACCCGTTCAGAAAAGTCATTCTTAGTATTCTGTTCCTCTAGCACCACTCTCAAAATCTGTATTATGCTTCTCCAGAGAAATGGAATCAATAAGATATGGGTGTGTGTTTATATATATATACACACACACATACAGAGTACACACACACACACACACACACACACACACACACACACACACTATAAATACCTACATACCTACCTATATAGAGAAAGAGAGACAGGGAGAATGAATACATGTACACAGAGTCCGGGGAAGAGATTTATTTAAGGAACTGGCTCGCCTGATTGCAGGGACCGACAAGTCTGAAATTTATAGGGCAGGCCTGCAGGCTGGAAATTCGAGTGAGGTCATGTTGTAATCCGAAATCCGCAGTGCAGGCCAGTAGACTGCACACTGAGACAGTGTCTGTGTTGCAGTCTTAAGATAGAACTCCTTCTTTCACTAACCATTCCTTGTTTTCTTTGCCCACAGCAAACCCCTCAACAGATTGTGGTTCTTTACCTGGTGGGGTGACCCAAAACTTCATTCTTTTTTTTTAAAGATTTTACTTATTTATTTGAGAGAGAGCGTGCATGCAAGAGGGTAGGACAGGCAGAGGGAGAGGGAGAAGCAGGCTCCCCGCTGACCAGGGTATCCGACTCAGGACTCTATCCCAGGACCCTGAGATCATGACCTGAGCCAAAGACAGGCACTTAACTGACTGAGCCACCCAGGTGCCCCCCAGAATTTCATTCTTAAAGGCTCTGGGCCATTAGTAGTCCTGCCTGAATTGGATTGTTGTAGTTCCTGTTGACTTTCATGACAGGACATGGTAGTACTAAGAAATGCCCTAAGGGATTACATGTATTCCAGACACTCTTCCTTAGTTCCATTGTGGGGTAGCAGTCCAGTTTCCCCTGAGTAGTCAGGATGAGTCACCCCAGCCAGCACAGTAACTCCCTTCTTTGCCTTTTGATTCAGAGACACGAGGAGACCAAAGTGTCCATTTAACAGACTT
This sequence comes from Ursus arctos, assembly GCF_023065955.2. Classification (NCBI taxonomy): domain Eukaryota; kingdom Metazoa; phylum Chordata; class Mammalia; order Carnivora; family Ursidae; genus Ursus; species Ursus arctos. Next base: position 40,165,642 of record NC_079873.1, read on the forward strand.
AACTTCCAGTTCAGTAGAATCACTACTGTGTCTCCTGGCAGAAGCATTCTTCCCTTTAGAACTAAGACAGAGAACAGCAGAGTGAAAGGGGCACAGAAACAGGAAGCAAATATTTTGCTAGCGGACCAGTAGAGGTAGTCGTGAATTGTGCCACTCCTGGCCCCGGGCCAGCAGGGTGGGGCCACCACCCGGGTAGGCTTGGAGAACAGAACGTTGAGCCGATAAGAATCACTCTCAAGCCTTAAAATCTAATGGGCTTTGTCTTGCTAGGTTTTGGACTTTCTTGGGATCTGTGATCCCTTTTTTCATTCCACTCTCTCCCTTTTGAAATGGAAGTGTCTGTCCTATGCCTGTCCTACCATTGCATTTTGGAAGTAGGTAACTTGTCTGCTTTCACAGGTTTGTGTGGAGAGAAGCTGCCCTGAGATGACTCATACTCACGTCACACCCATAACCAATTCGGGTGATTTAGGTGATAAGATTTGCGACTTAGAGTTGATGTTCAGATAGATTTTGAATTTAAGACTTGATGCTGGAATGATTAAGACTTGGGGATATTGGGATGCAGATGGTTTATTTAGCACATAGGAAGGACATGAATTTGGTGGCAGGGGTGCCAGAGGGTAGATGTTTAATGGGTTGAATTGTGTGTCCCCCTGAAAAAAAACATACGTGGAAATCTGAACCCCCAGTACCTCAGAATGTGACCTTATTTGGACATAGTGTCTTTACAGAGGTAATCAAGTTAAAATGAGTTCATTGGAGTGGGCCCTAATCTAATATGACTGGGGTCCTTATAAAAAAAGGGAAATTTGGGCATAGAAATAGACACATTATGGGGATGCCTGGGTGGTTTAGTTGGTTAAGTGAACGCCTTTGGCTCAGGTCATGATCCCAGGGTCCTGGGGTTGAGCCCTGTGTTGGGCTCTCTGCTCAGCAGGGAGTCTGCTCTTCCCTCTCCTTCTGCCCCTCTCCCCGGCTTGTGCTGTTTCTCAAATAAATAAATAAAATCTTTATTTAAAAAAAGAAAAAAAAATAGACACATATAGAGGGAAGACGATGTGAAGACACTCAGGGAGAAGATGGCCATTTGACTGGAGTGATGCATTTACAAGCTAAAGAGACACCGAAGATAGCCGGCAAACAAGCTAGAAGACTCAAAGGATTCTCCCTTGTATCTGCCAGAGAGAGCATGGCCCTGCTAGCACTTTGATTTCAGACTTGAGGCTCCAGAAGCCCGAGACAATACTTCCCACTGTTTTGAGCCACCCAGGTTTTGGTACTGTGTTACAGCAGCCCTAGGAAATGAACACAGAGCCTCCATGAGAGTATTTCCATTCTCAGCTGCTGAGTACTCTGAGCCATCTGAAGTGTGTGCTGGTGGTGTCCTTGGTTGGCCTGAGATCCTTCAGTCCATTCACCTCTGTGATGATTATTCTTTTCCCAATGAAATGTGGTTACTTTAAAAAAAAAAACAAAAAAACAAGTGGAAAGCAATTAACTGGACCCAATTCTCTCATGTCCTGTTAACAGGGTATGAAGTTCCCAAACCAGAGATCATCTTCAAGTTGGAACAAGGAGAGGAACCATGGATTTTGGAGAGAAAAACCCCACATCAGAGCTGTTCAGGTGAGTGAGTGAGATCCAGGCAGATGGGGGATGTGGAAATGCTTTTCTTTTCCTAAGAGGCCTATGCCTTGAAAATGCTATTTATTGCTACCTTCTTGAAGGATCTTAACTTTGGAAACTGCTTGAGAAGAGAGAACATTGGCCTCTTAGGTACCAGCTGTTCTAACACTCCCTTTATTTCCCTTAGTGTAATCGACTGTCTTTTTTGTCTGGCTTTCTTCCGGGAGAATTGCTGTAATTCCTACACTCAGGATCATATGCCAGGCTTCCTCCCTATAAATCTTGCTTCTTTGGATGTTCTCTCCTTCCATCACGTTTTTATCCTTCATTCCTTAAGCCCCACCCCCAGGGCCTGAGATTCTTACAGTATATACGGTCAGGTTTTAATGGGTTTGCCTTCTTTGAAAACTGGTTGGTTGCCCCACTCCTGTTCTTCTGAGGACCTTTTCACTTTCTTCCTCCTCATTTTCTTCCTCTCAACTCTAAAATACCAAGAAACTCATGTAGAACCAGCCTCACTTCCTCTTCTCTTTTCAGGTTCCTCACTTCTCTCTGCTTCCCCTGCCGCCATGCCTCTCTCCCATCTGCTGAACTTGGGATCACCGTCACTTAACATTTTTATCTTTTAAATAAATCAACTATATTAAGATATAATTTACATACAGTAAAATGTATCCATTTGAAGTGCCCTGTTTGATGAAAGTCCACACTGGTGTAACCACCACCCCAATCGTGATATGGGGAACATTCCTTCTCACAAAAATGAGCCTCCATGCCCCTTGTAGTCAGTAGGCACCACCACTTCGGCCCCAGGCAAACCATTGACAGGCTTTCTGTCACTGTAGATTAGATTTGTCTTTATTAGGGTTTCATGTGGGTGGAATCCTGTCTATACCCTTTTGGGTTTGGCTTCATTTGTTCAGCATCATGATTCTGTGATTCATGTTACTGAGTATATTGCTAGTTTATTCCTTTTAAATGCTGAAGACTATTCCATGATTGAATAGACGGCAATTTGTGTATCCACATACCTGTTGATGACAGGTGGTTGTTATTTGGTTATTATGAGTACAGCTGTAGTGAACATTCTGGCATGTCTTTGTGTGTGTAAATACCTAGGAGTGGTGTTGGTGGGTCATCTAATTGTGTAAGTGTATGCTTGCCTTTATAAGAAATTGCCAAACTATCTTCCAAAGCGGCTATGTGATTTTATACTTCCAGCAGCAATACACAAGAATTTCTGTCGCTCCACAGCCTTGCTAACAACACCTGTTACCATCAATCTCTTTAATTTTTGCTATTATAGTGGATGTGTAATGGTCCCTCATTATGATTTTAAGTTGCATTCCTCTGATGAGTAATGATAAGTATCGTTTCGTGTGCTTATTGACCATTCGTACATTTTTGTTTGAAGTGTCTCTTCAGATATCTTCCCGTTTTTTAATTGGGTTGTTTGCTTTCTTAATGGGTTTTCAGGGTTGTTTATATTTGCTGGCTATAACTCCTATGCCAGATATATACATTGCCGACATTTTGTTCCAATTGGTGGCTTTCACTTTTCTCTTCTTACTGGTGCCTATCAAAGAGTAAACATTTTGATTTTGATGGAGTCTAATTTATCATCTTTTAAAATTTTCTAGTGCTTCTGTGATCTGTTTAAGAAATCTTTGCCTGCCACAAAGTCACAAAGATTTTCTCCTATTTTGTTCCATAAGTTTTAGCATTTTAGCTTTCTCAGTTTAGACCTACAGTCCGTTTTGTATGTTCGATGTAAGGACCCCGTCTTCATTTTTATCAGTACAATACCCACTTGTGCCAGAACCATTGGCTGAAGAGGCTTCTTTTCCAAACTATTGCACTTCCCAGTCGTGTTTATCAAAATCAATTGACTTTATATAGTGAACCTATTTCTGGACTCTTTATTCTGCTCCATTGATCTATATGCCTTTCCGCTTTAAAATGTAGGTTTTAATATTAGTCAGGCGTGGTGAGGCCAACAGATCCAGAGATGACTGCCATTAAAAAGAGTTCGTAATTCACAGTTCCCGAGAGGAGGAGACATGCCATACCATGCAAGGCCACACCAGGAAACACTAGGGTCAGTCAGGAGGCCACAGTTTTAGGGGAAAGCACGGATAAGAGCCTTTATTGTTATTTTCATGGGGAAGAATGGGTGAAGCGGAGTGAGCAGGCAGGGGAGGTTCAGGATTGGCTAGTTCTGAGTAATCTCAGTGGGGCTCCAGGGGTATAGGGACTGTCTCTAGGTACCTGGTACCTGGCACTGAGGTGATGAGACCAGGCTAGTGGCTCAGCCTGTGAGAGCTTAACAAAGGAGGAGAGTTGGTGGAGGTGGGCTCTGGATTGGTTGGTTTGCATATAAAAGGTGTGCTTACAGGGAACGCGTTCTTCGCTATCCCTAGGAATTAACTAGCACTGAGGAAGGCACCACATGGCCAAGCATCAACAATACAGAAAATAAGATAAAGAAGATGTGATTATGTATAAAATGGCATATTCTTCAGCCATAAAAAAGAACAAAACCTTGCCATTGACAACAACATGGATGGAGCTAGAGAGTATAATGCTAAGGGAAATAAGTCAGCCAGAGAAAGACAGATACCGTATGATTTCACTCCCATGTGGAGTTTAAGAAACAAAACAAATGAACAAAGGGGAAAAAGAGAGAGAGAGAGAGACAAAACAAAAAACAGACTTTGAACTATAGAGAACAAACTGATGGTTGCCAGAGGGGAGGTGGGGGGATGGGTGAAATAGGTGATGGGGATTAAGAGCACCCTTACCATGATGAGCGCTGAGTAACGTATAGAATTGTGGAATCACTCTGTTGTACACCTGAAACGAATATAACACTGTATGTTAACTATACCGGAATTAAAATTAAAAACTTGAAAAAAATACAGAAAATACAGTTACTATGTATACTGTTCTTTTGGCAAACCCATATTTTCTTTATTACTGTAGCTTTTATAATGAGTCTTGGAATCAGGTAGGATAAGTTCTCCAACTTTGCCTTTTTAAAAATTACTTTGGCTCTCCTAGGTCATTTGCATTTCCATATAAATTTTATAATCAGTTTGCACTTTTTTTTTTTTTGAAAAAGCCTGCTGGGCTTTTGTTTGGAGTTGAGTTCGCTCTACAGATCAATGTTAGGAGAATTGATATTTTCACAATATTGAGTCTTCCAATCTGCGAGCATGGCATATTTTCTGCATTTATTTATTTATTTTAAAGGATTTTTTTAAATTTATTTGAGAGAGAGCACAAGAGCAAGAGAGATTGAGAGAACGAGTGGGGGGTAGGCAGAGGGAGAAGCAGACTCCTGGCAGAGCAGGGAGCCCGACATGGGACTCAATTCCAGGACCCTGGGATCATGACCTGAGCTGAAGGCAGACGCTTAACTGACTGAGCCACCCAGGGGCCCTTCTGCATTTATTTAAATGTTTGATTTCTGTCAGCAGTGTTTTATAGTTTTCAGCGTAGAAGGCTGCATCCTTAATTAAATTTATCCCTAAGTATTTGATACTTTTCGACAGTATTGTAAATGACGATTTTTAAAATTTATTACGGATTGTTCATTGCTAGTATAAGTTGCTCATGATTGAGTTTTGTACATTGACTTTGTGTCCTGAAGCATTCCTACATCCACCTATTAGCTTTCTTGTAGGTTCCTTGAGGTTTTTCGTGTAAGTAATCATTAGCACTTTAGAGACACTTTTACTTTTTCCTTTCTAGTTTCATACTTTTTTAAAATTTCTTTTCCTTCTCTGATTTCACTAACCCCTTCAGTTTGATGCTGAATAGAAGTGGTGAGTGTGAGCATGCTTGCCTCGTTCCTGATATTAGGGATAAAAAAATGCATACCATTATGCATGATGTTTTTTGAAGCTGCCCTTTATCGGGGTATAGAAGTTTTTTTTTAATCCTAGCTTGTTGAAGAGTTGTTTTTGGTTTTGTTTTTTTTAATCATGGTTACGTGTTGAATTTTCTCAAATCCTTTTTCTTCATCTTATTAGAGGAATCATATGAGTTGTTGCTTTATTTGGTTAATATGTGAGTTTGTTGAATTTAAAATGTTAAATTAACCTTGTATTTCTAAGATAAATACTAGTTGATTATGATATATAACCCTTATTATAAATTGTTGGATTATATTTACTGGTATTTTGTTTTAAAGTATTTGCATTTTTTATGAGTCATATTGATTGTAGTTTTCTTTTTCTGCAATGTCTTCATCAGGTTTTGGTATTAGGGTTATGCTGCCCACATAAATGAGTTGTGAAGTGTTCCCTTTTCTATTTTCTGAAATAGTTCGTGTAAAATTGTTATTTCTTCTTTTACTGTTTCATGGAATTCACCAGTGAAACCATCTGGGCCTGGGATTTTCTTGATGGGAAAGTTGTTTTGTTTTGTTTTGTTTTTTAGACAGAGATAGTGAGAGAGAGAGAGGACATGAGCAGGGTAAGGGGCAAAGGGAGAAACAGACTCCCTGCTGAGTAGGGAGCCAGATACGGTGCTCGATCCCAGGACTCCAGGATCATGAACTGAGCCAAAGGCAGACACTTAACTGACTGAGCCATCAGGCTCCCTGGGAAAGTTAATAACAAATTCAATTTCTGTCATAGACATAGGGTTATTGAGATTTTCTCTTTCATCTTTTGTCAGACATAGTAAGTTGTATTTTTCAAGGAACTTGTCTATGTACTTTATGTTGTCTAATTTAAATCATACTCTGCATGATTTCTGTGTATGGTCTATGTAGGGGAATAATCCATGTGTCTCTGAAAAGAATGTATATTCAGCTGTTGGTGGGTGTTGTGTTCTCTAGTGTATAAATCAAGTTGGTTTCATGTTGAAATCTGTTGCTTTACTGAATTGTATTTGACTAGTTCAATCAATTATTTGTAATTTTAGGGGATAAAAACTGACAAAGATATTTTAAAGTTTTTACGGAGAGGAAAAGGCCCTAGAATAGCCAACATAGTCTTGAAAAGAAGGAAAAGTGTTAAGATTTATTATAAAGCTACAACAATCCAGATAGTGTGGTTTTGATGTAAGTACAAACAGATATATAAATGGAATAGAAGAGAGAGTCCAAAAATAGGCCCACACATATATGGACAACTGAGTTTTGACAAAGGTACAAATACAATTCAGTGGGGGAAAGGAATTTTGTTTTTGAACAAATCGTGTTGGAACAAATGGGTATCGGTACTGGAGGAAAAATACCCTTGACCCACACCTCACACCATATATAAAAATACCTTGAGTTTAATATGATTGAGATGTTTCTATTAGACCAACCCATCTAACAGATATAAACTGTTAACTATGAAAAATACACTTTAAAAACTGCTGAAAGACAAATGCCATATCATTTCACTCATATGTGGAAGTCAAGAAACAAAACAGATAAACATATGGAAAGGGGAAAAAAAGAGAGTGAAGCAAACCATAAGAGACTTTTAATGATAGAGAACAAGCTGAGGGTTGACGGGGGGGGGGGGAGGTGTGTGTGGGATGGGTAAATGGGTGATGGGTATCAAGGAGGGCACTTGTTAGGATGAGCCCTGGGTGTTGTATGTAAGTGATTGATCACTAAATTCTGCTTCTGAAACCAATATTGCACTGTATGTTAACTACCTAGAATGTAAACATTTGGGGGAAAAAAACTACTGAAGACACTGGATAGTGACCAAAGGGAACATTTTTCTGGGTCATCTTTTATTGAGTAATTTTGGATTGTTATCCCAGATATTATCAGGGTTATGTTACAGTAACACCATTTTCTGTTACATTCTTACGTGTTTTTGTCATAGTAGGCAGTTATCTAGGTTAGACTCAAACTGGAGATGCTGTCTCACCTATGGTGAGTAACAACTTAGATAGATCTCTGTTCAGACTTGTTCTAACTTCTTTTTTTTTTTTTTTAAAGATTTTATTTATTTATTTGACAGAGATAGAGACAGCCAGCGAGAGAGGGAACACAAGCAGGGGGAGAGGGAGAGGAAGAAGCAGGCTCATAGCGGAGGAGCCTGATGTGGGGCTCGATCCCGTAACGCCGGGATCACGCCCTGAGCCGAAGGCAGACGCTTAACGACTGCGCCACCCAGGCGCCCCCAGACTTGTTCTAACTTCTAACTCCTCTTCAAAATCTGCCTGCTTCTGTTCACTCTACCAGTACATGTTTTGTTTTGTTTTTCTAGAGAATATAGTTACTGTCTGTAGAAGGATTTTTTTAGGAGCTTACTTCTCCATACTAGACGTGGAACTCTTACAATTAATTCTTGTACATCGATCCTGTATTCTGAGACCTTGCTAAATTCACTTATTAATTCTAGTGAGTATTTTTGTAAATTCCTTAAATTTTTTTGGCATCAATTACCATGTCTTTTTATCATTTCCTTTTTAGTCGGCATGCCCTTTATTTTTATTTTACCTTGAGGGCAAAAGCTTTCAGTCTTCCAGCATTGAGTATATTAGCTGTGGTTTTCCTTAGATGTCCTTTATTAATTTGTGGCAGTTTCTTTCTATTCCTAGTTTGATGAAGGTCTTTAACATGAATGGGTATTAGATTTTCCAGATGCTTTTTTTGCATTTATTGGGACAAACGTTTTATTCTACTGATACGGTGAATTTCAGATTTTCAGATGTTAAACTGACTTTGCCTCCTTACTGGGATAAACCTTACTCGATCATGATTATTATATTTTTTTATGTATTTCTTGAATCAGTTTGCTAATAATTGGTAAGGATTTTTAACTGTATGTTTAAATGAGGTATTAGTCTTCAGTTTTGGGAGATACTTTGCATATAGTATCTTAGTATCATGTTAATGCTAGCCTCATAAAATGAGCTGGGAAATTTCATGCCCACTCTATCTTCTGAAAGAGTTTGTGTAAAATTGCTATATTTGCTAGGATTTTTAAATATTCACTCCTCTGTTTTGTGATTTTTACATAAGATTGCTTTAAATTTTATAATTTTTCTTTAAATATGTGATAAAATATTATCAGTGAACTCATATGGGTCTGAAGTTCTCCTTGTGGGATTACCTTTAATTTCAAATTCAGTGTCTTTAATAGATACGGAAATATTCAGATTTTCAATTTCTTCTTGTTTTGATTTCTTTGAGTTTGTACATTTTATCTATGTTATCAAAGTTTTGGCATGTGGTTGTTTCATAATATTCCTCATCATTGTTTTAATGTCTGTTGTATCTTCCACAATGTACCCTCTTTCCCTGCAATTGATAACACTTCAGTTCAACAGGAATATATTAAAAATCTATATTTTTATGCACTTAATAATGTAGCTTCAAAATATATAAAGTAAATATTGAAAGTGCTAAAAGAAGAGATAGACAAAATGCATAATCATAGTTGCAGATTTTAACATACCTATCTCTGTAATTGATTTTTGTCTGTTTACAGACAAAAGAATCTCTAAAGATAGAGAGGATTTGAGGGGCGCCTGGATGGCTCAGTCACTTGAGCATCCAACTCTTGATTCTGGCTCAGGTCATGGTCTTAAGGTCGTGGGATCAAGCCCCACGTTGGGCTCTGCACTCAATGGGGAGTCTGCTTGAGAGTCTCTCTCTCCCTCTGCCCCTCCTCCTCCCATGCTTGCTCTCTCTCTGTGTCTCTCTAAAATAAAGAAATCTTTCAAAAACGATAGAAGATTTGAACACGATAAACCAATGTAACCTAATTGGCATACCATCGGTCCCAACATCCCTCAACTGTAGAATATACATCTCTTTCGAGTGCATATGGCACACTGAGCAAAATAGACCCGATTTTAGGGTAAAAGGCTAATTGCAACAGATTTCAAAGGATTGAAATAATATGCTAAATGTTCTGTAATTACTGTTGAAATAAATTAAAACCGAACAGAAAGACAACCAGAAAATATCCAAATGTTTGGAAAGTAAGCAACACACATGCAAATATCCCGTAAGTCAAAGAAGAAACCACAATGGAACTAGAAGATGTTTTGAGCAGAATGATAATGAAAATATGGCACATCAGAACTTGTGGGATGAAGCTGAAGCACCACTCAGCTTGAAATGTATTGCTTTATACATATCTACCAGAAAATTAGAAAGTTTAAAAAGTAGTGATCTAAGTTTGCAACTCAGGACATAAAATAATGAAAACTAACAAAGCCAAAAGTTGGTTCTTTGAAAAGATTAATACAATTGATAAATCTCTAACAAGACCAATCAAGAAAAAGAGAAAACACAGATTATTAATGCCATGAAAGAAAAAGAAACATCATTATAAATCCTACAGATATTAAAAGGATATTAAAAAGATATTACCAACTGTATGCCAATAAATTTGGTAATTGAGATTAAATGGACACAGTCCTAAAAAACACGAATTACAAGAAATATCATGAAAAGAAAGAAAAAATCCTAGTAGTCTTTTTATCTATTGAAAATATTAATTTATGGGGCACCTGGGTGGCTCAGTTGGTTGAGCGTCTGCCTTCGGCTCATGGCGTGATCCAGCATCCTGGGACGGAACCCCACATCAGGCTCCCTGCTCAGCGAGGAGCCTGCTTCTCTCTCTCCCTCTGCCACACCCCTGCTTGTGCTCTCTCACTCTCAAATAAATAAATAAAATCTTTTTTTTAAAAGAAAATATTAATTTATAATTTAAAATCTTTCTGCAGGGGTGCCTGGGTGGCTCAGTCAGTTAAGTGTCCAACTCTTGGTTTCCACAGGTCATGATCTCAGGGTCAAGGGATCAAGCCCCATGTCAGGCTCTGCACTCAGTGCAGAGTCTGTTTGAGATTCTCTTTCTCTCTCTCTCTGCCTCTGCACCTCCCCCTGTGCGTACACACACTCTCTCTCATAATCATATAAATAAAATCTTTAAAATAAAATAAAATAAAATCTTTCTACAAACAAGCTTCCAGCCCACATGGCTTCATTGGTGAATTCTTCCTGTTATTTAAAGAAGGAATAATACCAATATTATTCAAGTTCTTTTGGAGACAAAAAGAGAGAGAGAACACTTCCCGTCTCATTTGATAGTAAGTGGAACTGTATTCGAATGAAGAATTACACTTCTTCAAAAGATATTAAGAAAGTGAATAGGAAGCCAGAAACTGGGAGAAGATAATTACAATACATAGATTGGATAAATGACTTATATTCGGAATATATAAAGAACTCTTAGAAATCAAAAAAAGAGAAAGGCAGACAACCCAGTAGTAAAAAAAATGGGTAAGAGACATGAACAGACACTTTTAAGTAAATGGTCATTATGTATATGAAAAGGTGCTATACATCACTACTTATCCGGGAAATGAAACTTAAACCACAATGGGACAACCCTACACAGATACATACACACAAAAGAATGGATGCAGTTAGAAAGACTTACAATATCAAGTGTTAATGAGTATTTGTAGCAACTGGAATTTACATACATTGATGGTAGGAATAGAAATACTTTCAACCACTTTGGGAAACAGGCAGTACCTACTGATGCTAAATGTACAGCTATCCTGTATCCCAGCAGTGCCACTCGTAGGCATTTACTTAAGAGAAATGAATATGTCCACTAAAAGAAATGTACAGAATGTTCATATCAGCATTAGCATAATTGCCCAAAACACGAAACACCCCAAGTGTCCATCAACAGGAGAATGGGTGAATGTTGTGCTGTTTTCTTACAATATGATAATACACAGCAATGAAAAAGAAAGAGCTACTGACACACACAAGAACTTGGATGAATCTCAAAAAATTTATTGAACAGAAAAGCCACGTATGCAGATACATGCTATATATATATATAGCTCAACTTATGTGAAGTTCAAGGACAAGCAAAACTAATCTATAGTGATAAATGATTAGTGGTCTATGATCAGAGTGGTGGTTATCTCTGAGAGTCAGTGATTGACTAGGAAGAGCTGCAGGGGAACTTTCTGGGACAATTAAAATGTTTTATATTTTCATCTAGATGGTGGTTACATGGGTAACTGGGGGTATATACATACAGAAAATTCATTGAGCTCTACAGTTAAGATCTGCATTTTACTATGTAGAAATTATACCTCAATTTTTAAAAAACAAAGAATTTCCTATACACGTCATCTTATGAGCCTATGAGATTATTCCTTGGGGATATTTTTATAGAAATGATATTACTTGATCATTGGGATATACATGCAGTACACAAGTATGCCCATTTCATTACATCTATGGCAACACTTGGTATTATCCGTATTTCTTATTTTGTGGCCCATCTAATGATTGTTTCTTGCTCTTTCTTTTTTTAAAAAAGATTTTATTTATTTATTTATTTGAGAGAGTGTGAGAGAGAGAGCATGAAAGAGAGAGCATAAAAGAGAGAGCACGAGTGGGGGGCAGAGGGCAAAGGGAGAAGCAGACTCCCTGCTGAGTGGGGATCCCAGGACCCGGAGATCCTGACCTGAGCTGAAGGCAGACCCTTAACTGACTGAACCACCCAGGCGCCCTATTTCTTGCTCTTTCTAATATCAGTTATCCGTTTGGGTTTCCCCTTCTGTGAATTGCTTGTTCCTATTATTTTATCTTTTCTTTTTTTTTTTTAAAGATTTTATTTATTTACTTGACAGAGAGATAGAGACCGCCAGCGAGAGAGGGAACACAGCAGGGGAGTGGGAGAGGAAGAAGCAGGCTCCCAGCGGAGGAGCCTGATGTGGGGCTCAATCCCAGATCACCGGGATCACGCCCTGAGCCGAAGGCAGACGCTTAACAACTGTGCTACCCAGGCGCCCCTATTTTATCTTTTCTAACTAGTTTTTTCTCTCCTTGATTTGCATCTAATTTGCTCATTTCCTTTTCCATAGAGGCTTTACCCCCACTGAGATACCCCTGGTTATGGGTGTTATTTACCATCTTCTGGATATTTGTTCCTATAGTAATTAACTCAAAAGAATCTTCCATTCTGGACACTTAAGCTTTTTATTTGTATTCTGATGACTTCTATATTGACACCACTGGTTGCTATATTATAACTGGGTTCTGGTACCACATTTACCTGCATATTAGACAATTCCCATAGAATATTCTACTTTATTCATCCTTACTTAGTATGTGGAGAATTGGCATCATCATTGCCCAAATCAGGAATCTTCATGTTATAAATTTTGTCAGATTCTGCTCGCTCTTGTTTCTTCCCTCTTAATTATCTTCTCTTACTAACTTTTATACTCTGTGATTCCTATTTTTTTAAGAATACTATTCAGATATACTCTCAACTTGACTCCTAGTAGCATCACCCAAAAGCAGATCTATATTTTCTTGTGCTTGGATTATTCTGTTCCTAATGAGATTTGCAGATTCTATTCTTGTGTCTAGTTCATCCTAAATGCTCCTGATAGATTTCGTTACCTGAAACATTGCATTTATCTTTGTCATTGGCTTTATGAAGTAAACTTACAATTGTTCCATATTATATAACACATGGCCAGTGTGGCCCATGTATTTCCAGTTCAAGTTGTAGCCATACAGTTCCTTAATTCGTGAGCCTCTCCACTTTTCACCTCGTCTTTAATGCGTACCATAGATGAAGTTCGTCTCTGCATCTAGGATCTTTATTATCTTGTATTCTGCCTATCTAGGTAATAGACACTTTCATTTTGTTTCATTTCAGGTTATCATCTATTCCATGAAATGGCAAATTCATTGCCCTTCTCCATTTCAGGGACTTTCAAAAATTACTAGGGGCTGATGCTTCTTTTTTAAAAGTCCCCGAAAATCAGAGCCTCTATCCTATTTTCAGTATTTGAACACTAAGCATGAAGGAGATACTTACCAAGATTAACTCATCGAATTTGTGGGGGATAAGAATATAAGAGGATTTTGCTAAATTTCAGAGGGATTTTTAAAAACTCTACTGAGAGGTTTCAGTAGAACATAGATTGTAATTGGAAAGTGAAGATGGTGGCATCAAATAATAAAAATTTACTGCTTGTGCATATTGTGTTTCTATTATGATAGAAATCTGTTAGAATGATTAGCAAAATGAATAGCACAGAAGGTGTCTGCTTTTGAAATTTAGGGAAAAAAGTCTCATTAGCAATATGATCAGATTAATTTTCAAAGTAAAAGGTTCAAACTGCTAATGAATCATCTATGTTTTTAAATGGCACAAAAGAAAATGCTAAGAAGGCTAAATGGAGGAAGAGGGCATGAATGTGTCTCTTGATTCGAGAATAAACGGGACTTTTGGAGGCATTTTTGTGAGTGGCAAATAGCCTGCAGGTTTGCACACACAGCTCTTACCTAGACTGTTGACTCTCCATTTTTGTACTGTTCACTGAATCTGTGGCTCAGGAAACGTGTAGAGAAGCTTATTATTGCAGGAGCAGATTTTTTACAATGAAAATGGGTATTGGTGATCTAAACATTGTCCAGTACAGCAGGGGTTTAGAAGTTAACTTTATTATTTATAAGTTATACTTTCTATATATATATATATATATATATATATATATATATATATATTTATTTATTTATTTATTTATTTATTTATAAGTTAAAGTGAAAAGCAGAAGTACTTCTGAAACCCTGCCTGGGAATCCAGTGCTTAATAGCTACAGAATAAATTAAAGCCAAGTACGTAAGAATAAAAATGCAACTTAAGGGGGCGCCTGGGTGGCACAGCGGTTAAGCATCTGCCTTCGGCTCAGGGCGTGATCCCGGCGTTCTGGGATCGAGCCCCACATCAGGCTCCTCCGCTATGAGCCTGCTTCTTCCTCTCCCACTCCCCCTGCTTGTGTTCCCTCTCTCGCTGGCTGTCTCTATCTCTGTTGAATAAATAAATAAAATCTTTTAAAAAAAATGCAACTTAAGAGTTAAGAGGCTGAGATTTTGGATGGGATATGTATGCAGAATACAGTATCAAAGTGGCCAACAGGGGAACGGGATTTGATGACTCCGAGTGTTCTCACTATCTAAAATCTCTTGCTGGGGTGCCTGGGTGGCACAGTGGGTTAAGTGTCTGTCTGGCTTAGGTCATGATCCCAGAGTTCTGGGATCGAGCCCCACTTTGGACTCCCAGCTCAGCAGGGAGACTGCTTCACCCTCTCCCTCTGCCTGCTGCTCCCCCCATTTGTACACTCGCTCTCTCTCTCTCTCTCTGTCAAATAAATAAGTAAATAAAATCTTTAAAAAATGAAGTAAAATCTCTTGCTGATGAAATAATGTACAATTTTTCCATTTTAAAATTATCGAGAATCTGTCTCATGCATTATACTGGTAATGGAAACATCTGTGATTCCCACTCTGAAAATAGTATATTAATTATGTTAAAGCTTATTTGTAGTAATAAAGAGATTATAAGACATAGTGACTTAAATGCTAAAGATTTTACTTCTCTCTTATATGAAGTTTCTATTACCACAGGCCTTTGGAAAACCTCATTGCTCATGTTGCTTCCAGAATCCAGGTTCCTTCCATTACATAACCCCACCATCTCTTGGGTTTTTTTTTTTTTTTTGGTGGCATCTGTATGTTTGTATCTGTGTTATTGCCAAGTCCAGATTTTAGTAAGCAAGAAGGTAGAAGAGGGTATAGAGAAAACACGCCTACAGTCTCAATGCTCTGGCTTGAAAGTGACACCCATCATTTCCTCTCATATTCTGTTGATGAGAACATTGTCACATGGCCATACCAATTTTCAAAGGAGGCTGAGAAATGTTATATGACTGGGCAGCCATATGCCTGGCTGCTGTTCTGTTAATGCAAAAGAATGGTGAAACAGATTCCAGTGGACGGCTTTCAACCTACCACAAATAGCTTGTCTTCTCTCCGATTTCATGCTTCTTGTTAGATGTATATGTATTTTTAGGTCCAAGAAAACAATTTTACCTAGATAGAGAGTTGGAGTATAGAAATCTGTGTATTGTTTGTATAGGACAGGATGGCTATGACTACAGTATTTTTCCTATAGGCATGAGTAAATCCGTTTTCTTGGTTTTATTGAGATGCAGTTGACATGCTGCATCACTGTATAGGTTTAAGGAGTCCTGCATAATGACTTCACGTAATACATTGTGAACTGATTACCACAATAAGCATAGTTAAAATCCATCTCGTAAAGATAGCAAAAAAAAAAAAGACAAAGTGTGTTTTCCTTGTAATGAGAACTTTTCGAGTCTACTCCATTAGCACATTAAATTGTTTTTTTTTTTTAAAGATTTTATTTATTTATTTGACAGAGATAGAGACAGCCAGCGAGAGAGGGAACACAAGCAGGGGGAGTGGGAGAGGAAGAAGCAGGCTCATAGCAGAGGAGCCTGATGTGGGGCTCGATCCCATAACGCCGGGATCACGCCCTGAGCCGAAGGCAGATGCTTAACCGCTGTGCCACCCAGGCGCCCCTAAATTGGTTTTTTGATCACATTGATTTAGTGTTGTTGCTAACAAGCAAAAAGGAGCAAGAGTGGTGAGGTGAAGATTTAGAATCAAAAGCTAATGTGAACTCAGACTTTGAATCACGCCATCCAAAC
The DNA here is from genome assembly GCF_023065955.2 of Ursus arctos. Lineage (NCBI taxonomy): Eukaryota > Metazoa > Chordata > Mammalia > Carnivora > Ursidae > Ursus > Ursus arctos. The sequence continues at coordinate 40,181,803 of NC_079873.1, forward strand.
CTAGTCTCTCCACAGATCATTTCCCTTAAAACCTTTGTCTTTTTAATCTTCAGTCCACCCTACTTTATATCCAAGCCTCCTACCAAACTAGAGCTAGACTGCTTATGTTGAACTCCAGCCTTCAACACTTAATTAACTATGTTTTAGGGCAAATTATATAAATAACCATTCTGAGATTCTCTTTCCTTATCTACAATAGGTAGATAATAGTAGAAAATACCTCAAAGGGCTTTTGAAAGCATTAAGTGAGTAGGGGTGTGTGTGTGTGTGTGTGTGTGTGTGTATACATATACAATATATATACACACATATATATTGTGTGTATATATATATATTCCTTAGAATGTGTATGTGTGTATATATATATTATATATATATTTATAATATATATACACACATTTCTTAGAGTAATGCCTGGAACATCGTAAATGTTATGCAGGAACTTGGTGCATAATAAATGCTGTATCTCTTGTCATCATCGTGGTCATCATCATCATGTTTACTGGTTTCCCCCTGTGTTCAATTTGGATTAGCTTATGTGTACCTTTTAATCCTCTGTTATCTATTCTTTGTGTCAATTTTACTTTTTCTTTCTCTTTTTAGATGGGAGGTTTGGGATTAAGACCTCACAAAAAAGAATTTCTGGAAAAGCTTCGTTTCATAGTGAAGACACAAGGGATGATTCATTGTATTCCATTTTAGAAGAACTGTGGCAAGATTCTGAACAGATAAAAAGATATCAGGAAAAACAGAGCAAACCTCTGAGTCATGCTGCTTTCATCAATAAGAAAATACTGAATACAGAATGGGATTTTGAATATAAAGACAGTGGAAAATTTGCTCATCCAAGCGCAAATCGTATTCTTTCACCGAAAAGACCCCATAAATGTGACTCATTTGGAAAGAGTTTTAGGCATCATTTAGACATACATATTCCTAGTAAAAACAGTGCAACAAAGAACTTTGATAAGAACATCGGACATGGTCAAGTGTTTACGCAGAGCTCTTCTTATACCAACCACGAAAATACTCATACAGGAGTGCAGTTCTGTGAAAGTAATCAGTGTGGAAAAGTCGTCAGTCTCAAGCAAGCACTCAGTCACAATCTGAAATTTCCTGTTGGGGAGAAAGCAGATATGTGTTCTGAGCTCGGGAAGATCTTCACCCAGAAGTCACACCTCTTTGCACCTCAGAGAATCCACACTATGGAAAAACCTCATGAACTTAGCAAATGTGTCGATGTGTTTACACAGAAACCACTACTCAGTATATATCTGAGAGTTCACAGAGATGAAAAGCTATATATATGTACCGAATGTGGGAAGGCATTCATCCAGAATTCAGAATTAATCGTGCATAAGAAAACTCATACTAGAGAAAAACCCTATAAATGCAATGAATGTGGAAAATCATTTTTTCAGGTGTCCTCTCTACTTAGGCACCAGACAACTCACACTGGAGAAAAACTCTATGAATGCAGTGAATGTGGGAAAGGCTTCTCCCTGAACTCAGCTCTCAATGTACATCAGAAAATTCATACAGGAGAGAGACACCACAAATGCGGTGAGTGTGGGAAAGCCTTTACCCAAAAATCAACACTCAGGATGCATCAGAGAATCCACACAGGAGAGAGATCGTACATATGTACTGAATGTGGGCAGGCCTTCATCCAGAAGGCGCACTTGATTGCCCATCAGAGAATCCATACTGGAGAGAAGCCTTATGAATGCAGTGACTGTGGGAAATCTTTCCCTTCTAAGTCACAACTCCAGATGCATAAGCGAATTCACACAGGAGAGAAACCCTATATATGCACTGAATGTGGGAAGGCCTTTACCAACAGGTCAAATCTCAACACTCACCAGAAATCTCATACTGGAGAGAAGTCTTATATATGTGCTGAGTGTGGAAAGGCCTTCACTGACAGGTCAAATTTCAATAAACACCAAACAATTCACACCGGAGAGAAGCCCTATGTTTGTGCTGATTGTGGGAGGGCCTTCATCCAGAAGTCAGAGTTAATGACACATCAGAGAATTCATACTACAGAGAAGCCTTACAAATGTCCTGAGTGTGAGAAATCCTTCTCCAAGAAACCACATCTCAAAGTACATCAGCGAATTCACACAGGAGAGAAGCCATACATGTGTGCAGAATGTGGGAAGGCCTTCACTGACAGGTCAAATTTCAATAAACACCAGACAATTCATACTGGAGATAAACCCTATAAATGCAGTGACTGTGGAAAGGGCTTCACTCAGAAATCGGTCCTAAGTATGCATCGCAATATTCATACATGAAAGTCACCTTTTTCTTACAAATGAGGAAGGCTTATCACAGAAGTTAGGTCCAAGTGTGTGTTAGAAAATCCACCCAAGACAGATCCTATATGAAGACACTGCATAATAAAAAGCATTCACCAGGCTCTCTCACCTGAGATGAGAAAAATTATTCAAAAGAGACCCCCTAAGAATGCATTGAATAAAAGGGACTTTTCATATTTGCATGGCCTCGCATATCGTAGAATTCGTACTGGGAAAAATGCTGTCAGTTTGATGCATTCGGAAGAGCCTTCCTCTAGAAAGTATTATAAGGCAAAGTGTTACCAAATTCTTTGTAGATGGAGTGAGCAAAAGTATGTGACAGTCATGTTTACTGTGTTATATTAAGCAATGTAAAGTGGCAAGAAAATGAAGAGCAACAAAATACCATATTTGATGTGTAGACCTACTCTCAGTTCCGTAGGGTGTTTGTGGCAGAACACATTACACAACAGGACGAATCATTGACTTGAAATTCTTTTTGGAATTTAATATAATTGTGTCTGTCACATATCTTTCCTATTGAATCCTCGTGTGAATCCACAGTTTTAAAGTCATTATGGATTGATAGAGACACACAGCTGCAGATATAATCTCACTTGAACACATAAATATCCTATCATTCATACTTGTTTCCACGACATCATTTGTTTATCATCTTTCATTGTGGTACAATGCAAAATAGCCACAGACCTCTCCCGTCCTTTTATGCATAACCCTTTGCAATGTTACTTGTTTTTTTTCTTTTATTAAGAGGTAGAGCTCTCTCTACTCCTTGACTCTGAGCTTGGCCATGTGATTTGCTTTGGCCAATGTACATTAGCAAAGAGATTCAAGAGGCTGGAGAAAAGTTTGCCTTGAGCCTTCTCTTCTCTTGCTGCTCCCTGGAATTCTGAGACCTTCATGTGAAGAAATTCAAGAGTACTCTGCCACAGATGGGGCCTCTTAGACCAACTTAGACATGAGACTGAGACTTTCCTCAGCCTCCAGCCCCAGCCAAACTGGCCCACACCGAAAGAGCCATACTAGTTACCCCAGCCAACCTGAAGGATTACGAGATACATAACGTGATTCTTGTTTTAAGCTACTAAGTTTTGGGTAGTTTGTTGCACAGAAAATGCCAAGTAATACCTAAAAGTGTAAAATCCTGGAGCGGGGGGCATTATACAAAACATAAGACATGTGGCATTAGCTCTGGGCCTCGGTGGCAGGTGGAGACTGGAAACAATGAGGAAAACTGTTAAGAAAGGCTGGAAAAGATGGTAGCTCATGTTATTTACTAAGGAAAAGAATAGCAAAACAGTCACCATGCTCTGTGAGAAGATAGAGAACATACCAAACGAACTTGCGGAGAATGTTGGAAATACCAGTTTGCTTCTTTTTAGCTGCATATGGTAAGGTACCAAAAGAGAGAGGAACTAAAGAAATAACTGTTCCATTTATAAGCAGACTCCAGAAGAAATACAAAAAAAGCCAGGACTTGCTGGGTTGGAAAATAACTGTTTCTCACATCTCCAAGTCTCTCCAGCCATCAAAATATTCTGAAGGCGAAAAATGGTCTCAGGGTAGAGATCAAATCATGAATGCGGCTATAAGACCCTGTGTTAAAATGTGGGAAATATGTAAGTTGGTGTTTGGGAGACTCTGTCAGCTAAACCAAATGGCTTCTAAAAACTGCATGACACTGTCCGTCCAGTAGCCTGACACATTGCTGAAGTAGAGAGGGACCTGTTTTAAAAAGAATTGTCAATGTGGCATTCGGGGCATGGACTGAATACAAACGAGATTCATGGAACATCTATGAAGTTTCTTAATAGAGTTTTACTACCTCCAGGTTGGACTTAAAGGAATTGAAACAGTCCAAAATGAAAAGCAGCCTTGGACTACCTTCTCTAACTTCTATGAACGTGAAACAAGCAGAGAAAGTTACTCAGCTGCCATTTCTTATGGGAAAAGAAGGATGTCTCAGAGAGAAGATCCAAGAACAGTATATTAAAATGGACTGGGAAGCTATTCCCAGGTAGAACTGGGACCCACTCAAGAAACATCATCCCCTGGAGCGGGGAGACAACATTTGCTCTGTGGGACTGTGTTATGGAACAGTGACTAAGATGTGCCTCTTGTTCCTCCCTTCTTTTAAATGAGAGTATCTACTGCAGTTCACCAGTCCCTATCTCACCATTGTGTGTGTGTGGAGTGTGTGTGTGTATGGGGAGGGCGGTGATGGCCATATAACTTGTCATTTAGCTCACAGGTCTCTGGATCAAGAAACTGAGATATTGCACCCAAGGAGTTTCAGCCACATCTGAACCTGATACGGAAGACTTGAGGTCCTGGATTTGAGCCTGATGCCCTAATGTGGGATGAGACAGTTGGCGGTCGTGGAATGAGGGTGAACATATTTTGCATGGTGTGGTAATGTGAATAATTAATGACCAGAAGATAGATTGTGTTAGATAGAAAAATGTTACAAATCTCTACCCTCCCTATATGTGTGTCCCTTTTCAGTCTTTATTTTGCTTTGTGTTTCAGTTGGGATAATTTCTATTACCCTATCTTCAGGTTCACGGATTTTTAACCCCTACCCCATTAGGTCTGTTTAACCCCTACTTCTGTTAGGTCTGCTGATGAACCCATTAAAGGCATTCTTCATCTCAGTTATGTTTTCTTTATTTCTAGTATTTCCATTTGACTCTTACAGGTTTCATTTTTCTGCTGAAATTCCCCATCTGTTCATACCTGTTGTTCATATTTCCCACCATCCTTGCTAACATTTTAATCATTGTTAATTTAAATTCCCTGTTTGATAGTACTAACAGCTGGGTCAGCTGAGTCTGGATTTTTTTTATCGCTCTGTCTCTTTAACAGTGGACTGTTTATTCTTGCTTTTTGCATCTAATAATTTTTGGCTGAATGTCAGATGTTGTATGTAGGAGGGTAGAAACTGAGGTAATTAATATTTAGTCCTGGAAATAGTTATGACTGCTTTTCTGATAAATCATTAAGGGGGGGAGGGGATGAGTCCATCTAGTCAGCATTTGGGCTGGGTTCAGGTTTTGTTGTTGCCGTGGTACCTTCGTTATACCATGGACTTCAAATTTCTCAAGTATTACCTTGGGCTTAGGGTAGGCACTGGTTTTCCAGATAATTTTTCTCAATATTCTTGTACCACCCCTGCCTTTAGGCCTTTCCTGTGTGCCTGCATCTCAGGGAGGAGGCTCTCTCTCCATGCCCTTGACTCTCCCGTAGTAATAGACTGCTGTTATTACTTGGGTCTTGGTGACCTGATGAGTAGGGGGTCAGGAGTTGTCCTGGGCCAACCTCAGTTTTAGGCAGGCCTTGTAGCCCTAGGTCTTGAGGGTAGGGTTTTTTGGTAATCATGCCCCTACCCACAGGTAAATGGCCTTTGATGGTCTCAGCTCAGGATGATTACCCACCCTTCTCTCATGAATGGAAGGTTTTTTTCCTTTTCCTTTTTCTCTAGCCACAGCGGATCTGCACCTGTGTCCTGGGGGGGACTGGGTTTGCATCATTTCCCCCAGTGGTTTAAGGCTTTTGTTCTGTAAGGAAGTAGGGTCCCATTGGGGCTTTGTGCCATTTCTGTATCCGCAGCTGTCCCCTTGCGGGCCTACACCACTGACAGAGGCTTTCTCCAGTCTCCTTCCCTACCCCCATTATTTCTTGTGAGCATCCAGGGGGGTCTATAGCAACAAGCCTGCAAGTGAAGGCCGACTACCCTTTGGTCTCCAGTTCTCAGGAGTTCTATATTCTCATACTCTCCCACACTCAGCCTTTAGAACTTCATTAAAACTTCTTGCTGAAATCTTACTGCTGGTATGGTGGACCCATCTTCATTCTTGCTTTGCCGCAGGTGACCCAGTGACCACTTCCTGTCTCCTTTGAGGTACTTGTCTTATACATCAAGCTAGTTGGTTGCTCTACGATCTTAGTTCTCTGATGAGTTCAAGGAAAGTTATGATTTTGTAGATTACCCAAATTTTTTCTTATTATAAGAATGGAAGCTATGCTCTTTCCAGATGTCTGCATCCTAGGCAGAAGCCAGAAGTCTTGATGGTTTCCTTTGGCCATTAACATCAGAATATATGCCCCCCTTTCAATGTGACTCGTCCACTTCACCCGTCAAGAGATAGAGTCCACTTTTCCAAACCTTAAAACAGGGCTTGGCCATTTCTTTGGCCAATGGGACATTAGCAAATAGGACACAAGCAGATGTTTGAGAAGTGCTTACACATTGAGGTTTGCCCACTTTTGCTTCTCTTTGGAATCCCAAGTACAAGTGTGAAAAGGCCTGGGTTGTGCTATTAGATGATGAGAGACGTCATGAAGCAGTGATGGAATAGAGGTGAACCATCCCAGTTGAGGTTCCCTACACCAACCAGATTTTCATCTGCCAGACATGCAGATGAAGCTATACAGCCATCCAACCCTTGTCAAGCCCACTGTGGTCAGTAGCATCTGAGATGACCCTGCATGATCCCCATTTCCTGGTATCCACACCTTTGTATAACCCCCTCCTCAAGCTTGGGCTGGATTTAGTGACTTGGTTCTAGTAAATAGAATGAAGCTGAGGTAATGCGATGTCACGGAGAAACTGGGGCTTCTGTTTCAGGTACTCTCTCAGATGGCTCACCCTAGGGGAAGCCAGCTGCCGTCTCATGAGGCAGATCTATGGAGAGACCCATGTGGGTGAGTTTGGGTGCATACCCTCCCAGTCTAGCCTTCAGATGAGACCATAGCCCTACATGACAGCTTGGCTGCAACCTCATGAAGACCTTCAGCCAGAGATACCCTTCTGAGCCTCACCTGAATTCCTGACCCACAGAAACTGTGAGCTAATAAATACTTGTTGTTTTAAGCTGCTCAATTTTAGGGTAACGTGTTACATAGTAACAGATTAGTAATACACTGGCGCAGACTAGAAAAGCTCTGCCATCCATCCCAGACAACTCATAGAATCATGGATTGATTGTTTTAAGTGCTAAATTTTGGGTGGCTTGTTATCCAGAAAAGGCTAACTAATACAGTAATTATTTATTGAATTTCCTCCTCCACCTATTCACCTCCAACAGATAACCAACACTAATCAACTACTATGAACACTTCCATGTTTTAATCTGTGCTGTTAATTCTATATAGACATACATATGTTCCCGTGCTTATAATCAGATAGAAGCTACATAAAGATTGCTTTCTTCCTTGATATTCAAAGATGGGATCATGTCATACAGCAGTCTCTGCATCTTGCTTTATTACTCAACAACTATTTTGAATGGTTGCATGATAGTTCATAGGGATGGATATGCAATAATTTATTCAACCTTTTTCTTAAGACTTATCCACACACACACCCTTTTTTTTTTAAACTTTTGTCCTCACTAGGAGCAATGCTGTTAAAAATACGAAGAGGTAGTTTGCATAGTGGTTGGGTAGATGGGCTCAGGAACCAGTCTGCTAAGGTTTTTTTTTTTTTTTTGAAGATTATTTATTTATTTGACACAGAGAGACAGCCAGAGAGAGAGGGAACACAAGCAGGGGGAGTGGGAGAGGAAGAAGCAGGCTCTTAGTGGAGGAGCCTGATGTGGGGCTCGAACCCAGAACACTGGGATCACGCCCTGAGCCGAAGGCAGATGCTTAACCACTGCACTACCCAGGCGCCCCCAGTCTGCTAAGGTTTTAATCCTGGCTCTACTAGTTACTGGCTGTGTTACCTTAGGCAGGTTAGTTAACCTTTTTGTCCGGATTTCTTCAGTTGTGAAGGACGTCCACACTAGTACCTGTCTCACAGGTTTGATATGAGAAGTGTATTAACGGCTCAGGGCCACCGTAACAAAGCTCAACTTGAGTGGCTCAAAACGACAGAAATTGCTTGGTCCCGCAGTTATGGAGGCCAGAAGTCTGAAATCAAGGAGTCAGCAGAGCCACCTTCCCTCTGAAAGCTCTAGGAAAGGAACTGTTCCTTGCCTCTCTCCTAGTTTCCGGTAGCCTCAGGCATTCCTTGGCATTCGAAGCATTACTCTAATCACATGGCCGTTTTCTCCCTGTGTATCTTCACATTGTGTTCCCTTTGCGTGTCTGTCTGTGTGTCTAATTTTCCCCTTCTTGTAAGGACACAAGTCGTATTAAATTAAGCCCCCCCCCCAATGGCCTCATTTTAACTTGAATACTTCTATAAAGACTCTGTTTCCAAATAAGTTTACATTCTGAGATGCTGGGGGTTAGAACTTGGGCATATCTTGGGGGGGAACGCAATTACCCATGACAAGAAGTTAATGCCCTTGTTTGTATGAAGCACTTAGAACTACGTGTGAAGAGAAGTTCTCGGTGAATATTAGATGTACCCCACTTCCTGTACCTGCTCAGGTCCCCCTATAATTCTCTCTGCTTGGCCAGGCTAGGAGAGATTGTCTGTGGTCTCTTAGTCCCGTCTGGTTACCAAAAGAAAGTGTATTGGGTAACCGGAAAAGCAGGCCGAGGACCGAGGTTTGTGCTACCAACATTGGAGGACCAGGCCAAGAGGGATTCGTCTATAGAGGATAATGGGAAGGTGCAGCCAGAGAGGTAAAAACATACCAGGTGAGCAAGACGCTCACGGAAGACAGTGTTGGAAACACTGTGGAAGCAGTATTTCAGTGGGGGGATTGTCCAGACTGGAGGTCGATTCATAGAAAGATGGAAGAAAATCGGTTCTTGGAATTTGTGACAAGAAGGTCACTGTTAACTTTGATGAGTGTTATTTTAGAAGTGAATTTAACTAAAGAAAAAAACCCTGAGCAAACCAGAAGGGATTTCTGAACTCCAGTAATGCTACTTTACCACAAAACTTTTTCGATAGAAAAATACTAGATCATTGGGCTGTATTACTCTCTTGTTGTCGGGGTTGTACTAAGAAATGCATTTTCAAGAATCCTATTGACTCCAGGTTAGAGTTGGCCAGAAGTAGAGATTGCACGAGATTTGGGAGGTCAAAGGGAAGGAGCAACCATTACTCTACAAGTTTAAGATTAGATACAGTGAAGGACAGACGCACAGGTACCCCAAAAGTTTGGATTTTTCCTCACTCTCTTCCGTTCTCTCGTCAGCCCTTCTTTGTGTCTCCCAGCACTGCTGACCACCAGCCGTCCCGGGCTGACCACCAGATGCTTGGCTGAGGCCCACAAAGGCCACAGCTTTTCACAGACTTCTCTATAAGCTCTCCCTTGACAATGGCAGTTCAGCAGCTGGATGTGCCTGGCTTCTCAGATTTTCCTGCAAGCTGGAACTTAGCCACCACCCATGCCAGCGTTTCAAAAGGCTGGTTTAGTGACTTCTCTAATCTTCCAACTCCCCTTTCCATACCTTTACTTTCCCAGCTACGCGCACAATTGTGCATGGTCGAATTCATGGAACAAATTCCTTCTTCCGTAATAATTATAGTGAATCCACTTCCCTGATTGAACCCTGATTGATAAGTTACTTCCTTTCCCTGAGAATGTGGTAAATGTTGCTCTTTTAAAGTGGAGTGATGGGGCGCCTGGGTGGCACAGCGGTTAAGTGTCTGCCTTCGGCTCAGGGCGTGATCCCGGCATTATGGGATCAAGCCCCACATCAGGCTTCTCTGCTGGGAGCCTGCTTCTCCCACTGGCTGTCTCTCTCTCTGTCAAATAAATAAATAAAATCTAATAAATAAATAAATAAATAAAGTGGTGTGATGCCATTGAGAAGTCTTAGACTAATCCCCTCTCTTTTTTTCTTGTACCTCTCTGCCATATAATTCTTTTTTATGCACGAGGCTAAGGATCTTTAGAAGCCTATGCCTTGGTCTCGATTTTTGTGAATAAATTTTAGTTACAATGAGTGAGCTGTTTCAATCATGATTCAGGCCTTTCATTCCAGTGAAGTTTTTATTTTATAAACTTCTTTTTCTGATGCCTTTTTTTTCTGATCCATTTCTTCTCTTCTTCAAGGACGTCAGTTATTGCATATATAATATGTCTTTGTTATCTTCTCCATCCATTTCATGCCAGTCTACGTTCATTTCATATCATTATTCTTTTTAGTTGTGAGTGATTGTCCCTCCTATTCAAAGACAGTTCTCCATGAATCTCTCATGTTTCTTATTGTCTGGACAGTAACAGCCAATGTGCTCCGATTTATTTATATTCCTGGGCTGTAAAGATAGAGAATGTTTTTCTCCCTGGAGAAATTCCCAGAAAAGATCTGCCTACATTCCAGTATGTTAAAGATAATGTTTCTCTCTCTGAAGAGGAGGATGGGCAATAAAATGATATAGCAAGATTGTTTTTCCCACATTTAATTATGCAAATTTCTAATCATGGAGAAATACTGAAAGAACAGTACAGTGAACACACATGTATAACTTTCATCTGGATTTAACAATGTGTACATAAATTTTTTCCAGAAAAACTGATGGTAAGTTACAGACCTAGCATTACACTCATAAATACTTGAGCGTCCGTTTCCTGAAAAGAAGGACATCCTCCCACATAACTGGATTATTATTATCCACCTAATTCTGTGATATCTCATAGCCGGTCTGTTTTCAAATTTATCCCATCGTCCTCAAAATATATTTTACAGCTTTATCGAGGTGTCATTAGCACATGGTAAATAGAATTTGATGAGTTTTGACATACGTATGCACCTTTAAAACTGCCATTACGATAGAAATAACATATTCATCGTGCCCAGAAGTTTCCTTATACCCCCTTGTCATCCAACTCTCCCACCCTACACCCTTCCCCCATCCACAGGCAACCACCGATCTGTTTTCAGTCATTATAGATTAGTTGCATTTTCTATAATCTTGTACGAATGGAATCCTACCATAGGCACTCTTGTTTGGCTTCTTTCATTTAGCATAATTATTTTGTGATTTATTTGTGTTGCTAAAGGCATCTGTATTCATTCCTTTTTGTTACTAAGTGGAATTTCATTGTACATATATATATATACCAAATTTGTTTATCCATTCATGTGTTGATTAAAATGTGTTGTTTCTATTACAAATAAAACTGATACAAACATTTATATATAAGTCTTTGTGTGGACATAGCTTTCATTTCTCTTGTGTAAATATCTAGGAATGAATGGTTTGGTCATATGGTGAGTATTTAACTTTTTAAGAAACTGCTAAGCTTGCCAATTTTATATTCCCACCAGTGGTATATAAGTGTTCCATTTGCCTCATATCTTTGCCTTCGTTGGGTATGAGTATTCCTATTAATTTTAGTCATTTTAGTGGGAGTGAAGTGGTATCTCACTGTGGTTTTAATGGACACTGTCCTAATAACTAATGCTGCTGAGAATCTTGTGCTGTTTTGCCATCTATATATCATCTTGGTTGATGTTTCCCTTAAAATAATTAGCCCATTTTTAAATCGGGCTGTTTGTCTTGTTATTGAGTTGTAAGAGTCCTCTGTATATCCTAGATGTAAATCCTTTGTTAGATATATATTTTGCAAACATTCTCTCCCAGGTTTGCCTTTTCATTTGAATAACAGAAGAGCCAAAGTTTTTAATTTTAATAATTCCATTTCATTTATCCTTTCTTTTATAGCTCATGCTGTTTGAGTAATGGTTAAGAAATTTTTTTAAAAAAACTCAAGGTCACTAAGATTTTATCTTATGCTTTCATCTAGACATTTTCTAATATTGACTCTTTTGGTTCTATGATCCATTTTGAGTTAGCTTTCTATATGGTCTTAGGAAAAGATTTAAATTCATTTTGTTTTCTTATGGCTGTTCAACTGTTCTCGAACCATTTGTTGAAAAAGATTATTCTTTCTCCACTGAATTGCCTTGTCATCTCTGTAAAAAATCAGTTGGCAGTATTTCTTGAAGTACTTCAGTTCTGTTTTCCTCTTTGTCTGTCTTAATGCCAGTACCCCTCCTGGGACTGTGGTAGCTTCTGTATTATGATGGCATTTACTGCTTGCTACAGCTTCATAAGAAGTCTGAAGTCAGATAGTGTAAGTCCTCCAACTTTCCTCTTCTTGTCCACAGCTGTTTTGGCTATCCTAGGTCTTTCGAAATTCCATATGAATTTTAGAATCAGTTTGTTGATTACTGTAAAAAAGCCTGCTTGGGTTTTGATTGGGATTGAATTGAATCTATAGATCTATTTGGAAGTAATTGACATTTTAACAATATTGAGCTTTCAGGTCCATGAACAGGGTGTATCTTTCCATTTATTTCATTATAAAATGACTATCCTGGTTAAAAAAAATTATAATAGCCACTCCATTTTTTCTTTTGATTAATTTTAGCAAGTATGTGTTTTCCCATGATACATGTAAAGTCTCTAGTCCTCCAGAGGCTGGACTGATACCACATGGCCCAAAGCCCCTACCATAAATTATATTGTTAGTATAGACCGTCCAGCATGGCTCAAGCCTTCAGGTAAACAGATTCTCTTATCAAACAAGACACTCCAAAGGCTGAAATTACCTCCTAGGAGTCAGGGCAAAGGGCCAAGCCTTTCTCTGAGCAAGGTGAGTCCCTTACTAAGCTTTTTCTATTCCAGGACCCAATCCAAGATATCACATTCCTTTTAGATGTCATGTCTCCATAATCTCCAGTCTGTGACAGCTTCTTGGTCTGTCTGTCATGAGCTTGACACTTTTGAAGAGTAGTCATGTATCTTATGTTCGTCTGATGTTTTATTATAAAAAGGTGATGAGGTTATGGATTTGGGGGATGGATGTCACAGAGATCATGTGCCCTTCTCATTATTTCAGGGACAGATGATATCCACATGACTTATTACTGGTGATATTAACCTCGGTTACTTTGCTATAGTGGTATCTCCCAGGTTTCTCTGTTATAAAGTTACTATTTTTCCTCTTTCCATACTCTTCATTAGAAATGAGTCAAAGTCCTCAGTACTAAAGGAGAAGAGGGATTAAGCTCCACATTCTGGATGGAGGGGGTATCAAAGAGTTCATGGTCACATATTAAAATCACCACAAGGGAATTACTTTGAGGTTATGCAAATACCCTGTTTCTCCTTAAAGTTTTACTCAGTAATTATAGCGTTCATCAGTGGATCTTCCCTTCAGTAATACTGCTGTCTTGCTCCAAGAGTGATTTTGTTTCCCTCATCGCTTCTACATTTATCTTTTTTTAAAGATTTTATTTATTTATTTGACAGAGAGAGAGAGAGCACAAGCAGGGGGAGCAGCAGGCAGAGGGAGAGGGAGAAACAGGCTCCCCGCTGAGCAGAGAGCCCGACATGGGGCTCGATCCCAGGACCCTGGGATCATGACCTGAGCCGAAGGCAGACGCTTAACCATCTGAGCCACCCAGGTGCCCCACTTCTACATTTATTAATTGGGATTCTTCTATAAGACAGATTTGCCCTTTGCATCCCCATTTATTTATTTATTCAGTTATTTGTTAACATGAATGAATGGACATTTATTTTATTCTTTGTGTTATAACCCAATACTGTGTTCTTTATTATGTGGCACAGATTGTTACAGGTGTGGCCACTGTTAGGTCTTTGAGGTTGGTTCCTGCATCCCTCTGACATGCCCCCATCTCCTTACTGTAGAGGAGGGCACTTCCTTATTTACTAGAACAATAGGATGGCCCGGGCTCATCTTGCGTTTTCCCCATTCCAGATCTACAATCAGCAATTAATTTCGATAATGAGATCTGGTTCCTTTGCCGGAAAGTGGCATTAGAAACCAGACTCTTCATATTAGGTGTGTTTATTGCTACTAGTGTATCACCACTAGTGTCAAAGAGCAAGGAAATACCTATATATATATTCTAACGCATGGATACATACATATTTATTTTTACTTCTTTATATATATTTTTAAATAAACATGAGTTTATACTGACGTTTTTGACTCAAACCCAGTACCAGAAGGTTCCTTTAGCCTTCTCCCTGTCCTTGCTTGTTTGTACTTCTTTCTCTGACAAGAAAGAAGAACAGTTAACTCCATTTGTGTGGGCCAATTTTAGGGTTCTCTGTATTGTTCTCCATTCTCTACTCTGTTCCATCGATCTGTGTTTCTTGCACTTTGTCAATACCACCCTGTCTTGATAACTGAGGCTCTACAGTGAGTCTTGAAATTAACTAATGCAAAGACTCCAACTTTGCTTTATTTTTCAGAATTGTTTTGGCTATTCTTGCTCCTTTATTTTACCATATTAACTTTAGAATTATTTTGTTGGTATCTAAAAAACAAAAAGTTTTGCTGGGAATTAGACTGGAATTACATTGTATCTATAGAGCAAATTGGGGAGAATTGGCATCTTAATTTTTTGAGTCTTACAATCCTTGAGTGTGGGCTGTCTTCCCATTTATTCATTTACTTTTTAGAAAGGGAAAGAGGGGGGGCGCCTGGGTGGCGCAGTCGTTGGGCGTCTGCCTTCGGCTCAGGGCGTGATCCCGGCTTTCTGGGATCGAGTCCCACATCGGGCTCCTCCGCTGGGAGCCTGCTTCTTCCTCTCCCACTCCCCCTGCCTGTGTTCCCTCTCTCGCTGGCTGTCTCTCTGTCACATAAATAAATAAAATCTTTAAAAAAAAAAAAAAAAAAAAAAGAAAGGGAAAGAGGGGAGCAGGGGCAGAGGGAGAGAGAGAATCTTAAACAGGCTCCACGCCCAGTGCAGAGTCTGACGTGAGGCTCAATCTCACAACCCTGAGACCATGACCTGAGCCGAAATCAAGAGTCAGAAGCTTAACCACCTGAGCCATCCAGGCACCCCCTCCCCAATTTATTTAGATGATGGTGGATTTCTTTCACTGATGTCTTTTTCTTTTCGGTATATGGGTCCCATGCATATTTTGTTAGATATCTACCTAAGGAGTTCATTTTTGTGGTGATATTGTATGTGTTATATTTTTAAATTTCAAATTCCTATTGTTCATAACTGGTACATAGGATATAATTGACTTCTGTATATTGACAGTGTAGCCTGAAACCTTACTAAACTCACTAGATCTAGTTGTAGATTTTTAAATTATTCCTGCATAGACAACAATGTTGTCTGGAAATAGAGTTTTATTTCTTTCTTTTTAATCTGAATGCCTCTTATTTCTTTTTCTTTTCTTTTTTTTTTAAGATTTTATTTATTTATTTATTTGTTTGTTTATTTATTTATTTATTTGACAGAGAGAGACAGCCAGCGAGAGAGGGAACACAGTCGGGGGAGTGAGAGAGGAAGAAGCAGGCTCCCAGCAGAGGAGCCTGATGTGGGGCTCGATCCCAGAACGCCGGGATCACACCCTGAGCCGAAGGCAGACGCTTAACGACTGCGCCACCCAGGCGCCCTATTTCTTTTTCTTATCTAACAGCACTATCTAGGACTTCCATCAGAATGTTGAATAGGAGTAGTCAGAGAGGACATCCTTGCCTTTTTTCTGATCTTAGGAAGAAAGTGTACAATTTCTCACCATTCAGTATGATGTAACTTGTAGGTTTTGTGTTGATGCCATTTGTTAGGTTAAGGAATTTCCATTATATTCCTAGTTTGCTTTGAGCTTCTATAATAAATGGATATTTAATTTCATAAAATGCTTTCTCTGTATCTACTGAGATGATTATGTGGCTTGGCTTACTTAGTCTGTTAATATGGTAAATTAAAATGATTGATTTTCATATGTTGAAACAGCCTTGCACTCTTGGCATGAGCCCTCATTGTTATGATGTGTGAGATATATATATATGTGTGTGTGTCTGTGTGTGTGATCTCTTTTATATGTCTCCTGTATGTTTTCTATATCTTTTAATAAATTTAAATATATAAAATATATTTATATATATATAACTAATATTTTTTAAAGATTTACTTATTTGAGAGAGAGAGCCGGGGGGAGGGGCATTGGGAGAGTGAGTCTTAAGCAGACTCCGCACTGAGCACAGAGCCCAGTGCAGGGCTTGATCCAATGACCCTGAGATCATGACCTGAGCCAAGACCAAGAGTCAGACGCTTAACCTACTGCACCACCCAGGCGCCCCTGTATAACTAATATTTTAATGACATCTGTGTCATGTTTGTGAGAGACAGTGGTCTTCAGATTTCTTTTTCTGTCATATCTTTTTCTTTCTTTTTTGTTTTTAAAGATTTTATTTATTTATTTGACAGAAAGAGAGACAGCGAGAGAGGGAACACAAGCAGGGGGAGTGGGAGAGGGAGAAGCAGGCTTCCCGCTGAGCAGGGAGCCTGATGGCGGGGCTTGATTCCAGAACGCTGGGATCATGACCTGAGCCGAAGGCAGACGCTTAACGACTGAGCCACCCAGGTGCCCCTGTCATATCTTTTTCTGATTTTAGTATTTGGTAATGCTGGCCTAATAAAATGAGTTGGGAACTGTTCCCTCCTTTTTTTTCTGAAAGAAATTATGTATTCTGAAATGTTGGCAAGGATAGAGAGAAATTGGAACTTACATGCCTTGCTTATGGGAATGTGAAATTGAACTACCTCTGTGGAAAATAGTTTGGCAGCTCCTCGATAAGTTAAACATAGAATTACCATATGATCCAGCAATTCTACTTAGAGATGTACACCCAAAATAGTTGAAAGCATGTGTTCGAATAAAAACTTGTACAAAGATATTCATAGAGGCACTATTCACAATAGCTGAAAGGTGGAAATAGCCCAAGTGTCTATCAGCTGATGAGTGGGTAAACAAAATGTGGTCTATTCACACAATGCAATATTATTCAGGCATTAAAAAGGAACGAAGCGTGGATGCATGCCATAATATAAACTTTGAAAACATTATGCTACATTAAAGAAGCCAGATACAAAAGGCCACGTATTGTATGATTCCTTTGAAAGGAAATACCCAGAATAGGCAAATCTGTAGAGAGAGAAAGTAGTCATTGTTGCCAGGGGCTGGGGGCTGGTGGGAGAGTGGGGTGAGGGGCGACTGCTTAATGGATAGGGGGTTTCCTTGTGTGGTGATGAAAACATTCTGGAACTAGATAATGGTGACGGTTGTTCAACATTGCAAATACTGTACATTTTAAAACAGATAAAATGATGAATTTTATGTTATGTCTATTTTACCACAAAAAGTGGATCACAGACCTAAAAGTGAAACATAAAAATATAAAACTTCCAGAAGTAAACATGGAAGAAAAGCTTGCGATCTTGGGTTAGCAAAGATTTCTTAGATATGACATGAAACCCACAGTCCAGTTAAAAAAAAAAAAAGTTAAATTAGGCTTCATCAAAGAACTGTTCCTCCTGAAACGATAACAAGCCAAAGGCTAGGAGAAAATACTCTCAAAACACATACCTGACTTGTATCCAGAATATGTTAAAAAAAAAAAAACTCTCAAAAGTTCATAATAAGACTTTATAACAACCCATAAAAATGGGCAAAAGACTTGAACAGACACTTCACCAAGAAAGGGCAAATAAGCACACGAAAATAGGTTCAACATTATTTGTCATTAGGAAAATGCAAACTGGGGCGCCTGGGTGGCACAGCGGTTAAGCGTCTGCCTTCAGCTCAGGGCGTGATCCCGGCGTTATGGGATCGAGCCCCACATCGGGCTCCTCTGCTATGAGCCTGCTTCTTCCTCTCCCACTCCCCCTGCTTGTGTTCCCTCTCTCGCTGGCTGTCTCTATCTCTGTCGAATAAATAAATAAAATCTTTAAAAAAAAAAAGGAAAATGCAAACTAAAACCACAATGAACTACCCCTACACACCTATTAAAATGACTAAAACAAAAAAGGGTGACAATAACAACTGCTTCAAAAAATATGGACCAATTAGAGCTTTCATACATTATATAGTTTCATATAAAATTAAACATATACTGTCATATAAAATAGTTTCATATAAAATTAAACAGCAATCTCACTCTTAGGTATTCACCCAAGGTAAACTTATGTTCACACTAAAACCTTTATGGAAATGTTTAAGCAGCTTCATATAATTGCCAAAAGCTGGAAACAACTCATATGTTCTTCAGCTGGTGTATCAGGACTGTGGTAGTGGATACAGGACTCTGCATTTGTCAAAACCCATAAAAACGTATACCACAAAATGTGAATTTTATAATACATAAATTTTTTAAATGGATGAGGGGGAGTGACACGAAATGGAACGCAGACTTTTAAATGTGAACCTGATTACTTTACAAATTAATAAACCTACACTGAAGGGGGTGGGGAAGAAAAGACATAACCTACATAACTTGGAAAACAGCATTTTCACCGGAAACTAATGAAAAGAACTGAACATAAATACTATAATTAATACATTTGTTTCTCCCAGGGCTATGGGTTGGCAATTTTGAAACGTCTTTATGTGAATACTATAGTTGAACAAATAAGTAAATATACTGTAGTTAATGAGAGCCAGATTTCTCACTGTGAGTGAAAGAAGTTACAATTGAGGAACAGGGTAAGGAGGCTGGAATGAGCTCTGCGGTGCTGGGTTGGAATCAGAGGCTGGTAGGTAGGGAAGTACATAGGTAGGTAGGTAGGTAGATGGAAGACAGAGGGAAAAAGAAAGGAAAGAAAGTAGGAAGGGAGAAAGGAAGGAAAGAGGGAAGGAAGGAAGGAAGGAAGGAAGGAAGGAAGGAAGGAAGGAAGGAAGGAAGGAAGGAAGACAGGCAAAATGTGTGTGGCATGAGTTAATAATACATTCATATATTTCCAAGTCTCCAAGTTACCTAAGAAGGCCTACAAGCAATAATAGCCCCATGAATACCAATGAGCATACATAGTAACCAATCTGGGTTTCTAAATATTTTCTAATAAAAGGAGCTAGAGTTCCTAGAGAAAGTAGTTGAACTGGCGCAGGGAAGATAGAAGATGATTGGGAGTGTCTTGTCGTCCCAGAAATTAAGGAAGTACTAAAAAAAAAAAAATGATGTGGGCATAACAAACAGGCACCATAGCCAACCCGAAAGAGCTTGCAATGGCCAACAATTTGAAACAGAAAATAATGATACTATTAGATTATTACCCATAGAATAAAATAAATGAGTCCAAACTGATATAAATAACTAATGGAATAAATAAATGAGGGGAGAAGGACAACTTTTATTTATAAAATAATTCTAATTAATAAATATGAAAGGAATGAGGACATTAGAAAACACTATTAGAACACTACTGAAGGGGCGCCTGGGTGGCTCAGTCGGTTAAGTGTCTGTCTTCAGCTCAGGTCATGATCCCAGGGTCCTGGGATCGAGCCCACATCAGGCTCCCTGCTCGGGCTCCCCGCTGAGCTGGGAGCCTGCTTCTCCCTCTCCCTCTACCCCCCTGCTCCTGCTCTCTCACTCACTCTCTCTCTATCTCAAATAAATAAAATCTTAAAAAAAATGAAAGAACACCACTGAAATAATTGTTGCAGACAAGATCCATCCATGGGTGCTAAAATTAGTAGGTGAAAGATTGATGAGAAACAATGTATTTGCATAGTCTCAACATTATCTTTCCCAAGATATTTATTAACTACAAAGGGAAAAATAGTAACTTTATGGTTGAGAAGCCTGGCAGACATCCCTGGGTTCACCAACTAATCAAAGTTAACATCACCAGTAAAATGACATAGACGTTACGTGTCTCTGAACATGCAGCACTGAGAAGGGTGCTTCTAGAGTATTTTTGCTACACTTCTGTAGCAAAGGGTAGTATTTTTGTCAAAAATGTGTAGCCTCAATAAAGGCCATATATGAAAAACTCACAGCTAACGTCATCTTTAATGGAGAAAAACTGAGAGCTTTTCTCCCAAGGTCAGGAACCAGACCAGGATGTCCATTCTCACCACTTTTATTTAACATAGTCCTGGAAGTCCTAGCCTCAGCAATCAGACAACAGAAATAAAAGGCATCCAAATCAGTAAGGAAGAAGTCAAACTGTCACGATTTGCAGATGACATGATACTCTATATAGAAAACCCCAAAGACTCCACCAAAAAACTGCTAGAACTGATACAGGAATTCAGCAACGTGGCAGGATATAAAATCAATGCACAGACATCAGTTGCATTTCTATACACCAATAATGAAGCAGCAGAAAGAGAAATTAAGAAAACAATCCCATTTACAATTGCACCAAAAATAAGATACCTAGGAGTCAACCTAACCAAAGAGGTGAAAGACCTGTACTCTGAAACTATAACACACTGATGAAAGAAATTGAAAACAACACAAAGAAATGGAAAGAATTTCCAGGCTCATGATTGAAAAAACGAACATTGTTAAAATGTCTATACTACCCAAAGCCATCTACACATTTCATGCAACCCCCATGAAAATAACAACAGCATTTTCCACAGAACTAGAACAAAAAAATCCTAAGATTTGTATGAAACCACCAAAGACCCCAAATAGCCAAAGCAATCTTGAAAAAGAAAAACAAAGCTAGAGGCATCACAATTCCAGACTTCAAATTATATTACAAAGCTGTAGTGATCTAAACAGTATGGTACTCCACAAAAATAGAATAGAAAATCCAGAAATAAGCCCACAATTATATGGTCAATTAATCTTCAACAAAGCAGGAAAGAATATCCAATGGGGAAAAGACAGTCTCTTCAACAAATGGTGCTGGGAAAACTAGGCAGCAAATGTAAAAGAATGAATCTGGATCACTTTCTCACACCATACACAAAAATAAACTAAGACCAAATAGTGTTTTTATCAGAAATGTAAAAATGGCTTAGTATGGGGGGAAGGGAAATTTTATATATATACATAAATATATATAATATTATATATGTATAATTTTGTTTTTAGATGAAGTATAGTTGACATATTATTTTACTAGTTATATTAGTTTCAGGTGTACCACATAGTTACTTGACAATTATATACATTACAAAATGTTCATCACAAGAAGTGTAGTTACCATCCGTCACCACCCGAAGTTATTACCATATAATTGACTATATATTCTATGCTGTGCTTTTCATCCCCATGACTTATTTATTTTATAACTGCAACGCCCACTAGTTCCCTGTATTTATGAGTCTATTTCTGTTGTTGTTGTTTGTTCATTTGTTTTGCTTTTTAGATCCCACATATAAGTGAAATCAGATTCAGTAGTATTTTAACAAGAGCATCCGAGATACTGACATGGGGAAATCTCTGCTGGGAGCTTCTAGAGGGTCTGAGGGTGGGATGGTGTGAGTAAATGCATCAACACCATTCAAAGGGGTGACAATTACCAGCGGTATTCCGGGGATTTCTGGGAGTTGTTAAGGGCATTCAAATTTTCTGTTCCCCTCTGAAACTTTGTGCTATGAGTTATCACAGGTAACAGCAAAATAATAATAATAATAATAATAATAATAATAATAATAATACAATTCCCTGTAACCTTTTAAAAATTTTTTTTAGTTTTAATTCCAGTATTGTTAGCATACAGTGTGGGGTTAGTTTCAGGTGTACGACAGAGTGATTCAACAAGTCTATACATCACCCAGTGCTCATTATGGTAAATGTACTCTTTATCCCCTCCTGGACACTTAGTGAAGCAAATAAATTTGAAAACCGAGGTTTTGCTTCCCTACCTGCTTGGATCTGTTCCTGATTTTAATACCAAAGACTTTCGATGAGCTAAGAGATGAGACCCACACGCACGAGATAGACCACCGACACATCCAAATAGTACTGAAAAGGCTTTGAAGCTAGAACTGCAAGCTTTATAGAAGAACGCTCAGAACCAGCAGCCTGACCCCGGACTGATTGCCGCTTGGACTGTTTGTCCCGCCAGTGTTTATATGTTGAAACCCTAACGCCCAATGCGATGGTATTAAGAGGTGGGGTCTTCGGGAGGCGCTTGGGCTTGGATGAGATCATGAGGTTGGAGTCCCCCAGTGGGATTGGGCCTTTTATTAAAAAAAAAAAAAAAAAAAGACCAGGGCGCTAAAGCTCTACCTCTTCTCTCCCATTCTCCCACCCTCCAGCACTGTTAAAGGAAGTTTTTCAAATGGAAGGGAAGTGGTCACACAGGGATACTTGGAACATCCGGAATGAAGGAAGAGCAACAGACTTGGTGAAATAGCTAGGTACATATTCTATTCCCTTGAGTTCTTTAAGATGTGCATGGTGCTTGAAAGTAAAACTCAAAACACTGTCTGGTAGGGTTTTATGTATATAGTTGTAGCGTTCTGGATCTAATCAGGGACACCAACAGTGTGGCCGAGGATAAGGAAATACCATGAACCAGCCATCTTAACAGAAGCCAAGCAGTCTCCGTCAAGGCTATGGAAGAATGATCGTGAAGGTGATTCAGAGATCCTCAGGGCTGTCACTGCCACAAAAGGCCGAGTGCCAGGTCCTGAGGCCCAGAGCAGTTTCAAAGGGTGGGACTGCATGAGAGGGGCCACCTCAGAGAGCTTCACTGTGGGCAGCACCCGGTAGGGGTGACATTGCCCCCCAAAGGGCCCACAGAGTGGAACACCGAGCCACAGAGGATTATCCTCCAGCTTTAAAGTTTACTGTTGTTTGCCCTGTTGGGTTTGGGTCTTACTTGGGACCATTACCCCTTTCTTCTTTCCTATTTCTCCCTTTTGGAATGGGAATGTCTATGGTATGCCTGCCCCACCATCGTGTTTTGGAAGCACCTGACTTGCTTGGTTTCACAGGTTCACAGCGGGAGAGGAATCTGCCTCGGGAAGAATCATATTTTGAGACTCCCCCGTATCTGATTTAGACGATATTTACATGAGACTTTGGATTTAGATTTTAGAGTGATGCTGGAATGAGTTATGACGTTGGGGGCTATTGGGATGGAATGCATGTATTTTGCATGTGAGAAGGACGTGAACTTTGGAGGACCGGGGCAGAATGCTCCAGACTGAATGTTTGTGTCTCCTCAAACTGCATCTGTTGAAACCAGTCCCCAGTGTGATTGATTTGGAGGTGAAGTTTTTGGAAGGTAGTTTAGTCAGGAGGCTGAACCTGCCATAAATGGGATTAGTTCCCTTACGAAAGTGACCTTAGAGAGCTCTCTTGCCCCTTCTGCCATGTGAGGACACAGTGAGCAGATTGCCGTCTGTGAATGAGGAAATAAAGCTCTCACCTGATGAAGAATCTTGTGAGCGACTTATCTTGGACTTCCCAGCCACCAGAACCGTGAGAAACAAATTTCTGTTGTTTATAAGCCACCTGGCCTATGATGTTCTGTTCTAGCAGCCTGTTAAAAGACAAACATTCAACCAAGTTTGAAGATCTAACTAGCTTTATAAAGTGATTCATGCCTGTGGCAACATCCCTTCTAGCAAGTAGAGGGGAGCTCTGAGGAGTTGTACAAAATGGAAGCTTTTCTTAGGAAGGCGAGTGGGTCAAGAAAGTTATTAGCAAAAGAGAAGATAGAATCGTTCCAAGCAAGGTCACCTTCCCTTGGGTGGAAGGACAAGGGGTCTTTAGGTGATTACTTCATCTTCCTTTGGGGGATAGAGAGGGTTCCTGTGACACATGACCTTATTGGTACTAGTCAGAAAATTCCTGGCTGACAGGTTAAGACTTAACATTTCTGGGGGAGGTTTAAACTGCAATCACGTTAGATATGAAGCTTGAAGTTTGTTGACTTGGCCTGGCGCCAGTGCCGGGTTTTTGTGTTGAGCAAGCTTAAACCGGGGCACCTGGCTGGCTCAGTTGGACGAGTATGCAACGCTTGGGCTCAGGGTTGTGAGTTCGAGCCCCACATGGGGTGTAAAGATTACGTAAATAAATTTAAAAAAAATCTAAACTGACTAAAACACCAGTCAAGGGCAAACTCGGCAGGAGTTCAGACCTTGTTGGAGAAGGTGTGTTTCTACCACCTGAGAGCAGGGAAGGTGGCTGGTTTAGCCAGACTTGAGCGGGGCTGAAGCGCCTGGACAAACAGGCCGCTCCCTGGAGCGGAGGCGGAGGCGGACTGATCAGCAGTGTGGGCGTGCAGCGGGCGCCTGGGTGCTGAGGAGGAGAACACAGGCAAAAGGCATGGAGGTAAAATTTCCTTACAATGTGCATTGATACATACCCAAGACAGGCAGAGTATGACAATTGTCAAGGAGGTCACAACTGCCTTCATGTTAATGCTTTGCTACAGGCAAAAAGCAACCTTAGCTTGACAATAGCCAGACCTCTAGGATCCAGACTGTCTTCTTTAACATACAAAAATCCTTTTGGAAACGTCCTTGATCTGTACACGCCCCCCCCCCAACTTAAAAGTATCTAATTAATTGCGCCTCACAATCCCAGTATAGCACAACTTTTGGCGCTGAAAATGTCTCAAGGATTCTTTCTTGATGGTCACTCCCGGCCCATCAGGGGCCAGCAGGGGCAGAAGGCCTGCAGAGGACAGGTGCTATGTGCAGAAGGGAAACTTGCGTACGAACGAACTACTCTTCCTGGTCCCTTGTACCGCAGGTGGGTTTTGCAGGGCCGGGGGTGGGGGTGGGGGTTGCAGAGTAGGAGATCTGTGTTGAGAGGGCTGTGGGCAGGTTTTTGCCAGGCTGAGGCTGCAAGGTCACAGAGAGATGGGTGTTCTGGGCCTGTGACTCAGGCAGGTTCCACTGGATGGCCTCAAAACCCACGGGAAAGACTCCTTCTTTCCCCTACACCAGAAATTGTAGGAAGCATCTTCCTTCTGTCCTGTCCCTCCAGTGAGTGAGTGCCCTCTACTGAGAAATCTTAACATTATGCTCACTTCAAAGGAGAAATGCTTGAAGGAAGTTGCCTGTTGATCATAAGCTATATATTGAAGAGTGCTTTTACAGCTGAGAGGCGACAAACTCATTAGCGACACATAGATGTAAAACATAGAGTGATAATAATACAAAGGCGAAAGCTTTCTACATTCCACATGAAGTTTTATTATTTTTTAAAGGATTTTATTTATTTATATGCCAGAGAGAGAGAGAGAGAGACACTCACAAGCAGGGGGAGTGGCAGGCAGAGGGAGAAGCAGGCTCCCCGATGAGCAGGGAGCCGGATACGGGACTCGATCCCAGGATCCTGGGATCATGACCTGAGCCAAAGGCAGATGCTTAACCGACTGAGCCACCCAGGCATCCCTCACATGAAGTTTTAAAATATGAATTCTAATCAGTCCATGAAAAGTTAACATATATTTAAATTATAGAGATACCACTAAAAATATACATTAAAAGGGATATAGTCAAAAATGTATTAGACAAATTAATGCTGAAGATATTTAAATAATTGAAAAGAAGGCAGGAGAGAAAAAAACAGGAAACAATCAGAAAAGTAATAAGTTATAAGACATAAATCCAAATATTAATAATTACATTAACTGTAAATATCCTATAAATTTTAGTGTTATTTGTTATAGTTCTGTGAAAAATGCTGTTGGCATTTTGATAGGGATTACATGAAATCTGTAGATTGCTTTGTGTAGTAGTAGACATTTTAACGATATTTGTTCTTCCAATCCATGAGCATGGAATATCGGTCCATTTGTGTTGATGAGGAGCAGAAGGCAAGCCAAGGGCAAAGCACAAAATAACACCCTCCTCCCGCCCCAGGTGGGATGTGTGTGACATTCCTCAGGCATTCCTGGCTGCCTGAGAACAAAGGAAAGAGAAAACCAATGGTTAACTGATGGAGATCACAGTCGTGCAGGACAAGAGTCTCCATCAATTTGCAACTGTCTTAATGATTTACAAGAAAAAAAAAGCAATCTCCAGAAACCTATTGACTCAATTTCCTGGAGCCCTAGCATCACCCTCCCCTCCATAGGATAGAAACTCTTATATCATCAATCACTCCTCACAACCCCAGTGCAGCTCTTTGTACCCAGGGCTCCTGTCCCCATGGTTTAATATAACCAATTTTTGCACCAAAGAGGCCTCAAGAATTCTTTCTTGGCCATCGGCTTTGGACCCCACAACTCCAGACCACATCATCAGGGTGGAAGAATGTTGTACCTATGTTCCAACAGACTCTCTGGGATCTTTAACATTACTAAAAATAGCAGAGAAGCAAACAAGCAAATCAATATATTTGGTGTTCTTGCTAGTGCCCCAACATCTGATTCCGCATGCTCTTCAGATTCGAAATGGGATCTGCTCTTTACGTTTCACTTGAGTAAACTTGGCCCCTGACGTACAAATGGACTACACATTCTAACCATCATCATTCTTCTAGTATTTGTCTATATTACAGTGTTCAAATGTGGGACCTCCAGAGTCTTGAACTGCTATGCAGCCACTGTCCTGATGATCCAACACTAAGTTGCTGCTGAAGCAATGTGAAGAATGTACATTTATCCAACCATGAACTATGTTCTCCAAACCATCATTAGATGAGTGGAAGCCAGACAATGGTTAAGATCTGAATTTCACAGAATAATGTTCTATGGTTGACCTCACCTGCCCTTGGCTAAAAAGAAAAGAGTAAAAACCTCTCTGGGATAGAAAGAGTGAAAATCAGCTCAGAGTGAGAAAGAAAAGGACAGCCTTGCTATTAATTGGGCTGGGGTGACGGGCACAGATAAAGACAAGTGCAAAGTTAACAGGAAATACTGTTTCTCCCAAAGTCATACAGCGGTTGTAGAATACCCAAAAGACACAATCTTCCCGTTACTACTGCTTTCTTATCAATGACCCCAGACCCACTTTGCTTTTTCATCTATTGCTGGGGACTTCCAACTGCTAAGATGCCCCTGCCATTATATATATAGGGATGCATCCACGTCCCCAACCCGCACATAATCCAGCTTCACTCCTGCCTTGGATTCCACCTGTGTGTCCCGCCTCTCCACCGTCGTTTGAAATCCACCGAATCCCGCCCCATTGCCAGGCACGCTCCCCATAGGATTCGCACACAGCTCTCCCAATCCCCATTGGTCCTATACCTACTCGGACACTAACCTAGAGTCCTCCGCCATCCCGCCCAATTCTAGAAAGCACGGCCCTTTTCCTCTCCCCATTGGCCAGTTTGGTTCCACTCAGGTTCGCCCTAGCCACGGAGGGGGTGGTAAAGGCAGTGCTCGGGTACTGGAGCGGCGGGAGTCTCAGGTGCGAGTCTATTCTCGGGACTAGGAAAGCTACTACTTGGGCCGGCGGTCTTTCTACGTGGAGGGCGGGGCATGCGCGACGATCTCCACGGTCGGCGAAACCGGTGGGGAGTCCTACGTGAGGGCCGGGGTGTGTGCGGTGGTCTGCATTGTGGGCGGAGCGAGCACGGCGTTCTACGGGAGGGGCGGGATGGTAACGTGGTGGGAGGGGCGTGTGTAGGCGTTCTAGGAGCGTGCAGCCCGCTCTACGTGGTGGGCGGGACATGTGGGTGGTTCTACGTAGGGGGCGGGGTTGGGGGGACGTTCTACGTGCGGGCGGAGCGAGCGGGGCGTGGGGGCGGTCTAACGTAGTGGGCGGGGCTGTGAGGTCGTTCTACGTGTGGGCGGGGCGAGTGGCGCATTCTACGTGATGGGCGGAGCGAATGGCCAGCTCTACGTGGTGGGCGGGACAAGTGGGTGGTTCTACGTAGGGGGCGGGGGGGCTGTTCCACGTGTGGGCGGGGCGAGCGGGCCTTCTACGCGGGGGCGGGACAGAGGGACGTTCTACGTAGAGGGCGGGGCGTGGGACGGTCAACGTAGTGGGCGGGGCTGTAAAGTCGTTCGACGTGGTGGGTGGGGAGAATGGCCCGCTCTACGTGTTGGGCGGGACATGTGGGTTCTACGTAGGGGGCGGGCTGTGGCGGCGTTCTACGTGAGGGCGGGGCGAGCGCCTCCGTCTAACGTGGTGGGCGGGACATGTGGGTGGTTCTACGTGGAGGGCGGGGTGTGTGAAGACGTTCTACGTGTGGGCGGGGCGAGTGGCCCGCTCTACGTGGTGGGCAGGACCTGTGGGTTTTTCTATGTGGAGGGTGGGGTGTGTGGGCGTTCTACGTGAGGGCGGGGCGAGTGGGGTGGTCTAACGTGGTGGGCGGGGCATAGGCGCACTCAGCGTGGTGCGCGGGACGTGTGGGGGCGTTCCGGGGGGCGGGGCGTGCAGGACTTTCTACATGGAGGGCGGGGCGTGTAGGGAAGGTATATATGGAGGAAGGTTTGTTCAGGGAGTTCTACGCGGAGAGTGGGGCGTCATGTAAGGGTCGGGGCGTTCATAGGCGCCCCCCCACGCCCCGCCCATTACTGTTTCTCGCGACCCCCCAAAAAGGTTGGGGGCTTCCAGAACAAGGGCTCAACTTGGGCTACCTTGTGGGCGTGTCTTTCGGGGCGAGAGCTTCACCGACTTGCGGGGTGGTTGCGGTGTTACCTAACCTTTGAGCTTGCGCTCTGGACGGACTGAGTCTCTGAAGTTTGTGGTTTGTGTAAACTTGGCCACTTTGTTTTCTTTTCCTGTCCGTGCCTCAGTTTCTTCAATTACGGCATTGAAGATGGTAGCTGTAGTTACCCCGTGACTGGTGCAGAGCATTCCAAGCTAGGCTGTGAGCGTACTAAAATGAAATGATGGGTTTTCTAGGGCAAGAAAGGGCCATCCTGATTAGGGGGAATGTAGGCAGGTGCTAACAGAAATAATATCTACAGTTGACATTCAGCCCTTAGGTGCTAGCATTGTGCTAAATACTTTCTTGAGGTTTTTTAAATCTAAGAAGGTACCAAGTGAGTATTATCATTATCCCCATTTTATCATTCTAAGGAGGGCGATGCATGACACATTCTTCCAAGTGCTGGGCCTCTGCTGAGCTCTGCCCCCTCCTATGTCACAGCCTCTTGCTTGTGAATCCTCTGCCCTCCAGGCACTAGGGATGGCGGAGTGCTCTTCCAAGGGATGGACTTGTCTTGACACTGTGGCAGTTCCTCCGGCAGCTGTGAAGGGGGTGGCTTGGCCGCAGGGACTGCACAAGAACAGGACCTGCAGGAATTACAAGGTCAGCCAGACCTGGTAGTACTCCCGTGACACAGTAAGGCCCCAGTCCATCGGCCCCTCCCAGGCCCAGCTCAGACCCGCTGCAGAGCACTGTGTGGACCTCCAACATTTACCTGCGTTATTTCATTTTCTGACCCTCCCCCAGAAAATGGATGCACTGAGCACTCCCCTTAACACTGTATCAATTATTCCATTAACTTTGTTTTACTTGATTTTGGACTTGCCCCAACTCTTGTCAACACACTTGGGATAGGATCTGGGGTCAAGTCAGAAGTCAGTCCTGCTCTAAAAAAAAACAGGGCGCCTGGGTGGCACAGTGGTTAAGCGTCTGCCTTCGGCTCAGGGCGTGATCCCGGCGTTATGGGATCGAGCCCCACATCAGGCTCTTCCGCTATGAGCCTGCTTCTTCCTCTCCCACTCCCCCTGCTTGTTCTCTCTCTCTCTCTCTCTCTCTCTCTCTCGCTAGCTGTCTCTATCTCTGTCGAATGAATAAATAAATAAAATCTTAAAAAAAAAAAGTCAGTGCCCTGCTGCCAAGCCACCCTCTACCCCTTCCTTCCTAGGGACCTGGTGGCTGCCGTGTCCTGTGCCCCTTAGGGATTCCGCTAGGCATCTGGGCTGGATTTTCACTGGTCTCCTCAGCTGGGTCTGCGCCCACCCTGCTGCTTTCCAGAAATCTGCTGTGCTTTGAAGACATCTATTCCTTTTGTCCACATGGTGAGTTTATACATTATAAAGAGCATTCATTTACAGTTGTTATTTTCATGTCTTAGGAAAAAACGGATTTAAATGCTTGTGGGCAGTCCACCACATTTAATTGGAAAATTCGCATTGTGTTCTCATATTTTAAAGATCTCTAGATATCTTAATTATGTTTCCTTTCTCGTTCCTGATTGTTTGTTTTCATCTTAATTTTATCTTAATCAAATTTGAGGGGTCTGTAGCCTCTTTTTTCCTTTTAGTGGGGTTTTGGTTTTGAGACTGGGAAACTAAAGACCTATTATCTTACACCCTCCACTCCAGACTCTTCATTCCCAGGTGTTTGCAGTTCCCTACCACGTTTATCCAGCACCTGTGCCCTGTCCCTCCCGATGTGACCACCTGGAAACGCCTTTTCCCAATCAGCCTGAGGGACATGACGCACCTTTCAAAACCACTCTTCTGCGGCTTCGCAGAATGTAAGTGTCGAGATTTCCTGGTGTTGCAGGGCTGCGGGGGTTCTTGTCTCATGGAGTCAAAGAATGAATCTCACAAACAAAAGGAGTGAAGTGAAAGCTTATTAAGTGAAGGTGAGAACAGAAAGGAAAGGAAAAGCGCTCTCTAGAGTGAGAGGAGTCCCGAATGGGTTGCCACTGAGGGCTTTTGTGGAAGGTCTTTTACAGAAAACTGAACTTGGTAAATATCTTGTCTATAACATTTGAGACAAAGGAGGTGGATTTGTAAATATTCTGAAAATAGCTCGCCTATATTTAGAACAAACAAGGTGGATTTGTTATGTTCCTTTCTCTCTGGTTAATATCTTGTCTATAACATTTCTCCACATCTGGGATTTCTGTGAGCCTGGTTATGTAGCCCCCTAGCTGTCTCTCCCTACCCTAGCCTCGCCTGTGCCTTACTCACTGGCTTTAGACCCCTCGAGGCCGGGAAATGTGTATTCTGCATTTCTGTGGCCCCAAACACCCAGGAAAACCCCAGGTATGTAACAGGAGTTCGAAAAAGTTTTGTTTTATGAATACTCAGTGGTGTATGGTTATCACCACATTACATTTTTTTAAAAGATTTTATTTATTTATTTGACAGAGATAGAGACAGCCAGCGAGAGAGGGAACACAAGCAGGGGGAGTGGGAGAGGAAGAAGCAGGCTCATAGCGGAGGAGCTTGATGTGGGGCTCGATCCCAGAACGCCAGGATCACGCCCTGAGCCGAAGGCAGACGCTTAACCGCTGTGCCACCCAGGCGCCCCCACATTACATTTTTTTAATTGGGAAGCTTTAATACACTGGGTGACTTGCTGTAAGCATCTCTTGTGCTGTTGGTCTTGCAAGTAGATATATACAAGGGCATAAATAATTGCATAGCATGATGAATTTCACAAATGAAAACATCCACATAACCATTACTGATTTCAAGGAACAGAACCTATCCTGTGTCAAAGGCCTCTAGCCAGAGACCACCAGGGACACGTGTGTGGCCGAGCAAGTTGGATTATTACTCCGTGCAGAGAGGGAGAGTGCACACAGTGTGGTGTCTCAGTAAGGGGGTGTTATAAGAGACTAGCAGGATGCGGGCGTCTGGTAGGTGATTTAGGGGGAGGATTGGAGAAGCCAGATGTGGCTCTAGATTGGGTGCTGGCAGGAAGCAGGGGTATTGGAAACCTACATGGTGGAGGGAATGAAGAGAGGCTGAAACTATAATTGGTAGAGAAGCACGAGTCACTCATATGAGCTGACAAAGGGGGCTGTTTGATCATTTTTGTGGTTTGGACAAGGTTCCTGTTTTTGTTTGTGGTCAGCCATGATGACAGATTTTGTCTTGGTCCATCATAGTCGTGGAGTGACTTGGTCTGTTTTTCTTCGGTGAGATTGTTCCGGTTCAACAGGTGAACACCAAGGCCCAGCCGTGTGGGGCCAGCTTCCTGGCCTCAGGGGCTGCCCCGTTCCCCCAGCATCCCAGAATTCCCCTCCTGTCTACCTCCAGTGACAGCCCCCACCCAAAGGTAACCATTATCCTGAGTTCTCTTAGGCTAGCTGAGTTGTGTCTGTGTTTGAACTTTAGCTAAATGGTACCACGTGGTATGTCCCCTTTTAAGTCAGCCTTCCAGCTAGCATTATCTTTATGAGGTTCACCCACATTGTTGCATCTGCCTGTAGTTCGCTTCCATTACTTTCAAGTATTCCATTCTATAGCTGTACCTCAGGACCTTCATCCATTCTGCTGCTGATTGACCTTTTCTCTTACTTGAAGTGCAATCGACATCGCATTGTGTCAGTCTCAGGTGTACCACATAATGATTTGACCTTCGCCTACATTGCAAAATGATCACAACGAGTCTAGTTACCATCCGTTACCATCCATGGTTACAAAAAATTCTTGTGATGAAAACTTTTAGGATCTGTTCTTCTGGCAACTTTCTAATATGAATTCTTTATGTTTTTCGGATATTAGCCCCTTCTCGAACATAGGAGTTGCAAATATTTTCTCCCCTTCAGTAGGTTGCCTTTTCATTTTGTTGATGGTTTCCGTTGCTGTGCGGAAGCATTTTAGTGTGATGTCCCACTTGTTGAGTTTTGCTTTTGTTGTCTTGTCTTTTGGTATCAGGCCTGGGGGTGGCCACACTGAGTTCTGTGTGCTTGTGAGTTGTGCATGCCTGTGAGACATGCTGACCTCCAGCCCATTTGGTGGTATGGAAATGGGGGCAGGTTCAAAGTTAACAGGATTCTTCTGCCCTCATTTATTCCAAAAAAAATTTGTTGTTGTTGTTGGGGCAGAGATTATTAAAGCGGGAGAACCCCAGTGGGGGGAGATACATTTCAGGAGAGAGTCAGGACCCCTGGTTCAGCTGCCCCTCCGCACCAAGGAATTCTTCCCAAGTGAAACCTGAAGGACCTAGGTTGTGAGGAGACAAATTCCATCACAGAGGGACTGCAAAAAAGAAACCAACTACTCTTTACAAATGAATATCTAAAACTTTATTATGTTTATTCTAGAGGGCAATGATTACTTGGGTCAAATATATGGAGAAGTTATTTTATTTAAAATGGGGCGCCTGGGTGGCTCAGTCGCTGGGCGTCTGCCTTCGGCTCAGGGTGTGATCCCAGGGTCCTGGGATCGAGCCCCGCATCAGGCTCCTCTGCTGGGAGCCTGCTTCTTCCTCTCCCACTCCCCCTGCCTGTGTTCCCTCTCTCGCTGGCTGTCTCTCTGTCAAATAAATAAATAAAATCTTTAAAAAAAATAAAATAAAATGTTTATACCCCCCAAATAATGCTCCTCGTCTAATATAGGCTTGACAGAGACTGAAACCAAGGGCATACCATCAGTACCAAATACACCCTTTGCAGCCAACATTAGCCATAGTGGGGGAGGGGCAGTGCAGGAGCCCGTAAAGGGGCCCAACAGTGTCTACCCCACTCATACAAAAAAGCAAAAAGAAAAAGAGCAAGATTTTTAAAAAATTTTTTTATTTATTGGGCGCCTGGGTGGCTCAGTGGGTTGAGCATCTGCCTTTGGCTCAGGTCATGATCCTGGAGGCCTGGGATCGAGCCCCACGCCGGGCTCCCTGCTCAGCGGGGATTCTGCTTCTCCCCTGCCCCTCACCCTGCTCATGCTCGCTATCTCTCAAATAAATAATTTTTTTAAAAAAATCTTTTAAAAAATACTTGAGAGAGACAGAGTGGAGGGGGAGGGGCGGGGGGAGAGAGAGAGAAGCAGACTCCTTGTTGAGCAGAAGGCAGACACTTGACTGACTGAGCCACCCAGGCGTCCCAAGAGCAAGACTTTTTTTAACTACACATCAGAACCGTTCACAGTACACAAGCAGAAGCGGTTCATCTGTTCAGCACCTGTTTTGTCTCATGCTGTCTATAGACCCATGTCCTGAACAGCGAGCTCCGCGTTCCCATCCCCCGGGTCAGAGTCTGTCATTGCCTGCTCTCGCTCACCTACCCCTGGCCTCTCGAGGTAGGACAGGCCAGAGCGACAGCATTTCCCACCTGGTTCTCAGCTGGAAAATGGAAATTTCCATCTGCGGCTATTGCACCGACCAAGGGTCACTGAAGCTTTCGCTTAAGACAGACCGCCATCCTCTGTGCCAGTGTGGCTCGCCCAGCCAGAGGTCAGAAGGGCCCAGAAGAGCCTCCGCCCACCATTTAAGTCTTTTCTGTGCTGGGCAGAGTGGCTGCAGCGACGGTGGCAGACGGACAGGAACGGTGATGGGGCACACAGGAAGGGCTGAAGGGGGGCAGCTCCAGCGCTGGCTAGGGGGGGGTCACTCTTCCAAGAGGGTGTGGGCAGAGGCTTCCCAGACTGGGGGGGCAGGGTGGATGACCCCTCAGGGAATGAGCCCCAAGAGGTCCTCTGAGTGAAGGGAGCAGAAGAGGGTGCTCCCCCCCCCAGCAGCAGAGAGAGGCTTGCCCGTGACGTGGAGGCCAGGTGGAAGGCTGCCATCGGGGGTGGGGGGGCTGCAGCTGGGCTCTTCCAGAGGAGTCCTGAGCACGTCCCGTCTCCCCAGCTGGCTCTGCCTTCCTGTGGAAAGGAGACAAAGCAGGATCAGTGGGGTCTAGGGTCAGGGTGATGGCCTTTTTGTTTGGGGGAGACGGAGGGAGGAGGTGGTAAGAGGAGGTGTCCTCAGTCACTGTCATGTTCTGGGTGGGCGTAGTCAGGGAGCTGTGCGCTGTCTCACACAGAGGGAGATGTCTCAGTATGGCTTTTGGGAACAGGGAGATGCTTCGTAGTGCCCTGGATGAATCTGGGGGCAGTAGCCCTCCTAGCAGGCGGGCATGGTCAATGAAGATGACCCCGGCGACCCACTCAGCTGCAATAGCTTCGCCTCTAGAACGATGCTGAGCTGCTTGTCTTACAGACACAGGACTACAGAGAGCGCGAAGTAAGGTAGGGTCACCAAGGGATGAAGTCGCATCCCTCCCAGTTGTGACAACCAAAGAAGTCTTTAGGCATTGCCAAATGGCCCCTGGGGGACAAAACTGACCCCAGCTGAGAACCACTAATCTAAAGAAACTATACGTTTCATGTCATCTACAATAGGAGTCAGCAAAGTTTTTCTACGAAAGGCTAGGTGGTAACCACTTGAGGCTTTCTGGGCCATGTGTGGTCTCTGTCACACCTACTCATCTCTGCCAAGGTAGCGG
This sequence comes from Ursus arctos, assembly GCF_023065955.2. Taxonomy (NCBI): domain Eukaryota; kingdom Metazoa; phylum Chordata; class Mammalia; order Carnivora; family Ursidae; genus Ursus; species Ursus arctos. Next base: position 40,216,809 of record NC_079873.1, read on the forward strand.
GAAAGGAGTCCTAGACAATTTGGATACAAACGGGCATGGCCGTGTTCTACTCAAACTTCAGTTACGCTAAAATTTGAGTTTCACAACATTTTCACATGTCCCAAAATCTTTTGACTTTTTTTTCCCCCAATCACTTTAAAATGGGAAAGCTTTCTTAGCTCACAGGCCATGCAAAAACAGGTGGCAGGCTGGGCTTCGCTCAAAGACCACAGTTGGCCAACCCTGGTCTAGCAGGTAGGGTTCCCGCTTTTCACGTAAGCTGCCCGGGTTTGCTACCCCCATCTGGGAATGTGCAAGAGCTTTCATAGAATGTTTTGTTTTGTTTTATCAAAGAAGCTTTCTAAAATCTCCCCTTGCTGGCTCTCTCTCTTCGGGTCCCAGTAAATAACACAGGGTGAAGCAGAGATGGAGCCCAGACTGATGTTCTGAATTCCCTGATTTCATAGATGGAGAAATTGTGTCGTACAAAAAACTTCCATGCAAAATTTTCAGTGAATTTTTTTTAACTTTCTAAGGGAAGTCTTTCAAAACTACGGAAAAATTGCAAGAATAAGACAGAAAAATCCAATATTACCTCTGTCCATGTTCACCAATTTTTTACTTTTTGCCCCATATCCTTTATTTTTCTCAATCTCCAGATTATTGGTTTTTTAACCATTTGATAGTAAGTTGCAGACGTTCTGACTTTTTTTTTTAGATTCTTATTTATTTAATTTATTTATTTATTTATTTATTTATTTTAAGATTTTATTTATTCATTTGACAGAGAGAGAGACAGCCAGCGAGAGAGGGAACACAAGCAGGGGGAGTGGGAGAGAAAGAAGCAGGCTCCCAGCAGAAGAGCCTGATGTGGGGCTCGATCCCAGAACGCCAGGATCACGCCCTGAGCCGAAGGCAGACGCTTAACGACTGAGCCACCCAGGCGCCCCTAGATTCTTATTTATTTGTCAGAGAGAGAGAGCATGCAAGCAGGGGGAGCGGCAGGCAGAGGGAGAAGCAGGCTCCCCGATGAGCAAGGAGCCCAATGCGGGACTCGATCCCAGGACCTGGGATCATGACCTGAGCCGAGGGCAGATGCTTCACCGACTGAGCCACCCAGGCGTCCCGGCGTTCTGACTCTTTACCTTTAAAAACTTACGTGTGAATATCTTTAGAATGAGGACATTCACGTGCATGGCCACAGGGCAGTTTTGAAAATTTTTTTAAAACCTGTTTAAAGCTTTATTGAAATTATAATGTACATCCCATACAATTCACATAGTAAGCGTCCAGTTCCGTGATGTTGAGCACATTTGCACCGTCATCACACAAACCAGTTAGAACACGTCCCTCACATCAAAAATTTCCCTCCTGCCAGGCTGCGGTCCGTCCCCATCCCTAAACCAAGGCCCCCACTGATCTATCTGCTTTCTGTCTCCATAGATTTACCTTTTCTAGGAATTTTGTGTGAATTGGATCATACTACACTCCTGCACGTGGGCTCTTTTGAGTCTGGCTTCTTTTACTTGGCAAAGCATTTTTGAGGTGCATTCCTGTTGTTACACATCGAAGTAATTCTTTTTATTTCTGAGTAGTGTTCGATTATATGAATATACCATGTTCCACGTTGACCAGGAGGTGAACGTTTGGAACACTCCCAATTTTGAATTCTATTCTCTTACGAATAATGCCGCTATGAACTTCCACATATAGGTGTTGACGTGAACACACGTTTCATTTCTCCTGGGCAAATATCTAATAGTAAACGGGTTGGTTGGATGGGAAGTATACGTTTAATTTTTCGAGAAGCTGGCAAATTGTTTCCCAAAGTGGCTGCACCATTTTACATGCCCCAGCGTCGATGCTGAGAGTTCCAGTTGCTCTGTGTGCTTGCCAGCGTTTTGTATGGTCAGTCGTTCTAACCGTATGATATAAAACGGTATCTCAGTTGTGACTTTAATTTGCATTTCCCTGTTGATGAACATCTTCTCATGTGCTTATTAAACACTTAGATGTCTTCCTGAGTGAAATGTCTATTCAAGTCTTTTCCCCATTTCTTCTTCCTTTTCTTCCTCGAATTTTTATGGAAATGCCGGTTAGTTAACACATGGTGTCATATTGGTTTCAGGAGTAGCATTTACTGATTCATCACTTACTTACATGTAACACCCAGCGCTCAGCCCAACAAGTGCCCCCCTTAATGCCCACCCCCCACCCCCCACCCCCATAACCCCTCTGTTCTCTATAATTAAGAGTCTCTTATGGTTTGCATCCCACTCTTTCCCCCCCTTCCCATACATTCATCTGTTTTGTTTCTTAAATCCCACATATGAGTGAAATCATGTGGTATTTGTCTTTCTCTGACTGATTTCACTTAGCATAATACCCTCTAGCTTCATTCATGTTGTTGCAATTGGAAACATTCATTCTTTTTTCACGGCTGAGTGATACTCCATTGTGTGTGTGTGTGTGTGTGTGTGTATGGATGGATGTATTTATATATACATATCACATCTTCTCTATCCACTCACCAGTCGATGAACATCTGGACTCCTTCTATAGTTTGACTATTGTTGATGCTGCTGCTGTAAACATCGGGGGGGATATATGCCTTCAGATCAGTATCTTTGTATCCTTTGGGTAAATACCTCGTAGTGCAATTGCTGGATCATACGGTAGCTCCATTTTTAGCTCTTTGAGGGCCTTCCATACTGTTTTCCAGAGTGGCTGCACCAGTTTGCTTTCCCACCAACAGTGCAAGAGGGCTCCCTTTCCTCCACATCCTTGCCAACATCTGTTCTTTCCTGTGTTGTTAATTTTAGCCATTCTGACACGTGTGAGGTGAGGTGTCTGTGGTTTTGATTTGCATTTCCCTGATGATGAGTGATGTTGAGCATCTTTTCATGTGTCTGTTGGCCATCTGGATGTCTTCTTTGGAAATATGTCAATTCATGTGTTCTACCCATTTCTTAACTGTATTATTTGTTTTTTGGGTGTTGAGTTTGATAAGTTCTGTATAGATTTTGAATACTAACCCTTTATCAGATTTGTCATTTGCAGATATCTTCTCCTATACTGTAGGTTGCCCTTTAGTTTTGTGGACTGTTTCCTTTGCTGTGCAGAAGCTTTTTCTCTTGGGGCACCTGGGTGTCTCAGTCAGTTAAGCGTCTGCCTTCGGCTCAGGTCATGATCCCAGGGTCCTGGGATCGAGCCCCACATCAGACTCCTTGCTCAGCGGAGAGCCTGCTTCTCCCTCTCCATCTGCCACTCCCCTGCTTGTGCTCTCTCTCTCTGTCAAATAAATAAATAAAATCTTAAAAACATGGCTAAGTCGGTACATTAAAAAAAATAAAAGAAGCTTTTTCTTTTTTTTTTAATTTTTTTAAAAGATTTTATTAATTTGATAGAGAGAGACAGCCAGCGAGAGAGGGAACACAAGCAGGGGGAGTGGGAGAGGAAGAAGCAGGCTCCCAGTGGAGGAGCCTGATGTGGGGCTCGATCCCAGAACACCAGGATCACGCCCTGAGCCGAAGGCAGACGCTTAACGACTGTGCCACCCAGGCGCCCCAGAAGCTTTTTCTCTTGATGAAGTCCCAGTAGTCCATTTTTGCTTTGTTTCTCTTGCCTCCAGGGATGTGTCTAGTGAGAAGTTGCTACAGCCGAGGTCACAGAGGTTGCTGCCTGTGTTCTATAGAATTTTGATGGTTTCCTGTCTCACATTTAGGTCTTTCATCCATTTTGAATTTATTTTTGTGTATGGTGTAAGAAAGGAGTCCAGTTTCATTCTTCTCCATGTAACTGTCCAGTTTTCCCAGCACCATTGGTTGAAGAGACTGTCTTTTTTCCATTGGATATTCTTTCCTGCTTTGTCAAAGATTAGTTGACCATAAAGTTGTGGGTCCATTTCTGGGTTCTGTATTCTTTTTTTTTTTTAAGATTTTATTTATTTATTTGACAGAGAGAGAGACAGCCAGTGAGAGAGGGAACACAAGCAGGGGGAGTGGGAGAGGAAGAAGCAGGCTCATAGCGGAGGAGCCTGATGTGGGGCTCGATCCCATAACGCCGGGATCACGCCCTGAGCCAAAGGCAGACGCTTAAGGACTGCGCCACCCAGGCGCCCCTGGGTTCTCTATTCTGTTCCATTGATCTACTTATCTATATTTGTGCCAGTACCATATTGTCTTGATGACTACAGCTTTGTGATATAGCTTGAAGCCTGAAATCATCATGGCCTCCGGCTTTGCTTTTCTTTTTCAGGATTGCTTTGGCTATTTGGGTTCTTTTGTGGTTCCATACAAATTTTAGGATTGTTTCTTCTAGTTCTATGAAAAATGCTATTGGTATTTTGATAGAGATAGCATTAAATGTGTAGATTGCGTTGGGTAGTATAGACATTTTAATAATGTTCTTCCAATCCATGAGCATGGAATGTTTTTCCATTTCTTTGTGTTGTCTTCAATTGCTTTCATAAGTATTCTGCAGTTTTCAGAGTACAGATCCTTTACCTCTTTGGGTAGGTTTATTCTTAGGTATCTTATTGTTTGGGGTGCAATTATAAATGGGATCAATTCCTTGATTTCTCCTTCTGCTGCTTCATTCTTGGTGTATAGAAATGCAACAGATTTCTGTACATTGATATTATATCCTGCAATTTTGCTGAATTCGTGTATTAGTTCTAACAATTTTTTGGTGGAATCTTCTGGGTTTTCTACAGAGTATCATGTCACCTGCAAATAGTGAAAGTGTGACTTCGTCCTTGCCAATTTGGATACCTTTTGTTTCTTTTCGTTGTCTGATTGCTGATGCTAGGACTTCCAATACTAGGTTATGTAACAGTGGCGAGAGTGGACATCCCTTTCCTGTTCCTGACTGTAGAGGAAAAGCTCTCAGTTTTTCCCCATTGAGGATGATATTAGCTGTGGGTTTTTGTATATGGCCTTTATGATGTTGAGGTATGTTCCCTCTAAACCTACTTTGTTGAGGGTTTTTATCAAGAATGGATGCGGTATTTTGTCGAATACTTTTTCTGCATCTGTTGAGAGGATCATGTGGTTTTTATCCCTTCTTTTATTAATGTGGTGTATCACGTTGACTAGATTTATGAATATTGAACCACCCCCGCAGCCCAGGAATAAATCCCACTTGACCGTGATGAATGAGTCTTCTAATGTACGGTTGGATTCAGTTTGCTAGTATGTTGTTGAGAATTTTTGCATCCACGTTCATCAGGGATATTGGGCTGTAGTTCTTCTTTTTCGTGGGGTCTTTCATTTGTGATTTTGAGGCCTTTCTCTTTTCTTTTTGATAAGTCTGGCTCGGGTTTATCAATTTTATTACTTCTTTCAAAGAATCAGCTTCTAGTTTCATTGATCTTTTCTACTGTTTTTTTGTTGTTGTTGTTGTTGTTGTTGGTTTGTTTCTATGTTGTTTATTTCTGCTCTAATCTTTATTATTTCCCTTCTCCTGGTTTTAGGCTTTATTTGCTGTTCATTTTCTAGCTTGTTTAGGTGTACGGTTAGGTTGTGTGTTTGAGATTTTTTTCTTGCTTTGTGAGGTAGGCCGGTATTGCAATATACTTCCCTCTTAGTATCACCTTTGTTACATCCCAAAGCTTTGGACTGTCATGTTTTCTTTTTCATTTGCTTCCATGTATTTTTTAATTTTTTTAATTTCCTGGTTAACCCATTCATTCTTTAGTAGGATGTTCTTTAACCTCCACGTATTTGTGGTCTTTCCACATTTTTTTTTTTTTTGTGGTTGACTGCAAGTTTCATAGTGTTGTGGTCTGAAAATATGCATGGTGTGATTTCCATCTTTTTGTACTTGTTGAGGGCTGATTTGTGACCCAGTATGTGATCTGTTCTGGAGAATGTTCCATGTGCACTCAAAAAGAATGTGTATTCTGCTGCTTTCGCTTGAAATGTTATGAATACATCTGTTAAGTCCATTCAGTCCAGTGTGTCATTCAAAGCCATTGTTTCCTTGTTGATTTCCTGCTTAGATGATCTGTCCATTGCTGTAAGTGGGGTGTTAAAGTCCCCTACTATCATTGTGTTATTAGCAATGAGCTTCATGTTTGTTATTAATTGATTTATATATTTGGGTGCTCCCAAGTTGGGGGCATAAATATTTATAATTATTGGATCTTCTTGATGGGTAGACCCCTTAATTATGATATAATGCCCTTCTTCATATCTTATTACATCTTTGTTTTAAAATCTAGTTTGTACGATGTAAGTATGGCTACTCTGGTTTTTTGTGTGTTGTTGTTTTTTTTGTTTTGTTTTTACATCCATTAACATGGTAGATGGCTCTCCATCCCCTCACCTTTGATCTGCAGGTGTCTGGAGGTCTAAAACGTAGCCAGCATATAGATGGGTCTTTTTATTTATTCTTATTCATTCTGATACTCTGTGTCTTTTGATTCAAGCATTTAGTCCGTTTACATTCGGAGTTTTTATTGACAGATCTGCATTTAGTGCCGTTGTGTTACCTGTAAAGTTGGTGTCTCTGGTGATGTTCTCTGTTCCTTTTTTTTTTTTTAAGATTTTGTTTATTTGACAGAGAGAGAGCAAAGTAGGAGAAGCAGTAGGCAGAGGGAGAGGGAGAAGCAGACTCCCTGCTGAGCAGAGAGCCCGATGTGGGACTTGATCCCAGGACCTTGGGATCATGACCTGAGCTGAAGGCAGCCACTTTTAATGACTGAGCCACCCAGGCACCCGTGTTCCTTTCTAGTTTTTGTTGCTTTTGGTCTCTTTTCCCCCTACTCAAAGAGTCCCCTTTAATATTTCTTTTAGGGCTGATTTAGTGGTCATGAACTCCTTTAGTCTTTTTTCTGGGAAAGTCTGTATCTCTCCTTCCACTCTGGATGACTGCCTTGCTGGGTAGAGTCTTCTTGGCTGCATATTTTTCCCATTTAGCACATTGAATATATCCTGCCACTGTGTTCTGGCCTGCCAAGTTTCTGTGTGAGATCTGCCATGAATCTGATCTGTCTTTCCTTGTAGGTTAAGGACTTCTTTTTCCCTTGCTGCTTTCGGGATTTGTTCCTTGTCTGTGTATTTTATGAATTTGACTAAGGTAAAGTCTTGGCAATAGCCGGGTTTTATTGTATTTAATGGGAGTTCTCTGAGCTTCTTGGATTTCAATGTCTGTTTCCTTCACCAGATTAGGGACGTTTTCCGCTTTAATTTGCTCAAATAAACCTTCTGCTCCATTTTTTTTCTCTTCTTCTTCTGGGACTTCTATGATATGAACGTTATTATTCTTTAAGGAATCCTTTGTTCCCTCGGTCTGCATTCGTGATCTGATACCTTTCTTTCCCTCTTTTTTCCAGCTTCATTATTTTCCATAATTTTATCTTCTGTATCACTGACTTGTTCCTCTGTCCACCCTCGTGGTCACTGCATCCAGTCAGTTTTGCACTGCGGTTATAGCATTCTTTATTTCAACCTAATTTTTAGTTCTTTTATCTCTGTAGTAAGGGATGTTCTAGTTTCTTCTATGCTTTTCTCAAGCCCAGCTAGTATCCTTATGATTATTGTTTTAAATCCTAGTTCAGACACCTTACTTGTATCTGTATTGATTAAATCCCTGGCCTTCCCGTTCTTTCTTTTGGGATGTATTCTTCTATCTTGTCATTTTGTCTGGGCCCCCATTTTGTGTGTGATTGTTAGGAAAGCCTGTTGCATTCCTGTTCCTGAGAGTACTGGCTATATTAGAAAGAAGTCCTGCACTGTCTGGGGCCTGGTGCTTCAAGAGGTGTTTCGGAGTGTGCACCCTACTGTTGTGTTTTGGCTGCTTCTTCCCTCAGATCAGTCCTCCGCCGAGTTTCTCCTGGCCTGCAGTGGGGGCTGTTTGGACCTTGTTCACTATGTGGCAAGTTCACTATGTGGCAAGTTCAAGTTTTAACTAGGTGTGTTTTGGTCTGCTTATTAAGAGAAGCTAGATTCTGGGGCGCCTGGGTACTTCCATCATTAAGCGTCTGCCTTCGGCTCAGGGCGTGATCCCAGAGTGCTGGGATCGAGCCCCACATCAGGCTCCTCCGCTGGGAGCCTGCTTCTCCCTCTCCCACTCCGCCTGCTAGTGTTCCCTCTCTCGCTGGCTGTCTCTCTCTCTGTCAAATAAATAAATAAAATCTTTAAAAAAAAAAAGAAGCTAGATTCTATTTCCCCTAGAGCTGAAGTTGTGCAGCGTTCTATGATTGATAGACTTGGTGCGTGCGAGGGGTTTGTGCTGGTCTTCTGGGGGAAGTGCCTGCTTCGCTGATTCTCAGGCAGACTTCCACTTACAGAGCTTGGGGCTTGGTGTACATGGCTCTAGCCTCCACTGGGGGGCACTGTGTTCCTCACTGAAGTTGCTCAGTGCTGATCGAGGGGGCAGGGGACTGGCCTCACCCTGCTGTCTTATGCTTGAGTGGGGAGTTCGTGCCCAGCACTATTCGGAAGCCCTCGCAGAAGAGCACGCAGTCTCCCCTCTTGTGTCCCTAGCTTCCGTCAGATCCCGGCCTTCACCCTGTGTGTGTCAAGCTGTCTCCCTGCCAGGTGGCACAGTACTCCTTTGTCTTATCTCAGGTGCACCACCAGGTTGCAAAACTCCAAATTTTAGGGACCCGCATGGTGCAACCTCTCACTGATCCTCTGGGGGAAGGCCTTGCCACACCGCGGCCAGTGCCGGTTTGCGCCAGAAAAGCAGTGCCACGGCCGCACGGCAGTTCAGAGTGAATGGTAACGCATAGCAGAAAGGTTGCCGCCCTCAGCAGGTATCTCTGTTCCTATGCTAGGGAACAGGGCATCACATGGGCGCGCGCCAGCTCTTTGGTCCCCAGAAAGCCTGTGCCACCTCTCCCAGATGCATTCCAAGAAGGGCAAGCGTTTCTTTCCATGTGACCCAAGGGCTCCTCAGAGGATCGGGGCAGGCATGCACGCAGTGCCGCACGACTTCGAAAACTTAAGACTTTGAGTTCCACTGCTTATAAAAACTTTAGTCAGCCCTTCCCCTTTTCCCAGTCAGTGGTCTGGGGGAAGAGTTTTTCTTGTGCGATCCCCTGCGCACTGCTTTCTCTCTCTCCTCTCTCCATGATCAGGGCTCCCTCCCCTCTCCAGCACCCACAGTTCTTTTCTCCCCCAAATCAACCTTTCGCAGCTCCTACCTTCCACGATGGGGCTGTTTTTCTACCTCTAGACGTGCAGTTTGCTTTCTCAGTCCTCAGATTAATTCCTTATTTAATGTTCAGAGTGTTCAGAATGATTTGATATTTATCCAGCTGTGTTTGAGGGATGAGGCAAGCTTAGGGGTCCCCTTACTCCTCCACCATCTGAAGTCCTCCCCATTTCCCCATTTTTTTATTAGGTGGTTTGCCATCTTCTTGCATTATAAGGGCGTGGGTTGTTTTTTTTTTTGTATATTCAGGGTGTAATTCCTTATGCAACATATGATTTACAAATATTTCCTCACAGTCTGTGGCTGGTCCTTTCATTTTCTTAATGATGTTTTGCCCCTCCACGCCCCTCGCTCTCAAAAAAATTGAGTCTTCCTGGGGCGCCTGGGTGGCACAGCGGTTAAGCGTCTGCCTTTGGCTCAGGGCGTGATCCCGGCGTTCTGGGATCAAGCCCCACATCAGGCTCCTCTGCTGGGAGCCTGCTTCTTCCTCTCCCACTCCCCCTGCTTGTGTTCCCTCTCTCGCTGGCTGTCTCTACCTCTGTCGAATAAATAAATAAAATCTTTAAAAAAAATTGAGTCTTCCACTCCATGAGAATAGCATATCTCTCCATTTTTTAAAAGATCTTATTTATATTAGTAACGTGTTGCATTTTTAAACGTATGGGTCTTGCATTCCTTGTGTCAAATTTATTCCTAAGTATTTTATTCTTTTTCATCCTATTATAAATGGAATGCCTTTCTTAATTTTCTTTTTACATTGTTGCTAATGTGTAGAGAGCAACTGATTTTATGTACTGATCTGTTATGCTATGACCCCGCTAGACTCACTGATCAGTTCTAGTAGATTTTTTTCTTATTGTAGATAATTCAGGATTTTCTGCAAAAAGATCATGTCTGAATAAAAACAGTTTTACTTCTTCTTTTCCAATACGTAAGTCTTTAATATCTTTTTCTTACTATATTGGTTGAAATCTCCAATACAATGTCGAGTAGAAGTGGGGAGAACAGATACTCTTGCCTTTTTTCTAATCTTAGGTTACAAACATTCTGTCTTTCACCAGCAAATGTACGATCAGCTGCAGGTTTTTTTGGAAGTCACAATTTATAACATTGAGGAAATTGTCCTCTATTTCTAGTTCGTTGAGGCTTTCACAAATGAAAGGGTGTTGAAATTTGATAAGTGCTTTTTCCATGTCTGGGGGGATGATGGTCATGTGGGTTTTGTCTTTTTTCTTTTTAAGATTTTATTTATTTATTTGACAGAGAGACACAGCAAGAGGGAACACAAGCAGGGGGAGTGGGAGAGGGAGAAGCAGGCTTCCCGCCGAGCAGGGAGCTGGATGCAGGGGCTCTATTGCAGGGCCCTGGGATCATGACCTGAGCCGAAGGCAGACGCTTAACGGCTGAGCCACCCAGGCGCCCCTGGTTTTTGTCTTTTATTCTGTTAATATGGTGCATCTCATTAATGGATTTATTGGAAGTTTATAATGGGTTCAAGGGATTTCAGGGCTGATCAAGGAAAAAGATGTGGCCATAGACTAGCAGTAGCCTACGACCAGCTTTAAAAAGATGCTTTGAAATCGTGCATGCAAGGGGATGTCCCTCACAGCTGGAGACCTTCCAAAGGGCCACACCATTCTGAAGGGGAGGAGGACAAGGCAACTCCCAGGCAAGGGGCATCGAGAGGGGACTTACGTGGCATGATAGGGAGTCTCTTTGTTAAAGAGTTCTGAAGGGTAGCAGTGGTTTGGGGGCTTTTGTAGACCTTGGATTTCTGTTATCTGTGGCTAGCAAATTTTGCCTGCAGTTTTGTAGGTATACAAAGCAGACGGGCTTGCATACAAATGGCTAACAGACACATGAAAAAATGTTCAAAATCATTAGCCATCAGGGAAATTCAAATCAAAACCACATTGAGATACCACCTTACGCCAGTTAGAATGGCAAAAATTGACAAGGCAAGAAACAACAAATGTTGGAGAGGATGTGGAGAAAGGGGATCCCTCCTACATTGTTGGTGGGAATGCAAGTCGGTACAGCCACTTTGGAAAACAGTGTGGAGGTCCCTCAAAAAATTAAAAATAGAGCAACTGCACTACTGGGTATTTACCCCAAAGATACAGACGTAGTGAAGAGAAGGGCCACATGCACCCCAATGTTCATAGCAGCATTGTCCACAATAGCTAAATTGTGGAAGGAGCCGAGATGCCCTTCAACAGACGAATGGATAAAGAAGATGTGGTCCATATATACAATGGAATGTTGCTCAGCCGTCAGAAAGAACGATTACCCAACATTTGCAGCAACATGGACGGGACTGGAGGAGATTATGCTGAGTGAAATAAGTCAAGCAGAGAAAGACAATTATCATATGGTTTCACTCATTTATGGAACATAAGAAATAGCAGGGAGATCGGTAGGAGAAGGAAGGGAAGAATGAAGGGGGGTTAACAGAAGGGGGAATGAACCACGAGAGACTGTGGACTCTGGGAAACAACCTGAGGGCTTCAGAGGGGAGGGGGTGGGGGACTGGGATAGACCGGTGATGGGTAGTAAGGAGGGCACATATTGCATGGTGTAGTGGGTGTTATACGCAAACAATGAATCATGGAACATTGCATCAAGAACTAAGGATGTACTGTATGGTGACTGACATAACCTAATAAAAAATTAAAAACTAAAAAAAGCAGACAGACTCTAAATGGCTTAAAATCTGCTTCTTGAGGCTATATTTAAAACACATGGATATGTAAGCATTTGGCGCCAATGACTTTTGAGCTAATGATACTGACCTTTTGCAAAAAAGTAGACAACATAGGACCAATATACAGGGACTGTCTTTTGCTCATTTATATAACAATCCATCCTCTGTCCCTGTGTTGTCTTATAACAAAAGTTGTAATTTATTTCTTTTTTTAAAGATTTTTATTTATTTGAGAGAGAGAGAGAACAAGCAGGGGGAGCAGCAGGCAGAGGGAGAGGGAGAAGCAGACTCCCCGCTGAGCAAGGATATCAATGTAGGACTCGATCCCAGGACCCTGAGATCGTGACCAGAGCCGAAGGCAGACACCTAACTGACTGAGCCAGCCAGACATCCCTGTAATTTATTTCTTAACACATGAGTTCGGGGGCAGTGTAAAGCATCCTCAAGACCCGGAATTCTATGAAGGCACAAACTAAAAATGCAAAGCCCCTTGACAGCCAGTGGATTTAGTGGGGGAAATCAGGAGAATCCGAAAAGATTTTTATTTGCGCAATGTTTAGTCAACAGGGTAATATGGCCTTTATGGTGCGTATCCCTGACTATTAGTGAAATGTGGCGAGTGTTACCCACCTGCATGCAGAAAGACGAAGTGGCAAGTATGCAGAACCCCTCACCCCACCGCACCAAGCAACCAATAAGCAATTTAGGGCTGTGTGGTTATCTAACACCGTGGCCACTAAACTACAGTAAGATTCAGCCAAGAGTTCCAGTCCTTGGGCTGTTTGTTTAATGTGTGTGGACATAGCTACCTGTGTGACTTTGCATTCCGGGTCCCAAACCCCAAATGTATACAGTCGCACTGCCCCCAAAATTAGTGACTGTGGAGTGGCTAGAACAAGAGGGGCTATTTGAGAAGCTCATTTGCAGTGATGGAGAGTGGTGGCCAGCATGATTTGTGGGAGCAAGTCCTTGGGGGGTTCTGCCGCTGAGTAAAAATCTACTGGAATTTTCAGCCAAGGCCAAGTACGTGAAATATTGTTCTGTGTTGGATGAGAGCGAGCTTATGATGGAGGAAGCCAATTGATGGCCTTACAAACCCACTGGGTTCCTCCTGCTGCCTGTATTCTCTATTTTCCTGTAAAGATTAGGTTTGTATGGCTCTACCGAAGTTCCGGGGAGTGTTAATGGAAAGATAGACTGTTGCAGTCAAACAGCTTTGCACTTGGTCATGGGCACAGCTCACGGTTGGCCACATACTTCTGTGCGATTGGCCTCTGGGTATTGTTGCTGGATGTTGACGGGTACAGGAATAGGCTTATCTTGACAAAAGAAGTTTATGGAGGAGCTTGGCCTGGTGGTCATTATGCTCCGCGAACAAAAATCAGGTCGGCAGAAGCAAGTGGAGCATGCGGTGAAATGTGCCATCTTGTGGCTGCTTGTGGCAAAGGCAGCATGCAGCTTTGGTCTGGTGGGTCAGTCGTTTCTTCCAACTTCTTCTTTTTTTTTTTTTTTTAAAGATTTTATTTATTTATTCAACAGAGATAGAGACAGCCAGCGAGAGAGGGAACACAAGCAGGGGGAGTGGGAGAGGAAGAAGCAGGCTCATAGCAGAGGAGCCTGATGTGGGGCTTGATCCCATAACGCCAGGATCACGCCCTGAGCCGAAGGCAGACGCTTAACCGCTGTGCCACCCAGGCGCCCCTCTTCCAACTTCTTCTGACACGGGTGCGCTGGCGCTTGGGTTTCCTGCTGGTTGCCAGTAGTGAGGAGCACGGGTGTGATTCCAGCGTGGGGGGTAAAATGCCGGTGCTCGCAGCAGTTCAAAAACACGAGCTATTAATTTACCACACACCACATTATGTCATGAGCTAGGTACTCACATCTGAGACCCTTACAGGGAGGGACCAAATTCTTTCCAAACTAGACATTAATTGTATTATACATTTGGCCAATTTCTGTCTCTCTCTTTTAAAAGATTTTATTTATTTCTTCGAGAGAGAGAGCGAGCACAAGCAGGGGGGAGAGGGAGAAGCAGATCCCCCACTGAGCAGGGAGCCCGACTCGGGACTCGATCCCAGGACCCTGGGATCATGACCCGAGCCGACGGCAGACGCCCAACTGACTGAGCCGCCCAGGTGCCCCTTTCTGTCCCTTTTTATCGTGACTTTGTTGTGTTGGTGTAGAAGACCACCTGCTCCATCACTTCCGTTCTAGGGGACATTTTTCTAGGACCGACTCAGAGGGTGCCCCTTGGAAGAGGGTGATGTGACTTCGCCAGTACATTTCCTCCCAGGTTAGCCTTGCCGCTAACCGTTGGATTGTCGTTTCTATCTGCTCTATGGTGGGATTGTGTACATTGTTTTTAAGGATTCCCCCAGAAGGGTGACCATCTCACTCAAATATTTCTGAAGGCGTCTGATGGTCTTGGTGGGCCCAGCAAACGTTAGAGTAGCCGTAAGCAAGTCGATGTGGATTCGGGCGGAAAGACTCCCACGCGGGGAGCACTTAGATTTCTCCATGGGATCATATGTGGGTTTTGTGGGGCTTGTCCTCGCTGTGACTCCGAGGAGCGCTGCCGGTTCACCATGGCGACTAATGAATGCTGCGATTGCTGCAGAGCCTGCTTCGGCCAAGTGTAGTGTCAGCTTGCCCTTGGCGTTGTGAGGGAACGTTAGGAATTCCCGAGCGGATTGTAGACTCTGGCATTTTAGACAGGCTTTGACTCAGGTACGATGATTTTATTTATTTATTTGACAGAGAGAGGGAGCACAAGCAGGGGGGAGTGGGAGAGGGAGAAGCAAACCCCCTGCTGAGCAGGGAGCCTGATGCGGGGCTCGATCCCAGGACCCTGGGATCATGACCTGAGCTGAAGGCAGATGCTTCAACGACTAAACCACCCAGGCACCCCTGTACTTTTGAACTTGAGGGACCATTGTTCTCTCAGGAGTCCTTGTTTTAAAATACCATTGTTTCTCCAACAATTGTCGGAGAGGATGTGGAGGAAGGGGATCCCTCCTACCTCGTTGGTGGGAATGCAAGTTGGTACAGCCACTCTGGAAAGCAGTGTGGAGGTCCCTTAAAAAGTTAAAAATTGAGCTACCCTATGATCCAGCCATTGCACTACTAGGTATTTACCCCAAAGATACAGATGTAGTGAAGAGAAGGGCCATATGCACCCCAATGTTCATAGCAGCATTGTCCACAATAGCTCAATCGTGGAAGGAACCAAAATGCCCTTCAACAGATGACTGGATTAAGAAGATGTGGTCCATATATACAATGGAATATTACTCAGCTATCAGAAAGAACGAGTTCTCAGCATTTGCTAACATGGACGGCACTGGAGGAGATAATGCTAAGTGAAATAAGTCAAGCAGAGAAAGACAACTATCATATGGTTTCACTCATTTATGGAACATAAGAAGTAGGAAGATCAGTAGGGGAAGGAAGGGAACAATGAAGGGGGGGTAAACAGAAGGGGGAATGAAGCATGAGAGACTATGGACTCTGGGAAACAAACTGAGGGCTTCAGAGGGGAGGGGGGTGGGGGAATGGGATAGGCTGGTGATGGGTAGTAAGGAGGGCACGTATTGCATGGTGCACTGGGTGTTATACGCAACTAATGAATCATGGAACTTTACATCAAAAACCAGGGATGTACTGTATGGTGACTAACATAATTTTAAAAATATTAATATAATAAAAATACCATTATTTCTTTCTATGATAGCTCTTGCTGTAGGATGACAGGGTAGCTGGAAAAATCTAAGCTATGCTATTTTTTTTACTGAGGTATAATGGACATATTAGTTTCAGGTATATAATGTAATGATTCAATATTTTTATACATTATGGAATGATCAGCACAAAAGTCTAGCTAACATCCATCACCATACATTGTTAAGGACTTTTAGGATTTACTCTCTTAGAAGCTTTCAAACATGCAATATACTATTATTAACTGTAGTTACCATGGTGGACATTGCATCCCTGGGACTTATTTAGCTTATAACTGCAAGTTTGTGCCTTTTGACTGCTTTCACCCATTTGCCCACCTCACAGCCCTGGCCACTGGCAGCCATCAGTCCGTTCCCTGTGTCTATGAGCTTGGCTTTAGTTTTGGGGGGTTTTAAATTTTGAACATATAAGTGAGATCATATGGTATTTGTCTTTCCCTGAGTTATTTCATTTAGAATAATGCTCTGGGGACACCTGGCTGGCTCAGTCAGTAGAGCATACAACTTTTGATCTCAGTGTCATGAGTTCAAGCCCCACGTTAGGCGTAGAGCTTACATATATACATACATAAATCAGGATAATGCTCTGAAGGTCCATCCATGTTGTTGCAAATGGCAAAATTTCATTCTTTTAATGTCAGAATAGTATTTTTTGTATATATACCATATTTTCTTTATCCATTCATTTATCAGTAGTCAGTTTGTTTCCGTATGTTATTTATTAAAAATAGTGCTACAGGGGCACCTGGGTGGCTCAGTCGGTGAAGCGTCTGCCTTCAGCTCAGGTCATGATCCCAGGGTCCTGGGATCGAGTTCCGCATCGGGCTCCCCTGCTTCTCCCTCTGCCTGCAGCTTCCCCTGCTTGTGCTCTCTCTCTCTCTTTCAAATAAATAAATAAAATCTCTAAAAAATAGCATTGCAATGAACAGGGGAATGCGTATACCTTTTTCAATTTTTGATGGTTATATTACTTTTATATTTTTGTTTTAATCTTTTTTCTTTTCTTTTTTTTTTTTACTTCAGTATAGTCGACACACAGTTACATTACTTTCAGGTGTACAACGTAGTGATTCAACAAGTGTGTACGTGATGCTGTGCTCCCCGCAAGGGTAGCTCCCATCTGTCAGCATACAGCGCTGGTACGATACCAGCCTACTTCCCTATGTTGTGCCCTTTATTCTTGGGACTTATTTCATAACCGGAAGCCTGTACCTCCCCCTCCCCCTTCGCCCATTTTGCCCATCCCCCCACCCCTCTGGTAACCATCACTTTGTTCTCTGTGTTTATAGATCTGATTCTGCCTTTTGTTTGTGTGTTTATTCATTTGCATGTATCTTTTTGCGTTTGTGTTTTTCTTCGGATAAATAGGAGTGGAATTCCTGGATTATGTGGTAGCTCTGTTTTTACTTCTTTTGAGAAACCTCCATACTCTCTGGCACGGGAGCTGCACAAATGTACACTCCGACCAACAGTGCCCAAGGGTTATCTTTTCTCCACATCGTCACCACCCTCGCTGTTATTTCTTATCTTTTCTACAACTGCCATTCTGGCAGATGTGAAGCGGTATCTCATTGTGGTTTTGATTTGAATGTCCCCGATGGTTAAGGATGTTGAGCATCTTTTCATGTCTGTTGGCTATCTTGTATATCTTCTTTGGGAAAATGTCTATTCATGTCCTCTGCTCATTTTTGATAGGATTGGGGTTTTTTTGGTGTTGAGTTGTATGAGTTTTTTGTATGTCTTGAATACTAACCCTTTATCAGATATGTCATTTGCAAATATCTTCTCTCATTCAGCAGGTTGCCTTCTTGTTTTGTTAATGGTCTGTTTGTTTCTGTTTTTGCTGTACTAAAACTTTTTATTTTAGTGTAGTTCTTTTTTTAAAGATTTTTATTTATTCATTTGACAGAGAGAGAGACAGCCAGCGAGAGAGGGAACACAAGCAGGGGGAGTGGGAGAGGAAGAAGCAGGCTCCCAGTGGAGGAGCCTGACGTGGGGCTCGATCCCGGAACTCCAGGATCACGACCTGAGCCGAAGGCAGACACTTAACGACTGAGCCACCCAGGCACCCCTATTTTAGTGTAGTTCTAATAGTTTAATTTTGCTTTTGTTTTTCCTTGCCTTAGGAGACATATCTAGAAAAAAATATTGCTCCAGCCAGTGTCAGACAAATCACTGTCTATGTTATCTTCTAGGATTTTTATGGTTTCAAGTCTTACATTTAGATCTTTAATCCATTTTGAATTTATTTTTGCATAGGGTGAAAGAAAGTGGCCCAGTTTCATTCTTTTGCATGTTGTCCAGTTTTCCCAGCACAGCTAACATCCTGCTCAGTGGTGAAAAACTGAGATCTTTTCCTCTAAGTTCAGAAACAAGACCAGGATGTCTACTCTCATCACTTTTATTCAACATGGCACTGGAAGTTCTAGCCACAGCAGTCAGTCAGACAAGAAAAGGAAATGTGGTATTCATATTGTAAGGAAGAAATGAAACTGTCACTATATTCAGATGACATACACATAAAGAAACCTAAAGACTCCACCAAAACACCACTAGAAGTAATAAATTTAGTAAAGTTTCAGGATACAAAACTAATACCCAGAAATTAATACGGTCTCTGTACACTAAGAATGAGTAGCAAAAAGAGAAATTAAGAAAACAATTGCATTTAACAAAAAATTGCTCTTGCTACTGCACCAAAAAGAATAGCATGGGTAGGAGTAAACTTAATCTAAGAGGCAGAAGACCTGTAGATACGCCTTGCTCATGGGTTGAAAGAATTAATATTGTTCAAATGTCCAACTACCCAAAGCAGTCTATAGATTTGACACAATCCCTATCAAAATACCAACAGCATTTTTCACAGAACTAGAACAAATAATCCTCAAATTGTTTTTAAAGACTTCATTTATTTCAGAGAGAGAGATAGTGTGAGAGAGAGCAGGAGCAGGGAAGGGGGGCAGAGGGAGAAGCAGGCTCCCTACTGAGCAGGGAGCCAGATGCGGGGGCTCGATCTCAGGACCCCAGGATCATGACCTGAGCCGAAGGCAGACGCTTAACTGACTGAGCCACCCAGACGCCCCAAATCATCCTAAAATTTGTATGGAACCACAAAAGACCCTGAAAGCCAAAGCAATCTTGAAACAAAGAACAAGGCTGGAGGCATCACAATTCCAGATTTCAAGGTATATTATAAACCTGTATTAATCAAAACAGTATGTTAGTGGCAAAAAAAAACAAATAGACACATAGATCAATAGAACAGCCTAGAGAGCCCAGAAATAACCCCACACTTATATGACAAAGGAGGCAGGAATATACAATGTGGAGAAGAGTTGCCTTTTCATTTCGTTGATGATTTCTTCTTTTTTTTTTTCTGAAGCTTTTCGCTTTATGTAGTCCCACTTGTTTATTTTTGCTTTTGCTGCCTTTGCTTTTGGAGTCAGATCCAAAAAAATCATCACCAAGACAGATGTCACAGAGCTTCCCGCCTCTGTTTACTTCTAGAAGGGTTATGGTTTCAGGTCTTACATTCAGGTCTTTATACCATTTTGAGTTAATTTTTAGGGACAGTGTAAGATAGTTTAATCTCCTTATTTTGCATGTCACTGTACAGTTTCCTCAAGACCATTTATTGAAGAGACTTCCAGCATTTGGTGCAATCCCTACCGGCTCTGTTCTCTGCCATGACAGCTCCCCTGTTACCAATCCATTTTCATAAACTTCTGATGCCCAAATGCCCCAACCACTCATGGACCCACTGATAGAAGGGCTAGGTGGGCTCCTCCCCGAAGTATGGAGATTCCCCTTCCTTCCAGAGGCTTACCTCCTTTGGTATGTGGTTAATTCGTCAGCTTTGGCATCGTAGCGTGCCTCCTCTGTGTCTTGTCTGGTGTGAGCTGAGCTCTGGTGCACCCAGATCATTAGAGTGGAAGCCCGTGTCGCCGTTGTCTCCGCATCTCTGTGTTCCGACTGTCTCGGCTTACGTTTTCCGGCCCTGATTTTGTCCAAGTCCCAACTAAGTACTTAGCCCAGTAGTCACAGACCAGGAGGCGGTACACTGTGAACCTCGCACAAGTGCTTGTCAAGGGTATACTCTAGGAGTGTTACACACAGCTCAGCCCATTGGGCACTTTGGTCTCCACCCCATGTGGACTCTGGACTATTTGAATAGGGGGTGACAGCCTACAGCTGTCCATTTTCTGGCCCCTTCTACTCCCTGCTCACTCCATTGGTAAAGGAAGACCATTGCTTCTCTTGTTTTGCGAGTGCTGACCGTCCTCTCTGTTGTCCCCATGGAGCAGGGGCAGAGGCATTTCTGGCTTTGGGGCAAGTCACCCTCGGTGGGAGTATATGAAGCCGTTTCCTCGTGGAGTTTGTAAAGCTCCAGGAGGGCCGGGTATAACTTGACCCTGTAGATATCACTTCCATTTTAACGATGAAGTCTCTGTTGCTGATCTGACTTCACAGGGAGCCTTTTCCATTATGTAGCACATACTAGAAATCCTGATCTGTGGGGGAACTCGCTTTGCCCCAGAAAGTGCCTGCTTCCAGAACTGCCCAGTATGCTGCCGGGAGTTGCCTCTCCAGTGGCAAACACATTTGGGCTGAGACTGGGAGCTGATTACAGTAAAGGTCCGTGGGTAGGAGTTTGCCTGTTCATTTGGTCCAGAGGCCCCAGGAAGCAAATTTTGGTGGCAGAAAATTCTAATTGTATGTCCTGCCCTCAGGGCACTAGTGGGAAAGCTGAACTGAATAACCTCCTTTAGTTTATCTAGTGCCTCTGGTCACTCAGGTGCCCACTGACTATGGAAGACAGACTTATGGACTACCCAGTAGACGGGGCCTAGCAAATGGTATGGGTGAAGAGTGTGTTGGCATCAAAATCCAAACTTCTAGCAAATGTCAAGCCTCCTTACAGATGTGGGAGGTTGGAACACTAGGAGATTTTCTTTTACCAGATTGGGAAGAGTTTACCCTTTTTTTAAAAGATTTTATTTATTTATTTATTTATTTATTTATTTGACAGAGAGAGAGCACAAGCAGGGGGAGCGGCAGGGAGGGGGAGAACCAGGCTCCCGCTGAGCAGAGAGCCTGATGGGGCACTCGATCCCAGGACCCTGGGATCATGACCTGAGCCGAATGCTTAACTGAGCAGATGCTTACCTGACTGAGCCGCCCAGGCATCCCATAGTTTACCCTTTTCAGTTCTGAATGTAGCCCCACATTTAACAGAGTAGAAGGACCTTATAGGGTACCTTATACCTTCTGGAGTGGGGCAATGGCCTATCCCCTCTCAGGAAGGTATTTACTCACCGTTGTGGGTCTGTGAGACAGAGTCGTGGCTAGGTCCAGTGAAGAGGATGGCATCCATGTAATGCCAAAGGCATGTTTGGTAGGAGCGAGGGGCAGCCATGTAGGTCCTGTCAGCAAAACCCATGTACAATGGCGAGACTATCGAAGTCCCCCACAGGCAACCAGGAAAAGGTCTATTGTTGACCCTCAAAGGTGAAGGCAGATTGTGGTCAACTCTCCTGTGAGGTTTTCACTGAACGGAACATGTTAGCCAAGCCTGTAACTCCACACCATTTACCCGTGTTATTTTGAATGTTGTTCGCTGAGGAGGTGATATCTAGTAGAGGAGCTCTAGTAAAGGAGAAGCCTTGTTTAGTCCTCTGTAATCTGTAATTAGCCCCCACTCACTAGTAGTGGCTGGAAGCACAGGCTGACAGGGAACGGAATGGTGAGACGGTACTTGGACTATGCCAGCCATGACAGGACATCATCCTTCAGTGCCTTGCTGTAATTGTTACTGTGGTGTGTTTACCACCCACACCAGTATGGGAACATTAACTGGTTATTGGTGCCCACCAATAGCGTACAAGCCTTAGGTTGTTACTCACTGATGACTGAGGTCGTCCATTCCAGTAATGGGAACAGGCAGAGTCTCCAAGGGAACAACCACGACAAGAAGATCTTTTAGTATTTTGCCTCCCCAGGGTCCCCCCCTCCATCTTGTCTTCCTTCAGAGTTGGGGCTTTTACTCCCCCCAGGCTGTATCCTGGTGAGAAGCAGACTGGGAGCAAGGCCCAGCACGCCTCTCATGATTTTGGGCCCCTCTCCAGGGAGACAGCAACCTCCTTTGGAGTCCCGTGAGGGTCAGGGATAAAAACTTCCTTGCCTTGGTCACTTTAAGGGATGCTTTAGCCAGCCGAGCCCAAGGGTTGAGATCTTGATATCCCTCAGGGACAGGCTAGAATGATGACATTTGCAACAGAAGAGGTGAATGTCACACCAGCTGAGGCATGCTGGCTGCTTACACAGGCGTCCCCTCACAACCACAACTGCACCTAGGCAACTGGCCTCAGCCTGTCCCAGTGGTCTCCAGGGAAGAGGACATCCTCTCATCTCAGAGTTGCCTGAATCCCTGGCCCAGCCACAGGGAGCCCCTCCTCCTATGGCCCGACATGGAGTCAGGAGTAGCCCTCCCTGAGGCCAGGGGCATACACTCCTCTTCTTTTTCTGTCAGGCCTACAGGCCTTATGGTATCCAGCACCCACCTAGGATCAGAGACCCAGGCAGGCGAGCTGATCTCCTTCCCAGGGCAGCTCAGCACCTCTGATGCCCAAAGTCAGTTCTGACGATGTGGGTTCATTCAAACACCGGGGTTACTGCTTGACCAGGCTAACGAGGCACAAGAGAAGACCACAAAAAAATGGAGCAACTGGAAAGAACGTGCCATGCCAAACTGACATGGAGGCGTTCCAGGTTTGAGCCCCAACCACTTGAAGCCATCCAGAATCCCTTTGCCATTTGAGTGTCCTACCGACTAGGTAGACATGCCAATTCCTTGATCATCACCAAAGCCCCGTCCTTATGACCCCATGTAGTGAGTTTGAGGATTTGGGGCTAATCAAAGAAAAGACACGATCACAAGATGTCAGTATTTCTCAGCAAGCTCTTTTTTTTTTTTTTTTTTGGTGGTGCTAGGACAGGTTGCATGTGACTGAAGTCCCTCATAGCAGGAAAACTCCAGAGACAATGGCACAAGGCCACCACCTAGAAAGGCAGGAAGGCAGTGGAATTCCCAGTGGGGAGGGGAATAGGAGAATGGGGAATTGCATCTAGGTGATGCCACTCAGCCTCAGGATGGGAGTCTGTGTCGGGGCTCTGATAGGCAGTGGCGGCTTGGTGTCCTTGTTGGCCCCAGGGTTTGTCTTATCTATGGCTAGTGGATTTGGGGCACAGTTTTGCAGGGTATGTGAAGCAGGTAGACTTTAAATAGCTAACAAAATTATTTGGACTATATCGAAAGCAAGTGGATTTGTAAAATTTGAGTTTGGCACGGGCAAGCTTTGAAGTAATGGTCTTAGTTTGCCAACAGATAGCGGCCATGTTTGCCTCATTTATGTAACAATCTTTAACTTTTATGTGAGCTAATGATAAGATCCGTTCTTTTTCAAATAGAGATTTGGTTGCTCCAGCACCACTTATTTCGAAAAGACTATAATTTCTCTACTAGATTTCATTGTTTGTTGTTCATTGAATTTGTTGCAATTCAACTGATTTGTACATCGATTTCTAGATCGTTCTGTTCTGTTTGTTTACTTGTCTGTCCCTGTACTTCAAGTCCTGATTATTGTAGCTTAATGGTAAGTTCTGAAATGAGGTAGTATGAGTCCTCCAACTTGGTTTTTCATGATTACCTGGGTCCTTTGTATCTCCACGTATATTTTAGAATCAATCAATTTCTCCAGAAAGTGTGCTGGGAGTACATTGAACCTAAACATCAGTTGGGGAAAAATTGATACCTTTACAATGTTCAGTATTCCAATAAATGCTATATATTTATTTAGGTCTTGACATTCTTTCAGTAATGTTTGTAATTTTCTGTACAGAGATTCATACATATTTTGTTATATTTATTCCTTGGGTTTTTTTTTTTTTACATCTCTTGATATAGTTGCAAATTGCATAATTTTAAACTTTTATTTTCTAATTGTTGCTGATATGTAGAAATACAATTGTGTATACACAATTTTATATTGACATTTTATTCAGTAATTTTCTAACTTATAAAATCTAACAGACCTTAAGATACTTTTAAATCTTTTTACATTAAAGTGTAATCTGCAAATTATGACAATATTATTTCTTTCATATCCTTTTTAAATTTCTTTTTCTCAATTTATTGCATTGGATAGGACTTTCTGTTCCATACTGAATAAAAACGGTATAGTGATAGCAGATATTCTTTCCTTGCTCTTGATCTGAGGAGAAACTTTTATTCATTCACCATTAACTATAATGTTTGCTGCAGGATTTATATAGATGCCCTTTATCAGATTAAGGGAGTTCTTGTCTATTTCTAGTTGACTAAGTTCTTTTTTTATTAAGATTTTAATTTTAATTCCAGTATAGCTGACATACAGTGTTATATTCATTTCAGGTGTACGATGTAGTGATTTAACAATTCTGTACGTTCCTCAGTGCTCGTTGTAAGTGTCTCTTTAACCCCCATCACCTACTTCACCCATTCCCCCCACCTCACCTCTGGTACCCACCAGTTCTCTATACTTAAGTATCTGTTTTTTGATTTGTCACATTCTTTTTTTTTCCTTTGCTCATTTTTTTTTAAAGATTTTATTTATTTATTTGACAGAGAGAGACAGCCAGCGAGAGAGGGAACACAAGCAGGGGGAGTGGGAGAGGAAGAAGCAGGCTCCCAGCAGAGGAGCCTGATGTGGGGCTCGATCCCAGAACCCCGGGATCATGCCCTGAGCCGAAGGCAGATGCTTAATGACTGAGCCACCCAGGCGCCCCTCCTTTGCTCATTTGTTTTGTTTCTTAAATTCCACAGATGAGTGAAATCATGGCATTTGTCTTTCTCTAACTAATTTCACTTAGCTTAATACTCTCTAGCTCCATCCATGTTGTCGAAAATGGCAAGATTTCATTCCTTTATATGGCTGAATAATATTCTGTTGTGTGTGTGTATACGTATATGTGTGCTTATACACACATACACAATAGACACACGCATGCACACACACACACACACACACACACACACCACATCTTCTTTATCCATTCATCAGTTGATGGACACTTGGGCTGCTTCCATATCTTGGCTATTGTAAATAATGCTACTATAAACATAGGGGTGCACATATCCCTTTGAATTAGTGTCTTTCTATTTTTGGGGGTAAATATCCAGTAGCGTGATTACTGGATTGTAGGGTAGTTCTATTTTTAATTTTTTGAGGACCCTCCATACTGTTTTCCAGAGTGGCTGCACCAGTTTGCATTCCCGCCAACAGTGCACTAGGGTTCCCGTTTAACCACATCCTCACCAACACCTGTTGTTTCTTGATTTTACCCATTCTGACAGGTGACAGGTAATATCTCACTGTAGGTTTGATTTGCATTTCCCTGATGATGAGTGATGTTGAGTATCTTTTCACATGTCTGTTGGCCATCTGGATATAATCTTTGGAAAAGTGTCTATTCACATCTTCTGCCCATTTTTTAATTCAATTGTTTTTCAGGCGTTCAGTTGTATCAGTATTTTATATGTACTGGATACTAACCCTTTATCAGATATATCATTTGCAAAGTTATGTTGTTTCCTTCACTGTGCAGAAGCTTTCTACTTTGATGTAGTCCCAATAGTTTATTTTTTGCTTTAATTTCCCTTGCCTCAGGGGACATATCTCGAAAAATGTTGCTACAGCCAATGTCAGAGAAATTACTGCCTGTGTTCTCTTCTAGGAATTTTATGGTTTTAGGTCTCACATTTAGGTCCCTAATCCATTTTGAGTTTATTTTTATGCATGGTGTAAGAAAGTGGTTCAGATTCATTCTTTTGCATGTAGCTGCCCAGTTTTCCCAGCACCATTTGTTGAAGAGACTGTCTCTTTCTCACTATATATTCTTTCCTCCTTTATCAAAGATTAACCATATAATTGTGGGTTCATTTCTGGGGTTTCTGTTCTGTTCCATTGATCTCTGTGTCTGTTTGGTGCCAGCACCACACTGTTTTGATGACCACAGCTTTGTAATATGACTTCAAGTCTGGAATTGTGATGCCTCCAGCTTTGGTTTCAGTTTTTTATTAACATCTTATTTTTTTTGTGTTTGTTTTTAAATATTTATTTATTTGACACAGAGAGCGCACAAGTAGGCAGAGCAGCAGGCAGAGGCAGAGGGAGAAGCAGATTCCCCACTGAGCAGGGAGCCCGATGGAGGACTCCATCCCAGGACCCTGGGATCATGACCTGAGCCAAAGGCAGACGCTTAACCAACTGAGCCACTCGGGCACCCCTGTTTTCATTCAAGATTGTTTGGGCTATTCATGGTCTTTTGTGGTTCCATATAAATTTTAGGATTGTTTGTTCTAGCTCTGTGAAAACATGATGTTGGTAATTTGATAGGGATTGCATTAAATGTGTAGATTGCTTTGGGTAGTGTACACATTTTAACAATCTTTTTTCTTCCAACCCATGAGCATGGAATCTCTTTCCATTTCTTTGTGTCCTCTTCACATTCTTTCATCAGTGTTTTGTAGTTTTCAGAGTATAGATCTTTCACCTCTTTGGTTAGGTTTACTCCTAGGTATCTTATGGCTTTTGATGCAGTTTTAAATGGAATTGATTTCCTAATTTCCCTTTCTGCTGCTTCATTACTTGTGTATAGAAGTGCAACAGATTTCTGTATGTTGATTTTATATCCTATGACTTTACCGAATTCGTGTATCAGGTCTAGCAATGTTTTGGTGATGGCTTTCGGGTTTTCTCTATAGAGTGTCATGTCATCTACAAATAGTAAATGTTTTCCTTCTTCCTTTCCAATTTGGATGTCTTTTATATCTTTGTGTTGTCTGACTGCTGTGGTGAGGACTTCCAGTACTGTGTTAAATAACAGTCATGAGAATGGACATCCTTGTCTTATTCCTGACTGTAGAAAGGAGAAGCTCTCAGGTTTTCCCCACCAAGGATGATATTAGCTGAGAGTTTTTCATAGATGGCCTTTATGATGTTGAGGTATGTTTCCTCTAAACCTACTTTGTTGAGTGTTTTTATCGTGAATGAATGTTGTACTTTGTCAAATGCTTTTTGTGCGTCTATTGAAATGATCATATGGTGCTTATCCTTTTATTGTGACAAATCACATTGAGTTGTGAATATTGAGGCACCCTTATAAAGCAAGAAGAAACCCCACTTGATCATGGTGAATGATTCTTTTAATGTACTGTTGGATTTGCTGTGCTAGTACTTCACTGAAAATTGTTGAATCTGTGTTCATCAGGGATATTGGCCTGTAGTTCTCTTTTTTAGTGAAGACTTCGTCTGGTTTTAGTTATCAGGGTAATGCTGGCCTTGTAGAATGAATTTGGAAGTTTTCCTTCCTTTTCTATTTTTCTGAAAAAGTATGAGAAGAATAAGTATTAACTCTTCTTTAAATGTTTGGTTGATTTTGGGGCACCTGAGTGGCTCAGTCAGTTAAGCATCTGCCTTTGGCTCAAGTCATGATCCCAGGGTCCTGGGATCGAGTCCCATGTCGGGCACCCTGCTCTGTGGGGAGCCTGTCTCTCCCTCTCCCCTCTGCTCATGCTCTCTCTCTTACTCTCTCAAATAAATAAATAAAATTTTTAATCTCAACATTTGCTGCAACATGGACGGCACTGGAGGAGATAATGCTAAGTGAAATAAGTCAAGCAGAGAAAGACAATTATCATATGGTTTCTCTCATCTATGGAACATAAGAACTAGGATGATCCGTAGGGGAAGAAAGGGATAAAGAAAGGGGGGTAATCAGAAGGGGGAACAAAGCATGAGAGACTATGGACTCTGAGAAACAAACAGGGCCTCAGAGGGGAGGGGGTGGGGGAATGGGATAGGCTGGTGATGGGTAGTAAGGAGGGCACGTATTGCATGGTGCACTGGGTGTTATACGCAACTAATGAATCATGGAACTTTACATCAAAAACCAGGGATGTACTGTATGGTGACTAACATAATATAATAAAAAATGTTATTATAATTTAAAAAAATAAAAAATAAATAGAAATTTAAAAAATAAATGTTTGGTAGAATTTGACTATGAAACCATCTGGGCCTGGACTTTTGTTTGTTGAAAGATCTTTATTACTGATTCAATTTCTTTGCTGGTTATCCGTCTGTTCAAGTTTTCTATTCCTTCTTGTTTAAGTTTGGTAGTTCATGTGTTTGTAAGAGTTTATCCATTTCTTCCAGGTTGTCCAATTTGTTGGCATATAGTTTTCCATAATATTCTCTTGTAATTGTTTATATTTCTGTGGTGTAGGTTGTTATTTCTCCTCTCGCATTTGTGACTTCTGTTTGGGTCCTTTCTCTTTTCTTTTTGTTAAGTCTGGCTAGAGGTTTATCAATTTTATTAATTTTTTCAAAGAACCAGCTCCTGGTTTCATTGATCTTTTCTATTTTTTATTTATTTATTTGTAGTTTCTATATCACTGATTTCTGCTCTAATCTTTATTATTTCCTTCCTTCTGCCAGCTTTAGGCTTTGTTTGTTGTTCTTTTTCTAGCTCCTTCAGGTGTAAGGTTAGGTTGTTTATTAGGGATTTTTCTTGCTTCATGAAGTAGGCCTGCATTCCTTCCCTCTTAGAATCACTTTTGTTGCATCCCAGTAGTTTTGGATGGTTGCATTTTTATTTTCATGTGTTTCCATGTATTTTTAAATTTCTTCTTTGATTCCCTGGCTGAACCACTCATTCTTTTCCAGCACATTTACCCTCCACGTATTTTTGGTCTTTCTGGATTTTTCTTGTGATTTACTTCAAGTTTTGTAACATTATGGTCAGAAAAGGTGCATAGTATGAGTTGTCTTTTTTGAGTTGTTGAGGCCTGTTTCGTGTCCTAATATGTGACCTGTTCTGGAGAATATCACATGCGTGCTTGAAAAAAATGTGTATTCTACTCTTTTGAAATAGAATGTTCTGAATGTATCTGGTAAGTCCATCTGGTCCAGTGTGTCTTTCAAAGCCATTTTTTCCTTGTTTATTTTCTGTTTGAATGATCTGTCCCTTGACCTAAGTGTGGTGTTAACATCCCCTACTATTACTGTATTATTTATCAATTAGTTCCTTTATGTTTATTACTTGTTTTATATTTTTGGGTGCACCTATGTTGGATGCATAAATATCTACAATTGTTAGATCTTCTTGTTGGATAGTCCCCGTTATTATGATATAGTGCCCTTCTTCCTCTCTTGTTACAGTCTTTGTTTTAAAGTCTAGTTTGTCTGATATAAGTATTGGTACTCCAGCTTTCTTGTGACGTCCATTTACATGGTAAATATTTTTCCATCCCCTTCACTTTCAATCTGCAGGTGTCTTGAGGTCTAAAATGAGTCTCTTGTAGGCAGCATATAGATATGTCGTGTTTTTATCCATTCTCCCAGCTATGTCTTCTGATTGGAGCATTTAGCCCATTTACATTCAGAGTAATTATTGATAGATAATGTATTTAGTGCCATTTTTTCTTGTTTTGTCATTGTTTCTGGAGATTTTCTCTGAATCTTTATTGTCTTTTGTCATTTTTGGTCTTTCCTTTCCACTCAAAGAGTCCCTTTTAATATTTCTTGCAGGGCTGGTTTAGTGGTCATGAACTCCTTTAGTCTTTGTTTGTCTGGGAAAGTCTTTATCTCTCCTTCTGTTCTGAATGATAGCCTTACTGGATAGAGTGTTCTTGGCTGCAGATTTTTCCCATTCAGCACTTTGAATATAGCATGCCACTCTCTTCTTGATTGCCAAGTTTCTGTTGATAAATTTGTAGCTAGCTGTATGGGTCTCCCCTTGTAAGTCAAGGACTTCTCTTGTTTTGCTGCTTTTTTATCAGCACATTTTGCAAATTTAATTACAATACGTCTTGGTGTTGGCCTGCTTTTGTTGATTTTGATGAGAGTTCTCTGTGCTTTGTGGATCTGAATGTCTGTTTTCATCCCCAGATTAAGGAAGTTTTCACCATTATTTTCTCAAATCAATTTTCTGCCCCATTTTCCCCCTCCTCTCCTTCTGGAAC
Organism: Ursus arctos; assembly: GCF_023065955.2. NCBI lineage: Eukaryota > Metazoa > Chordata > Mammalia > Carnivora > Ursidae > Ursus > Ursus arctos. The sequence continues at coordinate 40,246,453 of NC_079873.1, forward strand.
GTCGGTAATACAGTCTTACATTTGATGGAGTCACTGAGTTCCCTGAGTCTATTGTCCTATTCCATCATTCTTCTTTCTCTCTTTTGTTCAGAATCTGTATTTTCCATTATTTTGTCTTCTATATCACTAATTCATTCCCCTGCTTCTTCCAGTCTACTGTTCATTGCTTCAGGTCTGTTTCTGATCTCGGTTATTGCACTCTTCATTTCTGACTGATTATTATTTTTTTTAAAGATTTTTATTTATTTATTTGACAGAGAGAGAGAGACAGCCAGAGAGAAAGGGAACACAAGCACGGGGAGTGGGAGAGGAGGAAGCAGGCTCCCAGCAGAGCAGGGAGCCCGATGCGGGGCTCAATCCCAGGACTCTGGGATCACACCCTGAGCCTAAGATAGACGCTTAACGACTGAGCCACCCAGTCGCCCCTGACTATTTTTTTTTTAACTCTTTTCTGTCTGTGGTAAGGGCCCCCATGAGGTCTTACAGTCAGTCTTGTCTTAAGCCCAGTGAGTATCCTTCTCATTGTTGCTTTCGGTTCTCCATCAGGCATGTTACTTACATGTGTTTCGGGTAGATCTCTGGCCATGGCCTTATCTTGTTCTTTTCATTCGGAATGAATTCCTGTGTCTTGGCGTTTTGTCTGAGTGTCTGCCTTCTCTGTGTTAGAAGAGCCAGGTATGTCTCCTGCTCCTGAGAGTAACGTCCTTATGAAGCAGAGCTCATGCAGTGCCCAGGGCCTGGTGCCTCCGGGAGCATGTCCGGTGGGCGCTGCACGAGCTCGGCTGCTGTGTTCCGGCTGCTCTGTCCTTCAGGCCCGTCACCTGCGGAGGCTCTCCTGGCCTGCAGCGTGAAGTGTTTGGTCCCTGCCCAGAATGGAGGGAGTTTTAACCAGGTTGCTCTGGTCTGCTGGTGAAATGAGACCTGCTACCACCTCCACTAGGACTGAAGCCCTGCAGAACTCTCTGGTCAGGAGACACGGAGCGGGCAGGGGTTTGTGCCGGTCTTCTGGGGCAGGGGCCTGCCATGCTGGGACTTGAGGCAAGCTTGACTGGGAAGGGCAGTCCCGCCAGTGCAGGGGGGTGGGGCTTGGTGGAAGCAAGTTCGGCAGCCCGCTCAGCACTGGCTGCTTCCCCCAGGTGCTGTGTTTGTGCCGAGGAGGGGGGGAGGGAAATGGTGCCAGCCAGCTCCCTTGTTCCCAGGGAGGTGGCTCTGGGAATGCTGCCTGTCAGGGAGGAACTCCAAGAAGAGCGAAAAATCTCCCCCATCTGTCCCAGGTGTTTTTTGTGTTTCAGATCGCTGTTTCCATGCCCTCGGCCCTCAGGTTGTTTGCCTCCTTTCTCTCCAGGAGCAGGGTAGTGCCCTCCAGGCTCCATCCCAGCCAAGTCTGCTGACCTTTACGACTCCGTGCTTTAAGTCCCACTCATTGCAAGAACTCAAGGAAATCAGCCCTTCTCCTTTTCCAGCCAATAGCTGTGGGGAAATGTTCTCCTTGTGCGTTCCCCTATGTGCTTCTCTCTCTCTCTCTCTCTCTCTCTCTCTCTCTCTCCCTCTCCTCTCTGTCTCCTCTGTCTTCCTCTCTGTCTCCTCTATCTCTCTCTCCATCTCCTCTCTCTCACTCCGTCTCCCCCTCTCTCTCTCCTCTCTCTCTCCGTCTCCCCTCTCTCTCTCTCTGCCTCCTCTCTCTGTCTCCTCTCTCTCCGTCTCCCCTCTGTCTCTCCGTCTCCTCTCTCTCCCCCTCCTCTCTCTCCCCCTCCTCTCTCCCCCCTCCTCTCTGCAAGTACAGCTCCCTCCCCCACCATAGCACCTGCAATCCATTTGTCCCCTAAATTACATCTCAACGTCTTTTTTTTTTTTTTTTACCTTGTTCAGTGTTGCTGCTTCTCTCAGCCTTTTTGTGTGTGTGTGGGGTTTGTTCTGTCCATCTTCAGGTCTTTCTGGGATATGTAGAATGATGTTAGTTACCTGGTTGTGTTCATGGGATGAGAGGAGCCTAGGGTCCTCCCTCTCTGCTGCCATCTTCCTAATCCCTCACTTTATTAATTTTAAATGTTGTTTGGTTCATAAACATTCAATACCATTATATCTTTTGATGAAGTTTATCTTTATTAATATAAACTATCCTTCTTTGTCCTGCTCAATGCCTTCTCCTTCAAATTTTTGTCCATTTCTCATTATTTTGTCAGCATTTGTCTAATTTTTTGGTTTATTATTAAATCACTTTTTGAAGGTATGCAATATATCAAGCCAAAAGGTATAGAAAAAAAACTTGAGTACTCTGCCTAGTTTTCATATTTTACCATATTTGCTTCAGATATTTCTTCTTTTTATAAACCATTAGAAATGCAGTTGAAACTTCCTGTGTGTACCTCCCTTCTCTCTTTCACCTCACTCTCCATAGTGTTCATGAATGTCCTGAATTTGGTGGTTCCTGCCCCCATGCCTGATATTGGTATAGATGCACCTAGTTTCTTGGGTTAGTCTTGACATTATATATCTTTCTCCATCTCTTTGCTCTGTACATTTTTTTAAGGTTTTATTTATTCAAGAGAGAGAGATTACAAGCAGGGGGGAGGGGTAGAGAGAGGAGCAGACTCCCCGCTGAGCAAGGAGCCCGATGCGGGGCTCGATCCCAGGACCCCACGGATTGTGACCTGAGCCGAAGGCAGACGCTTCACCACCTGAGCCGCCCAGGCGTCCCTCTGCATTTCTTTATAATAAAGACACCTCACTGTTCTTGAGTGCTGAAGACCGAGGTAGCAGTATAGTCAGAACGCTAACGGAGGAGCTCATGCAGGGGCCACGCGTGGCGCCTAAGCACAAGGGTTGTTGGTGGGTCTTTATAGCTCAGAGCCCAAACTGCGTCCCGTGTTCACTGTGAGCACCCTCCGGCATCAGTACGTCAGTACCATCCTGGTGGCCTCATCTCATGAGAGCCCATGAGAGAAATGCGCTACCATGCAGCAAGTGCCATCTGTTTGTGGCACTAGAACCAGACTGGGCACCTCCCCGGATGGCACTGGCCCCAGCTAGGCTCGGGTGCTGGAGAGAGACTTAGACGGTTTAGAGGCAGCCACCCACACAGGGCCTGGAGTCCCCATGTGCGGTGTCTAAGGGCAAGACCAAAGAAAGTGGCCTCTCCCACGTGGCACGTGCTGTAGTTGGGCTTGGTACTCGGCTGGTCTGACAACTTTAGTCTTTGAAGTCTCTGTGCTCTTGGCCTCTCAGATCTCCATCTCCTCAGCAGCTTTATGATGCCGCCAAATAAATCTTGTCTTTTATCCAGTTGTTTAGTTCATCTCAGCAGGAAAATCAGTCTGCTAAAAGCTTCTCTGTCATCACCAGAAGCGGAACTTTCTCCAGGTAGATTTCTGCTTCTCTTCCAACATGTAACACAAACCAGGTTGAGCACAGCCGTTCTTTTGTTGTTGTTGTTGTTGTTTTAAGACTTTATTTATTTAAGAGGGTGAGAAAGAGAGAAAGCGAGACTGCGCATGGGCAGGGGGAGGGGCAGAGGCAGAGGGAGAAGCAGACTCCACGTTGAGCAGGGAGCCCGATGCGGGGCTCGATCTCAGAGCCCTGGGATCATGACCCGGGCCGAAGGCAGACGCTTCACCGACTGAACCACCCAGGTGCCCTGCAGGCATTCTTTTTTTTTTTTTAAGATTTTATTTATTTATTTGACAAAGATAGAGACAGCCAGAGAGAGAGGGATCACAAGCAGGGGGAGTGGGAGAGGAAGAAGCAGGCTCATAGCGGAGGAGCCTGATGTGGGGCTCGATCCCATAACGCCAGGATCACGCCCTGAGCCGAAGGCAGACGCTTAACCGCTGTGCCACCCAGGCGCCCCAGCAGGCATTCTTTTTTGAACAGGGAAGATGTTCCCATGTATCTTTTCCTCATCACCCAGGGATGGCCATTTAGATGTGGTCATCACATGTCATCACAAAATCGGTGATATCTGAGGATGAGGAAGAAAGAGCTTTCAAAACCTAAAAATAGGGGCGCCTGGGTGGCTCTCAGTCAGTTAAGCATCTGCCTTCGGCTCAGGTCATGATCCCAGGGTCCTGGGATCGAGCCCCGCATTGGGCTCCCTATTCAACGGGAAACCTGCTTCTCCCTCTCCCTCTGCCCCTGTTTGTGCTCTCTCTCTCTCTCTCCCCCTGACAAATAATCTGAAAAAAACAAAACAAAACCTAAAACGAAAAGGTACTATGCAGGAGATAATAATCATGAATACCAGACTACCCGGCAAGCCTTCCTTGCGCAGAGACCAGGTGGCTGTCGTTCTGTAATATCGCATCTCCACACACAGCTCTCTGAGCAGGGCCTGTGTGCTGCCGCTCTTGCCGGCTGAAGTCCTCCGCCTTCTCTTCAGATGTCGCTGAGCTTGTGATGGCTCCATCTGAAGTGCTCATCGGGTAGAGAAGGTCATCAGGAGGATGTGACCCCCGGGTGGCCTGTGAGCTGGACCCCGGCAATCCGGGGCTCCTCACCCCCTCTCCTGTGCTTGGAATGTCCACCATTCTCACAGTGGGAGCTGTTTTCAAGAGTGATGTGCTGTTGAGACTACTTGGATTGTATATGCGACTAAACCCCGTCGAGGCCTCTGTAGAAAGTTTTAAGATTCTGGCAGGCAGCTACAGAGATCTACCATCTTCCGGCCACCCATGACGAGCCTCGGAATTTCCCTCGCTTGTGAAAGCTGCCATGTGCCCATCTGGAACGGGTTGCCTCTTCCTTTGGGCTCTCCTTGCTCTCCTCGTATGGGGGCCAGTTTGTGAAGCAATAACTGGTGAGCCGTCCAAAAGCCCAAACAAGCGCACTGGCTTGCAGCCGTCTCGGGAGCTTCGAGGGTGTGATCGGAAACGGCCCCTGGTACTCAGAGGGCAGGGAGAGAACAAAGAAAGAGGCGGGCCCCTTCAGGTTAGTATGTAGCAGGTTTAATAAGCAAAGGAAACTTAGGTACAAGATTTGTCTTGGGGAGAAGCAAGATGAGTTGATCCCCACACCTGCCAGCAAATCCTACATGTTTATATAGAGAGAGGGTTTAACTGGGTTCAGTCAAGTGCACTTGCGGGCGTTCTCAACGCCACATCACTATCTCAAGGCTCTGTCCTTGGAGAAGCCTCTGGGAGAGGGAAGGCGAGTGGAACCCACACTCCAAGGACAGGGTTGGGGAGTAAGGAGCCTCTGACTGACCGCTCACGAGTTAACTGTCAGACACTTCCTCTTGATGACTTTGTCCAACAAAATGGGCCTTGGGGAAAAAAGCGTCCACAGGAGAAATCCTGAGTTGGCCATCAACCTCTCTGGGGAGGGCAGGGGTGGCCCAGATGTTAGAAGCTCGTGGACTGCCGTGTGAGTGTGGCGATGTCCATACCACTGCCTGGTTTGACGTGCTTGCCCGAGCAACCGTGCAGGGTGTGCCGCAGCGGGCCGGCCACCGCTCGAAACCGTTCATCTGCCCAACTAGAGGCTGAAGCTGGAGTTAGAAAGTTGGGAGAAGTGCTGAGATTAGAGGACGTGCAGGTGTCTACTGCTTTGGGAGCTTCGGGGCTGGCAGACGAGGAGGGGAACAGGATAATAAGTTGGAGACCTTGGCATGCCATTTTGCAAAGACAGGAGGGTGCAAGCTGCTGCAGGTTAAGGTCTGAGCATTGTTTTTCAAAGATTCCATTCATTTACTTGAGAGAGCGCGCACGCACAGAGGGAGAAGGAGAAGCAGACTCCCCGCTGAGCAGGGAGCCCGATGCGGGGCTGGATCCCGGGACCCTGGGATCATGACCTGAGCCGAAGGCAGATGCTTCACCGACTGAGCCCCCCAGGCGCCCCAAGGGTCTGAGCATTGGCAGCAAAATCTGATAAGGACGCTGAGAGGTGGAATCCCTGGGAAAGTGAGGAGAGTGGAGAGGGGGGTGTTGTGGCAATTGATAGTGGAACAGACGAAGTGTCCCCACGCCATATGACCCCTGATACAAAGGAAAATTTTACGTAGTAATTATCCTAGACTTCTGCTGATACAGAAATATGCCCCAAAACTCCGAATAGAAAACTGGCATTCTTTCTCTGTCCCTTGAAATGGTAAATCTTATTGTGTCTTTGAAAAGGAAACACCGCAGGAGGTAAAGACACTGCCCATGATTGCCTGAGCCTGAGGAGAAAAAAGGGGAAAGAGGCTTTTTAAAATCCTGCTATAGAGGCTCCCTTGCCCAAAATCCAGCCCACAGCTTCCATAGGATTACTCACTTGTCAAGGGCAAATACAAGTCTTAAAATCTTCTCCACGAACGTTAGTGAAAAGCTTTAGCCACATAAGCGGTAACTGTTGCCTGTAAACTAGTGAGTTTTGCGTTGTTGCACCTGATTCGTGACTAACGTTCTGGAATGAAAGCTACGGAGTCCCTGTGTCTCTCCGTTTATGTATGACCATGACTGCAAGGCTATATTTATATGTGATATTTTCCTACCTCTGGAGGATATTGCTAAAATTAATTTGTAAAAGAGCTTGATGTAATTGGGCTTAGATAAGTTTTAGTTTTAATAGTGTATTTGTGTCAAACTACGACTTAATTTTCTTTCATCTGCTGGAAGGACAAAGTTTTCTTGTACTACTGGTCTGTTCTTAAGGAAGTTGTGAAAATGGTTTTTACCTTTTAAGTCACCTGCCTAGAAAACAAAGATTCCATGTTTTATAAAAATAACTTCCTGTATGCAATGTTGCTTTAGCATGGCTCTGATTGCTTAAAAAACCAGTCTTCTCTATTGAAAGAGCTAAGTGTTTTTGTAACTATGTAACTTTCTATATTTATCTTTGAAGTCTTTGTCACTGATTAAATGGATAGCTATTGTTTCACAGTGATCTATGATTCTGTTTAATGACGTGTTTTAAATTCCTTTGCTATTTTTGACAAATGTCACAAAAACAAATTCTGAAGTTTTTTTTTTAAGATTTTATTTATTTTAGAGCTGATGGGGGAGGGAGAGGGAGATAATCTTGAGCAGACTGCGTGCTGAGCACAGAGCCTGATGCGGGGCTCAATCCCACAACCCCGAGATCATGACCTGAGCTGAAACCAAGAGTTGGACACTCAACCATCTGAGCCACCCAGCAAGTGCCCCAAATTCCAAAGTCTTTTTGACCTCAAACTAACTTTGGGATGTTCTAGATTTTACCTGGAGCATCTCAAAAGATGTGTTCTCTCTCCTTATAAAAGAAAGATATTAAACTTATTAGGCTTATTTGATATGTTAAATTACACAGGGAGCATTGTCAGATAAGAAGTGATGCTAAACTTTCATTAGGTTATGTTCATATACATATGATTGATTGATTGATGTTAAGATTTTTATTTATTTATCAGAGAGAGAGAGGGAGAGAGCACAAGCAGGGGAAGCAGCAGGCAGAGGGAGAAGCAGGCTCCCCGCTGAGCAAGGAGCCCGATGTGGGGCTCCATCCCAGGACCCTGGGATCATGACCTCAGCCAGAGGCAGAAGCTTAACCGACTGAGCCACCCAGGTGTCCCAAATATATTTATATAAATATAAGTGTTCCAGAAATTGTTTGAAATTTCTAAAACTGGTATTTCCTGGTACAGTATTATCAATCATAATTCTAGTTGTTGTTTTTTATTTTTTTAAGATATTATGTATTTATTTATTTGAGAGGAAGAGAGCGAGCCTGAGAAGGGGGCAGGGAGAGGCAGACTCACCGCTGAGCAGGGAGCCTGATGCGGGGCTTGATCTCAGGACCCCGAGGTCATGACCTGAGCCAAAGGCAGACACTTAACGAACTGAGCCACCCAGGCGCCCCTCTGTTGTTATTTTTTAAAGGATGTCACAGAAATAACCAGATTTCCTCCAGATCTTCTCAGCACTTTCCCCAGACTCCTTGTCTCCCAGCAGGGCCTGAAGAGGCCTATCACTCCCTTCCTTGTCTCCTGGGCCACAGCAACACTTTACTTGGTGTGTCTTTTGCTTAATATGCCCCTTTTTATATAAATAAAAGATACAGTAGAGTTGTTCTCTCTGAAAAAAAGAAAAAAAAATTTCCTTGTCCATTGCATTATCATGAAATCTCATCAGAACTTTAATCCTGACCATTTTTAAGTCTTCTGTCATTTACAGATGGTTATCCTTTTACTGTAACGCTTCGGCAAACATATTCCCACAGAAGTGCGTCATCTTCAAGGAGATTCATGGAAGAGGCTCTGACGGGTATGGGTTTCTGATAACGATGATGAATTTGCCTCCATGTGGGAGGGGCAATAGGGGATCTTCCCAGTGCTTCCCCAAGGCTACCTGCACAGCCCCACAGTGCGTCGTGGGATGGTCGCCCGAGACCTGTCCCCATTCTCTTTCCCCACATTGACAAGGTGGGCCCATTGCACCGATGATCTGATGTTAACCTGTGAAGTCTTGCCTCTGCCGCGGGACCTTCTGCAGACTTTGCCGGAACATCTGTGAGGATGAAGATGAGCCATGAAGCCACAGGAAATTCAAAGCCCAGGCACCACTGTGGCTTTGGGAAGTTGTTTGGGTGAGATGTGCATTGTCTCGGAAGGTACGACTGATCAAGTGCAAGCCTACCGAACCCCTAGGAACGTGATGGAAAAGCAGGCCTGTGTGGGAATTTGGGGTTTGGGAGGACTTTGATTCTCCATCTGGCACGGTGCCTTCATCCTATAAAGAGCATGCGTGGGCCTGGGGATCGGGACAGCAAGCCCCCTTTGAGAAGGGAAAAGTACTCAGGAAGCAGATGAACACTCGGGGCATCTCTGAAGCCCGCAAGGCTACCATTTGAGCTGGATGTGACTCCAGAAGGTATGGGTTGTGCAGAAACAACGCAAGGACGGAGCGCCCCGAGGATTTGGGTCCCAGCTCTGGAAGGGGGCAGAAGCCCAGTGTACCCCCATAGTGAGACAGCTTCTACCAGGGTACGTAGCGCTCCGTCAGGTAGGGCCTCTCATGAAGGAACAACACATCGTGGTAAGACCTTCCCTCCCTAGCAAAGAGTGGGTCAAGAGTGCGTTCCATCTGCCCACCTCTGCCATGGCCCAAACCCCCCACTTTGACTACGTCCCATGACAGTAACAGAAGAGCACCTTGTCCGCCAGCCCGCTGTCTCTAGAAATACAGGTGCTCCTAGGCCCTTTAGTGTATGGAGGTCCTGCGAATGCCCCTGGCCCTATTCCTGTGGCCACCCTGCAGCCCGTTCGTGGGAGTGGTGGGAGTTCCTGTTGATGCCTAGAAACGGGAACAGGCCACAGGAGCCATAAGAGCAGTTTGGCTGGCGATCGCTCATGAGCCCGGCTGTTAACACTTTGCACTGACAGTTGGGCCGTTCGTCCTAAAGGGATTAACCCCATGGCTCGGACAGTGGGAAGCTGAGTGGTGGATGATCATGAATAAGCCCTCCTGGGGTCAGGATACGTGGAAAGGCATTTGGGTTCACCTTCGAGAACCTGAGGCAGTCTTCTCTGTCTTCTGCATCCGGGGTCATAAGGCACTGACACCCCCTGGCAATCAGGCAGCTAATGCCCCAGCGTGGGTACAAGCCTCAGCAGCAGATCCACCAGCTTCGGTGCGTAGGAAGAGCGGCCGCACAGCACCCTGTGAGCGCCTGCGTGGGGCGGTATATTGCCCTTGCAATGCGGCGACCTGGTTAGTGCAGTAACAGCATGTCCTGTGCTCTGAACAGTGCCCAGGCCAGCTGCTGGTGGAGTCTGAATTCCCACGGGAGTTCCCAGCTGGGGAGAGATCGGCGAGGCGATGATATCCATCCCCCCGCCCCCGAGGCAGGGTTCTGTATAGGCCTTGGTTTGCACGGACACCGCAAAGGGCCTAACCCAAGCTTGCCCCCATCCCTGCACAAAGCAGGCTGCCACCTGGACTGGAGAAGCTGCGTACCATGTACGGATACCCTCACTGACTAGACAGTGGTTGGGGGTCACGTTCAAAGGTCGTGATGTGCAAGACTGGGCAAAAGAACATGGCATTGAACAGGTTCCTTCTCCCCTATAACCCACAAGCAGCAGGGTTGGTAGAAAGGAAGAATGGAATATTAAAGCAGCAGATTAGATTACTAACAGGTAAACCCACCTCGGCCAAGTGTTGTAGCCTTTTTTTTTTTTTCTTAAGATTTTATTTATTTGTTTGTCAGAGTGAGAGAGAAAGAGCACAAGCAGAGGAAGCGGTAGGCAGAGGGAGAAGCAGGCTCCCTGCCGAGCAAGGAGCCCGATGCGGGACCTGATCCCAGGACCCCAGGATCATGACCTGAGCCAAAGGCAGACGCCCAACCGACTGAGCCACCCAGGCGTCCCTGTTGCAGCCTTTAACACATGTGAATGATCAACCAGCAGGGCCTGTTGCCCCCTATGCCACACTAGGGGCCACTGCTGAGACCCCCAACACTATAAATGTATGGAAGTCACAGGAGAGAGTCATTGCCCTAACTTTCACACACTGGGAAGGGCGTTATCTACTGGAATTTGCACTGGGGCATTTCCCCATGGTGGCTGAGTTACTTCCCACCCCCGGTGAGGGGGAACTGCTCCCTTCTCCACTGGGATCCCACTGTCATGCTGCAAGCTGGACCTGTTGAGATGCACTATGCCTGGAACGGAACACGCACCATTGAAAGGGGAGGAGGAGGAGGTCCTGTCCCTAGCCATCCCCTCACATCTGACAGTACCGCCTCCACCAGCCAGCATATATGGTGTGCACAACCTGGTCAGGTGCCTAAAGCTTCCAATCTCCCTTTCTTCAAGGCCAGGTGGGCACATTTTCTTTTCCAGTGGTGTGATCTTCTAGCCGCCATCTTTGTCCCTTCCATTGGCCTGGAGGGTGTTATAGCACACATAGAAACCTTACTAATTCACCCAACAAAATGATAGCCAGTAGATCCTTGTATTGAACACTGAAATGTCTCTAATGAGAAAAACTGTCCTCCAAAACAGGATGGCCTTGGACTTACTACTGCCTCGCAAGGAGGCACCCGTGCCGTTATCCAGTGTTGTGTGTTCATACCTGATGAGTCTGATGTATCCTCCTTATTAAATCACACGAGGCCCCAAGTGAATGTCTTGAGTGATCCAATCCCCAGCCTGTAGGAATTAATAAGTCAGTGGTTTGGGTCATGGGGTTCTTGGTGGAAAAAACTGTTCCTTATCTTGGGCAGTTATCTTAATCTGTGTTTTCTCTTGCAGGTGCCGGCACCGTTGCTGTGGGCATCTGCCTCCAGCGCAGCCTGCCAGCCTCCAAACGAGCTGCTTCGGTGCTGGTGATACCTCTTGCTGACTGATCCGGGTCCCTTGCAGAAGGAGGGCACGGGTAAGATTATAAGAACCAATCACAAGGGCTGGGGGTGTTGGAGGAGGTCGTCGAGAGGACATGACTTCCAGTTCATCCGTGAGCTAGACCCAGGCGAGGAGGCCCCTCACCCCCCTCTCCTGCCCTTGGAATGTGCGCTCTGTCCACCATTCTCAGTTTCAAGGATGCAGACCTCAGAGTAATATGTTGTTGAGACCATCTGGTTGCTGTATGTGACTGAACCTACTTAAGGCCTCCGTATACTTTTAAGGTCCTGGCCAGCAGGTGTGGAGAGCTGCTCACCTCGTAGCCACCCAGGACAAGCCTCGTAAGTAAGGTCACTTGCTTATTAAACTCACCACGTACCAATCTGGAACAGTCTGCCTCTTTCTTTGATCTCTCCTTGCCTTCCGTGTACCGGGGCCAGCTGGCAAACCCAAATCCTCCCTGCGTGATGAAAAGACATGTGGGAGCTTCTTGCCTGCAGGGTGCTGAAAATGTTCAGGAAAGCTTCCCTATCCCTTTTGGACCCTGGAGCTGGTCTCTCTCCTCCCAAGGGAAATGGGCAGACTTTGCCAAGATAGAACTGGGAAAGCCCTAAGCTGAAGCAGGTGCCCTAAGTCCGGAATCACGTCCTCTTACAGTTGATCAAGTGACCAAACCAGACCTGATCTTCACGTTTGAGAAACGAGAGCCTTGGATGGCAGAAAGATCTCACGTTGCATAGGTGAGTGAGAACTAGGAAGATTGGGGATGGTGGATGGAAGGTTCTAGCTGGTGAGAGGGAGATTTCTTTGACATGCCATCCACATACCTTTGGTCTTCCTTAAAGGAGGGGAGGTAGGCCTCTGGTGATCACAGGACCTGGGTGTGAGCTCCTCGGACTAAATGACCTTCCCGCATCCCCGCCCCCGTGTTCTTTGCTTAGCTTTGAGAAAGAACTGTGCCTGCCTGCCTTTTCCTCAAGATCTCATCCCTGCCTCCCTCAGGGGGAAGAAGCCCTTCTAGGTCATTCTCCCTTTCCCTGGCCTTTTCATTTTCCAACCCTCCCGTTGTCATCAGTCCCTTTCCTTATGCATTCCGACATTTATAGATCTGTCCTTAACTTTGTGGCCTTTGTTTCTTCTTCTGGTGAGAAGCTTTAAGCTGTTTTCTCCGTTTCCCAGCCAGATTCCACCCCACCCACATGTAAACTCCTACTCTCAGGGATCTCCATTCCCTGGCCCCATCTGTTATTTGTTCTCTGTTCCCCAAAATTGAAGCTATGGTGTTTGTTTTCTAGTTGTCAGCACAAAGAAAAACAATTTCTGTGTTCAAGCTTCTATTTAGCAGCCTTGCTAAACTTAGGCCTAACGATTCATTTATAGATGCTTCTGGATTTTTCTGTGTACATAGGTCATCTGTAAAAATTGGGGGCTTTATTCTTTTCCAGTCATACCTTCTTTTCTCTCTCTGTCACTAAGTCCTCCAGTACAGTGAATAGAAGTGAGGACAGTAGGCGTCCTCGCTCTCAGTCCCAATCTCGGGAGGAAAGTTTTTACTGTCACCACTAAGTTTTTCTTTTTTAATGTACCCTTTATCAGACTAAGGGAGTTCTCTCCTATTCCTAGTTTGCTAAGAATTTAGAATATGAATGGGTCTTGAATCATAGGAGATCCCTTCTCTGCATCTAGAATTATGATGCGTTTTCTCCATTAATTACACTGACGAAATTGTCAATTTTATTGGCATAAAGGTTTTTTCCGAATTCCCTAGTTTGTTTTAATGTTTACAAACCCTGTAGTGAAGTCTACTGTGTCACTCCTAATTTCAAAATTTGTGTTTTCCCTTTTTCTTGATCAGTCTAGGGTTTCTCACATTTATTAACCTTTTCAAAGAACTCCCTTTGATTTTTCTCCTGCTGCTTGGCCTCTAGAGGACAGGACAACAAACGTGGTGGAGGAATCTCCAAAGTGTTAAGCTCACATAAGCTAGGAGCTTGCGATCTAGCAAAACTCTAAGGTGTGAAGTATCGATAATGAGTAAGCAAGCGGCTTCCGAGGCCCAGGCAGAATTTGCAAGACGTGTTAAAGATAGTTAGCAAGTAAGTTAGTAGGTGATAGGCTATGCTAAAGATAAATTGAAAAAATGGAATATATGATGGAACAAACAACAGTGTTGCTTAAAGAAAGAAGGGAACGCAAAGACCAGGCCATGAGGTGTCCTACCGCCCAAACCAACGGCTACATTTTACTGGAATCCACCACCAGCTGGTCACACTCGGGATTGTTCACTGATCACAGATAAAGCACCGGACTGTGCAGGACGCTTACCGGTGAGCTACCAGAGGCAAGCAGGGTATGTCCGTGGCCCTGGGCGTCCTCAGTCTGATGGGCCCCTTGTCTAAACTTCAACTCTGGTCCTCATCAATGAGGCTGATGCAAGAGACGGAGACACAGAGGAAGAACAGAGATAAGGGTCTATGAACATTACATAACAAAGGAGTCAGGAAATGTCCCTCACCCTGTTTGGACCCTGTTCTAAATGTTAACTTACCCCTCTCTTTCTGTTTGCTTCTTGGTGGGTTTTTAAATATATGGATCTTGTGTTGTTTAAGTCACAATAAGCCACAGGACTGGAGCATTTTTATTTTGGTCTGTGAGCCTTCCTATTCCAAGACCTCTGGGATAGCTTGCCTGGTGGTGTACTGGAGTCTGTCATTCTATCAAGGGGATTTCTCATAGTAACCATTCCCAACGGATGAGGGGAGGAGGGATCATAATTCACATAATTTGCCTAAAGAAATAAGACAGTATAACTGCTTAAAATACTGGGGGCCCAGTGCTGATCGTAGGGATCCGAGGGTAGTCTCAAAGGTCCTGGGAAACAGGTTGAAGAGCCATTGTTATGTATGTCATTTTAGGGGTTTTAGCTAAAGCAAGAAGACAAATAGCTGGCATAAATCATGGGGGACAGGACCCAGGGCTGGCCCACGGGCACAGCAGAGCGGATGTGCAGGCGGGGTCAGGGTTACACGAGCGGTGGGGCCTCTCCCTCTCCCAGGGTCTACAAATAGGAACAAGAACGTGGAACGTGGAAGGGACATCTGTTGAGCACTGTGGCGCAAGTGTGGGCTCTTTCCATCCCACGTACCTTCAGTCACCACGGGGCCCTCGGGGCAGCTCCTCTTGGTGCAGAAACCCGTGACCACCTCCTGCCTCCTCCACTCAGTCCTCACCAAACCCTCATCGCCAATACCACGAGATCCTGCATCCCCGAAACCCCAAGAGCCTGCAGCCCAACTCCACAGATCCCTGCTACCCACCAGAGCACCCTTCGCTCCCCAGATGCAGCAGTCTGCCCCACGGCAACCCACACTCTTCCTCTTCACACTTGCTATTGCTCCGCCACGCTTAGCCACTTGTCTGACTGTTCTTCGCTCTGCCCCGTTCACCGCTATCCTTCCCCCTGCGCTTCCTACCCGACTTACTCCGCTCCGAACCCGGTCCCAGCATCCACTCTGCCCATTCACTCCAACTACTCCCTCCCACGCCTCCCGGCATGACTCACATTCACTTCTGCCCCGCTTTCTTCTCCAGCAACTTCCCCAACTGGCCCATTTGTCCCTACGCTTCCCTGCTCACCCTCATTCTGCCCCCCATTCCCCCTCAACTCGGCCCTTCATTACCCTGTTTCGTTACCCTGTTTTTCCCTAATTCCGGTCCATTCGCCCACATCCTGCTGTTCACCCCCCACCCTTTCCCCCTCGGTCCATGCCTCACTCGCTTCCACTCACACACATGGCCCATCAGACCGGCATCTGTGCCCCAGGAAGCTGGTGCCCACGACAACCTGAAGCGGCAAGATCTGACCCCATCCACAGGGCACCTCAGGCTGACCTTTGACAGGCCTGAAACCCCAAGATCTGACCCCGTCCACAGGGCACCTCAGGCTGACCTTTGACAGGCCTGAAACCCCAGGGCAGCTCCTTGTCAGCAGGAAGAGGAAATGCTTCATTCCTGGTGCTCCGGGCATCCTCTCAGCCAACTGCATCAGGAGCAAGTGTCAGCCCCGCGGTTCTTGCCCAAGCTTCCTTCTCCCTGGGAAGGTACTAAACGTGACCTGACTTACATAGCTTATGAAAAGTGAGCCCACGCCTCATTTTCTTGCAGGACAATTTAGAAAAAACAAAAAACAAAAAAAAAGGCCTGGCAGGAGACAGGCAGGGCCTCAGAGGTCTGGCTCACTCCCCTGTTTCGTTAAATCCAAACACTGACCCTGCCCCGGTTTTATACAGCTTGGGTTCCCCAGTTCCACCAGAGATCTAGCCCCAGCGAAAAGCCACGGAATCCCGAGGGCCACAAATATGGTCACACAGTGGGCCTCTTACTGTGGGGCAGCCATGTCGCTACCTGGTCTTTGGCTGTGTCCTTTCGGACCATGGCTCTCGCTACGTCACCAGCAGTAGTGTGACCTAGGGGGCGAGCGGCCCAATTTGCCTGGGTGTTCACGCTTTTATCTCTTTTTTTTATTTTTTTTAAAAGATTTTATTTATTTATTTGACAGAGATAGAGATAGCCAGCGAGAGAGGGAACACAAGCAGGGGGAGTGGGAGAGGAAGAAGCAGGCTCATAGCGGAGGAGCCCGATGTGGGGCTCGATCCCATAACGCCGGGATCACGCCCTGAGCTGAAGGCAGACGCTCAACCGCTGTGCCACCCAGGCGCCCCTCATGCTTTTATCTCTTAAAATAAAAATACGCATGCACACAAACACGAAATGAAATAATGTAAATCATTTTGTTAAAATATGGAAAGACAACAGTGGGCTTATATTACAGGATATTTTCAGAGGTCACAGTGCCCACTAAATTAAGAAATGTATTCCAGTCTCAATCATTTCAGGTTTCCGTGACGTGGTCCCAGGTGACCTAAGAAGCCCCTTACTTGGCACCCTCGGGAAAGCAAGGCCTGCGTGCCTTTGGAACCGGCTGGGTATCTGTTGTTCTGACAGATGATTCTATTTATGACTCACTCAAAACATTCAACGCCACGGTGAACATCCGTGCCTTAAATGTGAGGAAATCCTGTATCTAGACTAACTTCATTATCACCGCAATGGAACCATTCATTTTAAAAAGTTTTATTTCTTGAAAACGTAGTACAGCCACAGAGCACAATTTTCCAAAGTTACGAGAAGACATACCGTTGTCCCCTCCCAGTTCCATTCCCCCAGCCGCCCACCTCCCCTGCGCTCTCCCAGAGGTAACAGGGTCCTCGGCTTCTCCTGTATCATCCCAGAGATAGTTGATGCATATACGCCCAGTTACGTACCTGCAACTCGTTCTTCTCATATGCGAATGGTAGCGCATCAGTCACTACCCTGCACCTTGCTTTTGGCAGCGCGTCCCCCGTCACTACGCACACGTCCGAGCGCTCGCTACAATTATATTCATTCTGTCTACCTAGGAGGCTCGCCGTATGAACAGACCAGGATTTCAGGGTCTGGACAGCTTCCGACCTTTCGTCTTCACAAACAGGGCGCCAGTGAATAGCTGTGTGTTCATCGTTTGTACATGCACGAGTATATACATTTCTAGAAGTGGAACTGCGGGCTCAAAAGCCATTGCCTTTGTGGTTTTCATTACTTTGGAATCATTTTTATTTGAGTAAGAGTTTTTCCTGGACTTGCTGTTTCCGGAGGTTCATGTGCGCTAAGAAACGGGGGCCACATTCTAGGCAGATTAGAGTTTTTCTTACAACTGGGTTTGTTTTTTTTTCCATTTGGTATTTCTTTTAGATTTGACTTCTCCGGAGTCCATAAACCGGGGCAGCTGTAGGATTCTTCACAAGGAGCACTCCTCCCTTCTCTTGCTCCAGCCCCTGTCGAGTGCTCCTCTCATGAGTGCAGACTACTGTCCACAAATATGGCTTGTCTGAGCAATTCCTGGTCGAGGCCTCAGCCGGTCTCTCCTCAGACCCCAGACGGGTCTAGGAGATACCCTACCTCCCACCTGCCAGTGCCCTCTGTTACCGCGGTGGACGTGGTTGGCCTCGCACACTCGGGGGAGATCCTGAACCTCAACTAGGAGTCCTCGCCAGCGCGGCCCTGCACCTGCAGCCTTGAGCGTTCGCTTCGAAATCTCCTGCCCTGGCGCTTCATCCCCTCCGCCTCCCGCAGCGCTCTCGTCGGGTTTCCGCCAGCTCCTTGGGTCAGCTACAGAGATTACACTTCCGCGTTTGCTCCTTGAGTGTTTGGGTGAAGACTGAGATGAAAAGAGGCTGACTTTCACTCCCCATATTTAAACCAGAAATCAGAAGGTACTTTTAAAGTGTTAATTAAACGGACGAAACTTTCCCTCCGTGAACGTTAACAGGCACCCTCGATCTACTACTCTCTAATGTGCAATGAGCTTTGCCTTCCGGCTGCAGCCCTTCCCGTGGGCTTTCTTTCCCGTGTGTGTTCTCTGATGTACAATCAGGTTTGATTTTTGGGTAAAGGCCTTCCCACATTCTGCACACTTATAGGGTTTCTCTCCGGTATGAGTTCTCTGGTGCACAGTGAATGTGGATTTTTCTCTGAAGGCTTTGCCACACTCCGAGCATGCGTAGGGTTTCTCTCCTGTGTGTGTTCGCTGATGTATTATGAGCTGGGACTTTTGGCTGAAAGCTTTCCAACATACGGGACATTCATAGGGTTTCTCTCCTGTGTGAATTCTCTGATGTATAATGAGCTTGGACTTTTCCCTGAAGGCTTTGCCACATTCGTTACATTTGTAGGGCTTTTCTTCCGTATGAGTTCTTTGATGTATAATGAGGTATGATTTCTGGGAAAATGCTTTTTCACATTCGCTGCATTCATAGGGCTTCTCTCCTGTATGACCCCTCTGGTGGAGCATGAGATAGGATTTCTGAGAGAATGCTTTCTCACATTCGTTACATTCAAAAGGTTTCTCTCCTGAATGAGTTCGCTGATGTACGCCAAGGTTTGATTTTTGGGTGAAGGTTTTCCCACACACGTCACATTCATAGGGTTTCTCTCCTGTATGAGTTCGCTGATGCACGATGAGGGTTGACTTCTCATTGAAAGACTTCCCGCATTCGGTACATTTATGAGGTTTCTCCCCTGTATGAGTCCTTTGATGTATGATGAGAGTTGACTTATCACTGAAAGTTTTCTTACACTCGTTACATTCATGCGGTTTCTTTCCTGTATGAGTACCATGATGTATAATTAGATCAAGCTTCTGTATGAAAGATTCCCCACATTTAGTGCATTCGTAAGTTTTCTCGCCTGTGTGGGTTTTCTGGTGGACAATGAGGTTTGACTTCTGAGTGAAGGCTTTTCCACATTCATTACATTCATAAGGCTTCTCTCCTGTATGAGTCCTGTAATGTATGATGACGGTTGACTTTTCTCTGAAGGCTTTTCCACATTCTGGACACTCAAAGGGTCGCTCTCCCGTATGACTTCTCAAGTGTATAATGAGCTGAGATTTTTGGCTAAAGGCTTTTCCACATTCAGTGCATCCAAAGGGTTTCTCGCCAGTATGAGTTCTCCAATGTACAATGAGGTGTGACTTCTTGCTGAAGGTTTTCCTACAGGCGGTGCATTCGAAGGGTTTCTCTCCATTTTTAATTCTCTCCTGTAGACTAAGCCCTTTCTTTCGCCTGAGGGCCTTCCCACACTCTTTATACCCGTGGGGCTTTCCTCCAGGAGTTGTTTTCTCATACTCCGTATGGAAGAATAATTTTGCACATCCATTATCATGTTTCTTCCCTACAGAACTTCTGGCAAATAAGTCTAAACTATCCACCATATTATTTCCAAATGGCTCATGTTTGTGGGACCTTTGTATTGAAGCAACAAGGTTTGTATTCAGATGAAGCACATTTCCAAATTCATTATAGTCCTGGCCAGTCTTGGTGATAACTGTTTTCTTGTCAGGGAATCCAACTTGCATCAACAGATATCTATCTTGGTCATCCTGGTGCTGTCTCTCTATCTGTTCATGAATTTGACAGGCTGCTTCTAGAAGGAAGTACAACAAACCATGTTTGTAACTTAACATTACATAATGGACCTTCTTTAAAAGGCCCTACCACATGAAAGCTGATACTATTATCTCATTTCATCTGAGTTCCTAGAGAGGATCTTGACCGTCAAATCCTGTTCTTTTACTAAACTCCCACCTGCTAGGCTTTCTGTTACCAAGAACAATCTTACCCTGACATCTCAGTCTGATTTCCATCAACTCTGGGGACCTTATCAGCCTTTATATTCATTTATCAGTATGAACTCTTAAGTGTACACAACTTATACTATTTCTAACTAAGTAGAAATGCAACAGTGTGGTTAGTGGACTCGAATCTTACAACAATCCTGAATCCACATTCTTAGTGAATAGGAGAAAGATCTAGAATAATCAACCTTACAAACACAAAGAAAAACTCAAAGATCTTTCCCCGATCTGGATTCATCCAAGCTTGCATTCACAGTTCAACACCACCTTCTGCTCCTGTCTACACTATTTTCACTAAAAACTATGACTGTATTAATGCCAAACCCTTCCTCATGTTCTATCACCCACATAGCCTAGTCTCCCGTATTTTGCTATATTCAAAATCTAGATAACTTTCAAGAAGCAATTCAGTCTTTTCAAAGCTTATTCTGATAACTTTAATTTTTAATTTCTAAAATAGTTACCTGTACCATTTAGACAGTTAAAGCTGCAAAGCTTTGCCTTAAATATACCATATTTCATCAACCGCAAGACGCGTATCATTTCACACTTTAACACGTTTCTGAATCCAGATGTACCTTACAGTCAATGGCATGTCATCAATTAGCTGGTGGCAATTTTTCTTAGTGGTATGTATTAAAATCAATTGGATCCTGAAGTCAATAAAATATGATAAATACTTTTTGCATATATACCGAATCTTAATCATTTTTGTAGTTTTTCACCTTTTCCTAAAATTTTGTATGAAAATTAAATGTACAGGAAGGATGGAAGAGTACAAAAACTACTCACACTACCACTCAGACTTAATTGTGATAACATTTACAATAGTAATACTGAATTTTAAAACTGTGTTCCTATGACATCTTTAATTTCATTAGCAAGAAACTAGTTCTTAGGCATGAATATGAGAATCACAGAAAAAGTTTTTACAAAATACATCTGATGGGACCCAAGCTCCACCAAGCATCTACTAAATCTGGACGTCGTTAGGTGGTTAAGAAGCAGCACAGACTGGTGATGGGTAGTAAGGAGGGCACGTATTGCATGGTGCACTGGGTGTTATACGCAACTAATGAATCATGGAACTTTACATCAGAAACCAGGGATGTACTGTATGGTGACTAACATAATATAATAAAAAAACATTAAAAAAAAGAAGCAGCATAGTCAGGGCCATAAGCTCTCTAGCCCAGGATCAAATCCTGGCCCAACCATTCACTTGCTCTATGACCTCAGCAACTTACCTGATCTATTTGTATTTTATTTCCCACCTGGAAACAGGAATTATAACAGTGCCCACCTACATATGTTAACAGGGATTAAACTACTTACAACGGGGCATGCACGGCACACAGGAAGTACTCTCAGCTGTTTTCTAGAACAACTGATGCTACCACTCTGCTAACAACTATTCTGATTAAGAGCCACTACACTACTATAAAAAGAAATGACTCAATATATTTAACACGCTCTTGACCGTTAAGTGAAAAAAGGTCAATGAAACTACATAGTAGGCTACCATTTTTCTAAGGAAAGAAATATTAAATACATATTTATATAGGCTCATGTAAACAAGAGAAGAATATACTTTTAAATTTTAATAAAGGGTTACCTACAGAAGCAAGGGCGAAAATGAAATGAAAGGAAAGAAGCTGAACTTCTTTAAATATACCTTGTTTTCTAGATTTGACTTTGGAACCAAGTAAGTATTTTATATATTCATAAAGCAAAACTGGATTTAAAAGGATTCCATAACAATATACCCTCATCTGTATCTCCAAACCAGTGCCGAACAGTTCTGATCCTCAATGGCACCAGCGTGATGACCTCAACTGATCCGAACCACTATCGACAGCAGCCTCAGAACAATACTAACGATATCACCCTCAGATGTAAGATCAACAGATTAAAAACCTCTAAGCTAAGCCCAGAATTTGATTTGGAAATACTGATTTTTTTAAATGAAGGGGCAGTATCAATTTGAATACATGATATATTTTCTCTTAAAAATCTTTTTTACGGGGTGCCTAGGTGAGTCAGTTGAGCGTCTGCCTTCGGCTCGGGTCGTGGCTCAAGCCTCAAGCCTCTCGCATTGGGCTTCCCCGATCAGCAGGGAGCCTACGTGTCCCTCTGCCCCTCCTCTCTGCTCGCGCGCGGGCTCTCTCACTCACTCATTCAAATAAAATCTTTTAAAAAATCGTTTTTCCATAGTTCCTAGCTCTGTCAATTTTTAAAAGGCCCTGAAACAATTCCCTAACAGCCAAATTGTGGTCCCAAAACACTACCACCACAAAGCAGCGTTCCTTGGAGAAATGGCTGATTCCAGGCCAGAGGTGGGAACTATGTAAAATGAGCCTGGAACATCTTGTAACAGCAGAAAGCACGGAAGCTACCAAAGACTCAGGAGCCAATTTGAAGGGGTTTCTGCCGGCCAGAGATGGGGCAGTTTGATTCATAAGGAGGATAAGGCAATGGCTTAGAACACAAAAGATTGATACTGATATAAAAGACATATTAGTCACACCTTTTGACTGATGCTACAAAACCAACGCATTTTTTTAAACCGGTAAACAGATGGGAAAACCTACATGACTTGAAACGGAATTCCTGGGACTAACAAATAAGCAAATAACAGACGAAAGGCAACGCTCTTTAGAGAAGCAGCCCAGCTGATCAACAAAGAAGGAACGACAGAATATCACCATTTTGCAAACAATAATGAACAGATATAAGCAATAATCACTGAGAACTCGTAATGACAACAGACAACCGTGCATTGCATGCCTCCTGATGCAAGGATGTCACACCAGCTAGGAACTAAACTTGCTAAAAGAAAAAAAATGAAACCCTGAATCTGATCAAACTTCAAAATCTAACCACCAATTTACAAGAAAAAATAAATAAGGGACAGAGGAATATGTTAAATACCATAGGATACTTAGCAAAGTCCAGAATGTGGGAAACTAAAAGACAAATTAACCAGTTATTTCTAAAAAAGCTGGCTGGGAATCATTTGTAGGTTATGAGAAACAAGAATCCGAGTAGCTATGGGCACACTCAGCACCCAGATCCTGATTGCTCAATACCATTCCCCACTAAAGGGAATCGAAGATCCTTGGAGAAGCTGCTCATTCTAAGTCTGAAACAGGGGAAGTACAGTGTGAACTTGGAACGTATTTCTGCACTAGAAAGTGCTCAAAGAATGATGGGGTCATGTTAAGAGACAGAAGAGCCAGCCCGAAGGGACTCCTACTGGACAAACTGAGGACAATTTGAACATCAACATGACTAATGACAGAAGACATTAATGCCTTAGAACATACTGAAAAATAAAAATCTGAGTCCATACTGATGCTAAAATTCACTCACTAATGGGACGGGGTAAGAGAAGAGTGCCAACTTATAAATAGAGAAGGAAGGATAGAAATTTCCCCCTTCCTCCAACCATCTTCTACATTGATCCAGGCAAGAATCTTCTGGGTAAAAATTTTTGAAAATGGGGCATTCATCATTTGGCAGTTCCACAAAATGCTAAACATGTGGTCCGAAAATCCCACTTCTATGTACATATGTCAAAAGAAATTAAAACATTCATCACCATAAAAAATTCCACGTGAATGTTCACAGCAGCTTCAATGATACCCCAAAGTGGGAACAACCTAAATACCCATCAACAGATATATGCACGAACAGAAGTGGGGTATCCGGACGACAGAATATCGTGCCGCCACAAAAAGAAATGAAGTCCTGACACGGGCTACACCATGAACGAACCTTGAAACCACGCCAGGTGAAAGAAACCAGATGTGAAAGGCCACGTTTTGTAGGGTTCCATTCACATGAAATCGCCAGAGGAGGACACACCATAGAGGCAGAAAGTGTTTGCCAGGGGATGGGGGAAGGAGGAAATAGAGACTGACTGATAAGGGGTAAGGGTTTCTTTTTGGGGTGATGATAATGTTCTAGCATTAGATAATGGTGATGGTTTCATGACTTGGTGAATATACTAAAAATCGCTGAATTCGTATACTTCAAAAAGAGTATGGTCTGTGAATTCTATGTCAATAGAGCTTTTTTTAAAAAAAAAAGATTTTATTTATATGACAGAAAGAGACAGCGAGAGAGGGAACACAAACAGGGGGAGTAAGAGAGGAAGAAGCAGGCTTCCCGCTGAGCAGGGAGCCCAATGCGGGGCTCGATTCCAGGACCCTGGGAACATGACCTGAGCCGAAGGCGGACGCTTAACGACTGAGCCACCCAGGCGTCCTCAATAGAGCTATTTTTAAACAAAGATAATCAAGATGTTTTAGGAGAGCAAATCTGACAGGAATATCCAAACAGAATGGAAACAGGTAATGCAATACAGAACTACAGCGGTAGTGTCCAGGCCTGTGACTCAGGTGGGCCTGGCTTCAGATAAGGCAGTGAGAAATGAGAATGGGAGAAGTGGCAGGGCATGGGGGTGGGGACTGGCGCTTACAAGACACTTATCCACCAGGGAAAAGGAGCTGTGCAGAAACTTCTGGGTGAGCACCAACCTAAGGAAAGTGGTCTGGTGGGTGTGGGACAGGGGCGAGGGGCATCAGTCTTATGTCAGAGGTATTCATGTCCCTGTCCAACAACATCGAAGGGTCACAACCTTTCATGAGATATTCCTGAAAGCCCTTTCAGAGGTCCTCACCGCTGGCTGACAAACTGGCACCTCCTGTCCCCGTCGTCTGAGGCAATCCCACTTACCTGGAAAGCTCCAAAAGGAGATTTTTGTTTCTGCCGGGCATGGCTCTTCTACCTCCAATTTGAGGACGAGGTCCGGTTTGGTAGCCTGTGGCCCTGCTAATGAGAAATGACAGTGATACCTCGTGGGTCTTCAGAGCCTCTGAGAAGGAGGGAGGTGGGGTCTGGGGCAGCATGAGAGACCTATCACTTGACACAGTGGTCTAATGGTCAAGTCAAACCATTTCACCTGGGTTTTGAGTTCACAAACACCCTGGATCCCCGGAACTCAATGTCCAACTTTCCAAGCAGTTCAGAGACCTTCCAAGTTTTGCAAGCTGAGAAAGCAAAGGCCCTCTCTCAGATACAATAATCAGAAGCAACGAAATTACCCGAGGAAGCCATTCTTACCCACAGAGACCACGTTGCTGTAGGTCTCCAGCATGACTTCTCTGTAGAGAGTCTTCTGTGGAGGGTTCAGGTACTGCCACTCCTCCGGGGTGAAATCCACAGCCACGTCCTCGAATGTCACGAGTCCCTGTAATCGCACATTCCTGTTACTCTAAAATACTGACCACTGGGTGATGAGGAGGAAATGCAGGGAACCGCTGACTGGGTTCCCAGTTCGTGATGATGACTTAATACAGGATGCCTACTTTGTTGGAAAATCACAAAGCAGGGCAGAAAAACTACTCCATCAAGTATATGGAATATTCCATAAGTATTAGAATATACGTAAGATGGCGAGGTACCTGCACAAGGACAGAGAATCCAAATGCCGTACGGATACCTGAGTTATGACAGAGTTGACACTGCAAGGCGGTGGGGAGAGGATGATCTTTTCAAATAAATACAGATGGATTACTGGATATCTATGGGGGGGTCACATTTTGCCACTAACGCACCATATGCAAAAATCAGCTACAGAGAAATTGTAAAGCTAATGTGAAAGATAACACAGTAAGGTGCCTAGAAAACAGTACAGGAAAATGTTTTCATAGTCTTGGTGTAGGGAAAGAATTCTAAAACAAGATGTGAAAAGCACTACTCATGAAGGAAAAGATTTATAAATGTTACAAGACTAAAAGTACAACAGTCAGGGAACTACAAATCAAAACCACGATGAGATACCACCTCACACCTGTCAGAATGGCTAAAATTAACCACGCAAGAAACAACAGGTGTTGGCAAGGATGTGGAGAAAGGGCAGTGGGAATGCAGGCTGGTACAGCCACTCTGGAAAACAGTGTGGAGGCTCCTCAAAAAGTTAAAAATAGAGCTACCCTATGACCCAAAACTGCACTACCAGGTATTTACAGCAGCATTATCAACAATAGCCAAATATGGAAAGAGCCCAAACGTCCATCAACTGATGAATGGATAAAGAAGATGTGGTATATATCCACAATGGAATCATATTCAGCCATAAAAAAGAACGAAATCTTGCCATTTGCAACGTGGATGGAGCTCGAGAGTATTATGCTAAGTGGAATAAATTTGTCGAAGAAAAATAAATACCATATGATTTCATTCATATGTGGAATTTAAGAAACAAAATGAATGAGTTAAGGGGAAAACGAGAGAGAGAGAGACGCAAGCCAAGAAACAGACTCTTGGCTACAGAGACCCAACTGCCGGTTCCCAGAGGGGATGCGTGGAACAGGTGATGGGGATTAAGGCGGGCACTTGTGACAAGCACCGACCGGGGAGCTACGGAAGTGCCGAGTCCCTGTACTGCACACCTGAAACTAATAATACACTGTAGCTTAACTAACCGGAATTTAAATAAAAACAAAAACTAAAAGTAGAACAGTAAAAAGGCAAGCTTTAAATGGGGAGATAATCTGCAACATTCAGAAGTGATAAAGGGACCTTATCTGGAACATATAAAACCCCTACAAATCAATAAGAAACACACACGACACCAAAAAACAGAGAAGAGAGGTGAATAAGTACTTCACTAAAAACAAACCCCAAATGGCCTACGAACACAAGAAAACGTACTCACCCCCATTAGCACTCAGGTAAGCGAAAATTTAAGCCATGCAGAGACACTCCCATGCCCCCACTAGAACGGTTATAATTAAGCAGACTAAAATGCCATCAGACTGTGTTGAGATGAGAACTCTCACACTTAGCAGGAATGTATACTGGCGGAGCTGCTTGGGGAAGCTGTTTAACAGTATTTACTAAAGTTCATGATTTGCATACATTCTGACCCAGCAATTGTACTTCTAGGTACACAGCTTAAAGAAAACCATGCACACGTGCTCTAGAAAACAAGTACAGGGATGTTCACAGAAGCACCACTTCTAAAACTAAACTGTGGAAGAACCTCAAGTGTCCCTCAACATCACGATGGGTAAACTGTGGCACAGGCAACGGGATCCCGTGTGGTAATGAAAACGAATGAACTACAGACGGCAGATCCAACACAGATGACTCCCACAGATGCACTGAGGAGCAAAGGAATCCAGACACCAGAGTGCATACTGCACGATTCGGTTTATATACGGTAAGGGCACAGGCAAGGCCACTCCATGATGTTAAAAGTCAGGAGAGTGATGACCTTTGCGGGTGGTACTGATGGGGAGAGGGCAGGAGTGGGGATTCGGAGGTCCTCGTCCTAGTCTAACCTTGACCTGGGGGGTGACTGCACGGTGTGTTCGCTTTGTGATAATGCCTCAAGCTGTACACTTACAAACTGCATTTCAGGTATAATTAAATGTACTTTATATCTTTATGCTTAAAAACTATTTTCGACAAAAGTGCAAAGACAATTCGACAGAAAATGGGAGTTTCCATTGCAACAAATGGTGCCAGAACAATTGGATATACACATGCAAAAACAACTCCAGTAAATACCTCCACGTATATAAATCTCAAAACTCAAAACAGATCACAGACCTAAATGTAAAATCTAAACCTGTAAAATTTCTAGAAGAAAATATAGTAGAGGCGCCTGAGTGGTTCAGTCAGTTAAGCGTCCAACTCTTGATCTCAGCTCAGGTCTTGATCTCGGGGTCATGAGTTCAAGCCCTGTGTTGGACTCCACAGAGCCTACTTAAAAAAAATACACAAAGACACACACACACACACACACGAGAAAATCTTTTTAAACTTAGGTTAGTCAAATATTTCTTAGGTGGGACAGCAAAATTCAAAAGACACTGTTAAGAGAAGAAAAAGCCACAGAATGAAAGAAAATATTTACAAAGCACATTCTGGCAAAAAAAAAAAAAATTGTATTGAGAATATATTAAGAACTCTCAAAACTACAAAAAGGCAAAAGAAAGATATTAAACCAAAGAAGATAAACAAATGACAAATAGACACAGAGAAAGATATTTAACATCATTAGTCATGAAAAAACCCTGCAAATTAAAACCACAATGGGAGTTCAAGATGGCCCTGTGGGAAGACCATGAAATCACCTCCTTCCACGGACACAACAAACTTGCAGCTCTATATAGAGTAATTTCCCTCTAAAAAGGACCTGAGAACTAGATGAACAGCAGCACTGCCACAGCAAAAGACAGAGAGCCACAGTGAGAAGGGCAGGAGAGGCAATGACAGAACCTCACATGGGACCCCAGAGCAAAAGTGGTGACCCCCACAAGCAAAAGATATCACAAAAATATGGAACTCAAAGAGTAAAGGGACTGTGTCCCACATCAGCAACCCCCAACCTGGGGGTTGTACCAGAAAGCCCCCAAAATGTTTGGTTTTGAAAATCAATGGGGATTAAGACCAGGAGAATCACAGAATGCAGGGAACACAGAGATCCCATTCTTAAAGGCTCACGTGCAAAACCCACTCACCCTGATATCCAGTGCAAAGGCAACAGACTGAAAAGTGCCTAGACCATTAGGCAAAGAGACACACTTACTAATTTTAAAGCAGCTGCCACAGAGATAGGAACTTACAAGGACTTTTATCTGGGGATGGGAGTGCTGGCCAACGGCATGTTTGCAATCTCATCCTAATTTGCTGGTGATGAAGCCAACAGGCACCATTTTTGGTGCCTACTAGCAGCAGAGGGCATGCTGGCCCATCCCATGCCATAACGGGGCTGGGCAGGCACCCCACGCACCCTGCACAGCGTCCAAGCCACAATAGGGCTGGGTGAGCACCCAAGCACCATGCAACCCTCGCAGAGACCAAGCCACAGGGAGGACAGGTGAGCATCCCAAGCCCCATTCTCCTTGCTCAGGGGCCAAGATGCCAGCAGGCGCAGTCAGTGACCCAATCCGTACCTTCCCACACAGTGGCTAAGCTGCAAATGGATAGGGCGAGTGCCCTGAGCCCTGCCCTCCCCTTGCAGAGACCAAGCCACAGTGGAAGGACAAGCAGCTTGAATTCCACTCTCCCCATGCAGCAGCCCAGCCACAGCAGAGCTGGGCAAGTGCCCTTTGCCCTGCCCTCCCCACACAGCAGCTACGGCTCCATCACAGCTAGCATGCACATGCAGCCCACATAAGGGACACCCACACAGTGCCTGACTCTGGTGGCCAAGGGAGATTTTGGGGCCACATGGAACATTTCCTACACAAGACTGCTCCTCTAAGACTGAGGGAGGTAGCTGTTTTGCCTAACACATACAGACAAACACAGAGAGACAAGCAAAATGAGGAGACAGAAGAATATTTTCCAAACCAAAGAAGAAGGCAAACCCTCAGAAAAGAACCTTAATGAAATAGAGATTAGCAGCCTACCCGATAAAGACTTCAAAGTAATGGTCATAAAGATGCTCACTGATCTCAGGAGAAGAAAGGACAAACACAGTAAGAACAGCAACAAAAAGAGGGGCACCTGGGGGGCTCAGTCAGTTAAGCGTCTGCCTTCTGCTCAGGTCACCATCTCAGGGTCCCTGGATCGAGCGGTCGGGCTCCCTGCTCAGGGGGGGGAGTCTGATTCTCCCTCTGCCTCGGCCCCTCCCCCTCACTCATGCACACACACTCTCTCTCTGAAATAAATAAAAGTCTTTTTAAAAAAAGAAAAAAACATGTTAAGTACAAAATAGAAGTCATAACTAAACGGAAAAACACACTAGAGGGGTTTGAAAGCAGAACAGATGAAATTAAAGCACAAGTCAGAGAAGGAATGGAAAACACCCAGAAAGAGCAGCAAAGGAAGAAAAAGAACTAAAAAAGTAGAATATGTTACAAGACAGCTGGCACTGCATTAAGCAGAATAATGTTTGCATATAGGAGTTCCAGGAGGTAGGAGAGAGAAAGGATCAGAAAAATTATTTGAAGAAATAATGGCTGAAAACTTCCCTAACGTAGGGAAGGATACAGACATCCAGGTTCAAGAATCCCAAAGAGTTCAAAGTAAGATGAACCCAAAGGAAAACACACCAAGACACATTATAATTACAACGGTTAAAGTTAAGGATACAGGGAAAATCTCAAAAGCAGTAAGAGAAAAGCAAAGTATTATGTACAAAGGAAACCCCAGAAGACTATCAGATTCTTCGGCAGAAACACTGCAGACCATAAGGGAGTGCGATGACATACTCAAAGTTCGGAAAGGGAAAAACTGCCAACCAGGAATTCTCTACCCAGCAAGGTTATCATTCAGAATTGAAGGAGAGATTAAGAGTTTTCCAAATAAGCAAAATCTAACAGAGTTTATCACCACTAAACCGGCCTTACAAGAAATGTTAAAGGGACTTCTCTAAGCTAAGAAGAAAAGGTACTAATTAATACGGGAAAAAAAAAAACACAACCAAACTAACAGGGGCACCTGGGTGGCTCAGCTGGTTAGGCATCCAACTCTTGATTTCGGCTCAGGTCGTGATCTTGGGGTCCTGGGATCAAGCCCTGTGTCTGGCTCCACTCTCAGCAGGGAGTCTTTCTGATGATTCTCTCTCTGCCCCTCCTCTCTCCCTCTCTTCCCCCCCAAATAAATCTTTAATAAATAAAGATATTTATTTATTAATAATAATAAATCTTTAAAAAAATAAAGAAATCTTTAAAAATAATAAAAAGATGAACATACAAAAGTAAAAATCCCACTACAAAAGGGAAATAAAAATTAAAGATAGTGGATCAACCACTTACAAAGCAAGTATGAAGGGTAAAAGACAGAAATGGTAAAATTAATTGACAATAAAATAATTAGGGGAACCTGGCTGGCTCAGTCAGTAGAGTATATGATTCTTCATCTTGGGGTTGTGAATTCAAGCCCCACGATGTGTGCAGAGATTACTTAAAAATAAAATAAAAAATTAAGGGATACATAAAATAAAAAGATATAAAATGTATCATCAAAAATCTAAAATTTGAGGGGGAAGAGTAAAAATATAAAGCTCTGATTTGAAATGTGTTCGAAATTAATTTACTGTCAACTTCAAAATGACTGTTACATACATGTAATATGTGAACCTAACAGTAATCCACAAAGAAAAAAATTTCAGTAAATACATAAAAAGAGAAAGGAATCTAAACATAACACTAAAGAAAACAATCCACAAGGGAAGAAAGAGAAGAAGAAACAAAGAGGAACCACAAAAATAGCCAGAAAACAATTAACAAAACAGCAATAAATACATACCTATCAATAATTAAATGTAAATGGACTAAATGCTCCAATCAAAAGACACAGGGTGGGTGAATGGGGAAAAAAAACCTTTTATATGCTGCCAACAAAAGACTCACTTCAAACCTAAAGACACACACAGACTGAAAGTAAAGGGATGAAAAAGGATATTTCATGTAAATGGAAATGAAAAGAGGGCTGGGGTAGCAATACTTAGACAAATTGGACTTTAAAACAAAGACTATAAGAAACGACAACGGTACTACACAATGATAAAGGGGTCAATCCAACAAGAGAGTTAGGACATTTGTAAATATCTATGCACTGAATATAGGAGTGCCTAAATATAGGTAGCAAATATTAACAGAAATTAAGAGAGAAATAGACAGCAATACAGTCACAGTAGGGGACTGTAACGCCTCACTTAAATCAATGGATAGATCATCCAGACAAAAAATCAGTAAGAAAACACTGGCCTTACACAACACACGAGACTGGATGGACCCAGTAGATATACACAGAACACCCCACCCAAAACAGGAGAATACACATTCTTAAGTGCACAGGGAACATTCTCCAGGGTGGACCACATGTTAGATCATAAAACAAGTCTTAATAAATTTAGCAAGACTGAAATCGTATCAAGTATCTTTTCCACCACAATGGTATGAAACTAAAAACCAATTACAAGACCCAACTGGAAAAACAAACACACAGAGACTAAGCAACATGCTATTAAACAACTAGTCAAGAAATCAAAAAGAAATCAAAAGATAACATGAGGGGCGCCTGGGTGGTTCAGTCGGTTAAGCATCCAACTCTTGGTTTCAGCTCAGGTCGTGATCTCAGGGTCTTGAGACTGGGCCCAAGTCAGGCTCTGTGCTCAGTGTGGAATCTGCTTGGGATTCTCTCTCTCCCTCTCCCTGCCCCTCCTCGCACTCACACGTGTGCATGCGTGCTCTCTCTCTAAAATAAATAAAAATCTTTTTAAAAAAAAGATAACATGACACAAATGAAAATGGAAACACAATGTTCCAAAATCTTTGGGACATAGCAAAAGCAATTCTAAGAAAGAAGTTCATAGCAATATGGGCCTACCTCAGGAAACAAGAAAAGCAACAAATGAACAATCTGTCTTAACATTCAAGGAAATAAAGAAAGAAGAACAAAGCCCAAAGTTAGTAGAAAAAGGGGAAGAATGAAAATCAGAATGTAAATAAATAGAGACTAAAAGCACAAGAGAAAACATCAATAAAAGTAAGAGCTGGTTCTTTGAAAAGATAAACAAAATCAACAAACTTTTAGCCAGACTCAAGAAAAAAGAGAGAGCCCAAATAAATAAAATTGGAAACGAGGAGAAATTACAACTGATACCACAAAGATACAAAGGATTGTAAGAGAATACTATCAACAATTATATACCAACAAATTAGACAACCTAGAAAACATGGATAAACTCCTAGAAACATATTCTTCCAAGACCGAATCATCAAGAGTTAGAAAATCTGAAAACCGATTACCGATAAGGAAACTGAATCGGGGCACCTGGGTGGCTCAGACAGTTAAGTGTCTGCCTTTGGCTCAGGTCATGATCCCAGGGTCCTGGGATTGAGACCCACATCTGGCTCCCTGCTGATCAGGGAGCCTGCTTCTCCCTCTCCCTCTGCCTGCCACTCCCCCTGCTTGTGCTCTCTCTCTGTCAAATAAATAAAATCTTTAAAAACTTTTTTTAAAAATTAAAAAAAATTAAAAGAAACTGAATCAGTAATCAAAAAACTCCCAACAAACAAAAGTCCAGGTCAAGCTGGCTTCCTCAAATTATTCCAACTCTTGAAGAGGAAGGAACACTTTGAAACTCCTTATACAAAGCCAGCATTACCCTGATACCAAAACCAAAGACACTACAAAGAAAATGGCAGGCCAATATCCCTGATGAACCTAGATGCAAAAGTCCTCAACTAATTAGCAAAGTGAATTCAATAAAACATTAAAAGGATCGTACCCCGTGACCAAGTGGGATTAATTCCACGCATACAAGAATGGTTTAACATCCACAAATCAATCAATGTGATACACCAAAAAAAAGCATTTGACAAAATTCAACATTCATTTATGATAAAAACTCTCAACAAAGCGGGTATACAGAGAAGGTATCTCAACACAATAAAGGCCACATAGGACAAGCCCACACCTAATATCACACTCAACAGTGAAAAGGTGAAAAGAAAGCCTTTCCTCTAAGATCAGAAACAACATAAGGATGTCCACTCACCACGTTTATTCAGCATAGTACTGGAAGTCCTAGCCAAAATAAGTATGCAGGAAAAAAATGAAATAAAAGGCATCTAAAGACGAAGAAGTAAAACTGTCACTATTGGCAGATGACATAATATTACATAAAAAACCTTAAAGACTCCATCAGAAAACTATTAGAATAAATTCAGTAAAGTTGCAGGACACAAAATTAATACACAGAAATCTGTTGTGTTTCTATACACTAATACCAAACGATCAGAAAGAGATATTAAGAAAACAATCAGATTTCAAGTGCATCAAAAAAACCTAAAATACCTAGGATTAATTTTAACCAAGGACATGAAAGACATGTATTCTGAAAACCCTGAGCCACTGAAGAAAGAAACTGAAGATGACACAAATGGAAAGATACCACGCTCACAGATTCAAAGAAATAATATTGTTAAAATGCTGTGGCAAAAGCAATCTGCAGATTTAACGTGACCCTATCAAAGTACCAAGGGCATTTTTCACAGAACTAGAACAAATAATCCTAAAATTTATATGGAACCACAGAACATCTCCAAGAGACAAAGCAATCTTGAGAAAGAACAAAGCTAGATATCATGCTCCCTGATTTTAAACTACACTATAAACATATTGTAATCAAAACAGTATGGTACTAGGAAAAAACAGACACATAGATCAGTGGAACAAAACAGAGAACCCAGAAATAAACCCATGCCTTATGGTCAATTAATCTAGAAAATGGAGGCAAGAATATAACAATGGAGAAAAGACAGTCTCTTAAATGGGTGCTACATGCAAAATGGGCAGCTACACGCAAAAGAATGAAACTTTCATAGACCATATACAAAAATAAGCTCAGTGCCTGGGGAACACAGCAGGGAGATTATTCACTCTTCTTGGAGTGCATGCCTGAGAGGTAGCACTCATGGAGATGCCTCCCCGGGAACGAAGCAGCTGGCCAGCGCCATTTCAATTCCCCGCCCCTCAGCACACACAGAGTCGTCTGTGGCACAGCATACACCGACACTGGCTACCCAACTTGCTTACACCAAGCACCACGCCCCTGCACTCAGGTGGAACCTCCCTTCTCAATCAGGTTTGCCTCAGTCTTGGCATGGCAGGCCCCTCCCCCAGAGACCAGCACAAACCCCGGCCCACGCCACATCTTCCCGACCAGAGAGTTTATGCAGGGCCTGGGTTCCAGTGGAGGTGCTGACAGGTCTCATTTCACAAGCAGACCACAGTACACCTAGTTCAAACTTGCCACATTCAGGCCAGGGACCAAACACTGCCCACACCAGGCCAGGAGAGCCTCTGCAGATGACTGGCCTGAAGGATAGAGCTGCCAAAATGCAATAGCAGAGCACACGCAGCACACACTGGAGACACTCTGTGAAGCACCAGGCCCTGGGCACTACATGGCCTCTTCATAAGGCCATTACTTTCAGAAGCAGGAGACATAAATGGCTTCTCTACCGCAAAGAAAAAGGCAGAGACTCAGATAAAATGTGAAGACAAAGGAAATTATCCCAAATCAAAGAACAAGGCCACAGCCCGAGATCTAATCGAAACAGATATAAGTAACATGCTTGATGGAGAATTTAAAGCAACAATCGTAAGAATACACTTGGCTTGATAAAAGAATAGAAGACATCAGTAAGACGCTTGCCAAAGAGAGGAAAAAGTTAAAAAAGAATCAATCAGCAGTGCCTGGGTGGCTCAGAAGGTTAAGTGTCTGCCTTTGGTTTGATTCTCAGCTCAGGTCTTCATCTCAGGGTCATGAATTCAACCCCCACACTGGGGGGTCTACTTTAAAAAAAACTGACCAGGGATGAAGAGCGCAATAAACAAGATTAGAAACACAACTGATGTAATGAACAGCAGGTTAGAAGAAGCAGAGGAATGAATTAGTGACCTAGAAGACAAAGTATTGGAAAGTAAGTAATGAAGATGAAGAAAAGAGAGAGAAGAATTATGCAACATGAGAACAGACTTAGGAAACTGAGTGACTCCATCAAACATAACAACATTCGTATTGTAGGAGTCCCAGAAGCAGCAGAGAAAGGGAGGCAGAAAATTTATTTGAGGAATAATAGCTGAAAACTTCCCTAATCTGGGGATGGAAACAGACATCTAGATCCAAAAAGCACAGAGAACTCCCACTGAAATCAACAAAAGCAGGCCAAGACAAAGACATATTGTAATCACATTTGCAAAATATACTGATAAAGAAAAAATCTAAAAAGCAGTAAAACAAAAGAAGTCCTTATTGGCACCCAGCTGGCTCAGTCAGTAGAGCATGTGACTCTTTATCTCGGGATTGTGGGTTTGAGCCCCACACTGGGTGCAGAGGTGACTTAAAAAATAAAATCTTAAAAAATATCAGTCCTTAATGTACAAGGTAAGACCCATAAGGCTAGCTGCAGATTTATTAACAGAAATTTGGCAAGCCAGCAGGGAGTAGCACGATATATTCGAAGTGCTGACTGGAAAAATCTGCAGCCAAGAATACTCTATCCAGCAAAGCTATCATTCAGAATAGAAGGAGAGGGGCGCCTGGGTGGCACAGCGGTTAAGCGTCTGCCTTCGGCTCAGGGCGTGATCCCGGTGATCTGGGATCGAGCCCCACATCAGGCTCTTCTGCTATGAGCCTGCTTCTTCCTCTCCCACTTCCCCTGCTTGTGTTCCCTCTCTCGCTGGCTGTCTCTATCTCTGTCGAATAAATAAATAAAATCTTTAAAAAAAAAAAAAAAAAAAGAATAGAAGGAGAGATAACAAGTTTCCCAAACAAACAAAAAATAAAGGAGTACGTAACCACTAAACCTGCCCTGCAAGAAATAGTAAAGGGGAGTCTTGAGTGGAAAGGAAAGACCAAAAGTGACAAAGACAAGAAAGGAACACAGAAAATCTCCAGAAACAATGACAAAACAAGAAATAAAACGGCAATAAATACATATCTATCAATAATTGCTCGGAACGTAAATGGACTAAATGCTCCAATCAAAAGACAGAGGGTGTCAGATGGATTAAAAAAAAAAAAGATCCATCTATACGCTGCCTACAAGAGATTCATTTTATTTTACTTCTTATATTCTTAAGTAATCTCTACACCCAATGTGGGGCTCGAACTCACAACCCTGAGATCAAGAGTCACATGACTACTGTCTGAGCTAACCAGGCACCCCCTACAAGAGAATCATTTTAGACCTAAAGACATACACAGATTGAAAGTGAAGGGATAGAGAAAAAATAATCATGCAAATGGATGTCAAAAGAAAGCCAGAGTAACTCCTTATGTTGGACAAACTAGACTTTAAAACAAAGACTGTAACAAGAGATGAAGAAGTGTACTGTATCATAATAAAGGGGACAATTCAACAAGAAGATATAACAATTTAAAGTATTTATGCACCCCACCTGGGAGCACCCAAATATATAAAACAACTAATAACAAACATAAAAAAACTAATTGATAATAATACAATAATAATAGAGGATATTAATACCCCACTTACATCAAGGGACAGAAAATAAACAAGGAAACAACGACTTTGAATGACACATTGGACCAGATGGTCTTACAGATATATTCAGAACATTCCATCTCAAACAGCAGAATACACATTCTTTTCAAGTACACATGGGATATTCTCCAGAATAGATCACAGATTAAGTCACAAAACGGGTCTCAACAAATACAAAAAGATTGAAGTCATACCAGGCACCTTCTCTGACCACAACGTTATGAACTTAAAGTCAACCACAAGAAAAAATCTGGAAAGACCACAAATACACGGAGGTTAAACAATATGCTACCGAACAGTGAATGGGTCAGCCAGAAATCAAAGAAGAAATAAAAAAAAATACACAGAAACAAATGAAAATTAAAACACAATGGTTCAAAACCTCTGGAATGCAGCAAAAGCAGACCTAAGAGGGAAGTATATACCAATACAAGCCTGCCTCAAGAAGAAAAAAATCTCAAATAAACAACCTAACCTTACATCTAAAGGAACTAGGTAAAAAACAACAAATGAAGCCCAAAGCCAGCAGAAAGAAGGAAATAATAAAGATTAGAGGAGAAATAAATAATACAGACATTTTTCAAAAAACAACAGAACAAATCAATGAAACCAGGAGCTGGTTCTTTGAAAAAATTAATAAAATTGAGGGGCGCCTGGATGGCTCAGCCAGTTAAGCATCTGCTTTCGGCTCAGGTCATGATCTCAGGGTCCTGGGATCGAGTCCCGCGTTGGGCTCCCTGCTCAGCAGGGAGTCTGCTTCTCCTTCTCACTCTTCCTCTGTGCTCTCCCTCTCTCTCTCTCAAATAAATAAATAAAATCTTATAAAAAATTAATAAAATTGATAAACTTCTAGCCAGACTTCACAAAAAGAAAAAAGACCCAAATAAACAAAATCACAAATGAGAGAGAAATAACAACTAACACCACAGAAATACAAACAATTTTAAGAGAATATTATGAAAAACTATATGCCAACAAACTGGACATCCTGGAAGAAATGGGTAAATTCCTACAAACCTACAACCTACCAAACCTGAAAAAGGAATAGAAAACTTGAACAGACCCATAACCAGCAAGGAAAGTGAATCAGTAATCAAAAAACTCCCAACAGAAGTCCAGAGTCAGCAGCACATACACTAAGAAAACTCCAGGGCCAGCTGGCTTCACAGGCAAATTCTACCAAACATTTAAAGAAGAGTTAACACCTATTCTTCTCAAACTATTCAAAATATAGAAAAGGAAGGAAAACTTCCACATTCATTCTATGAAGGCAGATGACATGATACTGCACATAGAAAACCCGAAAAGAGGGGCGCCTGGGTGGCTCTCTTGTTAAGCATCTGCCTTCGGCTCAGGGCATGATCCCAGGATCCTGGGATCAAGCCCCACGTCAGGCTCCCTGCTTTGTTGGGAAGCCTGCTTCTTCCTCTCCCACTTCCCCTGCGTGTGTTCCCTCTCTCGCTGGCTGTCTCTCTCTGTCAAATAAATAAATAAAATCTTAAAAAAAAAAAAGAAAAGAAAACCCAAAAGATTCTACCAAAAAACTTCTAGAACTGATATGCAAATTCAGTAAAGTCACAGGATACAAAATCAATGTACACAAAGCTGCTGCATTTCTATATACCAATGATGAAGCAGCAGAAAGGAAAATTAAGGAATCAATCCCAGGGGCACCTGGGTGTCTCAGTTAGTTAAGCATCTGCCTTCAGCTCAGGTCATGATCCCAGGGTCCTGGGATCGAGCCTGGCATCAGGCTCCCTGTTCAATGGGCAGCCTGCTTCTCCCTCTCCACCACTTGTGCTCTCCCACATTCTCTCTCTCTCAAATAAATAAATAATATCTTAAAAAAAAAGAAATCAATCGCATTTACAATTGCACCAAAACCAGTAAGATACCTGGGAATAAACCAAGCCAAGGAGATGAAAGACCTGAACTCTGAAAACTAAAACACTGATAAAAGAAATTGAAGATGACACAAAGAAATGGAAAGACAGGGGTGGCTCAGTCGGCTAAGCAT
This sequence comes from Ursus arctos, assembly GCF_023065955.2. Taxonomy (NCBI): domain Eukaryota; kingdom Metazoa; phylum Chordata; class Mammalia; order Carnivora; family Ursidae; genus Ursus; species Ursus arctos. The sequence continues at coordinate 40,285,044 of NC_079873.1, forward strand.
CAGACTCTTGATTTCAGCTCAGGCTCATGATCTTGAGGTCCTGAGATCAAGCCCTGCATTAGGCTTCAGGCTCAGCATGGAGTCTGCTTGAGATTCTCTCTCTTCCTCTCCCTCTGACCCTCCCCTCGCCCATTCTCGCTCTCTCTCTCCCCCTCCCTCCTTCAAAATAAATTAAATAAAATCTTTAAAAAAATGGAAAGACATTCAGTGCTCACGGATTGGAAGAGCAATTATTGTTAAAATGTCTCTACTACCCAAAGCTCAATCTACACAGTTAATGCAATCCCTATCAAAATACCAATAGCATTTTTCACAGAGCTAGAACAAACAATCCCAAAATTTGTATGGAACCACAAAAGATCCCAAATAGCCAAAGCAACCCTGAAAAAGAAAAGCAAAGCTGGAGGCATCACAATTCCAGACTTCGAGTTACATTATAAAGCTGCGGTAATCAAAACAGTGTGGTACGGGCACAAAAACAGACACTAAGAAATGAATGAAATGAATCCATAACTACATGGTCAATTAATCTTGGACAAAGCAGGAAAGAATATCCAGTGGGAAAAAGAATCTCTCTTCAACAAATGGTGTTGGGAAAACTGGACAGCAACATGCAAAAAAAATGAAACTGGACCATTTTCTTACACCATAGACAAAAATAAATTCAAAATGCATGAAAGACCTAAATGTGAGGCATGAAACCATAAAAATCGTAGAACAGAACACCAACAGTAACTTCTTGGACATGGGCAGAAGCATCTTCTTTCTAGATATGTCTCCTGAGGCAAGGGAAACAAAAGCAAAAATAAACTATGGGACTTCATCAAAGTAAAAGGCTGCTGCACAGGAAGGAAACAATCAACCAAACTAAAAAAGCAGCCGACTGAATGGGAGCAGATATTTGCAAATGACATATCCGATAAAGGGTTAGTATCCAAAACATCTAGCGAACTTATAAAACTCAACACCCCAAAAACAAATAATCCAATTAAAAAATGGACAGAAGGGGTGCCTGGGTGGCACAGTTTGTTAACAGTCTGACTCTTGGTTTCGGTTCAGGTTGTGATCTCAGGGTCGTGAGATCGAGCCCCTGTGCTCAGCATGGAGTCTAAGTGGGATTTTCTCCCTCTCCCTCTCAAATAAATCTTTTTTTAAAAAATGGGCAGAAGACATGAATAGACATTTTTCCAAAGAAGACATCCAGATGGCCAACAGACACATGAAAAGATGCTCAACATCACTCAGCATCAGGGAAATGCAAATCAAAACTACAACGAGTTATCACCTCACACCTGTCAGAATGGCTAAAATCAACAACATAAGAAACAACAGATGTTGGCGAGGATGTGGAGAAAGGGGAATCCTCTTGCACTGTTGGTGGGAATGCAAACTGGTGCAGCCACTGCGGAAAACAGTATGGAGGTTCCTTAAAAAGTTAAAAACAGAGCTACCCTATGATCCAGCAATCACACTACTAGGTATTTACCCAAAGAATACGAAAATACTAATTCAAAGGGATACATGCATGCACCCCAATATTAACAGCAGCATTATCTATAATAGCCAAATTATGAAAACAGCTGTATGTTAACTGGAATTTAAATAAAAGCATAAAAAAAGACAGCATGGGACTGGCAAAGGGTTAGATATATAGATCAACAGAACAGAGGAGAGTCCACAAATAGGGCCGACTGATTTATGACGAACCTGCAAAAGCAATTCAAAAGAGAAAAAAACAACCCCTTCAACAAATGGGGTTGGAACAAATGGAATTCCATATGCAAAATAATAATCCTCAACCTAATCCTCACCCCTTACATAAAAATTAATGCAAAAGATGGGGTGCCTGGGTGGCACAGAGGTTAAGCATCTGCCTTCGGCTCAGGACGTGATCCCGGCGTTATGGCATCGAGCCCCACATCAGGCTCCTCTGCTGGGAGCCTGCTTCTTCCTCTCCCACTCCCCCTGCTTGTGTTCCCTCTCTCACTGGCTGTCTCTATCTCTGTTGAATAAATAAATAAAATCTTAAAAAAAAAAGAGGGTTTAAAGTAGTTTTACTCATAATTGCCAAAAACCGGAAATAATTCCAATGTCTTTCAACAGGAGAATGGAGGGATAAGCTGTGGTACATCAGTACCATGGAAATACCACCCAGCAATAAAAAGAACTGACACACACAGCTTGTCTGGATCTCCAGGGAATTATACTGAGTAAAAATATCCTCAGTTTCGAAAGGTCACATACTATATGATTTCATTTTTATCACATTCTGGAAATGACAAAATTCTAGAAATGGAGAATGGTAATTCCTAGGAGTCTAAGAATGGGAGGATTGGAGAAAAGGGATGTATTTGGCCATAAAAGGGCAACATAAGAGATCCCTGCAGTCCTGGAACTGTGTCTTGACCGTAGCAAAGTCAACATCCTGGTCACGACATTATACTATAGCTTTGTAAGATGTACTATTGGGGGAAACAGGTAAAGGATAGACAGGATCTCTCTGTATTATTTTTAAAATTGCACGTCAATCAATTATCTCAAAAGAACATCTAATTTTTTTTTAAAAAAGGTTACATACCATATGATTCCTTTTATATGACATTCTTGAAACAATAAAACTGTGGTGACACAGAACAGATCTGTGGTTGCCTGAGGTTACAGGTGGGGAAGGACGGAACCATAAAGGGGTAGCATAAGGCTTTTTATTTTGGCCTGATGAAACTATTCTCTATCCTATAGATTAGTCACACCCACCCGTATTCGTGAAATACCTTCATCTCAGCACTGACTTTAACAATGCCAAATGTGATCACATTTATTGTACTGGGCAACAACAACAAAATCAATATTACTGCACACTAATTTAAAAAAAAAATTAGCAAAGAAAAAAGATGGTTGGCTGTGAGCATCTGCAGGACTCCGTCTCTTGGCCAAATGAGAATCCAAAGTCTGACTGATAAAATTACTTCGGGAAAATGATTTCAAGAAAAGCAAGTTCCCTAAGACATTTCATTCTTAAATTACACCTTGACATTATGTCTCCAGCTCGCTGAGAAATGCCATAAGAAATATCAGCAGGAAACCAGGGACTGCATTTATCACCAGGCTGTGGTTGAAGACAATTCCACCATCTACATCAAGACTCAGAAAAGAAATGCCGCAGAAGGCAATTACAGGAAACCTTTACTTCCCTGAGGACTTGTGTGCTCTCTCCCGATGAGTAAGGTGAGCCAGCTTCCTAATTAAGTTTCCCTCTAGCAGCCAGAGGCTTGGAGACAAATCTGTAAGTCAATGTTAGTATCTGTCACACCCTAAGTCCTCTCCACATGCCTACATTCTAACTTGGCCTTGCTCCTGTCTCTCATTTTTCCTGATCCTAATGCTTATTTACAAATAAGTTCCTATTTCATGTCAGAAATTCCTACATAGCTCATCACATCCATGGTAAAAAAAAAAAAAAGAGGAAGGAACAGACCACGTACTTACCTGGGGTTTGGCCATTTCCTGCTCTTCTTGGGAAAAGGCAGAGATATGTGAAGGCTGAGCTGGAAGAATGGAGAAGTGTACAGCATATGAGAGAACCCATCAGGCTTATCTGCCCAGAATTACCTGCCTAGGAACCCCCTCACATAAGCTGGGCATGAGGCCACTCTGTAGAAGTTTGGGCAACCGTGTAGTCTTAACAACCACCTGTGTATTCTTGACTCTTTTCCTCACCTGAGCATGTAACGCAAAATGTTTTTTTTTTTTCTATATATACTTGTGTACTGACCCAGAAATTGTATTTTCAGGCATTTTCCTAAATGAAATAATGTACTCCAATGCATCACAATTCCCCTATAAGTACCTTCATCTCAGCATTGATTTTATAAATGCCAAAGTTAATCCTATATGACTCAAAATAAGAGATTAATAAGGAAATACAAGGGGTGAAATGCTACATAGCTATTAAAAACATTGCTGTATGGAACTGTGTGCTTTAGTATCTGTGTACTTTTCTGCACATATATCTGAATTAAAAGTTTTTAAAAATGTCACAGGATAAATTAAGCTGAATCCAGTAAACTTCTAAATGAAAAAAAGGTAGGTTATAAAACTGCAGGAACCCATTTCAAACTATATGTTTAAGGTTTAAAAACGCACACCCCTCATACACACTAAAAACTGTCTAAGAAGGGATGTTTAAATGGGGGGGGGCGATAAAATGAATTCCTTATGATTTTCTTTTCCTCTTTTAAATTAATCTGTAATTCAAATGTGCTACTATTGTTAAACGCCAAGAAAACTGAACTTTTAAAAACTATCATCCTCCCGACGTTTTAAGCCCGACAATTCCCCCCAGACCCCGCAGCACCAGGCCTCGCCCACCCCACCCCAAGCCCCAAGCCCCAAGCTCTGAGGTGAGTCCTCTCAGGTGCCTCTTCCTTCTCCTCACCTCACTGGGGCCGGCTTGCCCAGGAGCCAGAAGGAAGCCTTCGGGTGCAGATCACTTCGGCTGGAACATTCACACCAGGCCCCTACCTTGGGGCGTGGGCAAGGGGAGAGGGGCACAGGGAGAGGTGGGGCGCGCCTAAGAAGGGGCCTGAGGAGTGCGTATGAACCCTTAGCGCAGGTCACTGTGCTGGAAAATGTGTAAAAGTCAACGTTTAACAAGCCCCATTCAACCCTGACTAGCCCCATAACTTTGTCCACCATCGTGCCCAGAGACCTTCATTCGGTCTCCCATCACTCACCCCACAACTCCCCACATCAATGACCCCCCCAATCCTCCTTCGTTCGTTCCCCCCAGAAGTCCCCATCACTCAGCCCATCACCTCTAGCACTCGCTCTCTCAACCCCTCTCTCTCTCTCTCTCTGTCTCTCACCCTCTCGACAATAGATTTTCTGCTCACTGCAGAGGAGACCAGTGCAAGAACTGGCCCTAAGAAGCACTTCCGCTTCGGGACCAACTCGGGCTCCGCAGCCTACAGGGCTGCAGCAGCCGGGTGTGCGCACGCTCAGTGGGGGCTTTGAGCCCGCGTCCGCCAATAGTCAACACCAGGCCCCCTCCCGCCCCCCTCCCGCCGGCCCCACGCGAACGCGGCGGGGCCGCGGCGCTTGCGCGGAGGGAAGATGGCCGCGCCCGCGCCGTCCCAGCTTTATGATGGCCGCGCCCACCGGGGCTCTACACCTCGAGGGCTGCCGTGGAGAGCAGGTGTTTACTTTGTTCTGCGGAGGCCGTCATTCCCGAGACTTCGAAAACCATTTTCCTTATGGCGGGGAGGGGAACTGCCCAACTGAGGAAAATTCTGGCAGGCCGGAATTTGGTGTCTTGAAGCCGAAGGGCAGCATCGGGTTTACAGGTGTAATTGAATAGGAAGACGGGATGCGTGGCAGAATTGCCCGGCGCGCACAAAGGCTGGGAGGTAGGTTACACTGGCTCCATCCAGTGGCTAGAGCTGGGAGTTTTGAAGGACGGCATACAGACAGGCTGAAGGATAAATAAACGGCGACCTAGGACGCGCACACCCCGAGGTGAAGGGAATGTGTTAAGCAGTGGCTGGCGGGTTGCTTTCTCTGGATGGGCGGGAACGAAATCCTTTCGTCGGAGGTGTCAATTTTGCTGACCAAAAGGAGCCGGCCATATGAATAGCCGAAGCAAAGAGCTTTCTGGTGGAGCGCACGGCTGTTGCAAAGGCCCGGAAGCGAGACCTAATTCGGTGTGTTGGAGGAATGCAAACTGGCAGTGTGTTGGGAGCGTAGGAGGTGTGAGGCAGGGAGAGGTAGGTGGGGGGCCAGATGCCGTAGGGCCTCCTCTGCCAGGAACAGAGTTCATGCTTCATTCTAGACAGAACGGGAAGCCATAAGAGGGATAAGATTTGTTTTAAAGACCCATCAGAAGCAGTCTCGCATTCTTGTTTACTGCGAGTCTTGCACCACTAGAACATGAGCTTCACGGGGATTTGCTTAAGCACCTCCTGTATGACAGACAGTATTCTAGACATTGGGAATATAGCAAGGAAAAAGACAGAACCAAACAAACATAATGGAGACAGCCTGGTTTCAAACCCCCAACCTACCAGCTTTGTAACCAAGAGCAGAACTCTTCTCTATGCTGTTTCCTCATCTATAAAGCCGGGACGATGACAAATGAACCGATAATTGTAAAGATTTAGAACAACGCTTGGCACATACCAAGTGCTACATGTTTTAGTATTGTTATATTTTTTAAGATTTTTATTTATTTATTCGACAGAGACAGCCAGCGAGAGAGGGAACACAAGTAGGGGGAGTGGGAGAGGAAGAAGCAGGCTCATAGTGGAGGAGCCTGATGTGGGGCTCGATCCCAGAACGCCAAGATCACACCCTGAGCCGAAAGCAGACGCTTTAACCGCTGTGCCACCCAGGTGCCCCTATTATTTAAATAAAATTAGGCATGTATAGGTACTAAGGTTTTTTTAATAAAAAGGAAAAAATTCAAAGATAACCTGCAGGCTGCTTTGGAGAACAGACTACAGAGGGCAAGGGGGAACGCAGGAAAAACAGTGTGGCTTCTGCCAACAGGCCCAGTAAGTGATAATGGGAGCTCAGACCTAGCTCAGTATCTTCTGTGTGCCATACACCGTGTGAAGTACATGATATGACCTGCCTCACGCAGTCCCCACTATCTGTGAACAGTCCCATGGCCTGCACTTGTCAGAGGAGGAAACTGAATCCCAGAGAGACTAAGTAACTTGCCCAAGGTCACACAGTTTCCCAAGGTTGGATCCTTAACTTCTACCCAATAATATTCTTCTTTTGTTTATTCACTATCCCACAGAACTTCCAGAAAGTATCTGTGCAGGTCCTCATCCCAGAACCATTAAAACTAGCCAAAGAATGTTTTTACCAGAAATCTAGATGGAGCTTCTTGGCAGACAAAGCAAAGAGAGAAAACAGAGGAATAGCTCCTATCTCTTGCTCCCTGAGGGATCAGCACTTCTTGGGTACAAAACATGTCAGTTCTCTCTGAATGCATTAGAAGGTGGCAAATAGGAAGGGCCAGGCCCATGCGAGCCTGGCCTCTTCCATCTTACAAACATCATTCCCACCAACTTGTACACACACCCCTGTGTGTAGAGAGAATCCTTTAGGGTTGGTGGGTATTGGGGTACAGTGATGGCCAGCTCCAGAAATGTCCCTGAGCCAGGGATACACCCCTCAAAAGCTGTCCCAGGATTCACAGTGCACATCCACAAGCTACGTGAGGCCAGCCTTTCTGTGCTGAAGAGCTAGGACTCCCACTCTGTCCTGGGCATCCTCTGCCATTAGTCCCTGCGGGTGCAGCCTCCTCATACAATGGTCTAAGCAGCAGGTAGCTAGGTGAAGGGGTATGGGAAGCAGACAGCAGCTGGCCCCACCACAGAGTCTGTACGATGTGACACTCCCACCCAAAGGTCCCCCACCTCACCAGTGAGTCATCACAATTGCTCTCAAGATACATTTCATCAAGGGGTGTCTGGCTGGCCCAGTCAGTAGAGCATGTGACTCTGGATCTTAGGGTCATGAGTTCAAGCCCCACATTGGGTGTAGAGCTCACTTTAAAATAAAAGATACATTTCATCAAAACCATGGAAGTGTGGCCAATTGTGAGCAGTGATTTGGGACCATAAGGTAGCAGGTAAGTTTGTCAGAGCAATAGCACACGAGCCACTTCTCTGGTGACCTTGAAGCTGGCGTGCTAGCCTTGAACTACCTGTTTCCAAGGGAGGAATCCCCTTCCATTCTTTTGAAGCCACTGGTATTTGTAGTATATACCACCACTGGTATATGAATCCTGAACAATGTCAGACTTTTCTGTCTTGGCCAATGCGAGTGTCATTAAATGGGAGACGTATGGGACTGGCTGAGGCAGGGATGAATAATGGCGAATGAAGGACAGATTGGGAGTGAATGGGAGCAAGGAGAGACAGAGGGTGATGGGAGGGAGGTGAATGAGTGGAGTGGAGTGAGAGTGGGTGGTGTGGAGCCGCACGAGGGAATCACCATGCAATTTTGAATTAGTTGGAGATGATGGGTGAGACTGAGTAAGTGATGGGAAAATGAGGCATGGGCTAAAGTGACCAAAAGCGAAAGTGGGAGCAGACTGAGTGAATGGAACAATTCAAGACGGTGAACATGAATGGAGTTGATAAAGCAGGAGAGTGCAAGTTGTTTTGAGAACTAAGGACCAGAGTGCAAATAAACGATGGTTTATGGGGCATGTTAAGAGAGAGAGGTGAATTTAGGGGGAGCATGGAATCAAATGGGGGTAATGTGGGGCATAGAGGGAAGAATGGGGAGCACAAGGGACAGAGAAGAGGGACTGAAGATGTATACATGGTGGAATGTGAATACGTGAATCAGGTTGAGTTTGACTGGCGACACTCTGAGGGAGAAGGGGAGTGGCTAGAGGTGAATGAGGGGCAGACTGGGATTAGATAGGGCTGATGTGGGACTCCAGGAGTGTCCAGGGATCCCAGTAGCAATCAGCCCAGGTGAAGGAGCTGCTGCGTGTGCACGAATGGAGCTAATGTTGGGCACAGTGAGAGGGAATAGAAGCAAAGAGAAGGTGGTGAGTCACTGTGGGTATTGTGAGCCAAAGGGAAAGACGAAGGTCACATGGCCCCAAGTGAATAAAGTGGGGGAACATGGGGCCCAGTGTTAGCAAAAAGTGGTGAATTCAAGGCAGAGTGTGACTCAATGAAGGTACTATGGGGCAGAATGGAAACAACTAGACATGAGATCAGGTGCAGAACAGGAGTGGTAAGCGGGAACAGGGGTTACATTGGAAATGAATTTCAATGAATGAGATTAGTTCAATGAATGAGAGGCAGAGTGAAAGTAAATGGAGTCAGTGAAGAGAAAGTGAGGCATGGGGCTGAGCAAGCAGAGAAGGAGACTCTGCAGGTAACTTGAACTCGTGTTTGGGAGGAATACAGGGAATGGGGGTAAATGTGGGAGCAGTGTTGGAGAGAATAAAGATGAAGAAGGGGCAGAAAGAGAGTGAATGAGGGAGAGAATGAGGCCCAGAGTCCATGAACCGAGCTGAAGGGTGGGCCACGTGAGAGTGAATGGGAGTCACTTCTTGCGGTGTCAAGAAGCAGAGGGGAAAGTGGAAACTGAGAGTCTGAGAGTGAACGGAGGTGAAGGAATACGATGTGAGAGAACTGGGGCCATGTAGGGAGAGGGTTAAGGAATTGTGGCAATATGAGGCCCAGCGTGAATGAAGGGTAGTGGATGAGAGGCAGCGTAAGTGAATGGGGGGGTGCTGAAAGCTGGAACAAGAATGGAGGGGGAACAGTAGTAGAGGGCGCTTCTCTGTGTCACGTGTCATGTGTAATATGTGATGGAGGGCAGAGTGTGACTGAATGGGGCAAACGGGGGCCCGATTCCAGGAAACTGGGGTGGAACAGTGCGTCGTAAGTGAAGTGAAGGAGGTGCCAAGAATGGGTCAATGGAGGTAACAAGGGGCAGAAGGCGAGGGCATGGTGGCCATATTGTGCAGAGTGTGAGAAATCGTGGTGGTAGTAGGCACAGTGTAGTGAACAGAGCTGACCGCTGAGCAGAGTGGGGGAATGGAGGTGGCGAGGGGGCAGAGTGAGTGGACATGGAGGGAACCAAGTGGTACAGCATGATTAAAACCAGTGGAGTGGCACCGTGTCAAGGGAAGTGGGGGAATGTGGGCTGATCGTGAGGCCCAGGGCCTGAGTCCTGTCTGTCTCTGTGTCTCCAGCCCCTCTCTTCCTGCATCTCTTTCTGACATTTCAGGGTTTCTCCCTAGTTTTGCCTCCTGCCATCTTTGTGTATAGGTCAGTATCTTTCTTCTTCCTTGTGTGTCCATCTGTAACAGAGGTGGCGCTGGGAAAGATAGTGAGGTGTCCAGCCCTCTGGCTTCCGTGTTCCAGAATCTATTACATGGTATTTGCTCATAGAGCCCGGAGTTCCAGAACGCCCCTAGTTCTGAAGAGGGCGGCGTGAGTCTGGAGCAAAGAGTTGGCTAGGAGGGCCTATGGGTGTTATAATGCAGACCTGGGTCACTGTGGCGGTGACCCTGGCCACACTGATGGTCGCCATCGTGGATGCAAAGATCTACGAACGCTGTGAACTGGCAATGAAGCTGGAGAGAGCGGGCCTCAATGGCTTCAAGGGCTACAGCATTGGAGACTGTGAGACTCCAGCTGCCCCAAGTCCCACCCACAGCCCAAGCTGTCCACCACAATCAGACCCAGCCCCCCTCCTTCTCATTTATCACCTCCCCAGGCCAGGACATGATCCTCTCGGCCATCCCCGACTGACTTACTCTAAAGTCCTTACCATCAATGCCTTCACAACCATCACTCTCACTACCATCAAAGTCATCACGAGTACTCTCACCCGTGCCATCACTCACAGCTCACCAGAATCACCAACATCAACACCACCAGCAAACCAAGATCATCACCCCCACAACTGAGATGACAACCATCCCTGTCCCCTCCCCCTCATCCTACCATCCCCTAGTCCCAGGACTCATGGCGACCTCCTATCTACCTTCTCCCTGCCCCAGGGCTCTGCATGGCACACTATGAGAGTGGCTTTGACACCTCCTTCGTGGACCACAATCCCGACGGCAGCAGCGAATACGGCATTTTCCAGCTGAACTCCGCCTGGTGGTGTGACAATGGTGTTACACCCACCCAGAACCTCTGTCACATGGAGTGTCGAGGTGAGGCAGCACTGGGGACACCCTAAAGCCCTGCCTGGCCCCACAGCCTAACACACAGAGTGCAAGGTTGCCTAAGCTATAACCTCCAGTAACAAGCAGAAAAATGATAGGGAAAGGAGCACAGCTGCCTGGGCTGTTAGAGACACCATCCCGTGTCCTTACCGACTATGCTGAGATGTGGTCCAGGTCAGGAGGGCTCGGAAGTTCTACACCTCCCTGAGAATGGAGGCTGCAGGTTTTTTTTCCCAGAAAACAGGAAACTTAGCTCCATGTGGAATACAGGGGGAGATTGTCCTGATTTGGGGTTGAGGTGGTTCAGGCCCTGAGGGAAGAAACACATATCTGCCTGTAGGAACAGAAATAAGGTATATCTGTGCAGAAAGGAGAGAGCTTTCCAGACAAGAGTGTGGTAGTATTGAGGACAAAATTTAATAGCGGTAGTTGTTCAGGGTTGGCCAAAATGGTGCTTGAGGTTGTCCAAGACAGACCAAAATGGGGACTGAGGTTATTAGGGGCCAGGCCAAATGGAGGTTGAGGTTGTCCAAGTCCTGCTACAGTAACAGAAGAGGTTACCCAGGATTGGCCAGCTTGAAGGGTGAGGTTGTCCACGACTAGCCACCACAGAGGTTGAAGCTATCTAGGACAGGGTAACATGAGTAGTAAGGTTTCTCAAGACTAGCTAAAATAAAGGTTAAGAATGTTCACTTTGAGTCAACATGGAAGTTGAGGTGGTCCAGGATCAGCTGTAATGGAAGTTGAGGTCCTGGAATGGTCAACATGGAGGTTGGAATTATTTATAACTAGTCAAAATAGCAATTGAGGTTGTCCAGGACTGGTCAACAGGGTGGTTGAGATCATTAAGCAGTCAGAAGGGCAGTGAAGGTCACCCTGTTGAGCAGGGTAGGATCATCTAGAACCAAGCACCATGATGACGGAGGATGAATGGAATTCGTCAGCATGGAGATTGAGGTCATTTGTAACCAAAGCGGCAGTTGAAGTTATCCAAGACCTGACAACATAGTGTTTGAAGTCATGAAGACTGATCAACCTTGCAGCTCAGTAGCTTCCCAACCAGCCAACATGGTGGTTAAGGTGATGTCAGACCAGCTGCCATTGCAGTTGAGATCATCCGTAACCACACAAAATTACAGTTGACGTCATCCAGAACTGGCCAACATAAAGTTTGAGGTTGTTAGGATCAGGCAGTATGATGGTTGAGGATATTCATAACCAGACAATATGACCGTCAAGATCATCCAGGATCCATCAATGTGAGTTAAGGTTGTACCGAACCAGCCAACATGGCAGTTGAGGTTAATTCATAACCAGCTGACAAGTGAATCAAGGTCACCTAGAATCAGTCAATGTAGTGGTTGAAGTTATTCAGGCTCCAAAGAATCCATAACCCCTGGGCCCACCATACATTGTCACCCTGTCCCCAATGCACCAGATCACTATGTCCCTCTCTTCCCTCCCTCCCAGACCTGCTCAACCCCCATATTCTGGATGATATCTTGTGTGCCAGGCAGGTGGTATCCTCGGAGAATGGTATGACTGCTTGGTAAGTTCATAGGTGTGGCTTGGACCCTGGGTAGCTGGGATAATGGCACTGCCACCCTATCAACCTACCCACCTCACCCTTCTTCCCTCCTTTCATTTCCCAGGGATTCATGGATCCGGCACTGTTCTGGCCATGATTTATCCGAATGGCTCAAGGGATGCAATATGCACGCCAAACCTGATGCCAAGAAAATTAATAATTCATGACTCAGTTTCCCAGAAGTAGAGATTTTTCTCTTCCTTTCTTTTCTTTCTTCCGTGGATTTAATAAAGGATGGTATCTATAAACAATGCAAGAGTCCTCTAATGCCTAACTCTCTTCATTTTTCCAATGACTGGAGGTACCCCCATTTAATCACTGCCCGCATACATTCAAAGCTCTGATCAGGGACACCATATCGCTTGGGGTGAAGGTAAGAGCATAGCTTCTCCTGGGTTCAAATACCATCTCTACCACTTAGGAGCTGTGTTGCATTGGGCAAGGCATTTAAATTCTCTGTGCCTCAGTTTCCTCGTTGGCAAAGTGAGGATGATAACGGTAGCAACTACTTCATGGGATCATTGGGAGAATTAAATGAATGAATGTTTGGAAAGCACATAAAGTGCTTGGTCCACAAGGCAGTTATTGGTCTGGAGAGAGAAGGGTGGAATGAGGGGCTATGAAAATTGGCTCTCCTTAAAAAGCATCACTCTTCGTAGAAGTCACTACTTCAATTAAGGTAGATACAGTCTCTCCAGGGAAAATAAGATTGGTTTCAGCTTACACAGGAGACTCAGTGGGAATTAAAGTGTTCACATTCTCCCACATCGTCCGATACCTCCCTATTCTAACATTCGGCCCCCCTACTCCCTTTTTCACAAGTAATCCTAAATTTCAAATGACACGTGAGAATTTTGGCCAGGAATTCAATGGATGCACAGGGTAGTAATTTCTTTTTACAGAATGCCTGGATTTGGGTCTGTGTCTTGGGCAGAGAATTTAGGAATTGAAACTTGCCATTCTTTCTCTTTCTACTGGACCCATCAGAAGCAGCCATCCCTGTGAGGAAGCAGTCCCTCATGTCTTTCGTACTTTTTGGTTGGGTCACCTACCCAAAGCCTTGTTTTCAATGTTTACTTCATCCAAGGTAAGCACAGATGATCATTAAGGCAGATATCCACCAATGTGAGAATGACCGAGCCCCCTTCCTTAATGCCAATTTGATTTCTCCTGCCTTCAGCCCCAACCAGCCTAGATGGCCAAATTTCACACTTCCCTGGGGATCTATAAAGGGTGCCATCACTCTGGGTACTGATTTCTGTATTCATCAAAAGCAGCAAAAATAAACTCTGCTGAATCCAAGTAAAAAGTAGACCTCCTAAAATCCTATCAGGTAGCTCACAGCATTTCTGGGAAGACTGCACGATCAAGCCCAGAGAGGGGCAAGGTCCACCCATAGAAACAAAGCCAAAATCCTGACTATACTCAGTCGGTTGGGCGTCTACCTTCGGCTCGGGTCATGATCCCCGGGCCCTGGGATCGAGCCCCGCACTGGGCTCCTTGCTCACTGGGAAGCCTGCTTCTCCCTCTCCCTCTGCCTGCCACTTCCCCTGCTTGTGTGCTCTCTCTCTCTCTCAAATAGAAGAGCCTTTCAGGAAGGCTGAAAATGGGGTGCCTGGGTGGCTCAGTCGGTTAGGCATACGACTCTTGGTTTCAGCTCAGGTCATGATCTCACCCCACGTCGGGCTCCACACCGAGCATGGAGCCTACTTGGGATTCTCTCCCTCTCCCTCTGCCCCGCCCCAACCGGCTCATGCATGCATGCTCTCTCTCTCTCTCTCAAACAAAAAGGAAGGCTGAAAACAACTGAGGTGACCAAGAGAATAAGCAGAAGGACGAGGCAGATTGTAACCTAGGTCCTCACTACTTCAATCCAAGATTATCATGAGACAGCAACTCACAAAACTAGCAATTCGGAGTTAGCAAAAAAAAAAAAAAGTCCCATCCTCGAGGAAGATATTTCTCAGCTTTTAAAGGTGTCCAGCCCTCATTCACCCACTGGGGTCTTACTCATCTGTCTGTTTCTTATTTACCTGTATAACTCAAACTTGGAACTTCTCTATGATCCGAAGTCCTCTGTTCTCCAAACAGGTCATCACATCGGTTTGGTCACAGGATACCCTGTAATGGAAACGATAGATGACTTAGGTGCATCCGTGTGGGTTTCACGGCCTCAACATAAGTAGGAAGGTACATTTTAATAAGTATAAATTTCACATGAGAGATGAAAATACAAACACCGTATCCAGCCTAGGAGGGATTAGGGATCTTGAATCCCTGGAATTTGAGGTCAAAGTATTGAAACACTTCAGAGATGGAAAGCTATCCTATTTGGTGCACTGTGAATTACTCAGGCAAGCCATGCTCACCTACAGAGACCAGATGGCTATAGCTTCCTGGCATCACAGCTCTGTAAAGTGTCCTCTGAGAAGAGTCTAGACGATTCCACTTCTCCTGGGTGAAGTCCACAACCACATCCTCAAATGACACCAATCCCTGTCACGGCATCCTTCTACTCAATCAGTTTGACAGAAATACAAATGAGAATATACTTTAAGCTAAAGGGAATATTCTTCAGAGAGAGGCTACTCTTTAATAATTTCAAAAAGGTTTCTCAGGTATTTTTCAATAGCGATCTCTAGTGAAGGGCTTTTATACTATAGAAACCATAAAGAACTCCTACAGATCAAGATGATAAATATAGGCAACACCATAGAAAACCTAGAAAAAGATTTGAATGGATATGTCACAAAAGATGATATCCAATTCGCCAGTAAACCTATGAGAGGGTGCTCGACATCTTTAGTCACCAGGGAAATACAAATTTAAACCACAGTGAGGCTGGTGATGGGACAGGCTGGTGATGGGTAGTAAGGAGGGCATGTATTGCATGGTGCACTGGGTGTTATACGCAACTAATGAATCATCGAACTTTACGTCAAAAACCAGGGATGTGGGGCGCCTGGGTGGCACAGCAGTTAAGCGTCTGCCTTCGGCTCAGGGCGTGATCCCGGGGTCCTGGGATCGAGCCCCACATCGGGCTTCTCTGCTGTGAGCCTGCTTCTTCCTCTCCCACTCCCCCTGCTTGTGTTCCCTCTCTCGCTGGCTGTCTCTATCTCTGTCAAATAAATAAATAAAATCTTTAAAAAAAAACAGGGATGTACTGTATGGTGACTAACATAATATAATAAAAAAATATTATTATAATAAAAATAAATAAATAAATAAATAAATAAACCACAGTGAGATATCACTATATACCAACAGAACGGCTAAAATAAAGACCAAAACCCCAAACGTTGGCGAGGATGTGGAGCAACTGGAACTCTCATATGTTGCTGGTGAGAGTAAACTATAAAATAGTACGGCCACCTTGGAAAACATTTCAGCTGAACCTATTAATGCTGAGTGTATACCTAACCTAGGACCCAGCAGTCCCACTCCTACATATATATCAAATGGAAACGCACGTATATATCCAACGGAAATCAAGCCATGTACGAGAATATCCACAGAAGTATTATTTGAAATAGCCAAAATGGAGACAGCCACCAGCCGCAGAATGGATAAACAACTGTGATGTATTTATACAACAGAACAGTACACAGTAACGGAAAGAACCAACCAATGATACACAAGATGACAAGGATGAATCTCAAACACATCATGATAACTGAAAGAAGCCAGACACAAAAGAACAAGGTATGATTCCATCCATGTCACATGCAAGAACAGGCAAAAATCACCTATGCTTATAGAACTCAGGAAGCATTACCCGTGAGTCAGGGCATAGTGATTGGAAGTGGCATGAAGAGGGCTTCTGGAGGACTTGTCACTTCCTGTTTCTTGATTCAGGCACAGGCTACACAGGTGTTTCCAATTTGTAGTTCATGTACGTGTACACGTTATACCCTTTCCTCTGTATGCTACGCTTCAACAAGATGTCAGCCCTCCAAATTCTTATCGAAGTAATATTCCCATAATATTTCCATAAAAAATAGTAAGACAAAGATATAAGAACAACAACAAAAAAAAATATTTAAGAACCTACAGGAAAGGGGCACCTGGCTGACTCAAGTTAGCAGAGCATGACAGTTGATCTCAGGGTTGTGAGTTCGAGCCCCACCTTCGGTATAGAGATGACTTAAAAAAAAATCTTTTTAAAAAAGAACCCACGTGAAAGAGAGCCATGTACGGAAAAGAACAATTCACCAAAAAAGGAAAGAATATGAAAAGATACTCAACCTCATTGCTAACTGAATAAACACAAACAAATGAAATGAGATATTTTAACTATTAAATGGTAAGGATTAAAACCATGACAAAAGGATTAGAAAGGGTATTTTCACTCATAGATAGAGCTAGAGTACTATGCTAAATGAAATAAGGCAGTCAGAGAAAGACGAATACTATGTGATCTCATTCATAGGTGGAATTTAAGAACCAAAACAAACGAACAAAGGAAAAAAAAAGTCAAACCAGGAATAGAATAGAGAACGAACTGATGGTCACCAGAGGGGAGAGGAGTGGGAGAACGGGGAAAGTAGGGGATGGGGATTAAAGAGTACACTTCTCATGATGAAAAAAATATAACAGGGACGCCTGGCTGGCTCAGCCGGTTAAGCGTCTGCCTTTGGCTCAGGTCAGATCTCAGGGTTCTGGGATGGAGCCCTGAGTCAGGCTCTCTGCTCAGCGGGGAATCTGCTTCTCCCTCTCCCTCTGCCCCTCCCCCCCACACTCATGCTCTCTCTCTCTCTCTCTCTCAAATAAATAAAATCTTTAAAAAAAAGAGAACAGAAAAAGTTTTAAAAATAAATAAAAGTACTGAAAACAAAGAAAAGAATAATGAGGAAAATAAAAACGAATAAATACAAAATGAAACATCTCTTTCCACCAAAAATAAATAAATAACAAAATCAAAATATGACAGGATTAGGAAGGATATTTTCATTCATTACTGGGAGCATAAAATTGCACGAACTTTTCAAAACGTAATTTGGCAAGGTCTGTGAAGGTTCAAAACATGCCCAGCTTTTGAACCAGAAATTCTAGAAATGCTCAGCACAGTACAACAACAGGACAAGAAAGATTACTGCCATGTTATGCATCGTGGCACATGCGCACAAGACAAAAATACGCAGCTGTTCAAAATACCTGTCTTGACAGTGAACTGTCTTCTATCGACAAGTATTCACAGAGTGGGGACTATCCCAGCTACGCGAGTAACCAGCTCGGCAACCCCACGCCACTTGCTTATCTGTTCTGGGACTCCGTTTCCTCATTAGTAGGATGTGGATGTTAAAGGTTAAACCACTTCTCAGGGTGGTTGTGAGGACTGAGGTGGTCATGTGTATAAAGTACTTAGTAGGGGGCGCCTGGGTGGCTCAGTCAGTTAAGCGTCATGTCGGCTCAGGTCGTGATCCCAGGGTCCTGGGATCGAGCCCTGCATGGGGCTCCCTGCTCCGCGGGAAGCCTGCTTTTCCCCCTGCTTGCGTGCTCTCTCTCTCTCTCTCTCTCTGTTAAATAAATAAATAAATAAATAAATACGTACGTACGTACGTAAATAAGTACGTAAGTGCCCAGTGCAGTGCAGGATCTTTACGTGTTAGCTCCTGTTCTTGCCACTAATATCATCCTCTTCCTCATCGCCTGTATTATCATCATTACTCCTACTACCTTCATCAATATTACTGTGTAAAGAGAAAACGGGGAGTTGCAAAACAGCTGGTATATTATGAGCAAATTTCAGCAAAGGAAGGTCTCTATCAACGATATGCTTTTATTGTAGGTAAATATAAAGAAGAAAGGACAGAGAGAGGTAGAGATGGAAGTTAAAGTCACTGTAGAATTGGTTGTTGGGAATGAGTGATGATATGAAATCTTGAGACATTTTCTCTTTTTAGATTGTACATTCCTAAAAGAGTTTGAGTTTTGGGGGCCACTTCTTTTGTAGTGAGAGGGGAAAAATGACAAAACAATATAGACATTTTTAAAAGGGGCAAAAGGGACTGGCGTCCAGGGGGCTCAGTCGGTTAAGTGGCTGCCTTCGGCTCAGGTCGTGATGCCAGGGTCCTGGGATGGAGCCCTGCAATAGTCTCCCTGCTCAGTTCAGCAGCCAGTCTGCTTCTCCCTCTCCCTCTGCCCCTCCCCACTGCTTGTGCGCACTCTCGCGCTCTCTCTCTCAAATGAATTAAATACATACATACATACAAAGAGCAAAAGGGACATAGTCCGGGACATCATGAATTCTCCACTTGAAAAGGAACAAGGCAGACCTTTGGATCACTCCAGGTTTGCTGAAAGCTCAGATGAGAAAAAAACTTATTGGAGGGGAGGTGGGTGGGAGGATAAGTGAAACAGATAAAGGGGATTAAGAAGTACAAACGGCCCGTTATAAATAAGTTGAGGAGAGAAAAGTACAACATCGGGAATATCATCAATAATACTGTAATAACGTCGTCTGGGGACAGATGGTGACTACACTTACTCTGGTGAGCATTGCATGAGGTAGAGAATTGTCGAATCAGTATGTTGTACACCTGAAACTAATATAACATTGTATGTTAAATTATACTTCTATTTAAAAAATACTGGAAAATAATTTGAAGGGTATGGGGTTTACTGGTTATTTCTTTTTTTTTTTTTAAGATTTTATTTATTTATTAATTCGACAGAGATAGAGACAGCCAGCGAGAGAGGGAACACAAGCAGGGGGAGTGGGAGAGGAAGAAGCAGGCTCATAGCAGAGAAGCCCGATGTGGGGTTCGATCCCATAACGCCGGGATCACGCCCTGAGCAGAAGGCAGACGCTTAACCGCTGTGCCACCCAGGCGCCCCTTACTGGTTATTTCTTGACCATTAAGGTGTTATCCCTGTACTGACCCAGAACATGAGAGCTGCTTGTGCTGACATGGCTTTGGTTTCCTGAAGTGTCACATCCTTTTAGTTCTGTCCCAGCAGGACACCTCTGGCTGGTATGAAGACATATTTTAAGTCACACGCACAGCAATCGTCTCCCTGGGATTATCACAAGATTGCTGATGAGGACATGGCTGACCCATTAGAGAAGTATCTTGAAAGCTCAACATCAGGAAATCTTTGCTTCAGAGCAAGTGGCTTACTTTCTCTCTATAAATAAAACAAGTCAGTGTTTCTCCCCTTTATGTCACAGCTTCCAGGAAATAACTGTAGCTCAACATAATTATGTAGGATCCTATGACCTACATGTATACATTTCAACCTTGCTTTGGTATTGCTCTATTTCCCTAATCCTAACCTTTCGTGTGTTTATATATGTACATCTTATGGTATAAATAACAATGTCAACCCCATATATAAAGCTTATTATGTGTGTGCCAGGCATCGTTCTAAACACTTAATATTTTTTAAAAGATTTTATTTATTTGAGAGAGAGAGAGAGCACAGAGGGAGAGGGAGAGGCAGAAGCAGAGTCCCCGCTGAGCAGGGAGCCCATCACAGGGCTTGATCCCAGGACCCGGAGATCATGACCTGAGCTGAAGGCAGACGCTTAACCGACCGAGCACCCAGGTGCCCCCTAAACACGGAATATTAACTCAACTGATCTTCACAACAACCATAAAGGCTTAGGTATCATCATCATCATTTTACAAATGGGGAAACTAAGCTACAGAGAAGTTAGAGACTGCCTAAGCTCACAAAGCTATTATGAGCATTTAAGCCCCAGAGCCTGTGCTCTTAACCACTACACATTACTGCTTCTTTGCTTTTAAGTGTTTTAACATTGGTCAGGGTGAAGGGAGCAAATAAGAACTTACCTGGAAATCAGTCATGTCTGCCTTATGGAGAGAGGGCAGTGGCCTAGAAAAGCAAAGCTGTTGAGAGGGGAGAGAAGAAAAGAGGAGAGTTTGTAATAGCATGGAGAAATGGAAAGTTCACCAAATCCTCAGGCTAGCAATCCAGAAACGCCAGCTGGTTAAATGGCCATGCCGTAGCCACGAAAAGCAGGAAAGAACATTCGTTTGGCCCACAGAGCCCCATCATTCAACAACACCGCTCTGTCACGGACCTCACAGACCTCCGAATACTCACCCTCACCCATCACTGACTCTAGACACCCCGTATTACCCCCAATACCCTCATTATTTACCCCCACGGACCCCCATGACGCACCCCACAGATCCCCGGTCAAAGACTCTAGAGACCTCGCATCACACACCCCACCCCCTAGAGACTCCATCACTCACCTTAGAGGCCCCCCATCACATACCCCCAGGGACTTTCACGACCCATCTCAGAGCCCCCCTCCAAGTACTCACCCGGCGAATTCGCATCTTTACAAAGCCCACACTCGCACGTGCCGCTCCGCCCGCAGACCAGCGCTGCCTCCCCGCCGCTTCGAGTGAACAGTCCGCCCTCCATCCCCTACTCTTCCTGTTTTCACCTGGATTCCGGCGAGGTCCGCCTGGAGTTTCCCCAGTCACAAGTCCCTCCGACAACCACTTTCTTGGTCCTTTACCCCACCGTCCGTGGGGGTCGGCTTTATTCCTCGCATGCGCAGTTGCCCTAGCTGAAGCCGTCGAGGCCAGCAGCCAGTAGCAGCGCCGTGCGTGTGTGGTTCTGCAACAGCCTTGACCTCACGGGGGTGGGGGGACAGAGAAATGGCCGCGCCAGTACACGGGTTTGACAGGGAGTAGACATCTTTCAAAGGTCCCAATTCCGTACAGCGGGGATTGGTGCCTCTGAAAGTTCGGAAAAGATGGGATTTCGGGAGGACTTTGAAAACTTGCCATGAGCGAAGCCCTTGCGCATAGGCTAGTGATGGGCGAGTTATGCGCCTGGTTTCGGGTCTGATGGGAACTGCTCTGGACCAACGTAGGGCTGAGGACAAGACCACCCCCTCCGTGGGAAGATACCACGGCGGAGTTGGGAATGGGGAGCCCGGGAATAGTATAGATATCCCCGGGAACTATTAGTGGGAAGAACGGAGGCAAACCGGGAATGATCCCTTCCTCTACAGATCAGTACCACTGGGGAAAGGGGAGGTTGGAGAACCGGCGGGGAGAGTACGGTCCTTTTGATAGACACTATTGGGCTAGCGGTCCTCAGTGGGAGATACACTAGCGCAGATGGGGGAAATTCCGTCCTAGGAGAAACCAGACCCGTGAAGAAAGTGACAAGGGTAAACCTAAGTGCAAGGAAAGCCAGAGACAAAAGCCTGGGAGGATTGGGGCGACAGCGAGGTCCTAGTTGGAGACTAAATAAGAATCCGAACCTGACGGTGATCCGCCAGGCCCACATTCCATTCGCCTTCTAGGAATCTGCCCCTAGAAAGTTGTGGGAGGGTCGAGATGCCAGGGTCCCTGGGCCCTGTCCTATGGGCCCAGGTCCCGGCCCCCGGGCCTCAGTAACCTGTGGAGGCACAGCCAGGACACAGTGCTCAGGTTCTGGACCTTAAACGCTCTACCCTATTAAACCCACTCTACCACTTAGTCGTGTGAAAGGCAAAATGCACGGGATAATGAAGGAGATGATTTTTCCCCCCAGGCTATTGCAATGGGGAAAACTCGTTAATGAGGAACATCTTAAAGGCAAAGAAAGGGACCTGGGGTTTTATAGAGTGTTAAATAACGAAACTTAACCAAGTAAATTTGAAGATCTAATTGCTTTTATTAAATGGTTCAGGAATTGGGCAGCAGCTCCCCCCCTCCAGTCCAGCAAGTAGAGAGGTGCTCTAAGGAGTTGTAAAAAATGGCAGGTTTGTACAGAAGGGTGGGGGCAAGAAAGTTATTAACAAAAGAAAAGGATTGTTCCAGGCCAGGCCTCGCTCTAGGGGGAAAAGCAAGGTTTCTTATCCTGCAGCTTACCTCATCTTTTTTGGGAAGGGTATGGAAAGGGCCCAAGCGGCAGATTTATTGGTGTGGATTGAAAAATTCCTGGCTGTCTGGTTAACACTATACTTCTGCGGGAGGGTGAAACTGCAATTAGATTATGTCTTTGCAGGGGCGCCTGGGTAGCGCAGTCGTTAGGCGTCTGCCTTCGGCTCAGGGCGTGATCCCGGCGTTCCGGGATCGAGTCCCCACATCGGGCTCCTCCGCTGGGAGCCTGCTTCTTCCTCTCCCACTCCCTGCTGTGTTCCCTCTCTCGCTGGCTGTCTCTCTGTCACATAAATAAAGAAAATATTAAAAAAAAAAAAAAGATTATGTCTTTGCAGGATACAAAAACACAGATTCGAAGGGGCACATGCACCCCGAGGTTTATAGCAGCATTATCAACAATAACCAAACTATGGAAAGAGCCGAAAGGTCCATCGACTGGTGAATGGATAAAGAAGATGTGAGATATAGAGATATAGAGATATATAGATAGGAATATTACTCAGCCCTCAAAAAGAATGAAATCTTGCCATTTGCAACAGCATGGATGGAGCTAGAGTGTATTATGCTAAGTGAAAGAAGTCAGTCAGAGAAAGACAAATACCATATGATCTCACTCATATGGGGAATTTAAGAAAGAAAGCAGATGAACATAGGGGAAGGGGGAAAAGAAAATAGAGAGGGAAGCAAGCCGTAAGTGACTCCTAATGATAGAAAACGAACTGAGGGTTGATGGAGGGAGGTGGGTGGGAGCTGGGCTAGATGGCTGATGGGTATTAAAGAGGGCATTTGTTGTGATGAGCCCTGGCTGTTGTGTGTAAGTGATGAGTCACTGAATTCTACTCCAGAAACCGATATTGCACTGTATGTTAACTAACAAAATTTAATTAATAAAAAAAAGTTATGTCTTTGGGAATATATTTGGGAACTCAGTCTAAGTGACACCATTTTGAGCCTACGGGGCTTTTTTAACAAGAGGCAGATAAAAGGGGCACCTGGGTGGCTCAGTCGTTAAGCGTCTGCCTTCGGCTCAGGTCATGATCCCAGCGTTCTGGAATTGAGCCCCGCATCGGGCTCCCTGCTTAGCGGGAAGCCTGCTTCTCCCTCTCTCACTCCCCCTGCTTGTGTTCCCTCTCTCGCTGCCTCTCTCTGTCAAATAAATAAATAAAATCTTTAAAAAAAAAAGAGGCAGATTAAAAAAAAGTCATCCTTGAGTCAGGAAGGACAGAGACAGGTCTTGGAATATGCAAAGGCATTGGGAATTGCTATGGACTGAATTGTGTACCCCTCAAAATTCATATGTTGAAGCCCTGGCCCCCAAAATGATGATATTTGGAGATGGGACCTTTGGGAGATTAATTAAGGTTACATGAGATCATACAGATTGGATGGGATTAGCATCCTTCGAAGAGATACTTCTGCCACACAAAGAAGAGGTCATATGAGGACACATTGAGAAGGTGGCTCTCTGCACGCCTGGACGTGAGTTCTCCCCAGGAACCAAATCAGCTGGTGCCTAGATCTGGGACTTCCCAGCTTCCAGAACTGTGAGAAATTAATTTCTGTTATTTAAGCCCCCCAGTCTGTGGTATTTTGTTATGGGAGCCCGAGCTGACTAATACTGGAAACTTTGCGGTTCTCCATTTCCTGGAACATGAAGGAGTGGGGGTATTTCTTCTCCATCAGTGCTTTCCAGAAGAACAGGACTCATTCAGATATAAAGTCTGACTCTGCCAGGCCCCTCCATTCCAGCTCACCTTTGCCCCTCACGGCTCCCATTCCTTCCTACTCCACCAATCATTCAAATCAATTCCCTCCCACTGTGCCCCAGATTTCCCCATTCGGTCCCACTGTTTATTCACTTCCATTCACTCTGCTTCACGGCCACCATTCATGCATACTGTACCCCATATTAACACCTTTTTAAAAAAAGAAGTCCCACATATTTATTACTGAAACAACCTGCTAGTGCAGAAGCACAGAAACAAATGGAAAAATCATTTTCCCAATTAAACATGTCCCGCTGTCCAGGTAGTGGTGATGTTTTCAGCTTGCTGTGGTAAGATGCTAGCGACCTTGATACAGCGTAACTACGTGTACGATCTCATGTGCAATTCCTTACACACCTAGCTTGGTTCTTCCCCAATGTCTCCTCTTGGATTTGTACCTGATTTTATCACCAGTTTTCATTCAAACCCTTTGAGGAATAAGATATTTCTGCTTACGTTGCTTGGCCAGGAATTGCTTGATCCTGAAAGTCTTGCGAGAAGACATGACGACGAACAAAATCAATCACACACGCCACAATAGCAGAGAAAGAGAGAGAGAATCAACACCTTTTTTACTGTGGTAAAATACACATAACATGGAATTTATTATTTTTACCATTTTAAAGTGCACAATCCAGTGTCATTTAGTACATTCCCAATGGTGCGCAACCATTACCTCTATCTAGCTGCAGACGATCTTCATCACCCCGAAACGAAACTCTGTGCCCATAAAGCAATCATTCCCCATTCCCCCCTGTGCCCTCAGCCCCTGCTTCACACGAATCTGTTTTCTGTCTCTATGGATTTTCCTATCTGGGATATTTCATATAAACAGAATCATACACTATGTGGCTTTTTGTGTCTGGCTTCCTTCACTGAGCATAATGTCTTCAAGATACATCCATGTGGTGTCATGTATCAGTATTTCACTCCCTTTTATGGCTAAATACCCTATTGTAGGGATATACATTTGGTTTATCTGCTCATCAGTTGGTAGACATTTGGGTTGTGTCTACCTTCTGGCTATTACGAATACTGTTGCTATGAACATTTGTGTATAAGGTTTTGCTTGAACACCTGTTTTCAATTTTACTGTGTACATACCTAGGAGTGGGATTGCTGGACCATATGGTATTTCTATGTTTAACTACTTAAGGAACTACCAAACTGTTTTTCACTATGGCTACACTATTTTACATTCCCGCCAGCAGCGTAGGAGGGTTCCAGTTTCTCCACATCCTGCCCAACACTTGTCATTTTCTACTTGTGTTTATTATAGCCGTCCCAGTAGGTATGAAGTGGTATCTCATGGTGGTTTTGATTTGCATTTCCCTGATGACTAATGATGGTGAGAATCTTTTCATGTGTTTATGAGCTATGTGCATATCATCTTTGGAGAAATGTCCCTTCAAATCCTTTGTCCATTTTTTAAATCCTTTTTTTTTTTAAGTAAGCTCCATGCCCAACATGGGGCTTGAACTCACCACCCTGAGATCAAGAGTCGTCTGCTCCACAGATTGAACCAGCCAGGCACTTTTGCCTGTTTTTTAAATGGATTTTTGTCTTTTTATTGTTAAGTTGAAAGAGTTCTTTACATATTTTGAATAACAAACCCTTATCAGGTATCTGATTAGTAATACTTTCTCCCATTCTCTAAGTTGTCTTTTTACTCTCCTGATAATGTGCTTTGATGTACAGAAGTTTTAAATTTTGATGAAGCCCAATTTACCTATTGTTTCTTTGTTGCTGATGCTTTTGGTGTCATATCTCAGAAGCCACTGCCAAATTCAAGGTCATGAAGATTTACCCTTATGTTTTCGTTGAAGAATTTTATACTTTTAGTTCTTATATTTAGGTCTTTGATACATTTTGAGTTAATTTTTATATGTGATGTGAGGTCAGGATCCAACTGTCTTCTTTTGTATGTGGATATCCAGTTGTCCTAGGACACTGTTGAAGAGACTATTATTTCCCCCATCTAATTGTCTTGACACAATTGTTGAAATCAATTGACCATACATGGATGGGTTTGTTTCTGGACTTTCAATTTTATTCCACTGATAGATATAGATATAGATATAGATATAGATATATGTCTATCCTTGTGCCAGTACCACACTGTTTCAATTACTGTAGCTTTGTAATAAGATTTGAAATCAGGAAGTGGGAGTTCTCCAATTTTGTTCTTTTTCAAGAATGTCTTGGCTAGTTGGAGCTCCTTGCAATTCCATATAAATTTTAGGATCTGCTTCTCCATTTCTGCAGAAAAGCCCATTGAAAATTTTTTTTAAAGATTTTATTTATTTATTTGACAGAGAGAGAGACAGCCAGCGAGAGAGGGAACACAAGCAGGGGGAGTGGGAGAGGAAGAAGCAGGCTCATAGCGGAGGAGCCTGATGTGGGGCTCGATCCCATAACGCCGGGATCACGCCCTGAGCCGAAGGCAGACACTTAACCGCTGTGCCACCCAGGCGCCCCCATTGAAATTTTGATAGGGATTACATTAAATGTGTACATTGCTTTGGGGAGTATTGCCATCTTCACAATGTTAAGTCTTCCAATCCATGAACACTGGATGTCTTTCCATTATTTAAGTCTCCTTTCATTTCTTTTACTGATGTTTTGTACTTTTCAGTGTACAAGTCTTACGCCTGCTTAGTTAAATTTATTCCTAAATATTTTATTCTTTTTGATCCTATTATAAATAGAATTGATTTCTTAATTTCCTTTTTAGATTGTTCATTGCCAGTGTATAGAAATACAAGTGCTTTTGTGTGTTAATCTTCTATTCTGCCACTTTGCTGAATTCAGTTATGAACTCTAATAGTTTTTTGTTGATTCTCTAGGATTTTATATATATAAGATGATATTATCTGGGAATAGGTAATATCCGTCCCATTATTGTGGTTAAGAGTTGGCTTGTGTATCTTGCTGCTCCCCTGTTGGGGGCATATATATTTACAATTGTCATATTAGGGGACCTCAACACTCCACTATCAGCAATAGACAGATCACCTAAGCAAGAAATCAGCAAAGAAACAAGAGCTTTGAATGCCATACTCGACGAGTTGGACCTCATAGATATATATAGAACACTACACCCCAGAACCAAAGAATACTCATTCTATTCTAATGCCCATGGAACATTCTCAAGAATAGACCATGTTCTGGGTCACAAAACAGGTCTCAACTGATACCAAAAGACTGAAATTATTCCCTGCATATTCTCAGACCACAAAGCTCTGAAATTGCAACTCAACCACAAGGAAAAATTTGGAAGAAACTCAAACACTTGGAGACTAAGAACCATCCTGCTCAAGAATGATTCGATAAACCAGGAAATCAAAAAATCAATTTAAACAATTTATGGAGACCAACAAGAATGAAAACACAATGGTCCAAAACCTATGAGATACTGCAAAGGCAGTCCTAAGGGGGAAATACATAGCCATCCAAGCCTCACTCAAAAGAATAGAAAAATCTAAAATGCAGTTTTTATATTCTCACCTCAAGAAGCTGGAACAGAAACAGAGGGACAGGCCTAATCCACTCACGAGGAAGCAGTTGACCAAGATTAGAGCAGAAATCAATGAATTAGAAACCAGGAGTACAGTAGAGCAGATCAACAGAACTAGAAGCTGGTTCTTTGAGAGAATTAATAAAATTGACAGACCACTGGCAAGACTTATCCAAAAGAATAGAGAAAGGACCCAAATTAATAAAATTATGAATGAAAAAGGAGAGGTCACAACCAACACCAATGAAATCGGAAGGATTATTAGAAACTTTTATCAACAGCTTTATGCCAATAAACTAAGCAATCTGGAAGAGATGGAGGCCTTCCTGGAAACCTATAAACTACCAAGACTGAAACAGGAAGAAATTGATTTTTTAAACAGGCCAATTAATTATGAAGAGATTGAGTCAGTGATAAACAACCTTCCAAATAACAAAACTCCAGGCCCGGATGGTTTTCCTGGGGAATTCTACCAAACATTCAAAGAAGAAATAATACCTATTCTCCTAAAGCTATTTCAAAAAATAGAAACAGAAGGAAAGCTACCAAACTCATTGTATGAAGCCAATATTACCTTGATCCCCACACCTGGCAAAGGACCCGTTCAAAAAGGAGAATTACAGACCGATTTCCCTAATGAATATGGACACCAAAATCCTCAACAAGATCCTGGCTAATAGAATCCAACAGTACATTAAAAGGATTATCCATCATGACCAAGTGGGATTCATCCCTGGGATGCAAGGGTGGTTCAACATTCACAAATCTATCAGTGTCTTAGATTTTATCCAGAAGGAAAAATTCAAAAATCATATGATTCTCTCAAAAATGCAGAAAAAGCATTTGACAAAATACAGCATCCTTTCCTGATTAAAACCCTTCAGAGTGTAGGGATAAAGGGTACATTCCTCAATCTCATAAAAACCATCTATGAAAAGCCTACAGCAAATATCATTCTCAATGGGGAAAAGCTGGAAGCCTTTCCCTTAAAATCAGGAACACGACAAGGATGCCCACTCTCGCCACTATTATTCAACATAGTACTAGAAGTCCTTGCAACAGCAGTCAGACAACAAAAAGGGATCAAAGGTATTCAAATAGGCAAAGAAGAAGTCAAAATGTCTCTCTTTGCAGATGACATGATACTCTATATGGAAAACCCAAAAGAAGCCACGCCCAAACTATTAGAAGTTATAGAGCAATTCAGTAACGTGGCGGGATACAAAATCAATGCTCAGAAATCAATTGTATTTCTGTACACGAATAATGAGACTGAAGAAAGAGAAATTAGGGAATCTATCCCATTTACAATAGCACCAAAAACCATACGTTACCTTGGAATTAACTTAACCAGAGATGTAAAGGATCTATATTCTAGAAACTATAAATCACTCTTGAAAGACATTGAGGAAGACACAAAAAGATGGAAAAATATTCCATGCTCATGGATCGGAAGAATTAACATAGTGAAAATGTCCATGCTACCCAGAGCAATCTACACTTTCAACGCTATCCCGATCAAAATACCGAGGACATTTTTCAAAGAACTGGAACAAATAGTCCTTAAATTTGTATGGAACCAGAAAAGGCCCCGAATCTCCAAGGAACTGTTGAAAAGGAAAAACAAAGTTGGGGGCATCACAATGCCGGATTTCGAGCTGTACTACAACGCTGTGATCACAAAGACAGCATGGTACTGGCACAAAAACAGACACATAGACCAATGGAACAGAATAGAGAACCCAGAAATGGACCCTCGGCTCTTTGGGCAACTAATCTTTGATAAAGCAGGAAAAAACATCCAGTGGAAAAAAGACAGTCTTCAATAAATGGTGCTGGGAAAATTGGACAGCTACATGCAAAAGAATGAAACTTGACCACTATCTCACACCACACACAAAGATAAACTCCAAATGGATGAAAGACCTCGATGTGAAACAGGAATCCATCAAAATCCTAGAGGAGATAATAGGCAGCAACCTCTACGACATCGGCCACAGCAACCTTTTTCATGACACATCTCCAAAGGCAAGAGAAACAAAAGATAAAATGAACTTGTGGGACTTCATCAAGATAAAAAGCTTCTGCACAGCCAAGGAAACAGTCAAAAAAAAACTAAGAGGCAGCTCACGGAATGGGAGAATATATTTGCAAATGATGCTACAGATAAAAGACTGGTATCCAAGATCTACAAAGAACTTCTCAAACTCAATACACGAGAAACAAATAAACAAATCATAAAATGGGCAGAAGATATGAACAGACACTTTTCCAATGATAACATACAAATGGCTAACAGACACATGAAAAAATGTTCAAAATCATTAGCCATCAGGGAAATTCAAATCAAAACCATACTAAGATACCACCTTATGCCAGTTAGAATGGCAAAAATAGACAAGGCAAGAAACAACAATTGCTGGAGAGGATGTGGAGAAAGGGGATCCCTCCTACATTGTTGGTGGGAATGCAAGTTGGTACAGCCACTCTGGAAAACAGTGTGGAGGTCCCTTAAAAAGTTAAAACAATTGAGCTACCCTATGACCCAGCCATTGCACTACTGGGTATTTACCCCAAAGATACAGACGTAGTGAAGAGAAGGGCCATATGCACCCCAATGTTCATAGCAGCATTGTCCACAATAGCTAAATCATGGAAGGAACCGAGATGCCCTTCAACAGATGACTGTATTAAGAAGTTGTGGTCCAGGGGCGCCTGGGTGGCACAGCAGTTAAGCGTCTGCCTTCGGCTCAGGGCGTGATCCCGGCGTTATGGGATCGAGCCCCACATCAGGCTCCTCTGCTATGAGCCTGCTTCTTCCTCTCCCATTCCCCCTGCTTGTGTTCCCTCTCTCGCTGGCTGTCTCTATCTCTGTCAAATAAATAAATAAAATATTTAAAAAAAAAGAAGTTGTGGTCCAGGGGCGCCTGGGTGGCTCAATCGTTAAGCGTCTGCCTTCAGCTCAGGGCGTGATCCTGGCATTATGGGATCAAGCCCTGCATCAGGCTCCTCCGCTGGGAGCCTGCTTCTTCCTCTCCTACTCCCCCTGCTTGTGCTCCCTCTCTCTCTGGCTGTCTCTCTCTCTCTGTCAAATAAATAAAAATAAAATCTTAAAAAAAAAAGTTGTGGTCCATATATACAATGGAATATTACTCAGCCATCAGAAAGAACAAGTTCTCAACATTTGCTGCAACATGGACAGCACTGGAGGAGATAATGCTAAGCTAAATAAGTCAAGCAGAGAAAGACAATTATCATATGATTTCTCTCATCTATGGAATATAAGAACTAGGGGCGCCTGGGTGGCACAGCGGTTAAGCGTCTGCCTTCGGCTCAGGGCGTGATCCCAGCGTTGTGGGATCGAGCCCCACATCAGGCTCCTCAGCTGTGAGCCTGCTTCTTCCTCTCCCACTCCCCCTGCTTGTGTTCCCTCTCTCGCTGGCTGTCTCTATCTCTGTCAAATAAATAAATAAAATCTTTAAAAAAAAAAAAAGAACTAGGAAGATCGGTAGGGGAAGAAAGGGATAAAGAAAGGGGGCTAATCAGAAGGGAGAATGAAGCATGAGAGACTATGGACTCTGAGAAACAAACTGAGGGCTTCAGAGGGGAGGGGGTGGGGGAATGGGATAGACTGGTGATGGGTAGTAAGGAGGGCACGTATTGCATGGTTCACTGGGTGTTATACGCAACTAATGAATCATCGAACTTTACATCAGAAACCAAGGATGTACTGTACGGTGACTAACATGATATAATAAAAAAACATTAAAAAAAACAATTGAAAGGCTTTAAATAAAAAAAAAGATGCTAAAAAAAAAGATAATATCCGTCCCAATTTGAGTGCCTTTAATTTCTTTTTCTTGACCTAAAATTGCTCTGGCTAGAACTCTGAGTACAATGTTTAGTAGAAGTGCAAAAGTGGGCCTCCTTGTCTTGTTCCTGATCTTAGGGAAATGTTTTTGTTCTTTTACTATTGAGTATGATGTTAGCTATGGGTTTCCCATAAATGCCTTTTATCAGGTTGAGGAACTTCCCTTCTATTTTTAGTTTGTGGAGTGTTTTTATCATGAAAGGACGTTGGATTTTTGTCAAATTTTTTTCTGCATCAATGAGATGACATATTTTCATTAACATGTGGTCCCGGACATTTTCTAATTTCTACTGTGATTTCTTCCTGATCCATGAGTTATTTACAATTGTGTGAGTTATTTTCAAACATTTGAGGATTTTTCTAGTTATCTGTTAGAGATATGTAATTTAATTCCATTGTGGTCAGAGAACATACACTGTTAAACCTTATCCTTTGAAATTTGTTGAGCCGTTCTTTATAGACCAGCATGGGATCTATTTGGGTAAACGCTCTTTGTGCACCTGAAAAGAACGTGAATTCTTCAGTTGCTGGGCATGGTGTTGTCTATGTACCAATCATCTGAAATTCGTTAATTGTGTTGTTCAAATCTTTTATATCATTTCTGATTTTTTTCTGCTTGTTCCATCACTGAGAGAGGTGTGTTAAAATCCATAACCATGTTGGGGATTTGTCTATTTCTCCTTTTAATTCTATCAACTTTCACTTTATATATTTTGAACCTATGTGATCAGATGATATAATAGGCAGAATAATGGACACCCAAAGATACCCTTCCCTAATTTCCAGAAACTGAGTATGATGAGTTGCCATATACATGAATATGTTTTGTCACATGACAAAAGGGATTTTACAGATATAATTAAGATTATTAATCAGTTTATCTTAATGTAGAGACATTATTCTGGATTACCCATATGGGCCTAGTGTAATTACATGAGACCTTAAAAGCAGATGTTGGGAGGTGGAGGTAGGAAGATGGCAGCAGAGTAGGGGGACGCCAGGCTTGCCTCATCCCACAAACAAAACTAGATGACTATCAAATCATCCTAAATACCCCAGAAATCAACCTGAAGATTGACAAATCAAACTCCACAACTAAAGGGAGAGAAGAGGTGAGCTTGAAGAAGGTTTGGAAGTGCAGAGACTTAGTTTAGGGGACAAAGGGATCATGGGTGCTGCAGAGGGGAGGGAACCATGGTCACAGAGAAAGCCAAGATAGAGAGGAACACACAAGGAGGTTTCCCCAAAGCCATTGGCTTGGAAAACAAGAGGGGCTGAATTTCATGAGTTCTTGCAACCAGTTACAAAAACTGAAACAGGAAGAAATAGAAAATTTGAACAGAGCAATAACCAGCAAAGAAATTGAATCAGTCATCAAAAAACTCCCAACAAACAAAAGTCCAGGACCAGATGGCTTCACAGGAAGATTCTTCCAAATATTTTTAAAAGGATTAATACGTATCCTTCTCAAACTATTCCAAAAAATAGAAAAGGAAGGAAAACTTCCACACTCATTCTATGAAGCCAGCATTACCCTGATACCAAAACCAGATAAAGACACCACTAAACAAGAGAACAGGCCAATATCCCTAATAAACTTGGATGCAAAAATTCTCAATAAAATACTAGCAAATTGAATTCAACAATACATTTAAAAAAATCCACCCCAATCAAGCGGTGGGATTTATTCCTGGGTTGCAAGTGTAGTTCAAAATTCACAAATCAATGTGTACATCGCATTAATAAAAGAAAGGATAAGAACCATATGATCATTTCGATAGATGCAGAAAAAGCATTTGACTAAGTACAGCATCCATTCGTGATAAAAACCCTCAACAAAGTAGGTTTAGAGGGAACATACCTCAACATAATAAAGGCCATCTATGAAAAACCCACAGCTAACATCATACTCATTGGGGAAAAACTGAGAGCTTCTCCTCTACAGTCAGGAACAAGACAGAGATATCCACTCTCACCACTGTTATTTACTTGAGTACTGAATTCCTAGCCATTGCAATCAGACAACAAAAAGAAAAGTCATACAAATTGGCAAGGAAGAAGTAAAATTTTCACGTTTGCAGGTGACATGATACTATATATAAAAAACCCAAAAGACTCCATCAAAAACTGCTAGAACTGATACACAAACTCAATAAAGTCATAGGATACAAAATCAACGTACAGAAATCTGTTGCATTTCTATACACCAATAATGAAGCAACAGAAAGAGAAATTAAGGAATCAATCCCACTTACAATTGAACCAAATACAGTAAGATACCTAGGAATAAACCTAGCCAAAGAGGTGAAAGACCTATACTCTGAAAACCATAAAACACCGGTTAAGCGTCTGCCTTCAGCTCAGGGTGTGATCCTGGCGTTATGGGATCGAGCCCCACATCAGGCTCTTCCGCTATGAGCCTGCTTCTTCCTCTCCCACTCCCCCTGCCTGTGTTCTCTCTCTTGCTGGCTGTCTCTATCTCTGTCGAATAAATAAATAAAATCTTTAAAAAAAATTTAGAATTGTCATATTTTCCCTTGAATTGACCTTATTATTATGAAACTTCTCCCTTTAGCTCTAGCAATACTTCTTCTCCTTTACAGTCTACTTTGCTATCAGTGTAGTTACCGCAGCTGTCTACTAGTGTTTTCATGGCGTATCTTTTTCCATTCTTTTATGTTCAACCTTTCTATACCTCCTCATTCCTTTCCATAATTCTTTCCTCCATTTGGGATCAGATTAAATAACTCCCTTTAGTATTTCTAGCAGTACAAGTCTACTGGTGATCAGTTCTCTTAGATTTGTATGGAGAAGGCTGATTTTTTTAACTACTGGTATAGATCGGGTATAGAATTTTCAGTTGGCAGATTTATTTGCCTTCAGCAGGGTAACAAGCCGTCCATATGAAGAGACAACATTTTTGTATCTTCCAATATAAAAATACGTGACACCCTGGTCTCTGAACACTCTGTTCTTCCCCTTAGGTCCTTTCTAAACAGGAGTAGAAAATGATACGGTCCCTATTGAGATGTTTGTTTATCCTGTGCAGTAGAGACTGAAGTCATAAGGCCTGGGCTTCCCAAACCGGACACCTTCCGAACGTCTTCAGGACTGGCACTTAAGCAGCTCCTGAGAGATAACCTCTAAGTCTCTGGCATATCTTGCCTGATAAGAGAGTCTTTGTTTATCTAAGACCTTGGGCCACACCAGATAGTCTATGCTAACAATCTGATTTATGGAGCATGTACGTTTTTATGTGTCTGGGTCTTTAGACCACACTTTATTGGTTTAGCCTCTAGAGGGCTCGGAGACTAAAGAGCTGAGTCACGCAGGTGCCCCATGCCTGAGACGGACCCCCAATAAAAACCCTGGACTCAAGGCTCCGGTGAGCTTCCCTGGTTGGCAATACTTTATACATGTCACACATGATTGCTGGGAAAATTAAGTGCTGTCCATGTAACTCCATTGGGAGAAAAAGCTGGAAGCTAGCACCTGGTTTCTCCTGGCCTCTGCCCTGCGCACCTTTTTCATTTGCTGATTTTAATCTGTGTTCCTTTGCTGTAATAAACCACAGTCATGCATACAATCACTTTTCTGAGTTCTGTGAGTCTTTCCGGTGAATCATTAAACCTAAGAGTGATCCTGGAGACCATATACTTGGCATCAGGAGTGACATTCACTAGAATGACCCTGGTTCACTGAAACATGGCAAAGGTATTGTTGGAGAATAGGAAAGATGAGGCAGTGGGGGTTAATGAACCTTTGATGCCTGGATAGCTACCAAGTCACCCATGGTATAAAATAGCAGCTAGGCTGTGATCAGTTACTAGAAGTAAAAGTT
The DNA here is from genome assembly GCF_023065955.2 of Ursus arctos. Classification (NCBI taxonomy): domain Eukaryota; kingdom Metazoa; phylum Chordata; class Mammalia; order Carnivora; family Ursidae; genus Ursus; species Ursus arctos. Next base: position 40,320,201 of record NC_079873.1, read on the forward strand.
ACCAGAATTCAGAAATGACAGACCTAACTCCTGAGCAGTTGGGTTACTGGATGTTTTAGTCGGGGTCCTCCAGAGAAACAGAACCAATTATATATTTTTAAATGTTTATTTATTATTGGTTCTGTTCTATATTATTGTATATATTTCCAAACAGGAGTAGAACCTGTATAAATAGGTAGAACCTACATATATATAATGACATTTCTTTTTTTTTTAAGATTTTATTTATTTATTTATTTGACAGACAGAGAGACAGCCAGCGAGAGAGGGAACACAGGCAGGGGGAGTGGGAGAGGAAGAAGCAGGCTCCCAGCGGAGCAGGGAGCCCGAGGCGGGGCTCGATCCCAGGACCCTGGGATCACGCCCTGAGCCGAAGGGAGACACCTAACGACTGAGCCACCCAGGCGCCCCTATAATGACATTTCTTATAGAGAACTGGTTCGTGCGATTATAGAGGCTGAGAAGTCCCACAATATATTGTCTATAAGCTAGAGATCCGGGAAAGGTGGCTGTATAAAACCCAATCCAAGTCTAAAGGCCTGAAAACCAGGAGCATCAATGGCGTAAGTCCCAGTCCAAGGCCAGGAGAGAACCAATGTCTCAGCTCAAAAAGTCCGGCAAAGCCCCTCCTCTGCCTTTTTGTTCTATCGGGCCCTCAATGGAATGGATGATGCCCACCCACACTGGGAAGGGGAATCTCCTTTGCTCAATCTATTTAAATTCTAATCTCATCTGGAAACACCCTCACAGATGCAACCAGAAATAATGTTTAGCCAAGTATCTGGGCACCCAACGGTCCAGTGAAGTTGACACATGAATTAGCCACCACACTGGATATACAAGGACAAGCAAAGTAATAAGAAACAAGCTGAATATACAATCTCTTGGTTATTGTTATCTGTAGTAACTAAAATGAAAATAAAGGAGAGTGTTGAGGTGGTTCCTGACAGTGGGCCAACCTCAGATTTGGGCTGGTCTAAACTACAGCTGCTAGCCTCAGAGCCACAACCAAATGGGAAACAAACATGCTGGAAGACCAGAGAGCACCTCTACAACCTCTGGCCACGAAGAGCGTAGCCCAGGTGGCAGGGGGACAAAAGCAAGAAACTACGGAAACCAGAGGGGCTCTAGGACAAAGGAGAGTCAAGAGTTTAGCTAAGCTACTCCATGGTTTTTCTGCGTTGGCATCTATTCTGTGTGCACAAGCAGCCTACGGGAGCCTTAAACTGACCCTCAGCAACCTCTTGCAACAACATGTGCTGGACAACAGCGCACAGAATCACGAGTAAACCTAAGTTCCTGATCGGACTTCCTCAATGGCCTTTGTGATAAACAGGTCTTCCCCCACCCCGGAACCTTCCCCTTGCATGCCCCTTATATAAGACCCGGTGGAGCCTACCAAACCCTCATTCTTTATGGTTTGAATTGACCAATCTGGCCTTAGCCCAGAAACCCCAAAGCAGTGTACCCATGGACTCTGATAAAGGCATGGGCCCCAGGCCCTGCGTCTCTCTCTGCCTCCCTGTGTGGCCCAGGACCTGTGAATAATAGGCCTCCCTATTTTTAATTTCTTCCTTGAACCTGGCTCACCATCTGGCTCCCCAGGGCTCTATTTAATAAACGTTAATTTAACAAAATCATAGTAAGGAATTATCTCGGGTTTTTTGGGGTATTTTTTTGCATCAATATCATCAACTTCTGGATCTTACAGATGCTCTACTGACACCAACTCTTTGAGTTTCCAGACCTAATTCCAACGTGGGGGAATGGAGCTCCCCTCCAACACACATACACATACCAAGCAATTCTAGGACACCAGCACGGTGTCTGAGAATTTGACCCAATTCTGATACTATCTACCCAGAGGTAGCATCAGATTCCACAGGTTAAAGGCTCAGTCCTACAAGCCCCACACCCACCCCCCAACTTCAGACACCAGTGACAAGCCCCAGGCAGTTACCTGTGCTTCTGTCGGACCAGCTACAGACTGGAAGGTCTAACAACCTCCTCCTTGGACTTCAAATGCCAGTCACAATTCCAGATTACTTGTACTTCTGACCAACTGGCTAGAAATTGGAGGTTCCCAGAACCTTCTCGTGAGATTCTTTGAATTTGCTAGAGCAGCTCACAGAACTCAGGGAAACACATTTACTAGTTCACTGAAGAATATAAATCAACAGCCCGATGAAGAGATACATAGGGCAAGGTATGGGGAAAGAGCACCACTGTCCTCCTATCTCCCTGTGTCCACCAACACAGAATCTCTCCAAATCCAGTCCTTTGGGGTTTTATCGAGGCTTCATTGTGTAGTCATGATTGACTAAGTCATTGGCAATTGGCTGATTCAACCTCCAGCCCCACTCCTCTCCCCAGAGGTCAAGGGGTGGGGCTGAAAATTCCAACCTTCTAATCATATGGTTGGTCCTCCTGGCCACAAGCTCACCAAGGGTGGGATCCAGAAGTCCCCCTCATTAGTAACAAGACATCCATGTCACCTTTATATTTCTGAAGCCTTCTTAGGAACTGTGGATGAAAACCAAATATATCTGAGAAATATATTGTGGTCATCTGAATGATCAAATATATATTTCTTATCAATTATGATATCATAGATGCTAAGAAAATTAGAGTGATACACAAAAGAATGGGGAAATACAAAAGGGAGAGTCAAGGGACTTGTCCGAGCAGGGTGGAAATTTTTAAACAGTTACTGAGAAATGGGATTAATAAAGCAGATATTGATGGAGCCAAATCCAAAGCACTAATGCAGCTCTATTGGAGGTTGGGTGGACTGATGGGCCCTCCGCTGGTCCATCAACACTGGCATGCCCTAAACAAATCCACTCTATTCTCCCTAGTCTGGAAGAATTTTAAAAGCCAGAAGGTGGGACGCCTGGGTGGCTCAGTTGGTTAAGCATTTGCCTTTGGCTTAGGTCATGATCCCAGTGTCCTGGGATCAAGTCCTGCATTGGGCTCCTTGCTCAGTGGGGACCCTTGTTCTCCGTCTGCCTGCCTCTCTCTCTCTCTCAAATAAATAGGATCTTGGCTCCCCCGGGGTGAAAGGTTAGTGGAACTGTCCTTTCTTCCTTTCTGCCGTAGGCTCAAGTGACTGGTGTAGAGATGGGCAAGTTCTTGAAACCCGGGAAGGTGTTGCTGGTCCTGGCCGGACGCTATTCTGCACACAAAGCGGTCATCGTGAAGAATACTGATGATGGCACTTCAGACCGTCCCTACAGCCATGCTCTGGTGGCTGGAATTGACCACTATCCCCACAAAGTGACAGCTGCCATGGGCAAGAAGAAAATCGCCAAGAGGTCAAAGATCAAGTCTCTTGTGAAAGTTTATAACTACAATCACCTGTGCCCACAAGGTACTCTGTGGATATCCCCTTGGACAAAACTGTCGTCAACAAGGATGTCTTCAGAGTCCCTGCTCTTAAACACAAGGCCGGACGAGAGGCCAAGGTCAAATTCGAGGAGAAGTACAAGACCCGCAAGAACAAGTGGTTCTTCCAGAAGCTGCAGTTTTAGATCTGTTTTGTTTCAGTCATTAAAAATACCAAAAAAATAATAATAATAACAACAATCAATCAATAAAATCTTTTTTAAAAAAAGCCAGAAGGCAAAGATAATGATGGGAAAACTGACCTTGAGTTACTAGGGCTCATGGTTTGGCAAATTAATCAGGATAAGGATTGATGAAGGAGCCACAAGTCTCTTGGCCAGATCCGCTGGCCTGGGGACCCAAGGCTATATGAACATGAGTGAGTAAAATGGCAGGGCAGGGAAAAACTTCCTGGGACTCCTTGACATGAGATCCCAATGCACAGTCTTCCCAAACCTGTTGGTGAAGTCCTAACAGAGACTACAGTTCAATTGGGAGAATATTGGGGTGCAATAGTTGATGAGATTAAAATGGATTTTGGATGCAAATCGAAATGTGTGAACGGACTTCACGTGAAGTGTGTGAGGTGGTTGCATCTTCCTTACCCGAATGTATTATTGGGACGAGTCTGACTATGGAACACTTCTCCCACCTAGTATGGTAGAACAGAAGGCATGTGAGTTTACCTTCGGCCAGTATTCACTGAACATGCTAAATGGGAGCCTACAGAATCGCCAGAACCCACACAGGTTCTTAATCTGAACCAGTATAGAATACATGCAGGACAAAAGGGAACAGACTGGAACTTACGGTGAAAGCCCGCGAGTGCCACCCAGTGGCGATCACTAAGAGTCTGGACCAGGAAATTTCCAGACACAGCAGGTATAATAGACACTGGTTGAGAAACAATTACTAGCTTGCTATTGGGCATTCAGTGAAACCGTCCCCCATGACTGAAGGTCACACGATGATCTTGAAACATGAGATAGCCGTCATGTCTTGGGTAATGTCAGAGAGACACTCCAAGAAGAAAGGCAGTGCCCAGAAGAGTTCCATAATAAAATGGACGTGGTTTACCAGCAACATGCTGCCGGAGGAATGCACGAAATCATATTCACAAGCGGGTTGACTTCGGAATCACCCGAGGACCTGCCAAATCCTGTCCCTGCATGGGGGGCGTCCTAGGAACAGCTCTACCCTGGACAACGAAAAGCTGCTTAGTCTGCAGATGGCAGCTCCAAGGTGGACAGATGACATCCTGTTTGGAAGGCCACCACACGGCAATCGACTGGTGTAAAAACTCTGGTCAAAGACGGTGAAAACAAATCAAGTCAGTGGGCTGGATTGTGCGCTGTTTTCCTTGCAGTGATGGAAAAACAGAGCAAGGATAAGAACCACTGTGTTAGAGTTTTTACTGACTAATGGGTAGTAGTCACTGGCCTGGCCATATGGTCAGGCAGATGGGTAATAGAAAACTGGACTATTAAAGGGGTCCCCATATGGGTCACCTGTCCTGTGAAAATCACTGGGGAATTTAAGTGGTGCAGTAAAGTAGAGCATGTCAGTGCCCATCAGAAGAACCCGTTTCCAGGATCCAAAGGAACTGGCAAGTGGATATGCTGGTGTGCTGGCTTGAGGCAGCCATCTGGGTCTATGAACTGAGTGGACGTGGGAGAGACGAAGCAAGGCAGGCATGAGTTCGTAGTTGACATTTTCCTCTAGCACCCACTGAGACACAAAATGTCAGCCAGCAGTGTCCTGTCAACGGACGCTTGAGTGGCTCAGTCGGTGAAGCGTCTGCCTTCGGCTCAGGTCATGATCCCAGGGTCCTGGGATGAGCACGGCATTGGGCTCCTTGTTCAGGGGGAGCCTGCTTCTCCTCTGCCTGCTGCTCCCCCTGCTTGCGATCTCTCGTTCTCTGTCTCTCTCTGACAAATAAATAAATAAAATCTTTAAAAAAAAAAAACCGCCCTGTTAAATGACAAGAAAGACAGAGACCTCAGATGACTACGGAGCCGATTCCTTTGGAGAAGACCCCACATGTAAACTGGCAAATCAATTACGTCAGACTGCTGCCAGGAGTTCCGGAAGGCTGTAAACGAGTCTTTGTTTTTAAGATTTTATTTATTTGAGAGGAGAGAGAGCATGAGCTGGATGAGGGGCAGAGGGAGAAGAAGAGTCTCCGCTGAGCAGGGAGCCCGATGTGGGGCTCGATCCCACGACCCTGGGATCATGACCTGAGCCGAAGGCAGACTCTTCACTGACTGAGCCACCCTGGCGCCCTCCTTTCTCCCCTTCTAAGTGACCCTTGAAGTTAGCCTCTGTACAGACTCTTGGGGTTTTTTTTTTAAGATTTTATTTATTCATTTGAGACAGAGAGATACAGAGAGAGCATGAGCAGGGGGAGAGGCAGAGGCAGAGGGAGAAGCAGACTCCCCACTGAGCAGGGAGCCCGACGTGGGGCTCGATCCCAGGACCCGAAGGCAGCCACTTAACCATCTGAGCCCCCCCAGGCACCCTTGTACAGACTCCTGTGAAGCACTTACCCTTCCGGCAAGCCCTGTCAGAGTCACCCGATAAAGCTTGTGTGTCCCACTGCCACCTTGTGGTCATATATTTTTCCTTGCTCAGCCCCCACATACAGCAAACCCCTGCACACAGTGGCAATGAGCAAGAGAGGATTTCTGGAGATAATCAAGAAATAGACAGGGGGCCACCCCGTCAGTAGGACGACCAATTGGCAAAAACCCCGGACAGCCTCAAATGGCTGGGATTCAGAATTCGGAAAGCCACCACCTCGCTTTGGCATGGCATTGCTCTGTGCTCCATAACACATTTGTCATGGTCTCCCCATGCCTCATTACCTCAGCCGGGCAGTTATACCAGTCTTCGAATGAATCTAAGCCACTGGAACTGACTTTTGAGGTCAGAGGCACTGCGCTGCCTGAGGAAGGAGGTCAGCTCGCCTGCCTAGGCGCCCCATTGAACAGGCGACGAAGAATGTAAGACCCTCCGGCCTGAACAGAGAAGGGGGGGAGGCCGCGCCCTGCACTGAGGGTGAGCTACCCCTGCACCCCCCCGTCACAGGCTATGGTGGGAGGAACTCCCTGTCGAGGGCCAGTCACTCAGGGGTACTCGGAGAGGAGAGGTCATCCTCGCCTCTGGGGACCACTATGGCAGCTAAACCAGCTTATAAGGCAGAGACAGCAGGCCAAGGCCTGTCTCCTGAGTGCGGCTGGGGGAGGCACCTTTGCACACAGCTGGCCTGACTTGGAGGCTGTTGCACGCAGATCTGCTGTTGCAGATGCCATTCTAGTCCCTCCCTGGAAGGGTGTCCAGACCCCCCCCCCAGGTTGAGGTGGCTCAAGCATTAAAGTGACTAAAGACAAGGAAGTTTATATTCCTGCTCTTTCCAGGACTCCTAAACTGGGGGCTGTCCTGCTGAACAGGGGCTCCATACCAGGAGAGGCACACTAGGCCTTCCCCTTGGCAGCTTCTCACCAGGATGGGGAGACAAGATGGAGGGGAGGACTTGGCGGGGGCGGGGGGAGGACTTGGCGGGGGCAGGAAGAGGACTGGTACTCTCTAGAGGAACAGGCAGCAAGATACCACCATGGTAGTGGAGAAGAGAACCTACCCTCTCCCCAAGACCACCTGCAAGGTAACATAGACCAAAGAGACAAGAGGGGAGGGTCGAGAAGGAGGGGCTGGTTTTCATTTGAAGGAGGAGACTCCCCTTCCTCCTCCTCCTCTACCTCCTCCTCCTCTACCTTCTTCTTCTCTCTCTCTCTCCCTACCCGCACCCCAACCCCCCACCCCACTCGCTCATTCAGAGTTCCACCTAATAGGGGCTGAAATAAAACCAATTGGCTGCCACAGTACAGGATGGAAAAATGGCGTCCCTACTAAAGGATCCTGTGCAATTGGTAGGGAAGGTGGGAAGTACACCCCCCTCCCCAGGAGGAGGCCTCAGACCCCTGTCCACATACACCTTGTTGATGTGGATTTTTATGGCTTAGAGGACCACCCACCCTACATTAGGCTTTATATCCACCTGAGCAGACTGTCAACAGAAAATGCTAGCTGAGGCCAAAGATCTCCTCCATCAGCTGGGAATGTTGGAGTGGGCTTATCAGGTAACAGATGGTGTGCTGCATGACTTGGCAAGTTAGAGGAGGCGGAATTGAATCCTGAGTCCACACAGTTGTTTCCCGGGGTGGGGAGTGGGGGCTCCTGACAAATAGAAGTCATCTTTCCTGACAGTGATGGCTAATGCTAAAACAACACAAGAAGCCATAGCTGCCCTGAATTTAATAGAAATTCATGAAAAACAAACTCAGAGCCAAGTGCTTAGGCCACCTGACCTAAATCAAAACAACGATCAACAGTGAACCTGCCCCCCCCGCCCCCCCCCCCCCCCCCCCGTCACAGGCTATGGTGGGAGGAACTCCCTGTCGAGGGCCAGTCCTGCCCGCACCCGCCCCCAGCCAAACAAACCGCCTACAGCCGGGCCTCTGCTTAAGCGGAAACCTTAGGAAAACAAGACAGGTTATACATTAGTCAGGATTCTCCAGAGAAACAGAACTAATGGGATGTACACATATAGAAAGAGGTTTATTATGAGGAACTGAACTCATGTGGTTGGAGACTGACAAGCCTTGAAATCTACAGTCCTCAAGCTGGAGCCCCAGGAGAGCCAACGGCATGGTTCCAGTCCAAAGACTTGCTGGCTCAAGGCCCAGGAAGAGCCAATGGTTCAGTCTGAGTCCAAAAGCAGAAAACAAAACAAAACAAAGTCTGTGGTCAAGGCAGTCAGGTAGGAAGACCAAATACCATGGCACTCCATGGCCCAGTCAAGTTCACTCACAAACGTAACCATCACAGATGATGTGGAACCCGGAGAGACAAGAGGGTCCCAGACTGGATGTTCTCTAATAAATAGGCGGAGTAATTACAACGCTAGGGTTAGATGACAAGCTAGAGCAGGCTCCCCCTTCAGAGGCAGCCTCACCTTCAGTACCTACAACTGATCTCCATCAGTGCCCAGGACAGCCCCCACATAGGGATCCAGCAGCCACGGAAGTGAGGAGGACCCTTCTAGAAGAAAATCGCCCTTGTACCACATTAACTGTGATTGGGGCTCCAAAAAATAAATACTCTGGCTGGCTCTGTTGGACATGGGTGCTCAAACCTCCCTCATCCCAGGGAGCACTCATGCTTCAAAGGGACCCTCCAAAGGAGGGGACCAGATTGGGAGGTTATTAAAGGGAAAATTACCAACTTAAACTATTAAAATTGGCCCCTGGGGGGTGGTGAAAGAAATAAAAAATAAAATTGGCCCAGATTTGCTAAAAGATGTTTCTTTCCTGGTTGTTCCCTTGGAGAATCTACCTGTTCCCATTATTGGAATGGACCATCGCAGTCCGCAGGTAACCTCGCGGAACGAATCTAAGGCTTTTACACCATTGATGGGCGCCACCCAGTGAGAATGAGTTTCCCCATCGGCGTGGGCCTAGTAATGGCTACAGCAAAGCACTAAAGGATCTCACCTTTCAGTTCCCCATTATGGCCTGTGCTTACAGACTCTACTAGTGAGTGGAGGCTAATTACAGATTACAGAGGACGAAACAAGGCTTTTCCCTTCACTAGAGCTCCTCTACCAGATATCACCTCCTCAATGAACACCATTCAAAATAACATGGGTATGGCTAGTTGGGGTAACTGGGTGATGGGCATTAAGGAGGGCACGTGATGTGATGAGCACTGGGTGTGAGACGCAACTGATGAATCACTGAACACTACATCTGAAACTAATGATGTACTGTATGTTGGCTAATTGAATTTAAATTTAAAAAAATAACACGGGTAAATGGTGTGGAGTTACAGGCTTGGCTAACATGTTCCGTTCAGTGAAAACCTCACAGGAGAGTTGACCACAATCTGCCTTCACCTTTGAGGGTCAACAATTGCCTGGTTGCCTGTGGGGGACTTCGATAGTCTCGCCATTGTACATGGGTTTTGTTGACAGGACCTACATGGCTGCCCCTCACTCCTACCAAACATGCCTCTGGCATTACATGGATGCCATCCTCTTCACTGGACCTAGCCACGACTCTGTCTCATGAGCTGTCACGGCGCTGAATGAACACCTCGCTGAGAGGGGATGGGCATAAGACACAAGGGTCCTCCTAGTCTGTTAAATTTGGAGGTTACATTTGGAACTGAGAAGGACGACTATTCCCAGTCTGGTAAAGGAAAAGCTCTAGTGTTCCAAACTCCCACATCAGTAAGGAGACTCAACATTTGCTAGAAAAATTTGGATTTTGGTGTCAACACATCCCTCACCTTAACTGTTCGCTAGGTCCTATCTACTGGGTAGTCCGTAACTCTTCCATATTCAGTGGGGACATGAGTAACAACAGGCACTAGATAAACTAAAGGGGCTTTCACTTCAGCTCTCTCAACAGTGCCCCAAGGACAGGACATACAATTAGAAGTTTCTGCCACTGAGGTGTGTGGGTGGCTCAGTCGGTTGGGCACCCAACTCTTGGTTTCAGCTCGGGTCTTGATCTCAGGGTCATGAGTTCAAGCCCTTTGTTGGGCTCTGCACTGGGTGTGGAGCCTACTTTTAAAAAAAAAAGTTTCTGCCACCACAAAATTTGCTTCCTGGGGCTTCTGGACCAAACAGACAGGCAAACTCCTGCCCATGGGCTTTTGCTGTAAGCGGCTCCCAGTCTCAGCCCAAATGTATTTGCTACTGGAGAGGCAACTCCTGGCAGCATACAAGGCATTTATGGAAACTGAGGCCCTTTCTGGGGCAAAGCCAGTTACCCACAGACAGAGCTTTCTAGTATGTGCTGCATAAAGGAAAAAGCTCCCTGTAAAAATCAGATCAGCAACAGAGGCCTCCTTATTAAAACGGAAATGGTATCTAAGGGCAGAGCTAAACCCAGCCCTACTGGAGTATTATAAAGTCCATGAAGAAACAGCTACGTACCCTGCCACTAAGGCTAACTCGCCCAAACCCCAGCAATGTCTCTGCTCAATGCGAGCAACAGGGAGGATGGTCAGCACTCCTGAAACAAGAAAAGCAGTGGTCTTCTTTTACCAATGGTGTAAGCATGGGATATAAGGGGCCAGCAACGGGTAGCTACAGCCTGTCACTCCCATTCAAACACTCCAGAGTCCATATGGGGGACATACCACAGTGCCCAGTGGGCCGAACTACGTGTAATATCCTAGCAAAAGAGTACGACTTTGACAAACGTGCTCCAAAGGTTTACATTTTGACTGACTCGTGCTCAGTGGCTAATGACCTAACTACTCAGTGGGGACTTTGGCAAAATCAGGGCTAAAAAAAATACAAGCTGAGACATTTGAGATACAGAGATGTGAGGAAATCACCACATTGGCTCCCACCATCCCATCTGGGTATACCGTATCTCTGTTCATACCAAACAAGTGACAGAGGAGGCATGCTTCAATGCCAAACCTGATGAATTAACCAAACCACCAAAGGAGGTAGGGCTCTAGAAAGAGGGGGAGTCTCCAGACCTTTGGGAGAAAACACCCTAGCCCTTTTATCAGTGGGCACAGGAGAGGTGAGAGCATTTGGGCAGCATGTGGTTGTAAAAATGAATTGCTATTTTTTTTAAATGGATTGTGAATAGAGGAGTCTATGCAACAGAAGAGATATTTAAACAAAGCCATTAGGGACTGCACCAGATGCCAGAAATCTACACACGGGGCCTACTTCACAAGAGAAAGATTTACAAAGGAGGGCTACATCTGAAATAGCAAATCAGTTTCATTAGGCCTCTCCCTGCAGTGACAGGAACTGTTACATATGACTTAACAATGGTGAATATTGACATGGGCCTTCTATCTGCTTACCTATCCAGGGCACCAACCCGTACTAATGTTATTGAAGGTTACAGCCTTTGAGAGTGCCACACATTGTATGATCAGATCAAGGCTCCTGCTTCACTGCAGAGGAAATGCAACAACAAGCATTAGAAAGTAATATTGCTTGGGTTTTTCACCTATCCTATTGTCCTAGGGCAGCAGGTGTCATAGGAAGACATAATGAGATTTTAAAACAAGGGCTCCTAAGAGAACATGGAGGATAGTGGTCCCTCGGGTTCAAAAGTACTGCCCATGGTCCTGATCACATCAAATTCGCACCCCTGTGGCATAACTGCACCATATTAAGATTCATAACAAATGAAGAGAATGGAGATGCTATGACCTCTGCTAGTGTGCACATCCACACTGGACACAACTCAATTACCAATTTTTTTAAAAGATTTTATTTATTTATTTGAGAGAGAGAGAGCATGCACACACAAGCAGGGGGAGAGAGAAAGGGAGAAGCGGACTCTCCACTGAGCATGGAGCCCAATGCGGGGCTCGAACTCACAACCCTGAGATCAAGACCTGAACCGATATCAAGAGTCAGACACTTAATCAACTGAGCCATCCAGGCGCCCCTCGATTACCAGTTTTCACGGACATGGGAGCCCTGACATTGCCGCCCACCGCAAAGCCATGTCCACTTGGTACTTTCACCTTTTTTTTTTCTCCCTTATAGAAAATCCAGAGCCTCGCCACTTTCTCCTCCACCCTGACAGGGACCAGCCGTACACCACTGATCCCGGGCCCGTCCTCTCGGCCTGCTTCTGCTCCTTGTCCTGGGAGAGGTGAGCGAAGCGCTCACGCTGTCTGGAGAGAGAGGTGTCCCCATCTGCTGCCCACATGCTCCACCGAAAACACCAAGGAACAAACCTGGACCTGCTCCCAACACCCGGGACGTGGAATCAGTCACTCCGAGACCAGGAAGACCATGTGGCTGATTCCCAAGGGACTGTCAAATACCTCTCTCTGGGCCACCCCCTCCCCTGCCACTGCTGCCCACGGATGACCTCCGCTCTTCACCTCGGCTCTGTGGCTATGCCTCCTCCTTACATGAGAACGTCCTACATTCGCCAGTGTCAGCTCCACACCCGCTGATGGATCGCCCTGCCCTGGAACTCTACGCCCTACTGCTGACAAGGGCCGTCTGAAGCTGGTGACTCACAGGTGTCTTCTAACCCTATGGGCCAACTTCTACTTCAAATATGTGGCCAGTCATAGTCTGAGCCCATAACCAATTGCTTTGACCCGGGTGCTGAGTATGAGGTGGCTAACACACAGGTTTATTTGGCTACACTCTAACATTCTAAGTATCTGTTGACGCCCCCTGGAATTGCATTAAGCCACACAACTTGCCTTCACGGGAACACGGAATACAGGCAACACAGGGAGACTGGTGGGCCTGGAAGGGAATCCCTTGTATAGGGCTTCCCCTATTACAAGCTTCCCCTTGTCCAACACTGGACACTGGATTAGAGTCACAATTCCAGCTGAGTTTTCCTCAGCTGCAACCCCCCCAGTGACCTGCCCTCAGCAACCACACAAGCCACAACTCTCCAACCCTATAAACAAGCTTTCCAGATACTCCCCCAGTAGGGCATCTGTGTGGCACCGTTGGTTAAGCATCTGACTCTTGGTTTCAGCTCAGGTCGTGATCTCAGAGTCCTGAGATCAAGCCCCGTGACAGGCTCCACGCTCAGTGTGGAGTCAGCTTGAGATTCTCTCTCCCTCTGCCCCGCCTGCTCATTCTCTCTCTCCCCCCGCCTCAAATAAATAAATCTTTAAAGAAAATATTCCCCTGATACTAACTTCTTGAGGACCACTCACTGGAGTAGGGGGAAGCCATAAAAACAGCATTAGGTACAAGACACCACACAGCAATGGAAAGAAACTCAGAGAGCTGTGTCCTAGGAGTTATCCACACAAATTAAATAAATTGCCAAGAACTGAAACTCTTGGCCAATCTCACCGTATTTTAGCAGACATGGTGTTAGACAACAGCATAGCCCTAGGTTACCTATTGGCTGCTGAAAGAGAAGTCTGGGCATGTACTAACACATCTTCCTTCGTGTTGGTTGTCAAAAACAACAACAACAACAACAACAACAACAACAACAACAAATCAGGACTTAGTAAGGAGAAACTTTTTTTTTCAAAAGGATTATTGCAAGGGAGGGAGAAGGACCATTTCAATGGTGGAGGGGGGTGGTTGCAATGGGGAGAGTGCTGTGGCCAAAAGTTTGCAAGGGTCCCAAAATGAAGCAGGAAAAAAAGGTAAGGGTAAGGAGGAGGCAATCAAAGATAAGCTGAATCTTTGGAGGAGAAGTGGGAGAAGCAAGGGGAAATGACAGTGGGGTCTGATAGGAAAGTACCTGGCTGTTGTCAGTCGGTTCCCAGGAGAAGCCGAGAAGGGAGGCACATTCCACTTTTTGTGTGTTTGCTCAGGCTTGGAGACAAGCAGAGTTCAGGAACCTGTAGGAAAAGAGAAGCCTGACTAAAGTTAGGTCAAGACAAAGCAGAGGGTAAGCAATAGGAAATTTTGAACCCTTAGCCCCCCCTGTTGCTTAAGACAGACAAAGTCTGGGGGCGCCTGGGTGGCTCAGTCGTTAAGCGTCTGCCTTCGGCTCAGGGCGTGATCCCAGAGTCCTGGGATCGAGCCCCACATCAGGCTCCTCCGCTGGGAGCCTGCTTCTCCCTCTCCCACTCCCCCTGCTTGTGTTCCCTCGCTCTGCCTGTCTCTCTCTCTGTCAAATAAATAAATAAAAATCTTTAAAAAAAAAAAAAAAAGACTCATTGGGAAGTTGAGTTTGGTCCAAGGAGTTTCATGAGGGGCTGACCTTCACGTTCTTGTTGTTCCTGTCATATCATCTGTTGATTGTGCTGTCTGGCTGCCACCTGTTGGAATGTCTTGGAGATTAGGCATTTCACAAGAGATATACCTAGGAATAAAATTAAATCATAGTTATTAAAGGCCAAATAAAGGAATAAAAGCAAGAGTTAAGGTTTAGAGCGATCCAGTCAAGATTCTTAGACATTGGGCCTGGAGCACAGTGGAGTGAGGAGGACAGTGGTGACCTGAAGAATTTCCTGAAATGTTTGAATATTTTCGCCGATGGCATAAACATCAGGGAGGTTTCAGGGAGTACCCGCACAGCACTACCTTCCAACCATTAAACAAGTGCCCCCTTGAGAAGCCAAGATCACGCCCAATGCTAGACAATTATGAAGGACCACTTGCTGGAATTCCTGTAGTTCACTGGCAATCATCTTGGTGGTTTTGGTAAAATTGTCCACAGTCATGGTTACTTCCCGTAGCAGAGCATGGAAGATGCAGGAGTTCTGGTGAATTCCAGAGTGGCCCACGCAGCAGCAGCAGCAGCTCTAAGCATGCAGGTTGCCCATACATGATTTGCTGCAACAAAATTTTTAGATTTCCTCCCAGTCTAACCTCTTGTTCTAAGGTTTCTCGAGAACATGATGAGAAAAGAAGGCCACAGCCTCCTTCTGGGACTTGAAGTATGCCTAAGCTTATAGATGTAACATGCTTTTGTAGAGTCTGGAAAACTTACATCAGAAGTAATAGAGTACTTAAGATGAAAAAAGAAAGCAAGCTGGTTAAGCATAGATTGCCCTTTTTGAAAAATATTGAGGTTGAAGGAGATTCCTTTTATCTAGGAAGCAAAGCCCGGTCTAGCAGGGACTCTACTTCTCTCCTTCTCCCTCACCCTCTGCCTCTCCCCCAACTCATGCTACTCTCTTGCTCCCTCAAATAAATAAATAAATCTTTTTTTTAAGGTCCCTGGTTATGGTGGACAACATACAGAAGCAGCATGCTGTGCACAAGTATATATTGCCCTTGCTTTCATGGGTGCAAAATGACGAAACAGAATAGGGGGGAAGTGGGTTTCAGATGGGGAATAAAGCAGTAGGCATCACAGGGTGGGTCCACACTCCCTGTAGGACAGCCCCTCTCTGAGATGAAGGAGGCTTTTGGAGGCCTGATGGCATACTCAGACTAAATTACATCTAGATGCACCTATCACTCATCTAACCCTAGTGGAGGTCCCAAAATTTTGGAGTACAAAACATGTCTCCTAACTACACTCAGGCCATTAGTACACAGTGGCAGCAACATGCATGGCAGATTAAAACAACATCAATGGGAAGCCTTGGGTGGCTCAGTCAGTCAAGCGCCTGCCTTTGGCTCAGGTCATGATCCCCGGGTCCTGGGATCAAGTCCCACATGGGGCTTCTTGCTCAGCAGGGAGCCTGCTTTTCCCTCTGCCTGCAGCTCCCCCTGCTTGTGATCTCTCTCTCTCTCTCTGACAAATAAATAAAGTATCTTAAAAATAAAATAATAAAACAATATAAATTCGGGAAACAAAAAAAGGCTTTAGGGGAGATAGGTGTTAGTTTAGATATCATGGGACAAGTTGAATTCTCTTTTAATGAAGAACAACGTTCGGAGGAAAAATATGTACTGACTAGAATGCACAGACTGGAGGGATTGTCTTCCAGGAGGAAGGCAGAGGATAGGAGTCAGCTCTTCAGTAAAGTAGGTCAGGCAGACTCAACAAATAATGCTGGATGATGTTAGGATCTAGTGCTTATACCCTAACCTAACAGGACCTCTCGACTGTCTTAATACAGATGGGAGCTGAAATGGCCATTGGGCAGTAGCTCTCCATTCAGCAGCTGAGGATCAAGGGTCACACCTATGGTAATGTTATGGGCTCCAAAGCTATGGAAGGTCTCTGGGGACCCTTGTAACATCCATCAAGGTACTCTGGCTACCATTGCCTCAAGACTAGATCAGAATGAGATATATCCTGTAGTACAGTTAGCAGAGATAGGAACCTACCCCTGAGTACCCCTGTGTCCTCCACATAGAAGGGAGGTAGATCTTGCTATATAACAGCATACAAACCAGTATACAAAAGAAGCCAGTCCCAGTCCCATGAATTGACATAGGATGGCTAGTTTTCTCTCTGACTGACTTGGAACCCAGAAATGACCCAGTTATAATATATTACAAATTATAATGACACATGTCCAGCATAATATCTGGTATATGGGTAAGAGTTGATTCTGTTGAAAAGTCCTAGTAAATACCTCTGTAATTCTTTTTTTTTTAAGATTTTATTTATTCATTTGACAGAGAGAGAGAGAGCATAAGCGGGGGGAGCGGGAGAGGGAGAAGCAGGCTCCCTGCTGAGCAGGGGGCCCCATGTGGGACTCGATCCTAGGACCCTGGGGTCATGACCTGAGCTAAAGGCAGATGCTTAACTGACTGAGCCACCTAGGTGCCCCTGTAATTCTTTTTTTTTTAATTGTAGTTGACACACCTTTGTAATTCTTACTGACTTGAAATGAATCATATCCTGACCATACTGTAATACAGTATAAGACTAGTGCTATTGGTAAGATTTTACTGCCTTATGTAAATAGCTCGTGTGATAGTACTGATATTGATGACAAAATCATTGGGAAATTGAGTTAAAGCCTTTTCAAGATGTACGATAATGGAGAATGACTAGCATGATGAAAAATTGGATTTTCCTAATTACGAGCTCATTTCTATGCTGAATAGTTCTGTACAAGTTTATCATAAGGTACAAAGAGCAGTAAATCAAGAGGACAAATGAGAAATCAAATTAGTACAAAAGTGTAATGGCTTTATAAGAGGATTAGTTGTGTCTTTAAATCTACCCCTACCCCATACTAGTTCCCCCAAATATACAGGAATATTCATACTGGTACTATTGCTGTACCTAATATATGTTGTATTAAAGACAACACTAAATGTAGATGATCAGAGAATTATGAGCATTTTGGTCTTACAGAGCCTGGGCCGAAGGCCAGGGGGATGGACTACGCAGTAAATGGTTAACTCAGCAAGCCTGGGCTGCCCAAACCTAGTATATTTCAAATGTCTTCAGGACTGGCCCTTGACCAGTTTCTGGGAGGTAACCCCTGAGCCCTTGAAATGTCTTGTCTGATGAAGACTGTCTCTGTGTACCTGAGATCTTGGGTCACACCACACAGTTTACGCTAACAGCGTGACTTATACGGCCGCCTGGTTTTGTATGCTTCGGTCTTTGGGCTACACTGTATCAGTTTGACTTCTCTGGAGCTGGAGACTGAGTAGCTAAGGTCAGTCACTCCATTGCCACAGGTGGACACTCCATGCCTACATGACTGACCCCCAATAAAAACCCTGGACACCAAGGCTCAGGTGAGCTTCCCTGATTGACTATACTTCCTATGTATTGTAACACATCATTGCTGGGAGAATTAAGTACTATCTGTTTGACTCTACTTGGAGAGAAGAGCTGGAATCTTGCTCCTGGTTTCTGTGGGCTTCTTCCCTATGGACCTTTTCCTTTTGCTGATTTTAATCTGTATCTTGGGCTCTAATAAATCATAACCACAAGTGTAACAGCTTTTCTTTTCTTTTTTTTTAAAGATTTTATTTATTTATTCGACAGAGATACAGACAGCCAGCGAGAGAGGGAACACAAGCAGGGGGAGTGGGAGAGAAAGAAGCAGGCTCATAGCAGAGGAGCCTGATGTGGGGCTCGATCCCGTAACGCCGGGACCACGCCCTGAGCCGAAGGCAGACACCTAACCGCTGTGCTACCCAGGCGCCCCAAGTGTAACAGCTTTTCTGAACTCTGTGAGTACTTCTAGTGAGTCGTCATAACTGAGCGTGGTCTTTGGGACCCCCAACACAGTACTCCCCACTTGTTTTTCCATATAAGAAAATGGAGAAGGGAAAATAATTGAAAAATAGGATTAGAGAAATTGAGAGAGAATAAAAGGATGAATAGCTCGTATTCCTGACTTCCATATGCATTTGTCTGTTGGCTTCCTGACAACCACAATTAAAAAAAAAAAGGTAAACATGATCAGCTACATGGTTTGCATTCTCCGTACAGAGAAAACAAATCGGTTCCTAAGGAAGTAAAGATTGCCAGGCACTGAGGCCTATGAAATTTTATTGTTGGTTCTTTCTAAAGGTCAGTGATTTTCAGCTCAGAATTCTCCCAGTGAGACCATATTTAGTAAAAAATTTCGAGCAGATGCTTTCAGGGTGGATGGTAGTCTTTCCTGGTTTCCCCATGGCATCTTTGCGGTCATCTCCGTGAGCTTATGCCCCAACTCAAGGCAAGTTCCTTTTCCTGTGCTCTTCGACTGGAAAAGCATTTTTTCTCCACAAACACAATCTATATATGGAGAAAAAATGTAAACAATATAGGTAAACATTAGGAAAAGAAAAATCTCTGTAAAAGGAAAAGGAAAATCCTCCACAATGTATTGCCTGACCTTCAATCTAACGTAACCATGATTATCTGATCTGGAGAAATTCTGGCCAGATTTTGTTCAATGTACATATAAGCCCAACTGTCTGTATGTAGCTTTGTGTAAAGTGAGCGTGTTGCTCATGACATTCTGTATTTTCTGTAACAAAAAATAACTACTATATGTTCTATCTTGCTATTTGCTTTGTTTATGGTAGAGTTTGACATAATTTGAAGAAAAACATGTTTATAGAGAAAAACTTACCAACCTTTTCTTTTATACTACCTAGGTTTTATATAATACTTTGTAAGGACTATTCCACTAAGAAATTATCAACAAAAAAAATCTCTTGATTCTCTTGTATTTATTTCTGTGTTTTATTTATTTATTTTTTAAGATTTCACTTATTTATTTGACAGAGAGAGACAGTCAGTGAGAGAGGGAACACAAGCAGCGGGAGTGGGAGAGGAAGAAGCAGGCTCCCAGCAGAGGAGCCCGATGTGGGGCTCGATCCCAGAACGCCGGGATCATGCCCTGAGCCGAAGGCAGACACTTAACGACTGAGCCACCTGGGTGCCCCTCTTTCTGTGTTTTATGGTTTCAATACTTTAGGTTTAAATTTTTGTCACATATGGAATTATTTTTTTTGTAAGGCATGAGGTGAAAGTCTGACTAGATTTTTTTTCTCTCATGGCTACTTGGTTTTAAATAATCTATCTTTCCTCCGTGGATGTAGGATACCACTTACATCATATTATTCAATTCCCATTTGTAGTTCGGTCCCTTTTTGGACTCCATTTTTTTTTCAATTGCTATTCTACTGATGGCAGGATTTTACATTATTTCTCTTATAAGGTACATAAACATACTACCCATTTTAATGTGGTAAAAATGATGAGAATGATCACTTCAGGCTGAACAGGTATGTGCTGAACAGGGATCAGTAATCTTTAAGGACATGAGTCTGGACTTCTCCCAGGAGGAGTGGCAGAATATGGCCTTGAGAAAGGGGAGCCCTCCTACACTGCTCATGGGAATTCAAGCTGGTGCAGCCACTCTGGAGAACAGTATGGAGGTTCCTCAAGAAGTTAAAAATAGAGCTACCCTACCACCCAGCAATTGCACTACTGTGTATTTACCCCAAATATACAAATGTAGTGATCCGAAGGGGCACCTGCACCCCAATGTTTACAGCAGCAATGTCCACAATAGCCAAACTGTGGAAAGAGCCCAGATGTCCATTGACAGATGAATGGATAAAGAAGATGTGATATATATATATATATATATATATATATATATATATATATATATGATGGAATATTACTCAGCCATCAAAAAATGAAATCTTGTTATTTGCAATGACATGGATGGAACTAAAGGGTATTCGGCTAAGGGAAATAAGTCAATCAGAGAAAGACAATTATCATATGATCTCACTGATATGTGGAATTTAAGAAACAAGGCAGAGAATCATAGAGGAAGAGAAGAAAAAATGAAACAAGACAAAACCAGAGAGGGAGACAAACCATAAGAGACTCTTACTCATAGGAAACAAACTGAGGGTTGCTGGAGGGGAAGGGGGTGGGAGGGATGGGGTAACTGGGTGATGGACATTGGGGAGGGTATGAGTTGTAATGAGCACTGGGTATATAAGCTGATGAATCGCAGACCTGTACCCCTGAAACGAATAATACAGTGTATGTTAATTAATTGAATTTAAATTTAAAAAGAGAAAAAAGAAGCTTAAAAAAGGGTTATCATTTCTAAAGCACATCAACTTAATAATAAAAGAGTAGTGAAAAACATACAAAAATTAAGAAAGGCAACTCTCCCATGGAGAAATTATGAATTTTTTTCTCTTTTTAAATTTGAATTTAATGCTGTTATAAGATTGTTATTTAATAAATAAAAAGCAAAAAAGAAGAAGAAGAAGACTATTCTCAGGGTGTGATCTTCTCAATGCCTTATTTCTTAGTTCTTCTTTCTCTTCCGACCCTGATTCTCCAAACTTCCATTGGTTCGGTGATCCAGACACTGCACTGCAAATTAAACCCTTTTCTGCTTAAAAAAAAAAAAAAAAAGAATATGGGCCTTGTTCAGAGGACCCTGAATACGACAGTGAAGCTGTAGACTTACAACCACCTGGTCTCTGCGGGTAAGAATGGCTAATAACACTCTGCAATTTAATTAACCTAATCCTTTTCTCTGTCCCTCAGAACTGTCAGTGCCAAGATCTTTATGTTTTTCCCATAACAAACTGTTTCTTCTTTGATTACTTTTATGGTTTCTGGGGGGTTTTTTAGTGTTTACCTTTCTGTTACATATGGAATTTTTTTAAAAAAG
The DNA here is from genome assembly GCF_023065955.2 of Ursus arctos. Taxonomy (NCBI): domain Eukaryota; kingdom Metazoa; phylum Chordata; class Mammalia; order Carnivora; family Ursidae; genus Ursus; species Ursus arctos. The sequence continues at coordinate 40,341,144 of NC_079873.1, forward strand.
GATTTTATTTATTTATTTGAGAGAGAGAGGGAGCACACGAGCAGGGGGAGGGGTAGAGGCAGAGGGAGAATCAGACTCTTCACTGAGCAGGGAGCCCTACGTGGGACTCAATCCCAGGACCCTGGGATCATGACCTGAGCCGAAGGCAGACGCTTCACCGACTGAGTCACCCAGGCGCCCCATAGTTTTTGTTTTATTATAAATGTTGAGGGACGCCTGGGTGGCTCAGTCGGTGAAGCGTCTGCCTTCAGCTCAGGTCATGATCCCAGGGTCCTGGGATGGAGTCCTGAATCAGACTCCCTGCTCAGCGGGAAGCCTGCTTCTCCCTCTGCCATTCCCCCTGCTTATGCTTGTGCTCTCTCTCTCTCTGACAAATAAATAAATAAAATCTGTAAAAAAAATGTTGATGCTGTGCTATTTGGGGCACATATACCTGGTTCTACTTAGGTCTCCATTTTAAATTCCACAATTCCAAATTTTATAATTAAAAACTATTGAGGGGAACCCCTGGGTGGCTCAGTCGGTTGAGCATCTGCCTTTGGCTCAGGTCATGATCCCAGGGTCCTGGGATTGAGTCCCACATCGGGCTCCTCGCTCAGCAGGGAGCCTGCTTCTCCCTCTGCCTGCCACTCCCTCTGCTTGTGCTCTCTCTCTTTCTTCTGCCAAATAAATAAATAAATAAAATCTTTAAAAAAAAAACTATTGGGGTGCCTGGCTGGCTCAGTCGGTAGAGCAGGTGACTCTTGATCTCTGGGTTCAAGCCCCACATTGGGTACAGAGGTTACTTAAAAATAAAATCTTTTTTAGAAACTGTCTATATTTCCTCATTTGTTGCTTATTGTCCTAAAAACATTTTCAGTTGTTAAGATTCTCTTCTCACTTCCTTTTGTTTGCAATTGTCAGGTATGATTTTAAATTTGTCCTTCTATTTCTAATCTTTCCAATTGTCCCTTATATTTTGGATTTTGCTTTGTATTTCAAACTGAATATATTTGGTCTTTCAGACCCTGATTTTGTCTGCACACATGACAGATCTATTTGGTCTTAAGTCTCCCAGTCTATTTCCTATTGTTCATGCTGTTTTCATTGCTTTTGTCTTTTAATCTTTTGTCATGTGGTCCTGGTTTCCTTCTGGGCATGTTTCTTCTATAACAAAGGGAGGGACACTTCTAAAGGGTTTGTGGGGAGCCAACATAATTGTAACACACAAATCAGAAAAATATGGACAAAAAAAAGCCAACTATAGATCAGGCTTTTTTGCAAATATCAACGCAAAACAACTAATTAAAACACCAGCAAAATTTTGTTTGCCACACGCTGGTTCATAGCATGAACAAATGAAGTTTATTCCACTAATGCAAGAAGGGTTCAATACAAGGATATTTGTTAATATAATTTATTATATAATGGATCAAAATGAATAGTCATATGATCATCTCCATGGACGATGAGAAGGTAATTTGATAAAATTCAACAGCTATTCTTGATTCAAAAAAATAACTCTGGTAAAACAGGGACAAATGGATACTTATTATCATATACTATCTCTCTCTCAACTCAAAGCCTACCTGTTCTGTAGAAACATGTCAGGGAAACAATATTTATGCCAACTCAACCGTATGAGAAGCCCAGGAAGAGTAAGTGCTATTGTGCAATGTTGTTCTGAAAATACCTGACAGTGTCTTTAGACTTTAAGTATGTCTCTTAAAATGGCATATAGCCAGATTTTATGTCATACAATCTGACAATTTTCTTTTTTAACTGGAGGGTACAGGGGGGCCTGGGTGGCTCAGTCGTTAAGCGTCTGCCTTCGGCTCAGGGCGTGATCCCGGCGTTCTGGGATCAAGCCCCTCATCAGGCTCCTCCACTGGGAGCCTGCTTCTTCCTCTCCCACTCCCCCTGCTTGTGTTCCCTCTCTCGCTGGCTGTCTCTCTCTCCATCAAATAAATAAATATATATCTTTAAAAAAGAAACAAAACAAAAACAAAAAAAAACTGGAGGGTACAGTTCATTCGTATTTATTATGACTGGTGATATATTTGTATTTATTTCTACTACCTTATTTTGTGGTTTTTTAAAAAAAAGATGGTATTTATTTATTTGTCAGAGAGAGAGAGCGCACATGCACAAGCAGGGAGAGCGGCAGGCAGAGGGAGAAGCAGTCTCCCTGCTGAGCGAGAAGCCCAACTCAGGACTCGATCCCAGGACCCTGGGATCATGACCTTAACCGACTGAGCCACTCAGTGCTTTTTATTTGTAACATTATTTTTCCTTTTTTTTTTTTTTTTTTTTGCCTCCCTTCTTGCCTTCTTTTGGGTCAATTTTTTTTTTAACCCACCTGTGATAAGCAGGATAATGACCACCAAAAATGCCCATGCCCTAATGCTCAGAACCTGTGAATAGGTTACCTTACATGGAATAAGGGTCTTTGCAGATATGATTAAGGTGAAGGACCTTGAGATGGGGAAGTTATCCTGGATTAGCAAGGTGCGCCTAATCTAATTACATAAGTGCTTAGAAGTGGAACCCCCCCCCCCCCCGCCATGGTCAGAGAGAGATGTGACAATGTAGGAAGAGTAAGAGAGCTGTTAACACTGCTGGCTTTGAAGATGGGAGGAAGGAGGTCATGAGCCAAAGAATTCAGACAGCCTCCCAAAGCTGGAAAAGGAAAGTAAATGAATTCTCTCTGAAAGCTTAGAAATACATGTAGCCTTGTCAACACTTTGATTTAGCCCAGTGAGACTTGTGTTAGACTTACGACCTACTACAAGATAAATCTAAGTTGTTTTAAGCTGCAAAGTTTCTGGTAATTTGTTACAACAGCAAGAGGAAAACAATGCACCATCCATTTCTTTACTGTATTAATTTGGAAGTTGTACACTCTTTCTACTATTTTAGTGGTTACCGTAGAAATTTAAGCATGCATTTTAATTTACTAAAGTCTAAATTTAGTCAATATATTTCCTACTAAGTGTCCCATGCACATTTTATTTCTGTCTTGTTCTTATACCCATGATTTATCATTACGGGGTTTTTGTAGTTAGTGTTCATTTAAATTTACCCATATCTTTATCACTTTTTTTTCCTCATTATTCTTGTATCTTAGATCATTATTTGGGATCAGTTTCTGTTTGAGATACATATTTTAAGATACTCTTAAATATTACCTATGTTGTATTACATTTTTTATTTTATTTTTTACTATATTAAAAATATACTTCTATGATATATATTATATAAATGTATTTTAATATAATATATAGAACTTTTTTATTGTCCATCTCTCCATGAAGACAGGGACATTTTTGTCTGCTTTGTTTGTTGCCGAATCCTTAGAATAGTGCCTGCTATGCTCAATAAAGACTCGTTGAACATGAAGTAATAATGTCCATCCACACTCTGGGACATTTTTAGGAAATTCCCCATTCCTGCTGTGCCTTGCTGCGAGTCACTGGCTCCACAAGAGACCAGACCCCAGAAGCTTGGCCACACCACAGCAAACAGACATTTCTCTATTGCGTATCCTTCACTTCAAGAGCAATCACCAAACCAAAGTTACTCACACTACAGTTTTCAAGAACATGTCCTGCTCAAGGTGGGCAAAGACTGCTGACATAAATTTGGAAACAAAAGGCTTTACTCTCTGTGAAAGAACGAGCTAAAAATAAAACCATCTCTGCCCAAAGGACTAGAAGAGAAATTTTATACCTTAAATCATGGCATTAAGCAGAAAGGTAAAAAAGTCCTCTGAACATTTACGATCAAAAGTTTGCCATCACGCTTCCACGCAGCCTCAAATCTCATCTCCCAGCTATTATGGGTTACCAAGATTATGGATACCATAATTCTGCTAGCTTCCTGAAAACCTTTTGGAAGTGTCCCTCCCCTTGCTATGCTCTGGAACACAAATAACACATCCAAAACAGTACAAAAGAAATTAGAACACATGATGAAAGATTAAAAGACATAAAAGCAATGAAAACAGGATGCACAACAGGAAATATGCTGGGAGACCAAAGACTAAATAGATCTGTTATACCCACAAACAAAATTGGGTTATACAGTAGGACTTACCTACCAAAAACCAGAAAACTCTCAGATTGAATCACAAATGGCTAAAGTGGTTTTCAGATTAGTAGACAGCCCAAAATACATCTATAAACAGACCAGAAAGAATGAGATTAGTTGGCTTACACATTCAACTACAGAAGTTAGAAAAAATAGAAAAGAAAATGGAAGGACTTTAATGAAATAAAAAGTACAAATGAATGAATCGGAAAATAGAAAAATTATATAAATGCAAGAATTAGTCTTTGGTGGGGGCCATAAGATAAGTAAAATATTAGTATTAGTTTACCTAACTGAGGAAAAAAATCACAAATATACTCTATGAGAAATGATAGTGGAGAAATAACTACATACTTAGAGAAAATTAAATGAATCATATGAGATCCCTTTGATCAAAATTTCACAAATATATATTTTTTTAATTTCATAAATATTTTAAGCACCTTGAGGAAATGGATGATTTTTATGAAAATTACAGGGATTCATATATCTGTATCTATATATTGATATACCAACATAAATACATATATAATCTACAGAGAGAAAATATGAAAGAAATACAGAAAGATGACAATGAGATTGCCTTCAAATAATGCACCATACCCAAATAAATTCAAGGAAAGTTCCACAATACCTTCAAGGACCAAATAACACCAAACCAGTGCTAACTGTTCCAGACACGTTTATTCTGTGGCGGGGGGGGGGGGAGGGAATGGGATACTTTGAGGGTGAACAAACGCATTCTGTATTGACAGTGTTGAAAATATTCTGAGAGCCTGACCAGATCATTCTGTGGAGGGCTATTCAGAAATACTTGGGAACTGGGGTGGCTGGGTGGCTCAGTTGATTTCAGCTCAGGTCATGATCTCAGGGTCCTGAGATCGAGCCCCACGTTGGGCTCTGAGCTCAGCATGGAGTCTTGCTTGTCCTTCTCCCTCTCCTATCCTCCCCCCAATAAATAAATAAATAAAATTGTTAAAGAGGGGCGCCTGGGTGGCACAGCGGTTAAGCGTCTGCCTTCGGCTCAGGGCGTGATCCCGGCGTTCTGGGATTGAGACCCACATCAGGCTCCTCCGCTATGAGCCTGCTTCTTCCTCTCCCACTCCCCCTGCTTGTGTTCCCTCTCTCGCTGGCTGTCTCTATCTCTGTCAAATAAATAAATAAAATCTTTAAAAAAATAAAATAAAATAAAATTGTTAAAGAAAAATACTTAGGGACATATGAGTCTGTTCTATAGTTAAGGAGGTGCCACTTTTTTTTTCATGTCCAACACATCCATAGGATTTCTGTTCAGTGTGAGTTTTTTCACGCACAGTGAGATCTGACTTCTGGGAAGGCCTTCCCACAGTCAGTACATATATGAGGTTTCTCTCCTACGTGGATTCTCATGTCCAGTAAGGCGTATATGCTGGCAGAACACCTTCCCACAGTCACTGCATTTGGAGGGTTTCTCCCCTGCGTGTGTCCTCTGATATGTGATCATCTGTGATTTCCAGGAAAAAGCCATCCCATATTCAGCAGCCTCGGAGGGCTTCTCCCTAGTATGAGTTTTTTGATGTACAGCTAGTGGAGACTTCTCACAGAAGGTCTTTCCACATTCACTACATTCATATGGTTTCTGTCCAGCATGAGCTCTCTGATGTATAATGAGATGTGACTTCAGGGAAAAGGCCCTTCCACACTCAGTACACTCATAGGGTTTCTCCCCTGTATGAATTCTCTGATGAATGATGAGGGGTGATTTCTGAGAGAAGGTTTTGCCACAGTCACTACACTCATAGGGTTTCTCCCCTGTATGAATTCTCTGGTGTATGATAAGAGGTGACTTCTGAGAGAAGGCTTTTCCACATTCTGTACATGTATAAGGTTTCTCTCCAGTATGAAGCCTTTGATGTCCAGTAAGGTGTGACTTTTGGGAAAAGGCTTTTCCACAGTTGGTACATATGTAAGGTTTCTCTCCTGTATGAATTCTTTGATGCCCTATGAGGTGGGACTGCTGGCAAAAGGTTTTTCCACATTCACTACACCTATAGGGTTTCTCTCCGGTATGTGTTCTCCGATGGATGATGAGTTGTGTTTTCCGAGGGAAGGTTTTCTCACATTCAGTACATTTATAGGGTCTCTCCCCAGTATGAGTTACCTGGTGTATAAAAAGGTGAGACTTCTCACAGAAGGCTTTCCCACATTCACTGCATTCAAAGGGCTTCTCTCTAGCATGAACTCGCTGATGTATAATGAGATGTGACTTCTGAGAGAAGGCTTTTTGACACTCAAAACATTCATAGGGTTTCTCTCCAGTGTGGACTCTCTGATGAACGATGAAGGGTGACTTCTGGGAGAAGGCCCTCCCACACTCAGTACATTCATAAGGTTTCTCCCCAGTATGAATCCTCTGATGCACAATGAGGTGTGATTTCTCACTGAAGGCTTTTCCACAATCTCCACATACATACGGTTTCTCTCCAGTATGAATTCTTTGATGTATAATAAGCTGTGACTTCTTAATAAAGCTTTTCCCACACTCACTACAAACACTGGGTTTCTTACCAGCTTGATCTTTCTTATACTGAACACAGACTTGTTTATGATTGAGACCTTTTTCACATCGACTACATCCACAGGGTTTCATGCCAGTATAAATTTTCTCAGGCACAGAAAAGGAATCACTATAGCTAGGTGGTGTCCCACATCCAAATTTCTCAATGGGGTTCTTTCTTGCATAGCTCCTACTGCATGTCAGTGAGTCTAAATCATATTTCAAGCTCTTCTCATAGGAATCAAAATCACAGAGTTTTTTACTTGAAGGATCAAGGTCTGTGCACCCACCAAATATTTTTCCAAATGTATTACATTTGGGGCCTTTCTCCTTGGCCAGTGTTTCATGGCTAATGACTGTGACCTGCTTCAAAAGTCTGTCTTGGTTTCCTTGATACCTATCTATCTGACCATCAACATGCCAGACTTTTAAGAGAGAGTACCATGAATTACCCTTTGGGGCTTTTTCCAATATCTCCTTTTGAAATGAAAGTTCTTCAGAAATGATCTGCTGGGGAGAGTCAAGGCTTTTCTCCCTGTCTGAAAGAAGAACAAAAAACTAAAAATAAAATCAAATAGAAACCAAAAAGAAAACAGCAACAAACAGAAGTGCTAGGAAGGTGCTGATGCAGGATGGATGTTATAAAGAAGGCCTAATGAATTTTAAGGAAGAAAGGAGGCCATTGATGTCCGAGAAGAAGAAAAAATGCCCTCTCAGCCATCTACCCAATTCTCACTTACCTGAGTGGACCCACGTTGACAATTCACTCTTTATGATCCGTGGGTCCTCTTCACGTTCCAACTTGAAGATTATACCTGGTTTTATACCTGAACACCCTGTTAAGGGAAAATTACAATGGTTTTAGCCTTGGCAGCTCAGAAATCCATGAGGAGAAGAAGCAGCCTCAGGGGCCTCCCAGGAAAGATGGATCCTTAAGTCACAAAAATAGATTCCAGATAGAACAAAAATATGAATGTAACACACAAACTATAAAAGAAAAGACCCTATTCACGGAAGATCATAAAGGTCATGGTCTTGACGGCTCTGAAAGATGAGGAGGTTTCGATTCATTATTACACAGAGAATGTGTCCTCACCCACAGAGACCAGGTGGCTGTAGGTCTCCAGCATCACGTCTCTGTGTAGGGTCTTCTGAGCAGGGTCCAGGTGCTGCCACTCTTCCTGGGTGAAGTCCACAGCCACATCCTCGTATGTCACTAGTTCCTAGAACAGCACAGTCCTGTACAATCTGCTCATTCTTTTTTTACCACAGCAATACCTGTAGAATGCCTACTGAGCGTTTTGTGCAGTATACTTAATGAGAAAAACTTTGTAAAATTCTGCCATTAGCAAGGATAGTTACTGGAACAGAATAAACAGTCTAAAACCAGATATAAATAAAAATAGGAAATTTAATATATAATAAAGGACTATTTTAAGTAAGTGCAGGGGCACCTGGCTGGCTCAGTCGGTAGAGCATGTGACTCTTGATCTCGGGGTTGTGAATTCGAGCCCCATGTGAGGTGTAGAGATTACTTAAAAATAAAATTTATAAATAAATAAGTGCACAAAAGACAGATTATGCAAAACTGGGTAGCTATCAGGAAAAAAACGTAAAGATGGACTCCTTATTCCACACTCTACACAAAAAAGATATTTGAGAGACAATAAAAATTGAAACAAAGATAAGAGAAGTCATAAAATAAAGACAGGAGAGATTTTAAAAATAATTTTAAAGTGGAGAAAACCCTTCTAACTGGGCATGCTACAAAACCCAGACGCCACAAAGGAAAACACTGATAAATCTGACTACTTTATGGGTTGCATAGCAAAATACATCACAAACAAACTCAAAGGACGAACAACTAACTGGGGAGTAGATATATGCACAACACAGAAGACGGACAAAGACACAATTTCCTCAGTTTACAGAGCTCCTACAAAGCATGAAGAAAAAGACCAACAACTTAACCTTTTAAAAAATAATCAGAGGACGTGACCATCAATTCACAGAGAAGGAAATGCAAATGGCTTCTAAACCTGTAAAATCATGTTCAACTTCATTCACATGAAGAGAAATGCAAATTAAAACCAAACAAAACAGCATGTTTTTCTTACATATTATCAAAGATTAGAGTTCGATTAAGTCACTAAGTTGGCAAAGATATAAAAAAAAGGGCACACTCAAATTGTGGGTATACACTGGTACAAAATATTTTGAGGGCAATCAACTTGACAATATCCATCAAAATTTTAAATGTACACATTATCTGACCAGCAATTCCACTTCTAGAAATTATTTAACACATATACTCATATATGTGAGCAAAACAGCATGGGTGAAGTTATTTCACTACAGAACTGTTTATAACAGCAAAACAACGAAGACAACCTCATGGGGGATTGGAGGAATTATGCTTCAATCCCCATAAGGGAATTCCATACACAACCATTTTATTATTATTTTTTAAAGATTTTATTTATTTATTTGACAGAGAGAGAGAGACAGCCAGTGAGAGAGGGAACACAGGCAGGGGGAGTGGGAGAGGAAGAAGCAGGCTCCCAGCGGAGGAGCCTGATGTGGGGTTCGATCCCAGGACTCTGGGATCACGCCCTGAGCCGAAGGCAGATGCTTAACGACTGAGCCACCCAGGCGCCCCATCCATACACAACCATAAAAAGCAACAAGGATTGATATGCAATGATCTCTAAGATATACTGTTAAGTGAAAAAAAAATTCATCTATTCAGCAAGCTGTTACTGAGACCCCACTGAACACCAGGGATAGTTCTAGGAACTGGGGATCCAGCAAAAAAGAAACCTGGAAAAAATATCTTCCCTCAAGCATCTCATAGTCTAGTGAGGGGAGACAGCCAACAAGGCTGAGTGACAAATCAACACATAGCCAAAAAAAAAAAAAAGTTTGTAATGTGTACTTCAAAATTCATATCACTCATATACAAAAAGCTCCTAGAAAGCAATAAGTGGGGCACCTGGGTGGCTCAATCAGTTAAGCATCTGCCTTCAGCTCAGGTCATGATCCCAGGGTCCTGGGATCGAGTCCCACATCAAGCTCTCTGCTCAGCTGGGAGTCTGCTTCTCCCTCTCCCTCTGTGCTCGTGCTCACTCACTCTCTCTCTCTCTCTCTCTCTCTCAAATAAATAAATAAAATCTTAAAAAAGAATAAATTAAAAAATACATTAAAAATAAATAAATAAAATGAAAGAGCCCATCAACAAGGGGCTGGTATCCTACAAACATTAACAGAATAATAAAAGGATGCTATGAACAATTTTATGACAAGAAATTTGACAATGCAGATCATAGGACAACAGAGTATGGCATGCAGGCCAAATCTGGCCCACGAGCTAAGAATGGTTTTTATACTTTTAAACGGTTGAAGAAAAAAAGTCAAAGGAGGATATTTTGTGGCATGTGAAAATTGCATGAAATTCAACTTTCAGTGTCCATAAATAAAATTCCATTGGATCGCAGCCATGCTCATTGGTTTGCATATTGTCTACAGCTGCTTTCACCCTACAAAAGCAGAGCTGGGTAGTTGCAACAGAGACCATATGGCCGACAGGCCTGAAATATTTCTATCTGGCCCTCTACAGAAACGGTTTGATGACCCCTGACTTAGACAAACCGGACAAATTATTTGAAAATCACAGCTTAACAAACCCAACATACAAAGAAATAGAAAATTTGAATGATACTATATTTTTTCAATAAGTCAAATTCATAATTAAAAACCTACCCACAAAGAAAACTCCACACCCTGATGACTTCACTGGCGAACTCTTCCAAATATTTAAGAAGGAAATCATACGAATCTTACCCAAACTCTTTCAGAGAATACTTCCCAAGCTGTTAAATAAAACCAACCTGACTGTGATGCCAAAACATAAACAGGAATACAAGAAAAATTACAGGCCAATATGTCTCAGGAACAGAGCAGTAGAAATCCTCAACAAAATATTAATAAAGGACTGGCTCGATGATAGTGATGATGAGGAAGATGACAGGAGTGGGTGAAGATTGACCATAGATAAAACAAGGCTGGCCACCAGTTGATAATATTTGCAGCCAGGCGATAAGTACAAAGGGGCTCACAAAAATCTACTTCTGTGTATGTTCAAAATTGAAATTTTCCATAATACAATGTATAAAACCTATATTTATTGGAAATGTTTTATCAATACATCTTTTTAAAGTTACAGTTACAGAAGACATAGTGTGTGTAGTAAAGAAAAATACATGAAAATAATAAAATCATTCACACACATTTATACATATATATCTATATGCACAGGGGTTACATGTATCTGGAAGGATCATCCCCAAACTACCTAATACTAGTTATGCCAGGGAAGAGGGCAGAAGTTAGATTACAGAGATATTTCCCTTTCTTTCTAATTTTTACTTTGCAATATTATTTACATTCTTTGCACCATATATAAATTACCCTTGCAAAGAGGGGATAAAAAGACATAAAATGGGGGCACCTGGGTGGCTCAGTCAGTTAGGTGTCTGCCTTCAGTTAGGGTGGTGATCCCGGAGTCCTGGGATGGAGCCCTGCGTCAGCCTCCCTGCTCAGCGGGGAGTCTGCTTCTCCCTCTCCCTCTGCCCCTCCCCCCACTCGTGTTTTCTCTCTCTCTAATGGATGGATAAAATCTTTTTAAAAAACTGTTTTAAAAAAAAAGACATAAGGGGTGCCTGGGTGGCTCAGTCAGTGAAGCGTCTGCGTTTGGCTCAGGTCATGATCCCGGGGTCCTGGGATCGAGCCCCGCATCAGGCTGCCTGCTCAGTGGGGAGCCTGCTTCTCCCTCTGCCCCCCCTCTTTCTCAGAAATAAATAAACAAACAAACAAATAAATAAAATCTTTTAAAAAAAGACATAAAATTCGGGCACCTGGGTGGCTCAGTCGGTCAAGTATCCGCCTTCAGCTCAAGTCATGATCCTGGGGTCCTGGGATCAAGTCCCACATCCGGCTCCCTGTCAGCAGGGAGCCTGCTTCTCCCTCTCCCTCTGCCTACCACTCCCCCTGCTTGTGCACTCTCTCTCTCTAATAAATAAATAAAACCTTTAAATATATATATATATAATGGAAGAGCAGAGAAGGAACTGGCCTTGAATTGGGGCGTGATCCCACAAACTATGAGATGACAGCAAAAGAGCCATGGAAAACCAGGAAACCACCCACCCTCCAAGTCTCTGCCAGAAAATTTTAACTAAAAGTAGCCTCTTTGAAACAACTATTGATGATACCACACTGAGCTGAAAACTACTGGCCTTTAGGAGAACTCAACAATAAAATTCCTTAAGCTAAAATCCCAGAAATCTTGACTTGCTGAAGAGCTGGACTGACGAACTGATTTCTCTTGATGGAGATTGCAAACCATCTAACGTATCCTGTTTGCCATTTTCACTGTGGCTGCCAGCAAGCTTGAAGGTAAAATGTTTAGCTCAGTTTATATGAAGTAAGGCCAGATCATCTATGTATCTTTTTTTTTAAGATTTTATTTATTTGACAGAGAGAGACACAGCGAGAGAGGGAACACAGCAGAGGGAGAGGGAGAAGCAAGCTTCCCGCTGAGCAGGGAGCCCCACACGGGGCTCGATCCCAGAACCTTGGGATCATGCCCTGAGCCAAAGGCAGACGCTTAATGACTGAGCCACTCAGGCGTCCCCATCTATGTATCTTAACAGCAACTTTACCTGCATCTTGATCTCCTATTCTAAATTTCTCTAATTCTTATTTTCAAAGTGTTGTCCTTTCTCATTTTACTGTAGGAAAACCAAGTGGGAAACAAACAACTTACCTGGGACTCAGTCATTTTCTGTTTCTCTTTGGAAAGCAATTGGGGGTGCGGTGGGGTACAGAAGAGTCTTCAGAGACCAAGCTGGGTTAACCACTCTTCAATGGCTGAATGTAAAACATGTTGCTTGTTAATTCATTGACAGCTTGTGTTTATCATCTGACCAGCAATTCCATTTCTAGAACTTTGTTCTAAGGTAATCATGGATGTGTGCAGAACTTTCATCACAGCTTTGTCTTGAACACCATAATTTTGAAAATAACCAAAATGCACAATCACTGAGGACTGAGAAAATAATTTATGGAACCTCCAAGAGATAGAAAGGCAGGTGACCATTTAAAGTAACACTAGAGATAATTAGAGGCTCAAGAGATACAACAACTAAATGTAAAGTATGGACCTTGTCTGGATCTTAATTTGAACAGACAAAAATATCTTCGAGATAATCATTAAAGTTTGAGCCCTGACTAGATATTTGATGATATTAAGAAATTTAACCAATGATGATCTGAAGTTATTATTGTTAATTATTTTACCTTGAATAACAGTATTGACCTTTAAGAACTTATCTTTTACAGGTACATGATGAAGTCTTTATTATGAAATGATACATCTGGGATTTGTTTCAAAATAATAAGGACTACATATGTAAAGATTCACTCAGCTATACATTTAATATTTGTGCATTTTAGGGGCGCCTGGGTGGCTCAGTCAGTTAAGTGTCTGCCTTCCAGGGTCCTTGGATCGAGCCCCACATCAGGGTCCCTGCTCATCGGGGAGTCTGCTTCTCCCTCTGCCTGCCCCTCCCCCTGCTTGTGCTTTCTCTCTGTCAAATAAATTAGTAAAATCTTTAAAAAATATTCATGCATTTTTTGTCATCAATAACAAAGAAAAAACAGTCTGGGAGGGAGAAATAAATGGGTGGTCTAGATTAGGGCTGGCAAACTTCCTCTGTAAAGAGACAGATGGTAGTATTTCAGATTTGTGAAGCCTGTGGTCTCTGTTGCAACTACTCAGGGGTTGAAAGCAGCCACAGACAATACATAAGCCAATTCTGTTTATTGGCTGTGTTCCAATAAAACCTCACTTTATGGGGCACCTGGGTGGCTCAGTCGGTTAAGCCTCTGACTCTTGATTTCAGCTCAGGTCATGATCTCAGGGTGGTGAGATCAAGCCCTGCATCGGGCTCTGCACAGAGCATGAGGCCTGCTTGAGATTCTCTCTCTCCCTCTGTCCCTCCCCTCTATTGCACTCTTTCTCTCCAAAAAAAAAATTTTTTAAATACTACTGTTTAAAAACCTCATTTATGAGCACTACAATTTGAACTTTATATCATTTTCATATGTCACAAAATATTCTTCTTCCGATTTTTTTCCGAACATTAAAAAAATGTGTAAACCATTCTCAGCTTACGGCTGTATAAAAACAGCAGCAGGCCAGATGTGGCCCACTGCCTATAGTTCTCCAGCCCCTGGTCTAGGTGAAACAACAGTGGCCATCAGGTGATGATTGTGGAGACTGGGTGATGGGGATAATGGGGGTTTATTATATAATTCCCTCTATTTTGCTGAATGTTTGAAAATTTCCATAGAAATAAGCTTAGTAGTATTATGGAAATAAAGTTAATAGCATGGAAATATGGCTGCAAAATGAAGAAGAGGCAGACCACAAGATCACACTCCCAATTGTTTAATAGCAACAAATATTTGTTCCCTAAGATATCACAATGGTTTGTGGCCCTCCAAAGCTCAACACTACCTGACAAAAGCTTATTCCTTGGCATTTAATTTCTTTCATTGTATTTTCTTGGGTATCACATGCGTAGAACTGACCTTGAGTTCATGGAAGATCCATACAAGATCAGTACTACAAAACCATGGTGAATAGATAATGATCAGGTATTAACTCACTTAATTATCACCCCAAGCCTCAAAGCATAGACCCTGCTATTATCCTCATTTCACAGTGAGGAAACTGAGGCCTAAAAAGGTTACTTAACCTTGATCACACAGGTTAACTTATCCATGATCACACAGTCAGTGACTAAAGGGTGAGTTGGTGGGAAAACAAAAAGCAGAGAACTCCTCCCTAGCCGTCATGGCACCAAAGTTTTCAGAGATGCAACTCTCTATTTCTGAATGCCCTAAAAAATTAATTCTTGTCCTAAATTACAGAGGACATTGTCTGATTTTTAACTTGAGAATAACAAAACTCTAAATTTACATTGTGCTTTATGGTTCAAAACTAACCTAAAACCTTAATATTCAAAGCCACGACAAGGAAAAGAGAAGCCAAAAATCAAGGAAATATTTGCAAAACACATACCACTGATAAAGGAGTAGTTACCAGATTATATAAAAACAAGTCCTACAAATCAATAAGGAAAAGGCAGACATCCAACAGAAAAATGAGCAAAATATCTGAACAGGTACTTCACAAAGAGGATCTAAGATCAATACATACACGAAAAAGTAGTCACCATGGAAATACAAAGTAAAGCCTCAATGTCTAATGTCTCCATTGGAATGTTGACACCACAAGGGCAGGGATTTTTGTTTATTCGTGGATGTATTATCGAGCTCAAAGATCCTACCATCATGGACTCCACAGAATCCCAACACTGACACTACATATTCCCATTCCTGTCCCCATGGACCCTCATCACTCACCCTAAAGATCACACCATTGCTCACCCCAGATACCCCATCATTCACCCAACAAACTCTCCATCACTCACCCCAGACCCCATTCACTCGCCCTACAAACCCCTTTCACTCACTCCCTTGAAACCTTATCATTCACCCTGCAGACACCATTGCTCACTGCATAGACTCTCCATCATTCACCCCAGACCCTACTCACTCACCCCACAAACCCCTTTCTCTCACTTCTAGAAACCCCATCATTTCACCTTACAGACACCATTGGTCACTGCACAGACCACCTCTCCATCACTCACTTCCATAAACTCCTCATTGCATATCCCACACACAGTCCTACAGACTCCCTTCCTTATCACTGCTCTCCACATCATTCAGTCCAAAGGACCCCCTCATTAGTCCACCCATGTGTCCCCATCCCTGACCACACAGACCTGCATCACTCAACCGGGCCCCTCACCCTGGCTCTCCTCTCAGAACACCAAAGCCCCTTCTCTAAGACGAGCTTGGCTCCCTGCTTGCACAAACGGACTCAACATAGCCCGAAATTCCCTTTCCCCTCCAGCCCTCCTTGGCGGGTCTGGATGACGCATTAGCTTATCTTTCGCAGGCTCAGCAACAGCCTCCAAGCCGAGCTCTACCAGTAACAAAAATGGCGTCATTCGGTCTGCGCCAGGAACTCTGTCGCCGGCCAGGAAATTGGCCAGGGCCTCACACTGCTTCTCGAGGCTCCCCTTCCAGCCGGAAGAGATATGCGTTTTAGAGTCCGGGAAGCCCCCGTGACATTTCCGAGGCCGGGTATTGGGAATTGGAGCTTCGAAAGCAGTGTGAGGCTCGGGTGGGTAGCGACTGTTCCGGGAGGGTGAATGGGCGTTCCCGGTCATCGGCAGAGGCCTGGCCGGAGCAAAGGCGTGGCGAGGTGCGGGTAGGGGTGTTCGGTGGGAACCGGGACCCGGGGGGGGGGGGCGGGGAAGGAGTGGTAAGGCCGGAAGGTAGAAGCACCACCTGGGAGAGTGCTCTGCAGAAACCTCACTTCTAAAACCTCTGGTGAGAGTGAAGAGTCTTCGGACAGAACGTATTCTCTCATTCCCACTCCCGGCCCGCCGCTCGCAGCCTAGCGTCAGACCTGGCCCTCCAGCCTGCCTATTGTTCCTTCCAGCGGGCCGAGCCCCCTACCCGTCTGTCACTCAAGCCCCAGCTTCACGGCGCTCCTGCTCTCCTATTGGCTCCTTGGAAGACAGAAGGCCCGCCCTCTCTTGTCACTCACAGGCCAGACTTTCTGCCCGGGGTCTCTTAAAGTGGGCAGACGTGGACTTTTGCAGCCCCTATCAAAGCTGAAAGAAGTAAGAGAGGCAGAGGTTTAAAGTAGAGTCTAAGGGGCATTGGTTTTAGAAAACTTCACAAAAGTCTAGATTTGAGGTCAGCCCAGAATGGGATAATAGTTAACAAAGGCTCGGATTCTAGATCTACAAAACAGAGGAGTACTGATGATGAAATAGTCAAGAGCTCTACCGAGGTTCCTGGATGGAGAAAACTAACAAAAATCTTACTTCTAGGGCACCTGGGTGGCTCAGTCCGTTAAGAGTCTGCCTTCAGCTCAGGTCATGATCTCAAGGTCATGGGATCAAGTCCCACTCTGGGCTCTCAGCCCAGCAGGGTGTCTGCTTCACCCTCTCCCTCTCCCCCTCTGCGCTCTCTCTCTCTCTCTCTCTCAAATAGATAAATAAAATCTTTTTTAAAAATCTTACTTCTAGGTCAAACCAGAAGGGCACTGAAGGTAAAATTGTGACCTAGTTACGAAGTCTTTCCAGAGAGGCTTTGAAGATGGCAATGTTAACTTAGAGAAATATTAACTTCTCTGGTAGACCCAGAGAAGCATCAATAGTGGCCTCATTACAAAGGCCCACAATTCACAACGTGTATCAAAGGGGCAATGATGGTAGAAGGGTTAACCAAGACCCGACTTCAAGGTCAGGCCAAATCAGCATTCATGATAAAAGCATTAATTAAGGGCTGGAGTCAATAAACATGGGAGAAGGTGCAATAATAGTGAAAGAGTTAGTCCAGGTTTGATTTTCTGCACACACCAAAGCATAGATGGGGAGGATTTAACAGAGGATTTAGCTTGCAATCAATGTACACAACTGAGGGGTAACAAGGTAGAAAAAGTTAACAGATGTGAAAAAAGATTCACACATAAATTGCCCTGACAGTGGAAAAATGAACAGATATCCAAGCATAATACACAGACACAAAGGGACTGTTAACTTTCAACCCTCAAAACTCTAGATTCTATATATAGATCAGAACCCATTAATGATAGACTAGATAACAGATGCCTGAGTTTAAGATGAAGTCCAGGGGCGCCTGGGTGGCTCAGTCGTTAAGCGTCTGCCTTCGGCTCAGGGCATGGTCCCTGCGTTATGGGATCGAGCCCCACATCGGGCTCCTCCGCTATGAGCCTGCTTCTTCCTCTCCCACTCCCCCTGCTTGTGTTCCCTCTCTCGCTGGCTGTCTCTCTCTCTGTCAAATAAATAAATAAAATCTTAAAAAAAAAAGGACAACGTCACTGGCACTTTTTGTGGTTTTATTAGGGTTTGGACATCAGCTAGAGATGCTGCAGGCAACACCTTTAGTCAAGAGGTAAAGAGGAGGGGCGCCTGGGTGGCACAGCGGTTAAGCATCTGCCTTCGGCTCAGGGCGTGATCCTGGCGTTATGGGATCGAGCCCCACATCAGGCTCCTCCGCTAGGAGCCTGCTTCTTCCTCTCCCACTACCCCTGCTTGTGTTCCCTCTCTCGCTGGCTGTCTCTATCTCTGTCAAATAAATAAATAAAATCTTTAAAAAAAAAAAGAGGTAAAGAGGAGAGAAGAACAAAAGAGGGAGAATGTGGGAGAAGGAGAGAGGCCTCTGAGAGACTATAAGAGAAAGAGAATGAAGAGGAGATGAAGAGAAAGAGATAAGCAGATAAAACCAGAGACAAAGTGGGCAATTAACTTGGTGAATCAGGTATGGAGGGTCTCCTACCCAAGAAACACCCACCCAACTCACAGGCAGAACTGAAGGGGATCAATGAGAATCTACATCAGGGATCTGGCCACCCCAGCCTCCCTCTGGAGGAGCCCTTGCCCTGTCGTCTGTCCCACTGAGTCCCTACTGTCCCCGCCTCCAGGATAAATTCACCTGCTTAGTGAAACCTGTGAAAAACAATCCCAAGGATAAGGTCAGGAGCTGATAACTGATGCCTTCCTCCCACGGAAGAGGCCTTGGAAGCGGCTTGGGAGGGACTAAAGGAGGCAGAGAAACTGCCTCTGTGTCCAGGAGCTGCCAAGGTATCCTCAGGACAGGAGCGAAAAACCTATATCTGACACCTTTGGAATGGAGCTGCAGAAAGTGTCTCCTCTCTGTGCAGCGAATGGCCCAGCAGGTTGTTCTGTCCAACCCTCTGCCTCCAGGTAACCAGGTACCAGGATATACCAGCTGCACAAGTGGATCCAAAGGCCTCAAGGAAGGACCCCGTCTCCCAGGTTTCTTGGCAGACGGCCTAAGTTCTTTGCTTTGCAGCTCTGTAGTTTGAAAGGAATTATGGGTCAGGGGCCAGTGGAGCCATGGGAACCTCTGGGCCAAAGAAGGAAAAACACTTAACAAATTACTCAGGATTTGATGAGGTGTGGCATCGGGATTTTAGCAGCCAGAAGGACTGTGGATTTCGACAACCATCTGGAATGAGGTGCTGAGCCTGGACCACCCTTCCATGGTACTGTGCTTAGTGAGCCAGCTGGCTTTGGCTGCTGCCGTAGGAACCCAGGTTACACAGTCCCAGCCCCACACACATAATCAGTTCTGCTGGGTGATTGAGACCACAGGGCTGAGCCATCACATGGACACTGAGCCCCCAGAAGCTGATAGAGATGTTGCTGCAGGGAAAGGAGGGGCAAGGTCACTGCATGTAGAGAGTGTTTCTGCCATGGATGCTTGTGAATCTGAGGCACTCACTCAGCTTACCCTGCCCATCCTTCAGAGGCTTAGCTTGGAAGCTCATCACATCTAATCCCATTCCTCCAGAGTTTCTGGACCCGTCCAATTTCCCAGAAACACACCTCATAATGGAGAATCTGATTCCACAACATGAATTTGTTCTAGCTTGATCAACCTAAAGGCACCACAAACAAACCTGCAATCCTACAATGTCAAGTTTATTGACCCTTTTCAATGAGGGAAACTGCATATCAGAAGAACCATGGGACATCTTACCAAGTAAAAGAAAAGGTGCAGTTTTTACAGGATTTGAGGAAAGGATAAAATTTATATGAAACTTAAATGAGCCCTGCGACATCTGTCTACGTTGTGTTGTCTGTCTGCATAAGGACATTCATTGTGAGGATCACATCTGCGTATGTACTGATTTCTAGTGCTAGAATTTCTCAACCTCAACACCATTGACATTTGGGGCTGCATAATTCTTTGTCATGGAAGGCTATCTTGTGCACTGGAGCATGTGTACCCTCATCCCTGGCCTCTACCCACTAGTAGCCCCCTCATCCCAGTTGTGACAAACGAAATTTTGCAGACATTGCCAAATGTCCTTTGGGGAGCAAAATCACCCCTGCTTGAGAACCACTGTTCTAATGGTTTATTGACAGAGTGTATGATAGCGAAAACTCAGTAAAAGGTTTTGTGGGATGGCTTCTGTTTTCACTTTTCTATACATATTTTAGGGTGAAGTATTTAATGAAGAACATGTTTGTGACAAATCTGTGGTTAAAAGCAAGATCATTGTTAAAAAAAAAAAAGACAATGTCAGAGATGACATGACCATCTTTGTAGAAAATCCAATAGAATTTATTAAAAAGCGGGGCGCCTGGGTGGCACAGCGGTTAAGCGTCTGCCTTCGGCTCAGGGCATGATCCTGGTGTTATGGGATCGAGCCCCACATCAGGCTCCTCTGCTATGAGCCTGCTTCTTCCTCTCCCGCTCCCCCTGCTTGTGTTCCCGCTCTCGCTGGCTGTCTCTATCCTGTCAAATAAATAAACAAAATCTTTAAAAAAAAAAAGAATTTATTAAAAAGCTACTAGATTTGGGGCACCTGGCTGGCTTGGTCTTTAGTGCATGTGACTCTTGATCTTGGAGTTATAGGTGCAAGCCCCACAGTGGGTGGAGAGATTACTTAAAAAATAAAATCTTAAGGGGTGCCTGGGTGGCTCAGTCAGTTAAGAGTCTGACTCTTGATTTCAGCTCAGGTCATGATCTCAAGGTTGTGAGATCGAGCCCGGAACCCCGCATTGGGCTTTGCACTCAGCAGGGAGTCTGCTGGAGATTCTCTCCCTCTCTTTCTACCCCTCCCCCCTTCCGCTAGCACCCTCTCTCTCTCTCTCAAATAAATAAATAAATCTTTTTAAAGATAAAATAAAATCTTTTTAAAAAGCTATTGGATCTAATAAGTGAGTTTAGCAAGTGTGCAGGATACAATATCCATATACAAAAATCAACCGTATGCCCATACACCAGCAATGAACAATCAGAAATTGAATTTAAAAACCAATATCACTTACAACATTATAAAAAAACATGAAACACTTAGGGGTACATTTAACAAAGCATGTGAAAGACTTATACACTAGAAGTTACAAAATATTGCTGAGAGAAACTGAGATCTAAATAAATGGAGAGATATGCCTTGTTCATGGATTGGAAGAGTAAGTATTGTTAAAATTTCAATTCTCCCCAGATTTATCTATAAATCTGATGTTATCTAAATAAGAACCTCAGCAAGATTTTTGGTAGAAACTGACAAGCTGATTCTACAATTCATGTAAAACAACAGACACATGAAAAAATGCTCAACAACACTTGTCATCGAGGAAATACAAATCAAAACCACAATGAGATACCACCTCACACCTGTCAGAATGGCTAAATTAACAAGACAGGAAACAACAGATGTTGGCAAGGATGTGGAGAAAGGGGAACCGTCTTACACTGTTCGTGGGAATGCAAGCTGGTGCAGCCACTCTGGAAAACAGTATGGAGGTTCCTCAAGAAGTTAAAAATAGAGCTACCTGGGCACCTGGGTGGCTCAGTCGGTTAAGCTTCTGCCTTCAGCTCAGGTCATGATCTCAGGGTCCTGGAATTGAGCCCCGCATCAGGCTCTCCACTCAGCAGTGAGTCTGCTTCTCCTTCTCCCTTTGTGATCTCTCTCTCTTTTGCTCTCTCTCAAATAAATAAATAAAATCTTTTAAAAAATAGAGCTACACTACAACCCAGCAATTGCACTATTAGGCACTTACCCCAAAGATACAGATGCAGTGAAATGAAGGGGCACCTGCACCCCAATGTTCGTAGCAGCAATGTCCACAATAGCCAAACTGTGGAGGGAGCCAAGATGTCCTTCGACAGATGAATGGATAAAGATGTGGTCCATATATATATATATGATAAGAATATATATACATTATATATATATAATAAGAATATATATACATTATATATATAAGAATATTACCTAGCCATCAGAAGGGATGAATACTTACCATTTACATCGACATGGATGGAACTGGAGGGTACTATGCTAAGTGAAATAAGTCAATCAGAGAAAGACAATTATCATATGGTTTCACTCATATGTGGAATATAAGAAACAGTGCAGAGGACCATAAGGGAAGGAAAGGAAAACTGAATGGGAAGAAATCAGAGAGGGAGACAAACCATGAGAGACTCTTAACTATGGGAAACAAACAGGGTTGCTGAAGGAGACGTGGGTGGGGGGATGGGGTAACTGGGTGACGGGCATTAAGGAGGGCACGTGATGTGATGAGCATTGGGTGTTATACGCGACTGATGAATTGCTTAACACTATATCTGAAACTAATGATGTACTGTGTGTTGGCTAATTGAATTAAAATTAAAATTAATTAATTAGTTAATTAAAATTCATATAGAAACACAAAGTGTCTAAAATAGCCAAAACAGGGGGCGCCTGGGTGGCACAGCGGTTAAGCGTCTGCCTTTGGCTCAGGGCGTGATCTCGTTGTTCTGGGATCGAGCCCCACATCAGGCTCTTCTGCTGTGAGCCTGTTTCTTCCTCTCCCACTCCCCCTGCTTGTGTTCCTTCTCTCGCTGGCTGTCTCTATCTCTGTCGAATAAATAAACAAAATCTTTAAAAATAAATTAATTAATTAATTTAAAAATAGCCAAAACAACTCATAAAAAAGAAAAACAAAGTTGAAGGGCTTAACACTGACTCAAGAATTATTATAAACCTGCAGTAATTGACACTGTGTGGTATTGGTGTAAAGATCAAATAGCAGATAAATGGAGCAAAACAGATACTCTAGACATAAACTCACATGTATATGTGGGTGATAACTAATTTTTTTAAGATGCAGTAAGGAAGGATGGCCTTTTCAACAAATGGTGCTGGAACAATTGGATATACAAATGCAAAAGAACATACTTGGATCCATACCTTGCACTTTATTCAAAAATTAACTCAAAATGGATCACAGACCTACATTTAAACCTAAAAATATAAAACTTCTGGAAGAAATCACAGGGGAAATATTGTGACATTAAGTTAGGCAAAGATTTCTTAGATTTGACAACAAAAGCACAATTTATAAAAGAATGAATTGATAAATTAGATTTCATCAAAACTAAAAAATCCATTCTTTAAAGGACACAGTTAAGATAATGGAAAAACAAGCCACAGACCGGGAAAAGTCTTTGAAAAAACATGTATCTGAATGTAAAAAGGCTCACAAAACTCAGCAATAAGAAAACAGCCCAATAAAAAATGAGCTAGAGATTTGAGCAGAAGATATACAGATGATAAGTAAATACATGAAAATGTGCTCAACATCATCGTCATTAGGGGAATATAATTTAAAACATAAAGACATACCAGTACACCAGTACCATACCAGCCATTCAATAGAATGGCTAAAATTAAAATGACCATAGGGGGGCGCCTGGGTGGCTCAATCATTTGAGGGGCTGGGGCTCGATCTCGCGGAGGAGTTCGAGTTCTGCGATGGGCTCTGCGCTGGGCGTGGAGACTACTTAAAAAAAAGAAGAAGAAGAAGAAGAAGAAGGAGAAGGAGAAGGAGAAGGAGAAGGAGAAGGAGAAGGAGAAGGAGAAGGAGAAGAAGAAGAAGAAGAAGAAGAAGAAGAAGAAGAAGAAGAAGAAGAAGAAGAAATTAAAATGACCATAGCAGGTATTGGCATATACGTGGAGGAGCTGGAACTCTCATGCACGGCTGTTGGAAATGTAAAATGGTACAACCAGGTTGGGAAACAGTTTGATAGTTTCTTTAAAATCTAACCATGCACCTACCATCTGATCCAGCTTTTGCACTCTTAGGTTTTTATCCAGGAGAAAAGAAAATATATGTCCATACAAAGACTTGTACAATATTTGCTTGGCAAGTGCATTTGTAATAGTCAAAAACTGAAAGTAACCCAAATGTCCATCAACAGATGAATGAATACACAAATTAGAGTGTATCCATACAACACGACATGGATGAATCTCAAAACAGCACTGAGTGAAGGAAGCTATTCAAATAAGGGTACATAGTACACATTTCTATTTATGCAAAACTTCACAAAGTGCAAACTAATCTTTAATGACAGCATCAATGGGAATGAGACAGTGATGAATATGTTTACTATCTTGATTATGGTGAATAGATATATGTAATACATAAACTTATCAAATGGTATACTTCTAATATGTACAATTCATTATATGTCAATTATATCTCAATAAAGCTGTTTTTTAATGTCATAGATAACAATAGTCTGCATGGCCAATCATACCAGAAATACATGCAAGAAAGTCTAAGTTGACGAACCATGAGACTGGCAGATAAACTTTTCTGATCTCATACTCAACAGCAATGATTTACCTTGAGGAAAATAACACCAACTCTCAAATCCTGAGTTCCCCTACCTCTGTCAAATGATAAAGTTACAACTTGTGCAAGATTCCATCTTTATGCTATACTTCAATATAAAGTTGAATTTTTTAAAAAAGAAGCAGAAATATACTATAGAGTGAAAAAGTCTTGGGCTCAATGAACAATATTCTTGGGAAATCGTGGGACACTCCCAGGGCCACATGATGCTGGCCTTTTCATCCATTCATCCTGGAGTCAAAAGGTCCACAACATCCTGGATCCTGGTGCAGGCCTTGCTCCCATACAGGGGTCTGTCACCGCCACCGGTGCAGAGCCTCTTGTTGTCTTTGTGGAAAAGTACTGAGTCCACCATCTTGGTTTTCCACACCAGAGTCTGCAGCTCTAAAAGTTGGCAAGTCCCTCCGTACAACTAGCCACAGACTTTCCTGCTTGCAGACGTGTTTATCATTTACACATGCTCTCTTCATGTGCTGGGATTTACAATCCCCTCCTGTGGTGGAGACTCGCACTGTGTTGAAAGATCAGCCATACATGGTCTTCATCTCTTCCTCTGCTATTTGTTGACTGACTCTGGGCAAATCCTAGCCTCTTGAATCTACATCTGTGACCAGGGGCAATAAGGCCATCTATGTCGCATCTTCCTGGGAGTGTGTGTGAAGATGCCTTGTGAACTCAGAAGAAAGTAAACACAGAATAAGTGCCTGTTATTATTGTCACCATGCTCCTGCTTTAACATGAACAGCTCATGTTTGCTGATCACTCACGATGTGCCTAGCCTATGCTAAGTGCAGCTTGTACCAGCCCTGTGAGAGAGAAGCCATTATTACCTCCTTTCACAGAGGGAGAAATGGAGAGTCAGAAAGGTGAAGTGACTTGCCCAAGGTCATCAGATGTTGGGGCTGGGAAGTGAATTCAGGTCTCTCTGACTACAGAGCCCACATCCCTCCCACTAGGCTGCACTGACTTCTGCCCATGTGGCCTCAGAAAGCTCCAGTCACCCCTTTCAAAACCCAGTGATCCTAGAACTTCAGAACAAAGTGTCTGACTTACTCCTTATAGTAGGCTGAGTAATGGCCCCCAAAGATATTAAGTCATAATCCCTGGAACTTGTAAATGTTAACCTTATTTGGAAAATCGTTCTTTGCAAATATGATTAAGTTAAGGCTGTTGAGATAAGGAGATTATCCTGCATTATCTGGGTGGGCCCTAAATGCAACCACATGTATCCTTGTGAGAAAGACCAGGCCAAGCTGTTAGTGAGAGCCCAGGAGCTAAAGAAGCTAAAGGAGGGGGAGAGAGAAACAGCCAAGGGTTGGAGCCAGATCGGGAGACGGAGCCAGAGTTGGAAGAAAAGCTGCTTTTGCTAAAGCAGCGACAACTAAAAACATTTAAAAGATGCTGGTTATCTTGGGACTGCTCACCTCCTTCCTTCTGTTCCTTATGTAATAGCTCTATCCATTAGGAAGTTCTTTGCTGCTGGAGTTTGGAGAACAAACATGCAGTTTCCCAGGAAGATAGTGGTAATCACCAGAGCCAACATTGGCATCGGCAAGGAGACGGCCAGAGAGCTTGGTAGCAAAGGAGCCCAAGTATGCATTGCCTTTTGAGATATACTGAAGGGATAATCCACTGGCCAGTGAAATCCAGGCCAATACAAACAATTCTCAGATGCTAATTCAGACACTGGACCCATCCAATACCAAATGCAACTGAGCCTTTGCAAAGGGCTTTCTGGCAGAGAAAAAGCAGCTCCCTATTCTGATCAACAATGCAGAAGTGATGATGTATCCATACTCCAAGACAGCTGGTGACTTCGAAACCCACTTGGGAGTCAACCACCTCAGCCACTTCCTTTGCACCCACTTGCTCCTGGTGCCACTGAAAAACTGCCCTCACAGGTGATGAACCTGTCATCAGTAACCCACCATGCTAGCAAGAGTCACTTCCACAACCTCCAGGGTGAGAAACAGTACAGCCGGGGTTTTGCTCATTGCCACAGCAAGGTGACCAATGTATTTTTAATTGGGAACTGGCCAAGAGACTCCAAGGCACAGGGGTCACCACCTATCCAGTGCACCCAGGCATCATCTGCTCCCAACTGGCCTGGCACTCCTTCCTGCTGTGTCTGCTCTGGGGGTTCTTCTCCCCCTTCGTCAAGTCATCATGGTAGGGGGCATGGACCAGGTTGCATTGTGCTTTAGCTGAGAGCCTGGAGCCCCTGTGTGGGGGCTGCAAGAGGACCTGGCTGTCCTCAAGGGTCTAAAATAGCAAAACCATTGAGTGCCTGTGGAATGTCGCTGGGAGCTTCTAAAAATACAGTGGGAGTAGAGCTGATGGAAGAGCTCTACCCTTCCATTCCTTCTACAGTCCAGCCATAATGAAAGGGGACAAAGGAGAAGGCCCACCCTGAACGACTGTCCTTCTGGCTGGCTACTGTTGAAAATTCTGCCCTGCTCTGATTCTCCAGACCCTTCTAGAAACCTCTGCATACCCAACTTCCTTGTGAAGCTGGCCCACAGTACAAGACATTCATACCTGCGGAGCATTCTTCTCCAAGACTTACAAGAATTAGCTGCTCTCTTCGGGGAGGAGGACTGGGCAGATCCCAGACTGGTCATGGGGAAAGCAGAAGGGCCTGGGAAACAGGGGCAATTTTCTCACTAATACCAGAAATGCCAGCCAGCATGCTCAGCTGAGGGGACAGGAGCATCGGTGTTACATATTTCCAAGGACTATAAGACTCAAACTTTTGACTGATCTTTCATCTTTGAAATACTAGTCACTCAGGAAATACTAGTCGTCCAGGAAATACTCAGGAAATTTTTGGTTAACCTTAGCCAACTTTGATTTCTTCCTCTGAGCATACTGGAGCTACTTCATGAAGCTGGATCTTCCCATTTTCTTTTTCCAGTTTTTTTTTGTATTAAAATTTTTTCACGGGGTGCCTGAGTGGCTCAGTCATTAAGCGTCTGCCTTCGGCTCAGGGCGTGATCCCAGGGTTCTGGGATCGAGCCCCACATCGGGATCTTCTGCTGGGAGCCTGCTTCTTCCTCTCCCACTCCCCCTGCTTGCGTTCCTTCTCTCGCTGGCTGTCTCTCTCTCTGTTAAATAAATAAATAAATAAATAAATAAATAAATAAATAAATAAAAATTTTTCACAGTTTTATTGAGATATAATTGACATATAACATTGTGTAAGTTAGGACCTACCCATTTTCAAGCATGCAGGTGGTTTCCTTGTCAAAAGAGTTCCCTTTACCTCAATTTTTAGAAAAAATAAAGACTGCATTAAAAAAAAGAAATGAGGGACGCCTGCGTGGCACGGCGGTTAAGCGTCTGCCTTCGGCTCAGGGCGTGATCCCGGCGTTCTGGGATCGAGCCCCACACCAGGCTCTTCCGCTAAGAGCCTGCTTCTTCCTCTCCCACTCCCCCTGCTTGTGTTCCCTCTCTCACTGGCTGTCTCTATCTCTGTCGAATAAATAAATAAAATCTTTAAAAAAAAAAAAGAAATGAGCAGAAGAAGACTTGAAGAGACACAGAGGAGAAGACAATATGAAGATGCAACACAGAGAGATGTGAGGATGTTAACCTTGAATTTGGAGCAATGCCACCAGAAGTCAAGGAATAATGACAGCAGTAGAAGTTGGAAGAGGTAAGTCATGATTCTCCCTAGAGCCTATGAGGGAGCACAGCCCTTCTGACAACTTGATATTGACCAGTAATACTGATTTCAAACATGTGGCCCACAGAACCAGGAGAAAATAAATTTTTGGTTTTTTTTTTTTGTTTTTTTTTTTTTTAAAGATTTCATTTATTTATTTGACAGAGAGAGAGACAGCCAGCGAGAGAGGGAACACAAGCAGGGGGAGTGGGAGAGGAAGAAGCAGGCTCATAGCGGAGGAGCCTGATGTGGGACCCGATCCCGGAACGCCGGGATCACGCCCTGAGCCGAAGGCAGGCGCTTAACTGCTGTGCCACCCAGGCGCCCCTAAATTTTTGTTGTTTTGTGTCACCAAGTTTGTGGTAATTGGTTACAGCAGCCACAGGAAACTAATACAGATTTTGGTATCTGGAAGTGGAATGCTGCCTTAACAAATACCTAAAAATATAAAAGTAAGTTTGAAATTGGATAATGGATAGAGGCTAGAAAAATGTTGAGAATCTCGATAGAAAAACCCTAGATTGGGGAGCCTGGGTGGCTCAATCAGTTGAGCCTCTCCTGATATCAGCTTGTGTTCTTGACTTCAGGGTCATGAGTTCAAGCCCTAAGCTGGGTCCCACGCTGGGCATGGAGCCTACTTAAAAGAAAAAAAAATAGAGAAGAAAAATCCTAGATTGAATTAAACAAATTGTTGGTAGAAATATAAACATTGAATGTTATTCTGGTGAGATCTCAGAAGGAAGGGAAGTACATGGTAGATAAAATATATATCATTTTAGGAAATATATCCATATTCTCATAAACAAAATGTTGGTAGAAATGTGAATATTAAAGGTGTTGCTGGTGAGAACTCAGAAGGAAATGAGGAACATGTTATTGGAAACTGGAGGAAAGGCAATCCTTGTGACACACTGACAAAACTTACCTGAATTATGTCCCACAGTCGTATGGAAAGCAGAAATTGTAAGTGAGAAACTTGGATATTTAGCTGAGCAGATTTCTAAGCAAAGTGTTAAAGGTGTGGCTTAATTTGTTCTTGCTGCATTAGTAAAATGTCAGAGGAAAGAGATAAATTGAGGAAAGAACTGTTAAGCAAGAAAGATCCAGGATTTGATAATTTGGAAAATTTCCACTCTATCAAGATTGCAAAAGACACTAAAATTAAGAGATTTACTCCCAGGAAGGTGTGCTATGGTGAGAAAGCCAAAGTGTGGTTGTGTTTGCTAGTACTGAAGAGAGTAGGTGTGTGACAAATGAATCTCTTCAACCAGCTCAGCCATAGCCAGAAATACAGATGGGATTATCTGGGAAAGATCTGTGGAGGACCCTCTGGATTGATGGCGTGAATGGCTGTGACATATGGGAGATCCACAAGGTTTTTGAGAATATCGTCAGAAAGATTGCCAGGTTGGGCTGAGAGACAGAGGCAGGACAAAATGGAGGAAGGCTATCAGACTCCCAAAATGCTACAGACAGAAAAAAGGCTGATAAAACTGGAAATTTTTACCTCTTAATCCCCTTTATCTATTTTTCCCATCCCCCACCCCCTCCCATCTGGCAACCACAAGTTTGTTCTTTATATTTATGACTGTCTTTTGTTTGTTTTGCTTGTTCACTTGTTTTGTTTTTTGGATTCCACGTATAAATGAAATCATACAGTATTTGTCTTTCTCTGCCTAATTTCACTTAGCATAACACCCTCTAGGTCCATCCATTTTGTTGCACATCGCTAGATTTGGTTATTTTTTATGGCAGATATATATATAGATATATATATATAGATATAGATATAGATATAGATATAGATATAGATATAGATATAGATATAGATATAGAGAGAGAAATAGATATAGATGTTGGGGCCCCTGGGTGGCTCAGTCGTTAAGCATCTGCCTTCGGCTCAGGGCGTGATCCCGGTGTTGTGGGATCGAGCCCCACATCAGGCTCCTCCGCTGGGAGCCTGCTTCTTCCTCTCCCACTCCCCCTGCTGTGTTCCCTCTCTCGCTGGCTGTCTCTCTCTGTCAAATAAATAAATAAAATCTTTTAAAAAAAAGATATAGATGTAGATATATCTCACATATCCTTTATCCATTCATCTATAGATAGACACTTAGGTTGCTTTCCATATCTTGTCTATTGCAAATAATGCAAATGTTTACATAGGGGTGCATATATATTTTTTAATTAGTGTTTTTATTTTCCTCAGGTAAATACACTGAAGTGGAATTGTTGGATTATATGGTATATCTATTTTAAATTTTTGAGGAAACTCCGTGCTGTTTTCCATAGTGGCTGACCAATTTACATTCCCACCAACAGCACACAGGGGTTCCCATTTCTCCATATCCTTACCAACACTTCTTGTTTCTCGTCTTTTTGATACTGGCCCCTTGGACAGGTGTGAGGTTATATCTCATTGTGATTTTGATTTACATTTTCCTAATGCTTAGTGATATTGAGCATCTTTTCATGTGTCTGTTAGCCATCTCTGTGTCTTACTTGGAAAAAATCCTATTCAGGCCCTCTGCCCATTTTTTAATCAGATTACTCATTTTTACGGTTTTGAGTTGTATGCTATTTTTATATATTTTGGATATTAACCCCTTATCAGATATGACATTTGGGAATATCTTCTCCCATTCAGTAGGTAGCCCTGTTATTTGTTGATGGATTCCTTCACTGTGCAAAAACTTTTTAGCTTGATACAGTCCCAATTATTTTTTTATTTTGTTGCCTGTGCCTCGGAGACAGATCCAAAAACATATTGTTAAAACCAACGTCCAGAAGTTTGCTACCTAATTTTTCTTTTAGAAATTTTATGGTTTCAGGTATTACATTTAGTACTCCAGTTCATTTTGAGGTTATTTATGTATATGGTGTAAGAAAGTGGTCCAATTTCATTCTTCTGCATGTAACTGTCCACTTTTCCCAACACCACTGATTGAAGAGACGGTCTTTTCCCCATTCTATAATCTTGCCTCTTTTGACATAGATTAATTAACCATATAAGCATGGGTTTATTTCTAGGCTGTCTATTCAATTCCATTAATCTATGTTATTGTCTGTTTTCGTTCCAGTACCATACAGTTTTGATTACTATGGCTATGTAGTATAGCTTGTAATCTATACTATACTAACTATCTATACTACAGTCAGATATCTCCATCTTTGTTCTTCTTTCTCAAGATTGCTTTGGCTATTCAGGAACTTTTGTAGTTCCATACAAATTTTAGGATTATTTGTTCTAGTCCTGTGAAAAATGCTATTGGTATTTCGATAGGGATTGCACTGAATCTGTAGATCACTTTGGACAGTATGGACATTTTGACAATATTAGTTCTTCCAATCCATGAGCATGGTATATCTTTTCATTTATTTATGTCATCTTCAATTTCTTTCATCAAAATCTTATAGTTTTCAGAGTACAGGTCTTCCACCTCAATAGCTAAATTTATTCCTAGGTGTTTAATTCTTTTTGATGTACTTGTAAATGTAATTGCTTTCTTAATTTCTCTTTCTGACAGTCTTATTAGTATACAGAAATGCAACAGATTTTTGTGTATTAATTTTCTATCCTGCAACTTTATTGAATTCATTTATTAGTTTTAATAGTTTTCCGGTGAGGTCTCTAGGGTTTTCCCCATATATAGTATCATATCATCTGCAATTAGTGACACTTCTACTTCTTTCTTACCAGTTTGGATGTCTTTTATTTCTTTTTCTTGCCTAATTACTGTGGCTAGAACTTTCAGTACTGTGTTGAGCAGAAGTGCCAAGTGAGCATTCTTGCCTTGTTCCTGATCTTAGAGCAAAGACTTTCAGTTTTTCACCATTGAGTGTGATGTTAGTTGTGAGTTCATCATATATGGCCTTTTTTATATTGAGGTATGTTCCCTCTATACACATTCTGTTGAGAGGTGTTTTTTTTTTTTTATATCATGAACGGATATTGAATTTTGTCAAATGTTTTTTCTGCACCTGTTGAGATGGTTGTATAATTCTTATTCTTCATTTTGTTAATGTGGTGTATCACATTGATTTGTGAATATTGAGCCATCTTGCATCTCCAGAACAAATCCCACTTGATCTTGCTGAATGATCATTTTCATGTATTGTTGAATTAGGTTTGCTAATGTTTTGTTGAGGATTTTTGCATCTGTGTTCATTAGGGATATTAGACTGTAATTTTTTTTGTAGTGTCATCTGGTTTTGGTATCAGGTTACTGCTGCCCTTGAACAAATTTGGAAGTGTTCTTTCCCCTGTGAGTACTTGGAATAGTTTGAGAAGGATAGATAGTAACTCTTTTTTATTTTTTAAAGATTATCTTAATTTATTTATTTGCCAGAAAGAGAGGGAGCACACAAGCAGGGGAGCAGCAGGCAGAGGGAGAGGCAGGCTCCCCGCTGAGCAAGGAGCCTGATGCGGGACTCAGTCTCAGGGTGCTGGGATCATGACCTGAGCCGAAGGCAGACACTTAACTGACTGAGCCACCCAGGCATCCTAGTATTAACTCTTCTTTAAATATTTGGTAGAATTCACCAGTGAAGCCATCTGGTCCTGGACTTTTGTTTTTTGGGAGGTTTTTGTTTACTGATTCAATCTCGGTAGTAATCATTCTAGTCAGATTTTCTATTTTTTATGATTCAGTCTCAGAAGATTGTAAATTTCTGGGAAGTTATCCATTTTTCTATGTTGTCCAATTTGTTGATATGTAATTATTCATAGTTCTCTTATAATCCTTTGTATTTCTGTGGTGCTGGTTGTAACTTTTCTTTCCTTCCTAATTTTATTTATTTGAGTCCTCTGTCTTTTTCTTGATGAGTCTGGCTAAAGGTTTATCAATTTTGTTTATATTTCCCAAGAACTAGTTTTTAGTTTCATTGATCTTCTTTATTGTTTTTTAGTCCTTATTTCATTTATTTCCATTCTGATTTTTATGATTTCCATCCTTCTATTAACTTTGAGCTTTGTTCTTCTTTTTCTAGTTCCTTTAGGTGTAAGGTTACATTGTTTATTTGAGATTTTTCTTTTCATTTAGGTAGGCCCATATCACCATAAATTCTCCTCTTAGAGAGCTTTTGTTGTGTCCCAAAGATTTTGGAATATTGGGTTTCCTATTTTTTTTTTTTTTGTCTCGAGGTATTTTTTTATTTCCTTTTAGATTTTTTATTGACCCATTGGTTGTTTAGTAGCATGTTGTTTAGTTTCCATGTATTTTTTTCCAGTTTCTTCTTGTAATTGATTCCTAGTTTCTTTCTTTTTAAGGTTTTATCTATTTATTTGAGAGAGAGAGACAGAGAGAGTGAGAGAGAGCCTGCTGCAAGGCTTGATCCCAGGACCCAGGGATCATGACCTGAGCCAAAGGCAGACACTTAACTGACTGAGCCACCCAGGTGCCCCTGATTTCTAGTTTCATTCAGAAAAGATGCCCGATATGATTTTAATAATCTTCAATTTATTGAGACTTGGTTTTTGGCCTATCATGTGATCTATCCTGCAGAATGATCCATGTGCACTTGAAGAGAAAATGTATTCTGCTGTTTTGGGAAGGAATGGTCTGTATATATCTGTTAAGTCTGTCTGGTCTAATGTGTCATTCAAAGACACCACTTACTTATTGACTCTATCTGAATAATCTAACCATTGATGTAAGTGGTGTGTTGAAGTCCCCTACTTTTATTGTATTACTGTCAATTTCTCCCTTTATGTCTGTTAATATTTGCTTTATATATTTAGATGCTCGTATTTTGGTGCATAGCTATTTATAATTTTTATATCCTCTTGCTACATTCCTCTTTATCATTATGCTATGCCCTTTTTATCTCTTGTTACAGTCTTTGTTTTAAGGTCTATTTTGTCTGATATTATTTGCTACCCCAGCTTTTTTCTTATTTTCATTTGCATGGAATATCTTTTTCCATCCCTTCACTTTCAGTCTGTATGTGTCTTTAGGTCTGAAGTGAGTCTCTTGTAGGCAGTATATAAATGGGTCTTGTTTTTTCATCCCTTCAGTCGCCCGATATATTCTGATGGAGAATTTATCCATTTATATTTAAAGTAATTGTTGATAGGTAAGTACTTATTGCCATTTTGTTCATTGTTTTCCAGTTATTTTTATAGTTCTTTTCTGTTCCTTTCTTCTTCTCTTGCTCTCTTCCATTGTAATTTGATGATTTTCTTTAGTGTTGTGCTTAGATTCCTTTCTCTTTATTTTTCCTTGTGTGTATATATTATAAGTTTTTCGTTTGTGGTTACCATGAGGTTCAAATGTAACACCCTATGTATATAGCAGTCTTATTTAAATTGATGGTTGCTTAAGTTCAAACACATTCTAAAAGCACTACATTCTTACTCCCTCCCCTCGTGGATGTTTCACGTATTTGATGTCATAATTTCATCTTTTATTTTGTGTATCCCTTAATGACTTATTGTAGATATATTTGATTGTACTACCTTTGTCTTTTAATCTTCATACTAGCTTTATAGGTTATTGATCAACTACCTTTACTATACGCTTGCTTTTACTGATGAAATTTTTCTTTCATAGTTTTCTTACATCTAGTAATGACCTCTTCTTTTCCATGTAAAGAAGTCCCTTTAACATTTCTTGTAAGCCTGATTAAATGCT
The DNA here is from genome assembly GCF_023065955.2 of Ursus arctos. Taxonomy (NCBI): domain Eukaryota; kingdom Metazoa; phylum Chordata; class Mammalia; order Carnivora; family Ursidae; genus Ursus; species Ursus arctos. The sequence continues at coordinate 40,375,437 of NC_079873.1, forward strand.
GATAAACTTCTTTAACTCTTGTTTGTCTGGAAACAAAAATTCTGAGTGTTAACCTTGCTGAATGAAGTATTTTTGGTTGTAAGGATTTTGTGGGGTTTTTGCCCTTCAGCTTTAAATATGTCATGCCACTTTCTTCTGGCCTGCAAAGTTTCTGGTGAAAAGTCAGCTGATAGCCTTAAGGGTGTTCCCTTGTATGCAACCAATTACTTTAATCTTGCTGCTTTTAAGATTCTCTCTTTAGCTTTAATTTTTGACATTTTGATTACTATGTGTCTTATGCTCTTTGGGTGCATTTATTTGGGGATCTCGGTGATTCCTGGACCTGGATGTCTGTCCTTCCCCAGGCTGGCGAAGTTTTCAGCTATAGTTTCTTCAAATATGTTTTCTGCCCCTTTCTCTCTGTCTTCTCCTTCTGGGACCCCTATAATATGGGTATTAACATAAAGAATGTTAATATGCTTGATGTTGTCCTAGAGGTCCCTTAATCTATCCTCATTTTTTAAATTCCTTTTTCTTTTTGGTCTTCAGTTTGGATGATTTCCACTACTGTGTCTTCCAGATCGCTGAGCAATTCTTCCACATCCTCCAATCTTTTATTGATTTCCATTAGTGTGTTTTTCATTTCAGTTATATTCTTTAGCTCTGATTTGTTCTTTTTTATATTTTCTCTTTGTTGAAATCCTCAATGAGTTAATTAATTCTTTTCCCAAGTTCTCAGAGCATAAAGAGAACTCTTTATCAGGTAAACTCTTATGTCTGTTTCATTTAGTTCTTTTCCTGAGGTTTTGACTTATTCTTTCATTTGGAACATATCCCTCTGTCTGACTCTCTGTGTTTGTTTCTTTGTATTAGGTAGGTCTGCTATATCTCCTGGTCTATAAGGTAGTGGCCTTAGTAGAAGGCATCTTATGGGGCCAGAAGCACAATCCCTTCTGGTCACCAGAACCAGGCACTCCAGAGGTGTCCCCTGTGTAGGCTGCATGTGCCCTGCTATTGTGAATGGGCTGCAACTGCTGGTGGGTAGTCCCAACCCCCAGCATGACTGCCTGAGAGGCCCAGCTGAAGCTGCTGTGGATGTGTTGGTGGGTGGAGTTATCCCTTGGTGTTGCTGGTTGTGAGGCTTGCCCATGACTCTTGCAAGCACGCTGGTGGATGCAGTTGCCTCTCCCTGTCACAGGAATCATTTTGGAGCGGAACTGGTCCCAACTGAGGCTTCCCACAGGGTGTGGTGGGGCAGAAGCTGCTTTGGAGGGGTGTCTGCTGAGATGGGCCCATTGTGCAGGGTGGGGCTGCAAAGGAGTCAGGTAGGGCAGGTGGTACTAGCAAGGTAGATGGAGAGTGTCAGAACTGGTACCTGCTAGCATTGGCCCAGCTAGGCTGAAGGAAAGCAAGAAAAATGGTACCTACCAGCACTTCCGTTCCAGGAAAAATTTCCTACAAATCTCTACCCCTCCAGAACATGCCCTAAAATTAGTCAATAAATCTTCATATGTGGCCCAGGTATTTTCAAACTGCTGCCTCTGTGCTGGGTGTCAGAGCAAGTAAGATTGTGTGAGCCCTTTAAGAATGGAACCTTGTGGGGGCACCTGGGTGGCTCAGTCATTAAGGGTCTGCCTTCAGCTCAGGGTATGATCCCAGGGTCCTGAGATCGAGCCCTGCATCGGGCTCCCTGCTCCACTGGGGAGCCTGCTTCTTCCTCTCCCACTCCCCCTGCTTGTGTTTCCTCTTTTGCTGGCTCTCTCTCTCCCTATAGCCCACCAGCTCTCCCAGACTTAAGCCCCACTGATTTTCAAAGCCAAATTTTATGGAGGCTTATCTTCCTGGTGCAGATCCTCAGGGCTGGGGGTACCTAATGTGGGACTTGAACCCCTTACTCCTCACATAGGACCTCCATGCCTGTGATATTCCTTACACTTGTGAGTTGTTACACCAGGACTTTGGCTCTCAAGCAGGGTACATCTATGCCTTTCCTACCCTTCTTGATGCGACTTTTTCTTCCTATCTTTGGCTGGGAAGAGTTTTCTGCTAGTCTCCAAGTCATTCTCAGGAAGGGTTCCTCCAGATGTAGTTACAGCCTTAATGTGTCTCTGGGAGGAGGAGGTGAGCTCAGGCTATTTCTACTCTGCCATCTTTCTCTATAAGAGTGATAACTTGATTTCTGGTGTCCACATCCAAAGAGGAATTTTGATCCAGGATAGATCATACCCAGAGTTTAATCTATATCTATTTTAGGTGTTAAAATTTGGTATTTTTGAGCTGATAATATTAAATGAGGTTTTGGACTTGAGTTTATACTGCAGCGTATTGAGAAATTTGGGGATTTGGTGACGTGGTGCATGTGTTTTACATGTGGGATGGACATAAATCTTTGGCGACCAGAGGGCAGATTACTGGAGAGTGAATAATCCCCTCCAAGGATATTCTATTTCCTGGAATTTATGTATGTTACCTTACAGTAATAACAAAAAAGACTCTGCCAATGTGATTAAGTTAAAGATCTTGAGATAAGGAGATTATCCTGGATTATTTGGGTGGGTCCTAAATGTATCACAAGTGCCCTTATTAAAGGGAGGCAGAGGAAATTTGACAGCAACAGAAGAGAAGAGGGGGGTGTGACCATGGAGGCAGAGATTAGAATGAGGCAGCCACAGCCAAGGAATGCTAGAAGCCACCAGAAGCTGCAAGATAGAGGAGCAGAGTCTCTTCTAGAGCCTCTAAAAGGAGTACAGCCCTGCTGACACCCTGATTTCAGCCCAGAGAAACTAATTTTAGACTTCTAGCCTCCAGAACTGTGATAAAATAAATTTCTGTTGTTTTATGCCACAAAATTTTTGGTAATTTGTTACAGCAGCCAAGAGATTATGATTGCAAGAGATTATGTAGATTTTGTTGAAGGTCCTTTGTAGTTTCAAAATGCATTCATTCATTCATTCATTCAGCAACCAACAAATATGTAAGACAACATGAAAGCGTAATTAAAAGCACAGACTTTGGACTCAGTTCAACTTGGGAGTGAATTCCACCTCTGCTACCCACTGACGGTGTGACCTTGATCAGGTTGCTTAACTCTCTGAGCCTCAGTCTCAACATCTGCACAATGGGGATAATAACAGTACTTAACCCAAGGTGAGGTTCTGAAAATCACATGGGATGATGTGCATGAAGGGCTTTGTGCTGGCAACAAGGGTCACTGCCCTGTCCGTGTTCTTATAGAGCTCTGTCATTCTGGGAGGAACAACTGAGAAAGATCAGGGCTGTGGATAGAAAGCACAGGGGATATTGGGGACCCATTGGAGGCACTGGTGGTAGGGAGGGGGAGGAGAGAATTCCTAGAGAAAGTAACTTCTGAATCCCCTGAGGGACACAGCAAACCGTAATTACATGGATACTCTTTTTTTATTATTATGCTCAGTTGCCACTGTATAGTACATCATTAGTTTTTGATGTAGTGTTCAATGATTCATTAGTTACATATAACACCCAGTTTAATACTATTGTGAATATTAAGGGGTAAAACCTGTGCCTGGTTATTGGGTATTCTAGGAAAAGCACATTTTTAAAAAGCACATATCAAAAATGGGGGAAAAAAGTTTAAGATGATTCCCCTCCCCCACTGGGGTTCCACGGGGGAGACGGGCAGACCGCCACTGCCACCTTGGCTGCTGACACTGCCGCCGCCACCACCATTGTCTTGATTCTCCATCCATCACCATGGCCAAGTAGTTCTCTGCAGCCACGTGCTACACCAAAGATGATTTCTACTGCCCCATCTGTCAGGGGTGCTCAAAACTGCCATGAGGCCATGGCCTACCAGCACATCTTCTGTAGAAAATGTTTTCTGACTGCAGTAAGAGAAAGCAGAATACTTATCCCCTCTGTTATGGAAATGTGACTAGAAGAGAGAGAGAGACTGTCCTGAACAAGTCTTAGACCTTGAAACTACCATGAGGAGTTTTCCAGTAGCTGCAGATGCTGTGAAAGCAAATTAAATTCTATTACTTGAGACATCATTACAAATCTTAAGAAGTATCAAGATGTCCCTGCTCAGTAGGGAGCCTGCTTCACCCTGTCCCTCTGCCTGATGTTCCCCTTGCTTGTGCTCTCTCTCTCTCTGTCGAATGAATAAAATCTTTAAAAATTTTTTTTTTTCATTTTAAAAAAGGGACATCTGGGTGGCTCAGCCAGTTAAGGATCTCCCTTCGGCTCATGTCGAGATCCCAGGGTCCCGGGATCAAGCCCCACGTTGGGCTCCCTGCTCCGCGAGGAGACAGCTTCTCCCTCTCCCTCTGCCTGCTACTCCTCCTGCTTGTGCTCTCGCTCCCTCTCTCTGTGTCAAATAAATAAAATCTTTTTTAAAAATTAGAAGTATCAAGATGAATATGGTGTTTCCTCTACCATTCCAAACTTTCAGATCTCTCAAGATTTAGTAGGGAACAGTAATAGGAGTGAAACACTCACCTCTGAGAACACAGAGACTTGTCAAGAAAACACGAGTTTTTCTGGGCATCCCACCTTTACGTGTCCCTTTTGTCAAGGATCAAATTTTACCTGACGGCATTTATGGAATCACTGTAACAAGGATCGGGTAGTTCCTACTTCAGATAGTTCCTGTGATGTGTCCGATTTGCGTGTCTCTTCGTTGGGGAGCTCCTAGCCAAATTACTAGAAATTTTGTTAGTCATCTAATCAAAGACATCAGTTTGATTATGGATAATTTGTTAATCTTCATCTAGAGCCGGAAACTCGATATCAGACTGCTGTTGAAGAATCTTTTCAAGTAAACATATGAAGACTGTAGATACCTCTGCATTTGCAAGTGCTATCTTTAATGAGACAACTACATGAAGTCACCATTTCAATAATTTGATGTGTAAATTAACAAAAGTAATTCAATCTAAAAAAAGTTTAAAATTCTTAAGCCGCTACAGAGGTCCTAAAAAAGAGCCCCATATCTGAGGAAGTTGGAGACTGACAGCAAGGATTTGAGGTGGTGGCCTCGTATTTACCATTTATTGAAACAACAAAAGCAGAGCAGAGAGTAGCGAGAAGTACACCGAAGAGAAAGGGAACATCTGAGCATGCGCAGGAACGGACCTATGGAATCTGGAGTGGCCAATTCTGGCAGAGCGCAATCCTGCTTCAAGCAAGAGAATCCACCTACTTTGAAAAGATGGTCCCGTCCCTGGAACTGGACTTTTAGACCCCGTTCCTGACTCACTTGCCCCGCCTACTTTCCTAACCCCTGATTGGCCAGTTCAAGTTCTTTTCCTGTTCTGATTGGTTGATTTCCCTTGGACAGTGGAATTGTGGGATTTCATCTCGTGGAGCGACTGTTCACCGCCACCGCTTCAACTCTGAGGTAAGCGCTCTCTTCGGACCGTCTTCGACCGGTTAAAGATAGGCTGGTAAAAAAAGTGAGGAACCTCTGTAGATCACTCAGGTAGTTTAGTTCTTGCTGTATCCTTAGGACTGAGAAATGACTTAAAGCTTTTCGGGGCGATCCCGGTCAGGCAAAGATAAAATAAAGTATTTTTTGGTCTGTGAGACTTTCTAATTGCTCTTCTTGAGGGAAGAAGAACTCCCCTCAGCCTGAGAAACCCCCAAATCAGCTAGACAGACTCCCCTAGATTTCTTTAACCAGAGATTAAAGCCACGGCCTAAGTGACTCCTTTATCGCCTTCTCCAGGATAAAGCAGAAACTTTCTTGGCCTCAGAGACCCCTAAATTTCCTCTCCCTAAGGGATTCCCAGCGCCGTCAGTTGGGGAACACCAGACTGGTGTATTAAAACTCTCCACGTTCTCGGCCTAAGTGATGGCTGATCCTGTAGCCTTGGAGATTCCAGTTCTTTTCACACTAATAATTTTCTTTTTTTATAAAGATTTTATTTGTCAGAGAGACCGAGTGCACATGCGGGAAAGCGTGGGCATGCGCTCGCACGCATACGTGGGGGGAGGGGCAGAGGGAGCAGAGAAGCAGGCTCCCCACTGAGCAAGGAACCCAATGAGGGACTTGGTCCAGCACCCTGGGATCGTGACCTGAGCTGAAGGCAGAGGCTTAACCGACTGAGCCACCCAGGGATCCCTGTTTGGGGTTTTGTTTTGTTTTTTAAGATTGTATTTATTTATCAGAGAGAGAGAACATGCACAAGCAGGGAGAGCTGCGGGCAGAGGGAGAAGCAGACTCCCTGCTGAGCAAGGAGCCCAATGTAGGACTCCATCCCAGGACCCTAGGATTACCACCCAAGCTGAAGGCTGACGCTTAACCGACTGAGCCACCTAGGCGTCCCGCCCTCTGATTGTTTGACTCTCCCCACCGTTGTCCTTTCTCAGGGACAGATAAGACCAGGATGGAAAAAAGTAGAACCTTGATTCCAGGTGATTTACTGAATGTGACCTACCCTCAGTGCTCTCTCCCTTCCTCACGACCTTTTAGGTTATGTCCTTTCGAGACCAAGCTGTTGCCAGCACCATGAATAAAGGCAGCTCCTTTGCAAAGAATTCCAGGGAGGATACCCAGAAATCAGAGAAGAAATGCAAGGTGAGGTGATCTGGAGGGGGTAGAGGAATGGCCCAGGGGATACTGTAAAGGGACTAGATTTTGAGGAGGTGAGGTCAGAGGCACTGGGGAAAAGGAACAGAGTGTCAGAGGGAGATCCAGAGCCTCAGGAGCTTCCCACCTTCACTTTGTCCTCACCTAGCAACTCTGGAGACAACAGGTCTGTGACCTTGCACTGCATTTGGTGACTCTCAGCCCATTCGGGAAGGTGAAAGAGCATGCCACGAGTTTTATGCATCTACTGCATGCCTGGGGAGAGGGTAGAGAATGTGACCCATGTTCTCTCAGTGAGCCTTGACATGAACAAGAAAGGATTATTCTTCCCAGTTCACAGATCCAACATGGAGGTCCTACGGCAGAGGAAGAGACCCCCGCCAGAGATCAAACATGTTTAGCCAAAGTTGCTGCTCCAACTGATTTATTTTTCTTTCCTAGGCCTTCAAGGATATTTCCAAATACTTCTCTAAGGAAGAGTGGGCAAAGCTTGGATACTCAGATAAAATTACCTATGTGTACATGAAGAGAAACTATGACACCATGACTGGTCTAGGTAACAGAAAGTTCTGGGTGCAAACAAACCTGGGAACACATGACCATCCCTCAGTCCCTTTACATGCCATGGCTTCTTCCTAGGCAGTAAGTGTCCCACATCTTCCTTTTGTGCAGGGAGAAATCCCAGGGCAGCTTTGAGGCTCTCTGGTCTTTTGTATTCTGTGCAGGGCTGAGGACCTGGAGTGGCCACAAAGATGCTCAGACCTAGATCCTGCACGTTTCTCCTCTGCTCACCCTTGTTTGGAATCCCCCAGCTGATGAGCTTGACTGTCCCTGCTACCTCCCAGAATTCTACCCCGCAGTCCTCCTCTCAGGTTGTCTCTTAAGGAACAAATATTTTGCTTCTTTCTAGGTCTGAGGGCCACCCTCCCAGACTTCATGTGTCCTAAAAAACAGGCCGTGAAATCCAGTGGACATGATTCTGATGACAATCAGAACCCCAAGAATCAGGGTGAGTAGAAGGAAGGGCTTGGAGAGAGTCTCCCGAAGCCCGATTGCTTTGGGGTCCAGCTGCTTGGGAAGGATCCTCAAGAGTTTGTTCCCTCAAAAACATCATGGCTGAGTGAGAAAAGTTGGCTGTAGGAAGTTAAGTATAGTCAAGAGGACATTCATATAAAATCCTAAAACATGCAAAACAAGAGTACATAGTTTTATGGATAATAAGTAAATGGTAAAAGTATGAAACCTGAATGAGAATGAAACCCATCAAATTTAGGAGTGCAGAAGGAGGGAGGTCAGGGATCAGTGAGGACTGCACAGATGGCTTCAGCTGTGACTTGTTTATAGTGTTTTGTTACCTTTTGAGTAAAGATCTCAGACCGATGTGAAGCAGTTGTGGGATAAGTTCGGACTAGACTCAGTGGTAGATGTGCATGTGTTTCCAAAATTATTCTCCATAATTTTCTGTACATTTGAAGCATTTCTTTTTTAAAAGGAGTTGTTGTTCTTGCTAAACACTGTTATCGAATCACAGGACAATTAAGAAAAATTTAATCAAAGTGTAAATCTGTGCGGAGCCTGGGTGGCTCAGTTGGTTGGGTGTCCGGCTCTTGATTTCAGCTCGGGTCATGGCCTTGGGGTCGTGGGATCGAGCCCCACATTGGGCTCCACACTCAGCTCAAGAGTGTGCTTGTCCCTCTCCCTCCCCCCTGCTTGTGCTTGCTTGTGCTCTCTCTCTCTCAAATAAATAAATAAAATCTTTTTTATTATTTTTAAAGATTTTATTTATTTATTTGACAGAGAGAGAGACAGCCAGGGAGAGAGGGAACACAAGCAGGGGGAGTGGGAGAGGAAGAAGCAGGCTCCCAGCGGAGCAGGGAGTCTGATGCGGGGCTCGATCCCAGAACGCCAGGATCACGCCCTGAGCCGAAGGCAGACGCTTAACGTCTGAGCCACCCAGGCGCCCCAATAAAATCTTTTTTAAAACATAAAATTTAAATTTAAAAAAGTGTAAATCCACAAAAACCTTCCAGAGTCAATTTCCTAATAAGGCATAGCTATGGGATAAATATCGTTAAGAGAGAGTGATGAATGCATTAGGAAATGACATACTGCTATTTCCCTACGTTTTACCTAAACCAAATAGTCTTCTTGCTCCTCATCAAACCTGATTCTATGTGTTGAGCTTGGAGAGAGTTTGAGAAAGTGATCCTCCACACATTAGCTTTTCTCCTTATCAGTGAGCAGAGATAACATATGGTGAAAAGGGTAGCAGATTCTAGACATCTTTGTGTATTTGATCAGTGTGTGTACTCACCATAAAGGGAGTGAGATGTATTCACTTGCTCTTCTGCTCTGACAGCACAGCTATAAGCAGACTCAGAATTTTCAAAGTGTCTCCAGTGGACCTATGACTCTCCAGGAAAACAGGCCAGATTGTACAAGCTCCCAGAATTACTGAGAGGGCTGAAAATGCAGTGCTTGAGAATCCACAAGGTTTTGGACTCTAGAGTACCTTTTTTTAAAAAGATCTTATTTATTTATTTGTCAGAGAGACAGACGGAGAGAGAGAGCAAAGCAGGGGGCGTGGCAGGCAGAGGGAGAAGCAGACTTCCCACTGGGCAAGGAGCCTGACATGGGGCTCGATCCCAGGACCCCAGGATCATGACCTGAGCCGAAGGCAGCTCTTAACCAACTGAACCACCCAGGCACCCCTAAAGGAGTATCTTTATACTGGAAATATTCCAGAACCACTGGGCTAAACCACCCATGATTCTTCATACACCTACCGGCTTTGTTGAAGTATAATTGGCCTACTATAAAATTTACCTGGTTGAAGTGGACAGTGATTTCAGTTGCCACATCCCTTTAAGTGAATGCAATCAATTTAATTAATTCAATCAGTTTAATTCTTTGGGGGGCAGAAGGTAAGAAATATGTAGTAGAATAGGATGAGGCAGTTTTGGGGTTTGGTTCACGTTTTCTAAATCATCAGAAGGGAAATTATGAATTGGTGCCACAAATGTATAAACCATGATTTAAAGATAATTCAAAAACCAGTCTCAGAATAACTCCTTGACAATAAGTGGACTCATCATAACCCTTTTCTGCAGAATTCCCTGATACTACAGGAGTTTCTGGAGGTTGGGAATATTTGCCAACAAAGAAAAATTTCTGTTTATCGCTTTGTTTTAGATGAATCTTCTCAGGGGGCTTCTGATGTGCAAGAGAGAGAGCAAATGAAGGTGAGTATGTCCCAAATCTAAAGAACCAGAGACCCTTTCTCCCTCCACGGATGTGAATACGTGTAAGAGTGGGAGAACACTGAATACAGCCTGGCCCTCACTGCCTCCCTTTCCTGATCTCTTTATCACAATTCCTGATGAGGCGTCAATAGCTTCGTAATTAGCAACTGTGATAGCCGATACTGCTTTGGTTTTCATGGTGATGTCAGATATTATTTTAAGCAATTCACAAGGATGAATTTCTTTAATCCTTCAGAAAACCTCTATGACGTTTTCCTATCATTATTCCCAGATAATGATGAGGATATTAATGATAATAACTAATCAAAAAGATGAGGATAGTGTGGGGCAGAGATTCTAAGTAATTTGCCTGAGACCACAGGGGGAGTGGTAGCAATCTGAAACATTTGAAACATTTCTTTTTGTAAAGCGCTTATTGTTTTTGCTAAACACTGTTAATGGATCACGGGACAATTAAGAAAAGCCCCAAATGATTTCCCAGCTCATGAACCTTTTCATGTGTTTATGAAGTTCAGGGGTTCTCCCCCCCAAGGGCTTTACCCCACAGAAGCTGCTGATGCTTCCATTTAGACACCCAGTCTCGCAACAGGAAGTAGCAGCTCCCCTCTGCTCTGGGCAGGGCCCGTGTCTCCCGGCTTGAGAATGGCCTGGGCTGTCAGCCCCTCTCTACCGTGAGCTCCTTGGGGCCTTGTCTGCACCTGAGGCGTCTCTGAAGCCCCAGGCGCAGCCCAGGGGAACCCTCTGAGGTGCCCCCAAATTGTTTATTGAGGAAGTGGTTCCGCAGTTGTAGATGAAACTCTGCTTTAGAGGGTAAAGACCCCTGGGAGTTGGATTGCTGGTGTGGAGACCTTTGAGACAATTCAAAGAGGGATCATAAGAGAAAGTATTCATTTTCATTATTATCACATTGAAAAGGGTTTGCAAACTCAGAAAGTACTTTCCTTTAGCTTCTTTTACTTTTCTTGTTCACTGTTTCATAAATGAGGGAGCTGAAGGAAAGGTAGCTTAAGATTGTCGGTCAGGGACGCACCCCAACACAAGCAACATCGGTACAGGAGCCATCTTGCCTAATTCCCGTTAACCGTTCTTGCCAGGCTAGGACAGAATGTGACATGTGGCACTGCTTTCTTTGCTGTCTATATTAATTGCTGTGAACCACTCCTTTCCTCTCCCCTGTGCTCCTCTCCCCTGTACCATTTTCCAGCAGTGTTCTGTCCCCTCTGTGAATTTTTACCTTTCCTCTCCCAGCAGTTCTCTCCTAGCTTATATGCGATCCCTTACATTTGATGGAAGCCCCTCCTTTCTTCCAGAGACCACGTGGATTCCTAGAATGCTACTCTTCCCCAAATCTTCTGTATACCACACTCCACTTACGTGGAGCATTTTGCTGTTTGCAAGAATGTCTGGAAAGGGGGTGAAGACAGACATTCTTGTCCTGGAAACACCCTTCATTTAGGCCATTCCTTTTTGTTCTAACCTTCCTCATAATTTAAGTACAGGAGATATAATGATCTCCCAGAGTTGTTGAGGACATTAATCAAGGTATGCATGTAAGACACTTTGTAGGCTCTAAAGCACTAGAGAAATGCCACTGATACTCTTTATATGTGACCTTCACATTAAAAAGGTGATGCTCGAGAAACCAATAAAGGAAGAAAGCGATTCGGAGCCAATACCAATAACACCTGGCTTTGAGCAGGCTCAGAAAGAGCTGTACCCCCCAGGAAAAGCGAGTACCTCTAGTCAACAGAGTGAGAATACACCAGGTAAGGGGGTCTGGGGGGCTCTGTCGGTTAAGCGTCTGCCTTCAGCTCAGGTCATGATCCCGGCGTCCTGGAATCAAGTCCTACAACAGGCTTCTTGCTCAGCAGGGAGCCTGCTTCTCTCCCTCTGCCTGCTCTTCCCCCTGCTTGTGCTCTCTCTCTCTCTGACAAATAAATAAGATCTTCTTTTTTAAAGAAGATACCAGGTAAGAGGTAGCTATGTAGGAACAACTCCTCTGCCTTTCCTGGCTATGTTCAAGTGTGTGATCTAGGTATGGGGGATGGATCGTGGACAGGCTTGGGGCCAGACCTGACTGAGGAGCTCACCCAGCTTCAGCTGAGATGTTAGAACATGACTTCCAGAGTCATAGACTTGGATTGTCATTGATGTAAAAGCCAAGTAATTCCAGGCAAGTCTTCTGAATTCTCTGAACTCTGGATTCCTAGTCCATGAAAGGGAAATAAAGAATCATAGTTCACAAATTTTTCAAGGCATGAAATCAAAAAAGCGTGACAACATAAAAGGTGGTCAAGTAATTCCATCTGTGATAACCTGGGAACGTATCTTACTCACAGTTGTACCCCCAGCCCTCAGCTCAATGCCTGACATACAGTAGGCCCTTAACAAACATGAATGAAAGAAGGTCTGAATGAATGTTCTGGTAAGTAAAGAGGTTGGGAATCTAAACCTGACAATGGGAGGAGCCAGAAGCTAAAGTTCTAACTGGCATTTGGTGTGTATTGGTGTAGGTCTAACATCTCAGCCTCTCTGAGCGGGAAGATGTGGAGAATAGACTGTGTCGAATGCCTGTGGGCACTCGGGAGGGAGGAGACATCTCCTTATCTGACAAAACAGAGACTAACACTCCCCAGCCCATTCAACCCCCACTTACCAACTCTTCTCCGCCATAGGACCCAGGAAAGGGGTGAATAGCATTTGGGCCTACAGACTGCGGGAAAGAAAGAACCTGATCGTGTATGAGGAGATCAGTGATCCCGAGGAAGATGACTAACTCCGTAAGTGACCCTTCAGTCCATACCCACACCCCCCTGCAGAATGCACTTCTCTGTTACGGTACTGGTGTCCCATCTTGTCACTTGTTCCCCAAATCATTCCTTTCTCCTAGTCCCTTGAGGTGCAGCATTGAGGCTAAATGATGAGGTTTCCCAGGCTCTTTGTGCTCCCTGCTCTGTATATCCGGGGATCCTCCCTACCTAGAATGCGGTGGGCTCCCACACCCCAGGTCAGCTTCCTCTAGCCTAGAAACTCACAGAACAGGAAAGGGAGTCACTGTGGCCTGAGCATACGGTGGTTTGAGGAGCAGTGGGAGGCGCTTGCAGACCACGAGGTAGCGCAGAATCCGAGTACTCGGGGTCCTGCGGGCCCGGAGGAGGCGTTTGGTGTGGATGTATCGGGCAGCCGGAGCTCATTGCCACTCACGTTCCTTCTCTTTCCTTGCCTCAACCTCAGGGATGTGACAAGTGCCCATGATAAGAAGCAGAACCTGGTGGTCTTTCACGAACATGGGCACGGCTGTGAACTAGCCATCAGGTGTATAGCGAGTAAAAGAGAGTTCGCAATAGTGGAAAGTTAAGCATTATTTTTCTTACCATGTGCCAAATATTCTGTTAGATATTAGAGTTTTGTTAATGAGCAAAACACATACTTAATGCCTATTTCTTGCTGTGTATTCATGCACTTACCTTAGAAAACAAGTATCATTGGTATTCTCTGCCGAGAAGAGCACAACCCTCCTCCCCTGATGTCACTGTTGGAGGGCAAGTTCTGGGTGTTTGATTCCACGTGTTTTTCTCTGCATTTACACACACACACACACACACGGTACCACTATACGTATCTCCCACGTACTTTTCCCCACTACCAGCATGTCCTGGAAAAGTACCCCTCATTTTGTTCCTGTTCAGTAAGTGCTCCCTGTTGCAAACCCTCATTATTCATTTACGTTGCATCAGTCATTGATAATTAATAAACATTTACAAATTTCTCTCAGTTGTTTGCTCCTTTCGTTCTTGGGCACAGAGCCCTGTGCGTATGCATGAGGGTTCTTCAGCACACGGTCTTAGAAGTGGAATTGTCACGTCAAAGGGTTCATTCATTCAACCAACACCTGCTGAACATATTCTGTGTACCGAGCACTGTTCTAGGTGCTGGAAAAACATCAGGGAACAAGGCAGACAAATGTCCCAGCCCATGTGGAGCTGCCATTCTAATGGGGGATGTGTGAAACCATGTTTCCAGTTTCATTTTGATGGACACTGTATACTCCAATCCTGGGGCATGTGCTGGTGGGTCACCTTGGCCTTTGCTCTCTGTAAGACCTCCAGGGTCGGGCTGGTCCATTTAGAAGTCTGAGAGGAGACAGAGACAAAACCATCAGCTGGGGAATGTGGAAGAATAGGGAAGGTGTGGTCCAATGGGGAGCAAACAGTGGACAGGAAAGGAAGTGTCCACTAGTCACGATTCAGGAGAGCAGCAGATGGAAAAATCCACTGGACAAAGGTATGAAACTGCCCATCGAGTGTCTCATGACCAAAGGTTTGGGGGCTGGGGGTGGGGGATGAAGAGTCAAGAATGAGACAGTCTTCTTTTCCTACCATTGCAGACCACAAAGTCGACTCTGGGAAAGGAAAGAGGAGAGTCTGTTTGGGAACAAACCATTGTGTGTGCTGGGGGACATTAAGGCTGTCAACAGAGGTCACCAAGGTGACTTGCACAGGACATCAGATACCAGCCCTGGAGCGATGCAGGGTTGGTGCTGTTTAAACTATCCACTGCCCATCACCTCGGCCTCCCAGCAACCACTCAGCCTTGGCAGGTCTCCCCTCTCCTGCTGAAGCCTCCATCTCCCCTCTGCCTTTGTTCCACCTCTGGACCCATCCCCTTGTCCCAATAGATTTCAATCAAAGACAGGGAGAAACCATAAACCCGCAGATGATTGGGTCCTGGAGGTGAAGGGCAGGAACTAAGGCTCTCTGCGTGCTCTGATTGGTCACCGTGACTCCAGGCTGAGGCCACATTTGCTGGGCCAGAATTGAGTCTGCCCTCTTCCATGCACACACTATGACAGCTGCAGGATTGCGGGATTGCTGTCCTCGCATCAGCCCTGGGCCTGGGTCTCCTCAAGCCCTAGAAGCTGGTGGGCCCCACTCCAGAGAACTTTGCCCTGGGAGGCTGAGAAAAACCTCAAAGTGTCACCATTCTTTGGAGCTCTAGACCTGGGCGTTGGTGTGGGCTCTTGACAGGTGGGGAATAAGGCATGGCCAGGGGTGTAGACAGATATGGATACACACATGAACTCTCTCTGACCAGCACGTTCCCCATGGTACAGCCTTCTTCATAGGGGTGACCCCCCCCCAGCAAAGAGTCCGTTGCTGGGGGATTGTGTAGCAAGGGCGTCCCTATTTACCTGCTTCTTTGAAAATATTATCTTGCACTTGAGGTCCCACCTCCGGGTGGAACAGCTTCCAAATCTAGGACTCTGCATCCCAGGCCAGGAACACCATCTACAGGAATGAGGGAGGTCTGGTTCACTGGGGTGTTCTCAGCCCACCTTTCCCTAATAACCACAGAAAGTGCAATTAATGTTCATCTTCTGTTTACAGATGTTATATACAGATATAGATAGATTAGAGATGAAGCAGAGACAGATGTCAGACTTACTGCCAGAGTTCCTGCAGCTTGCACGTGTGGGAAGGGATGGGTTTGGAACTCACTGCAACTTCAGAGACATTAAGGGGGACTGGTGTGTTTTGGAGGGGGAACGTGAATATGTTTCAGGTTCTGTCCCGAGTCTCAGGGTAGAGGACAACTTGGATGGCCTTGAGGGTATAACGCTAAGTGAAATAAGACAGAGAAAGACAAATAGCATATGGTTTCACTCATACGTGGAATCTAAAAAAAAAAAAAACACAAAAAAAACAGGGCGCCTGGGTGGCTCGGTTGGTTAAGCAGCTGCCTTCCGCTCAGGTTATGACCTTGGGGTCCTGGGATCGAGTCTCGCATCAGGCTCCTTGCTTAGCGGGGAGCCTACTTCTCCCTCTGCCTGCTGCTCCCCCTGCTTGTGTGCTCTCTCTCTCTGATAAATAAACAAACAAACAAACAAATAAATAAATAAATAAATAAAATATAAAAAAAAAAGCAAGTCGTTGATTTGCTGAGGACTTTTTTTAAAAAAGAATTTATCCTCGGGGCTCCTGGCTGGTTCAGTGGGTAGAGCACGCAACTCTTAATCTTCAGGTCATGAGTTCGAGCCCCACGTTGGGGGTATAGTTTACTTTAAAAAAAGAATTTATCCTTAAAAACGCTTTTCTTCCCAAATCAATAGAACGTTGGGTGGGATGGGAAATAGACATACAGGCTCTATTTGCCATCCTCCCCCAATCATCTGTTTTTAGATATGCTATATATTTTTGTCATTACATGAATGTGATTTTCCTCCATTTTATTCTCTAAATGGTTCTGGTTGGTATACAGAAACCCATCAGTTCTTGCATATAAGGGGCACCTGGCTGGCTCAGTGGGTAGAGCATGCAACCCGAAATCTCGGGGTCATGAGTTCAAGCCCCCACATTGGGCATGAAGCCTACTAAAAAAAATAAAAATAAAATTCGTGTCTATAGTATTTTGTAACCTGGCTATGTGCAGGTTACTTTGGGAGTGCAGTTTTTGGGGGGTTTGGTTTGTTTCGTTTGGCTTACAACAACAAACATTTTATTTGCTCACGATTTTATGGGTCAGCTCTTGGGGTTGGGCCGGCAGTTCCTTGCTGGTCTTGCCTGGAATCACTCACACAGTTGCAGTCAGCTAGCAGGCTGGTGGGGGCCTTCGCTAGGATGCATCTTTGCTTCCCGTGGTCTAATCCTCAAACAGGATAGCCCCGGCTTCTATGCGTGGCAGGCGGAGGTCCTCTGAGACCTGCTCCTGCCCCAGGCTCTCTCTGTAGGCTCCCTTGCACCAAGGCTAGCACAGGACTCAATCTGTTTAATTCTCCGAAAAGAAAATTCATTTCACAAGGCAATATCATTATAAAAGGGCAATGTATTGCAGATTGCATAGAGAAGACGTGGGGGTGAAGGAAAGTATGTATTTTACAGAGCTGAGCAGTTCATTGCAAAAATCACCTAAACCGCCTTTCCCCCCAAAAAATGTCACCCTTAAGCTGTGCGATTACTGGTAGGGAAGCAAGGGCACCTGGCTCCGGGGGTTGGGGGTAGGGTTCCCAAACAGACCAGGCTTGGCCACTCGCCCCTGACAAAATCCAAAGGCAGAGAGACGAGTGGTGGTGAAATAAAGGAATTTAGGAATTTTATTTGAAAGGAATGAATTCCTTTATTTCACCGGGTTAGGGTTAGGGTTAGGGTTAGGGTTAGGGTTAGGGTTAGGGTTAGGAAGACCGCGGGCTAATGTCTCAAAGACTACCTCTGAAGTGCCAGAGAACACTTCCAGGTTTATGTAAGGAAAATGTGGGGTAAAGGGGGATGGGTAAGTGCAGGTGGGCGGTGAAGGTCAAATGGGTCATTGTCTTGGGGTCAGTCCTGTGAGGGTCTGCTGGCTCAAGGCAGTCCTTCTTGCTTAAGGGGGTACTTGTCTGGGGCTGCTTTGCCCTCAGGGTTTTCCACCTGAGCCAAGAGACAAACTGGAAAGAAGAACCCAACTAGAAAGTTGGAGATCAAAAGAGATGCAGCTGAAGTCCTCTTCCAGTCCTTCTATTCCTTCTAAGACAGAGAAACTGAAGGGACTCCATGAAAGACTGCTTTGTTGCTGCTTCTATTCTTTTTTTTTAAGATTTTATGTATTTATTTGACAGAGAGAGAGCAGGAGCAGGGGGAGCGGCAGGCAGAGGGAGAAACAGGCTCCCCGCTGAGCAGGCAGCCCGATGCGATGCGGGGCTCCATCCCAGGGCCCTGGGACCATGACCTGAGCTGAAGGCAGACGCTTAACAACTGAGCCACCCAGGCGCCCCTGCTGCCCCCTATTCTTGCTAGGACCTCCACCCCCACCTCACACATGCCTTATAGAGCAGACAGTATGTCCCCCTTGTAAAGGTCATGGAGTTCATGATTTCTTTGGAATCTTCCAGCACAATAGATAACATCTTAAAAGTGTTCTGAGCAGGTCATGATGTCCATTTTCCAGACCACTGACTCTGGAAGCCTTGACGCTAAGACCCCTGGCTCCAGGGCCTAAGTGACTTATGGAGGACACCTGAGCACTCCTCCTTGCTTTACCAGTTCCTGGGTGCCTGAGAGGACCTGTACACCAGACCACCATCCTCAATAAAAACCTCAGACCCCAGGGGCGCCTGGCTGGCTCAGTTGGTGTAGCATGCAACTCTTGCTCTCAGGATCTTGAGTTTGAGCCCCACACTGGGCGTAGAACTTACTTTAAAAAAATAAAATCTCCTCCTTTAAAAACAAAAAACAAAACAAAACAAAAAAAAAAACCCTCAGACACCAAGCAAAGACGAGTCTCTCTTCCTTCCTTTCTAGTCTCGCAGACACCCCGCCTGCTGTACTGTATCACGTACACTGTTTAGTAAACTCTGCTCTTATATCCTCTTCAATTCTTCATTTCTATTCCTGCGTGAAGTCAAGGACTGCCTTGGCTGGTCCTGGGGGACCCCCTCTAGGTGCCTGGACCCAGCCAGCCTGCATCACTTCCATCTACCCCCAATCCTAATATTTGCCCTTTTGGTCTTGCGACAATTGTACACTTCTCAGACTTGGGTTCTCCAGAATCAACACTTAACATTGGCTTCACGAGTTCGAATGGCCATTGTTCAAGCCCGGATTCCCAAAGAAACAGATTTGGGGGGCATATACGACGTCTCCAGACAGGTGATACAGAGAAATCCAGCTCAGAACAGTGCATGAGGAGAGGGAGGGAGGAAGGAGAGAATTGATCTGCCTAGCTCACTCCCTGTTCCTTTTTTTTATTGGTCAAAATGTACCCCACAGGCATTAACTCCCTGCATTTCTAGATCGCATCACTTGACCCCTTGGGCAGCTGTTTCAGAAGCCAGATTACACACTCTTAAAATGCAGTTTCATACAATCCAGAAGTGATGGGAGGAGCCAAAAAGGCCAGGCGCGTAGCTCATTGGCCTGGCTTTACAGCGGCATCCAAGGGCGAGAGCTAAGTACTCCCCAAGCGAGTCCTAAGTACACCCGGTAGTTGGAACAGCCATCTGTGCTAGCTAATTGCCTTTATCCGGAGGAAAGATTAAACTCCTATCTCCGTGATAAGCGGGTGCTTATAGCTTGGAGCCAGGTGCCTAGGCTAACCTCGCAGGTGATGGGAGATGCGGCGCTTATCTTCCTCGAGATCCGCATTTCAAAGAGATGACTCCAACACTCTTAAGAAAGGCATTCCTGGGGGCGCCTGGGTGGCACAGTCGTTAAGCGTCTGCCTTCGGCTCAGGGCGTGATCCCGGCGTTATGGGATCGAGCCCCACATCAGGCTCCTCCGCTGGGAGCCTGCTTCTTCCTCTCCCACTCCCCCTGCTTGTGTTCCCTCTCTCTCTGGCTGTCTCTCTGTCAAATAAATAAATAAAATCTTTAAAAAAAAAAAAAAAAGAAAGGCATTCCTGGGTTATAGGCGGGCCACGGGCTTCTTTAGGTCTTAAAAAGATGTACAGACCTATCAAAGGGGCAGAGGATTCACAAACCCTAGGTATCTCAGGGAAATGCTTGAAGAACAGTGCCGGAGGGGAAGTCTCTCTCCTTTTTTGGCAACGGGGAAAATTTAATTTAGTGTTTATTTACCCTAACAGTGTTCCTCTTTGGTTATTCTTTTATAGTGACACTATCATTTTTAAATGATCTATCTCCACTACCGGGGCACCCGGGTGGCTCCGTCGGTGAAGCCACCGGCTCTTGATTTCGGCTCCGGTCACGTTCTCATGGGTTGTGGGATTGAGCCCCGGGGCAGGCTCTGTGCTCAGCCCAGAGTCCGCTTGAAGAGTCTCGCCCTCTGCCCCTCCCCCCACCCACTTGTGGGCATGCGCGTGCTCTCTCTAAACTAGGTAAATAAATCTTTTTAAAAAATTATCTCCACTGCCATTTCTGTCTTTCTCTGGGAGTTTGTCGCTGCCTAAATATTCAGTAAATTCATAGTAAGATGCAAAGGAAAGCAATTATCAGAATTACAATAGAATGAATTTAAAAGTTCAATAAAATCTTTAAAAAAATAAAAAATAAATAAAAGTTCAATAGAATACTCACTCTTGGTGGTGGAAGGGAAAACTTCACATCTTACCAGTGGTGAACGGTTAAAGCGTATTCTTGCTCAGCAATGGGCAAAAATTCTCCTTCCTCACACCTTAATTTTCCAGCTGTGCTGTTGCCTTTGCTGCTTGTGCTTCCTCTCCGTCTTAAACCTTCTGAAACCCTGTACGCCCGAAACTGTCTTTATTCCACCTTATATAAAAGTTCCTTTCGTTTTTTAAAAAAATTTTAATTATTTGAGAGAGAGAGGGAGACGGAGGGAGAGAGCTCAAGCAGGGGGAGCCTTGGCGGCAGGGGGAGCAGCAGACTCCCTTCTAAGGAGGGAGCCCGATGTGGGGCTCGATCCCAGGACCCTGGGATCACGGCCAGAGCTGAAGTCAGCCCCTTAACCGACTGAGCCACCCAGGTGCCCCCTTTAAAAGTTCCTTTCTTTCAACACTCTGGAGTTATTACACCCTTGTCGGCTTGTCTCCAGTGTGGTGTTTGAGAAATTTGATGTCAGTTAAATTATTTTCCTTTGTAAGTAAACTGCTATTTCTCTCTAGATGTTTTAAAAATAACTTTTCAGGGGTGCCTGGCTGAGTCAGTCGGTGAAGCGTGTGACTCTTGATCTTGGGGCTGTAAGTTCCAGCCCCACAGTGGGTGTAGAGATTACTGACAAATAAAAATCTTTTTAAAAAATAAATAAAAATAATTTTTCGTTGTCTTTCACAATCTGAAATTTCACTGTGCCAAGGGGGGTGTGTATATGTGTGTGTCTTACCTATCCCCTTAAATCTGAAGTTGTGTAAGTCTGAGATCTTCTCACTCGTTCTTTTAAGCATTCCCTCCTTACAAGGCTACTATTCAATGGGTTTTAACATTTATATTTCTATCCTCCCTATTAGTTTTTCTTTCATTTACTCCATCTCTATCCACTCCTGATCACTTTCCTTGCCTTTTCAAATGCCATCTGTTTTAATATCAACCTATCCCACGGAATTATTTATTTCAGCAATTAATATCCAGTATTTCCAATAGTTCTGTAAGCAAAAAGAGTTGGGGTCCCCATAAAAAGAAAGACAGACATAGCTTTCTTGACATAAGAAAAGTTATTTTAGGCCCCCAGCCATTTGGTAGAAGAATGTAAGAACGGAACAGTCACTCTCAGGCCAGGAGATAACCTAATCATATTCAAAAGTGAAGACTGACCTTAATGTGAAACATTGGGGTCCCAGAGCCAACAGTCAAGAAAGAATTCTTGAGATGGCTTCGGTACCAAAAAAGGTGGTTTTATTAAAGCACAGGGACAGGACCCACGGGCAGAAAGAGCTGCACTGGGGTTGTGAGGAGTGACTAATTTATGTATTTGGAAGAGAGTAAGTGATAGTGTAAGTCTCTAAGGAATTTGGAAGCAAGGTTTCTGGGACCTTGAGGGGCTGCCATTGAAGATAAGGTCGTTTACTACTGTCTAGTACCACCTTAGTCATGAGACCCTTCAGATCTATAACAGTGGGCCATATGCTTGGAGGATGATTGCTAACATGTTTCTTGGGCAGGAGGGGGGGTGGCAGAGATAAAGGAAGTTTCCAAAGGGATTTTTATATGTGAGAAAAGACTTAGAGGATCCTGGAGGTCTGGCTAAAGTCCAGGTAACGTTGCCTTTTGCCTCTAGCAAAGTACTAACATTGAAGCAGTTGAGCTCCTCGGGGGAAGGTCACTCTGCCTGTTCCAAGTACTTGTCAGTGGGCTGTAAGTTGTAAGGAAGTTTATTTTTTTTTTCTTTCTTTTGCCTTTGTTCTCCACATCGACCTGACGCACACTGAGTTATCTTTGCAGAATCTAAACCCCTTTAAGCACTCAGATACTGGACCATGTGGAGCCAGAGAACCGGTGATGCTTGCCCTCGGGGGTCCCCGTGACTTTGACCTGGGCCCAGTCACCTTAAGACGACTTTTGCCTCAGTTCCATGCTGTATTCCCCATTGTGCAAGCCCCTTCATAAATACGTGTGCACTCTTAGCTTAAAACTAACGTGGTTTTGTTGTTCGAGGAGACTGCTTTGGGAAATATCTTCGGTGTTACCTGTTGCAAGTAAAATCTTCCTTTTCCTATTCTTTTTAAAAAAGATTTTATTTATTTATTTACTTGAGAAACAGGGGAAGAGCACTAGCAGGAGAAGGGGCGGAGGGAGAGGAAGAAGCAGAGACTCTGCTGAGCAGGGAGCCCAATGTGGGGCTTGACCCCAGGACACTGAGATCACGACCTGAGCTGACTGCAGGCAGCCACTGAACCAACTGAGTCACCCACGTGCCCCCTTCCTCTTCCTATTCTTTAGCTTGGTTTTGTCTTTTGGCTTGACTCCTACTAAAAAGCTAACCCAGTTTCGGGTAACAATTCTGTATAACTTCCTGGGAAGGTGTGTAGCCTGGACACTCCTTGCGAGTTTGAGGGTTTGGAGGTTGGCATGTCCTCGGGCGGAGAACTTCTGGAGCTGCCCTCTGGACTGAACTGATCCTTCTTTTCCCTCCCCAGTCTGTGATTCCCCAAAGACACTTCCAGGACCTCTGTCTTAGCACCAAGTGAGAATGCGGAGGGGCTTCAGGGGTGGGGGCATTATTTGCTGGAGTTCCCTAGCCCAGAGAGTGAAGGGAAGAACGTCTAATTACTGGCCAGCCGGTCGGCACATTTTCTATGAGCTTTCCATCCCCACTATGCCTCTATGTGACCATGCCACCTCAGCCTGGCCCTGGGCCACCCCTGCCACTTTTCTGCTCTGTGGTGTTTATAAGACAGGTGATGAGCCTTCCAGAAAATATAAGGAAACAACAGGACACAGTCAGAAAACTCCACCTCAGCTTACCCTCCATCTGTGGCCTCTGACCTTTTCCACTCTGGGCCATCTCATCCCCCACTGGGAACCAAACCACCAAGAGTTTTGTTGCTGGGAACTGTTCTGAAACCTACCCACCTCCTCACCTCTTCTGTGGCATCTGCAGGGTTGGGTTTGGGGAAGGACGCCGACGGCTATTGCGGGTTCACCATCTTCATCTAGAGCCAATATGCCTTTGCATTTTATTTTAAAAATTTTTAAAGATTTTATTCATTTGTTTGAGAGAAAGAGAGAGAGAGTGCAAACAAAAGAGCAGCAGAGGGAGAGGGAGAAGCAGACTCCTCACTGAGCCGGGAGCTCGATCCCAGGACCCTGAAATCATGACCTGAGCTGAAAGCAGCCGTTTAACCAACTGAGCCACCCAGGCGCCCCTGCCCTTACATTTTAAAAGACGTTTTAAGTCATTACTTACAGCAACAACAACAATAACCAAATATATAGCACTTAGCACATGACAGGTGCTATTCTAAGTGCTTTACGTATAATAACTGATTTAATCATCATAGGCATCCAGTGAGTTGAGTAACTATCTCCAGTTTACTCTTAAGCAGGCTGAGGCACAGAAAGATTATACGACTTACACAAGGTCACACAGCTAGTAAATGGAGGAGGCAGCATTTGGACCCATGCAGTCTGGCTCCGGAGTTCGCACTCTGAAAGGCGAGTGCTCTTCGCTATTCTACATTTCTACCATTAATTAGCATCTACGTTCCCTTAAACAACAGAAGAATGTCTCTTTTCTTTCCTGTCCCTCCCCTCATCTCCCGTCCTGGAATTTTAGTTCAAGATTGTGATTTTTAAAATTTACAGTCAAAACTTATTTAGACTTTTTGATGAATGTTACTATTTTTCCCCCTCACCATTGCTTACTAGAACCCACTTCTTGCTCCTTCATCCATTTTTTCTTCTGCTGGATCATATACCCTAATAATCCTTTCAGAAGGGGTAGGTGTGTGATGAATTTTCTGAAATATTTTTCCTTTCATTTGGATTATCTTGGCTAGATATAGAAATACAGGTTCAAAGTTAGTTCTCATCAGTTCTTTGAAGAACTTCTCCACTGTATTCTTTCTTCTCTCCTTTCTCTCTGTGACCTTTCAGGATTTTCTTTTTATCCTTAAGGATTTTATCTTTAACCTAGAAATTTCTAGGTTGTGGTGGGGGCGGGGCAGCGGGGTGTGTGTGTGTGTGTGTGTGTGTGTGTGTGTGTGTGTGTTTTAATCATGCTTAGAATTTAGTGGCTTTTTTCAATTTGAAGATTCATGCCTTTTTTTCAGCTCGGAAAATTCTAGAACATTATTTCTTCAAGTATGGCCTTCTCTCCACTCTTCTGTTCTGTTTGGAACTCCTACTAGATGAATGTTGAAACTTATGGGATCCATCCTCCATTTCCTTTATTTCTTTCATACTATCTACTTATTAATCCTTTGTACTGTAATGTGGAATAACGCCATTGCCTGAACATGTTTTGTTTCGTTTTTTTCCATTGAGTCACTCCAGTTTCTCTTACTGACCTGCAAACGCTTCGTTATATATTAGGGATAGTTACTTATAATGTGTTACATATTGTAGGAGACCAGAATATGCCGCCCCAAAATATGCCTCTTTGGCATAACGATGACTTCTAGCAGATTATTTTGAGAAACAGCAACAGGAGAAGCTGTAGAAACACTAGAAGTTAACCTCTTGTAAGGGAAATTTACATTTATAAAGGAAATTTCCATTTGTAAGGGTATCTGCCCCTTCTCTATACTGGGAAGGGAAGGATGACTCTAAATCACCAGAAACTCGGATCTACAGAGAAAGGACTGACTTAAATCTGCATAATAAACCTTATCCTTGTTTTCCCACACATCCCCTCACAACTTGTCTCCCCAACCCAGAAGCCCAAACCCCTTTTCCTGTTTTAGCCCAAATTGCTATATAAACCCAAGTTCTAGCCATCCCTTTGAGTTACTCATCCCTGAGTCTCTCCCATCTATATATGAGACACATGTTAATAGCTTCTGTTTGTTTTTCTCTTATTAATCTGTCTTTTGTTACAGAGCCCCAACCAAAAACCCAGAAGGGCAGAAGGAAAATATTTTTTCCTCCCTGACAGTGTTTCAACATTTTCCCTCAAATTTACGTTTTCAAATGGTTGTTTATGGTGACTTTTTTTTTTTTTAAGATTTTATTTATTTGACAGAGAGAGAGACAGCCAACGAGAGAGGGAACACAGCAGGGGGAGTGGGAGAGGAAGAAGCAGGCTCCCAGCAGGGCAGGGAGCCCGACGCAGGGCTCGATCCCAGGACTCCGGGATCACATCCTGAGCCGAAGGCAGACGCTTAATGACTGAGCTACCCAGGTGCCCCTATGGTGGCTTTTGACTCAGATGAGTCTTTAAGTTTTATGTCTTTAAATATATCAGATTTATTGCTCACAGACTTGGTATAATGCCGAGAAATGCCTATGCCACCTCACGATTCGTTATAATATTTCCTAAATTTTCTTCTAGTGCTTTATGAATTTACATTTTTACATTTAAACCTCTAATTTTTCTTGACTTTATTATCTTATATGGTATAAGGTAAGAATTTAATCTTTATTTTTTTCCAAGTGGCTAGACACTTGTCAAACCATCATTTGGTATACAATCCATCTTTTGCCCACTATTTGGAAATGCATGCTAAAGTTTCATATATACATCAGTATGTTTCTCATCCTTCTATTTAGTTTCACTGATTGATCTGTTTCTGTGTGTATTTGTTTTCTATCACTCTTATAATAAATTACCACATTCTTGGTGGCTTAGAACAACACAGATTTGGGGGCACCTGACTGGCTCAGTTGGAAGAGCATATTACTCTTGATCTCGAGGTCATGAGTTCAAGCCCCATGTTGGGTATAGACGTTACTTAAATAAATGAAAACTTAAAAAAAACCCACAAATGTATTATTCTACCGTTCCATAGATCAGAAATCCAAAACGAGTCTCATTGGGTTAAAATCAAGGTGTTTGCAATCTGTGTTCCTTCCTGGAGGCTCTAGAGGAGAAACTATTTCCTTGCCTTTCTGTCTCTAGAGGCGGCCCACATTCCTTGGTTCATGGCCCCCTTTCTTCCATCCTCAAAGCCAACATATAACATCTCTCTGACTCTGCTCCCATCCTCACATCTCTTTCTCAGACCCTCTTCCACTTACAAGGGGTTGTGATTACATTGGACCTGCCCAGATAATCCAGGAGAATCTATTTTAAGGTTTAACAACCTGGGGCGCCTGGGTGGCGCAGTCATTAAAGCGCCTGCCTTTGGCTCAGGGCGTGATCCCGGCGTTCCGGGATCGAGTCCCACATCGGGCTCCTCCGCTGGGAGCCTGCTTCTTCCTCTCACTCGCCTGCTGTGTTCCCTCTCTCGCTGGCTGTCTCTCTCTCTGTCACATAAATAAATAAAATCTTAAAAAAAAAAAAAGGTTTAACAACCTTAACTCCACCTGCAACCTCTCTTCCCTTTGCCATGTAACAGCATATTCACAGGTTCCAGGGAATAGGATGAGAACACCTTTGGTGGGGGGAGGGGCACTTATTCTGCCTACCACACAATTCCAACCCTCCTACCATGATTTTAAAGTACATTTCAGTACTTGTTAGGGCAAAAACACCCTATCATTCTTTAGTTTTCAAAAAATTCTTAGTTATAAAATAAGTAAGTCCTGGGGATGTAGTTTACAGCACGGTGACTACAGTTAATAATATTGTATTGTATATTTGTAAGTTGCTAGGACAGTAATCTTAAAAGTTCTCATCAGAAGAAAAAAATTTTTGTAACTGTGTATGGTGACAGATGTTAACTAGATTTATTGTGGTAATTTCACAATATATACAAATACCGAATCATTATGTTGTATCTCCAAAACTAATGTTATATGTCAATTATACCTTAATAAAAAAAGGTTGTATGCACTGCCGACTGAGCCAGCCAGGTGCCCCAAAACCCAGCAATATCATAAAAAGATTATTCTAAAACTGATATGGAAGGGCAAACCAACTAGAATAGCTAAAACAATTTTGAAAAAAAATAAAATGGGAGGAATTGCCTACCGAATTGCAATGCTTACATAGCTATAGGAATCAAGATTGTGATATTGGGGGAAAAATAGACACATAGATCAATGGAACAAAATAGAAAACCCAGAAATAGTCCCACACTGAATTTTTACAGAATACAAAAACAAGGGTGCCTGGCTGGCTCAGCTGGTAGAATGTGCAACTTTTAATCTCGCATCCTGAGTTTGAGCCCCATATTGGGCATAGAGCTTACTTAAAAAAAAAAAGAAAAAGAAAATAATACAAAAGTAATTCAGCGGAGAAGAATTGTCTTCAGAAATGGTGCTGGAGTAATTGGGTATCTATGGGCAAGGGAAAAAAAAAAGAAAGCATCCACCTAAACTTCATACCTTACACAAAAATTAGCTCAAATGGATCATGGATTTAAATGAAAATGTAAAAAAATTTTTTAAGATTTTATTTATTTGTCAGAGAGAGAGAGAGAGCAGGAGCAGGTGGAGTGGCAGGCAGAGGGAGAAGCAGGCTCCCCACTGAGCAAGGAGCCCGGTGCAGGACTGGATCCTAGGACCCTGGGATCACGGCCTGAGCCCAAGGCAGACACTTCACCGAGGGAGCCACCCAGGCATCCCGAAAATGTAAAAGTTTTAAACTTGGGCATGGTAAACAATTCTTTTTTTTTTAAAAGATTTTATTTATTTATTCGACAGAGATAGAGACAGCCAGAGAGAGAGGGATCACAAGCAGGGGGAGTGGGAGAGGAAGAAGCAGGCTCATAGCGGAGGAGCCTGATGTGGGGCTCGATCCCATATCGCCAGGATCACGCCCTGAGCCGAAGGCAGACGCTTAACCACTGTGCCACCCAGGTGCCCCGGTAAACAATTTTGTTAAAAAGTTTTGTTAAAAAGATGAAATTAGACTTCACTCTGCCAGAAACTCTGTTGAGAGGATGATCTCTTCTTGTGGGTGTTACATATGAACACTTGCATTTGTAAGGCCAGCTACTGGAATTTCAAGTTAGCCTTGTTCTTAAAAAGCAGGCTTATTGAGCTTAAATTTAGTGTTGAGCTGAATTAGAGGCAGTAAGGAATGAAGAAGAGTGAAATAAGGAGCAGATAGTATGAACCAACTGCAGTCCACTGTCCTATTTCTAAATATGGAGAGGAGAAAGATTATCTATAGTGGCCTATATATGCATTAAAAATTATCTGGGAAGATAAACGAAAGTCTCTTAAACATCCAAAAACTTCTTTCATAAAGAAACACATGTGAATTTTAACAGCAATACCATTTTCACCTAGTAGGTTGGCAAGAATCCGTGTCTCATGACTCAGGCTGTTGTGAAATTGGCACTCATACACGTTGCCAGTGGAAGAGCAAAATAGCCATGCTGGCTCCTACCTCAGGGCCTTTGCACTTGCTGCTGCCTCTGTCTACAACACTTTGTCTAAATAACCATGGGACTGGCTCCTTCTAGCCAATCTAGGACCCAGCTCCTAGTCTGCTCGTCAGTGAGGCCTCCCTGACAACCCTCTCACTGCTCCCTGCCCACCCCAACACTCACATTACTTATTTTCCTCATAGTGCATATCTTTTTTTTAAGATTGTATTTTTAAGTAATCTCTATACCCAACGGGCTCGAACTCACAACCCCAAGATCAAGAGTCGCATGCTCTACCAACTGAGCCAGCCAGGTGCCCCTCACGGTGTTCATCTTTATCAGAAATGATTGATTTCTTTTCCTCTCTTCTGCTAGATCGAGGATCAGCAAATTTTTTTTCTGGAAAGGGCCAGATCATAAATAGCTGAGGCTTGGTGGGCCATGTGGTCTCTGTTGCAATTCCTCAGCCCTGCTGTACTAACACTAAAGAACCATAAACAATCTGTAAGTGAACACGCATTACTGTGTTCTGGTAGATTTGCAGACACTGTAATTTAAATTTCATCGTTTTTAAGTGTCACAAATTATTCTTCTTCGGATTTTTCTTTTTCCAATCATTTAGAAATGTGCAAACTAGTCTTGGCTCAGTGGCCATACAAAGAGACAGCAGGCTGCTGCATTTGGCCTGTGAGTCATGGTTTCCCTACTTTTGTCCTAGAACGCCAACTACGGGGATATTATTGTCTGCTTGATTCACTGTTGAAACCCCAGAGCCCAAAACAGTGCCTGGCACCCAGGAGGCTCTCAATAGATGTTTCTGGAGTGAGGAAATGAACAGAACGGGGAGCTGGGCAGCAAGTTACTGAAGGAGTGGAGGAGTGAGTGAACATTCGAGAGCCGGTTCAGTCCTACACTCAGGGCTTCCGTTTACCCATGTCTGAACCTAGGCAGGCTTCCCAAGAAGACTTAGAAAGAGATCAGAAGGCTGAGGCCAGAGTTGCAATTCAACATCTTTATTCTTCCCCTTTAGCTCGAGGGTGATCCTGACAAACAGCTTCTACCAGGAGAGGCAGAAAGGACTGGGCTGGGCGAGGATTCCCCAAGGACCTGGTCTCCTCCTCCCGTGGGGTTGGGTTGGGCTTAGGGCCGTGATCCAAGCTCAGCATCCCTGGGGAGGAAGGAAGTGGACCACTCTGCAACCTCTGTGGCCCCCCCCTACCTCCAAGAGCCATGTTAATAGGAACCAGCCACCTCCACACGCCAGGCTTGAGGGACCCTGAAGAGCGGCCCCATCTTCCTCCACATGCACAGGAGCATGCGCACAGGGGCCCAGGGCGGAGCAGGGCAAGGTCAGTGTCCAGACACATGGCTCTGGCCCGTGGCCCAGTTGGCAAACATAAAGCCTAGACTGATCGCCATAAAGAGGACCCCCAGGAGACCAAAACACAGAGCCTGTGGATGAGAAGGAGAGAAGATGGGGGTGGTTGGGTCTCCACACCGGAGCTCCTCCTGGAAACATTCCTCAAGCCCTCCATCCCCTCCAGAGTGCCCCATTCATTCCTGACCCTCCTGCTCCCTCCCCTTCCTTAACACCAGCCCCTTCCTAAGAATTCTCCATCTTTCTAGAACCCTTCAGAGAGTATTCTTTATCCTCCTTGAAAGTGCTCCTGACTCTCTTCTAATAGCACTCCTTCCATCCGTCTGTAGGATACTCCCTCTGTCTTTGCAGATCTTGAAAATGTTCCTTTTATCTCGGCCACCCTGGGGTGCTCCCTCCTCAGAATGCTCCCTCTTTCCACAGCCCTCCCCTGGAATGCTCACCTGGATCTTAGGCCAGGAGTAGAGGGGCTCCACCTCAGATGGCACAATGCGGAGGTAGAAGATGCTAGGAAGGATGAAGATGAGGCTGGGGGCTGAGGTGGACCCTGGAGGACAAGCAGGAGGGACAGAAGTCAATGTAAGTCTAGAGTATAAGGCCCGTAATAGGTGGGGTCTGGGACTGGGGTTGGGGGTACTGACCAATAACCCCAAAGATATCCCGGATGGTCGGCACGCAAATGACAAGAACATTGACCAAGACAAGCAGGATCAGGGCTATGGCCACATGTCGTGGCCAGCTGAAGTCCCTGCTTGGGAAGAGCAGCTGCTGCAGGGCCCGGCGGATCTGTGGTCAGAGTGGGACACCAGTCAGGGCCCAAGTGCTGCTGCCCCCCTCCGTGTGGTCAGCCGGCCTGAACCCCACCCTCTGAGCATCCCTCTGTACCTCTACCTTCTGAATGAGCCTCCTGCCACCCACTTCTGACAATCCACGCCTGTTCCTTCTGTCTGATCGCCCGTCGATGCCTCTACCCGCTGTCTGAAATCTCTGCCTCGCTCTCCCATCTGCATACCTCTGTCTCCCTCCTGTCTAGTCATCTCACCTCCCAATCAGAGAGCCTGGTCCTTCCCACACCTCACTACTTCTGCCTCCACCCTTCCTAAAGGAAGCTATCCATCCCGGTCTCTTCATTCTGACGGTCTTCCTCTCTCTACCTCTCCCCTGTCTGACTATTCCTGCCTCCCTCTTCTGTCTAGCCAGACATCCGGTGCCTCCTCCCTCCAACTGACTACCCCCCATTCTCTCTGTCCTGCCACTGATGTCCCCTTTCTTTTTTTTTTTTTAAAGATTTTATTTATTTATTCGACAGAGAGAGAGACAGCCAGCGAGAGAGGGAACACAAGCAGGGGGAGTGGGAGAGGAAGAAGCAGGCTCATAGCAGAAGAGCCTGATGTGGGGCTCGATCCCAGATCGCCGGGATCACGCCCTGAGCCGAAGGCAGACGCTTAACCGCTGTGCCACCCAGGCGCCCCCGATGTCCCCTTTCTGTCTGACCATCTCTTTTTGCCTCCTCCCTGCCTCCTCCATCCATCCATCGCTCCTATCTCTGGTCCCCCCAGCCAAACACCCACGCCGACACCCTCCACCCATGTCCGTCCACTCCGTGGGCCCCCTCTTGACCCCACGTACGGGGAACAGCACAACCGGCACAGTGAGAGTCACCGCGAGCAGCACCGCCAGGCGCACACAGAGGATGAGCAGGTCCTGCTGGCTGTACATGTGCAGCATCTCCGCCTCCACGCTATCTGGGCCGTGGGACATGCGACACGGATGCAGCATGTGGTGGGAGCCCCGGGACCAGCAACCCGGAAACACACACACACGGCAACAAAATCGACACATGTGATGTGCACCCTCTCTTTGGAAACTGACAGGTCCAGGGCATGGAGGGAAAGTCTCAGGCTCCTGCCCCAGCAGTCTGCCCAGTCCCCACTCCAGCTCCCACCCCCACCCCTGGCCCCAGCCCCACTCACTGTAGAAGGTGAGGTATCCAAAGGTTGCCGTGAGCCCATACATGCAGAACATGGCCCCAATGGACACGTTGGCCACGGCCTGCATTCTGTGCTTGGAGGGCCTGAGTCGTAGAGGTTATGTAACTGTCATGCCCAGACCCCTGGACTTGGGGCAGGCTGCTCCAAAGGAGCCCATGCCCTCCAGAGTCCCCCTCCTCCAGAGCTGATGTTCAGCCGGTACACACTGGCATGCCCACCTCTAACTCCCCTGTGTGATAGCCAAGCCCCCCTCTGTCCATCCATCTCACCCCATATGACCATCTTCATCTATCTCCTCTGTCTGACCATCTCTGCCTCTCCCTCACCTCTGACCTCCATGCTGTGCCCCATCTGATCATGAACACGTCCCTCCATCATATCCTCCCTGACTCCCCGTTTTGTCCACCTGTAACCCCACTCTCTCTGACCACCCCCACATCCCCACCCCCATCCATGCACGCTACCCCCCTCCATCTGATCATTTCTGCCTCCCCACTCTGCCGACTCACACTTTACGGGATGTTGAAAGCAGACTCTTTAAGCCCTAATCAGTAAAAAGTCACTGCCCTGCATCCCCCCCAAGGCCACCTCAAATCCCTCCCCCCGCACGATCTAGCCACGATCAAGCTACAATACCAGGACTACGTGAGGGATTGTGAGACATTATGACTATTGCACACCTGTGCCCACTTGCCTGCCCACTCACCGGCAGAGCTCTGTGTAGATGGGCAGCACCTCCGGGTGGCAGACGAAGGCAAAAGCCATAATGGGCACTGTGTAGAACATCTAGGGGGATGACCCACATGACCGAGATTAGAACCTCCAGGGGCCTCTCCCCCACCCCTCCTCCCCCCGGCCCTACCGCTGCCCTCTGCATCAGACACACGGAAGCCCCCTGATGTCCGATGCCCAGCTCCACCCTAAGCAGAGTAAACTGGAGGACAGGACCAGAGGTGCAAGCCCTCTACACGTGCCCACACACCCACCTGTGAGTCAACGGTGAACATCTGGGCCTCACAGCTTCTGTTGAGTCCGTGGATGGGAAGGCCCTGGGGGTTCTTGCTCTCCACTGCAGTCTCATTGAGGCCTACAGCACAGCCAAGCTGGAACTTCTTGTAGATGACCTGGGGGAGGGTGGGCAAGTGAGGTCACGGGGAAGGCGATGTCCCAGTGTTCCAAACTCTTTCTTCACTTTTTTCATGTCCTTCTCCCTCAGACTCACCGAAATGAGGAAAAACAGCATACAGGTCAAAGAGAGACCACTGGTATACCCCAGGTAGCCTGCAAGGGGTAATATACAGAGCCTTAGAAATCAAGGGACACCCCCCATAGCAAATATCAAAACCTAGTTTGGCCTTTCAGGCTATCTCACCCCAATTAGGCCACACTCTTGCACAAGCTTTTACTTCTACCTGGACCCCCTCCCCCCATAGCAAACTCCTCTTCATCTGTTAAAGCCCACCTCACACAAGCTCTCCCCTGGTGTTTCACAGCCCTTGAAAATGGGGATTTCCTCAATCTGGCTCCCCTTCTCCAACTCCACTATCCAATGGCCAACACAGGAAGCCTCTTACCCAAGTGTCTCATGAGGGCCAGTGGCAGGATGATGAACACACTGACGATGATGATGAGAAGGTTTCCCTTCAAGAACCAGCCCCTAGGGAGACAGGCCAACACAGTGACTAGCTGCCTGCCAAAGAAAACCGTCAGGCAGACACTCGTAGAAGACAGCCGAACAGACGGATTTCTGCCTGCAGTCAGGGGAGATGAGCTGCCGCCTCAGCCGTGAGAAGTCATTCAGGCAGTCACGGTGACAATGGCACAACAGGATTGACAGAAACAGCCAGACAGGTTATCAGACTGTTAGTCGAACCCTGTCAAAGGGACATAGCTAAGAACACACACACAGCCGGCCAAATCGATGCCGTCGGACTCACAAGTGGACGTACAACCAGATGGGCACACAGGACCCAGGATCAGTGAGAGTCCCGCAGTCGAACACACGGTACCAGACACAGAGGTGAGTCCTGACCCTGGTGTGTCCGACGGGCAGAACAACAGTCTGATGATCTGGTGGTCAGGCAATGGTGCAAAGTCGGACAAGGAGTCAGGAAGACACACAGGTGGTTGCTGGAACAGCCCAAGGTGTGTGTCGAACACCTAAAAGTAGCTGGGCCAACTTGGCCACACAGCCAAAGACCGAAATAGAGGCAAAATCAGCCAGCTCTCGTTGGAACCAAGCTCGAAGAAAGAGTGGGATCTGTACAGATATTGGAAGGGGGTGCCCAGGCAAGGCAGTAAATAGAGGACCGGCTGAAAAACTGCTCGTTCGTTCAAAAGAGTTCTACTAATTGCCTACTATGTTCCAGGCACTCACACGCTATCTCATACACACAGTTACACAGAAATAAACCGGCAGAGCACCGTTGGCCATATAGCCGCTGGGAGCTAATTATAATAATTAGCTGAGCCAGAGTGTCAGCTACCTAAATGGTTTCAGAATCAAACCGAAGATGTACGAGAACACCGAGTCGGCCATCATATACAGACAAGCGAACACACTCAGCCGGCAGGTGGCTCGGAACTCAAACATACCGTCCACGAGATGCGTACTCAGAACGGTGGTCAAACACACACGGTTGGAACCATAGTACAGAGGACATACAGTCACAGCTGAGGATCACACGCACGCACACACAGAGCCAGAGGGAACTTGCCAGAAAACATGGCTGCCAAATTAAACAGAGATGGGAGTCTACTGGCATATGCAGCTGGAGCAAATCACATATACAGAGCTGGCACCCCAGTACACCGCACGCTTACGCTTACAGCCAGACAGATTTCGCCAGCCTGAGGGACCCTGAATCAAACGGAATCGGCTGGATGGGGAAAAGTCAGAGTAAGCAAATGTGAGACACACATGGTTGGAATCACAGCACACAGGACCCAGCTGTAGTCAGCTGTTGTACAGCTAGCCAGAGAATCCGCCCGTACAAGAGTCCCAAACCAAATCCACAGAGCTTAGGTCTAGATGTGTGCAGTCCCACGGTCAGCATCGGAGTAGACTGGACATACGCAGTCAGCTAGCAGACAGAATCAGCCAGAACGCCGGTCACCCAAATCAACACGTGGTCTACTAGGTAGAGCAACGGTCGCACATTCTGTTGGCCTCGCGGTCTGACCACACGGGCCTGCCCGGCAGTCTCAGAACACCTGGGAGTCAGCTGGGCACAGAGTTGAAGACAGCAGCCAGACCCGCAGGCCAGAGCCAAGGGGTGTTGCTCACTCACCCCTCGGGGTCCATGTCCAAGAAGGTGCCGATAACCAGGGGGAGTTCGGATTTGATGATGAACAGGTAACTGGACATGGCTGGTGCAGGTGGGGGGGGTGTAAGCAGATGGATTCCCCTCATCCCCCCAGCCCAGCCCGAGGAAGCCCACCCCACCCCGCCCTCTTCCCCCAAGCTGATCCCCCACCTCCCAGAGTCCTCACCCCCAACATTGTGCAGACAGATCACCGCAGCCACCACTACCTTCCCCGCAGGCCCCAGCGCCCTCTGTCCCAGCTGCTCATAGGCTCGGATGCCTGGGGTAGAGAGACAGGAGGGAATGAGTTGTGGGTCCAGGAGTCCAGGCAGGGGTGAGGAGTGCGGGGGGGGGGGGGCGGGGCGAGGGTCAGGGAGCTGAGGAGCTGGGGCTTGGGGTAATTGGGTCTGACTGATGGACGCTGGAGGTGAGGGTTAAGCAGTTCGGGGTGGGCTTGAAGTGGAGCCCGGGAGGTGGGATCTGTGATGGGGAGAAGGTTGGGGGCTGGAGGTGGGTAGTGGGTAGTGGGTGTCTTGGGGTTGTGGGGCTGGCTTCCACAATTAGCGGGAGCTGGAGACTGAGGAGCAGGGGGTTAGAAGTGGAGCGTAGTAATCAGGTTGTGCAGAGGGTCTGAGAAATGAGGTTTGATGCCAGACCGAGGGGTGAGGGGTGAGGACTGGGAGGTGGGGATGTGGGAGCTCAGTTAAGTTCTGAGGGCCAACGTGCAGTCTGAGAGCTGGAGTCCAGGGAGCTGAGGATGGGGTCTGGGGTGCTGGGTCCAAGATCTGGGGTACAGTATGTTCAGTGTGGTACGTTCCGTCCGAGTCTAGGGTTTAGGTTGATGTCGAGGGTCTCAGGTCAGAGGGGGTGCGTCCAGAGTCTGGGGTCCAAGATATGGGTCAAGCTCCAGGCCTTACCTACAACGCCAGCACAGGTCAGCAGGAGATGGATGGAGTATGAAGAGAGAAGCGCAATGCATAACAACAGGGCCCTGCAGCAGATGGCGCAGCTCAGACTTGGCCCCCAGGCCTCACGCTTGCCCCCCACGGCACCCCTGCCCCGCCCCCCGCGGGCTGCCCAGGACTCACAAGAAGAAGAGGACCCCTGTGTGGGCCATGGCATAGGCCAGTCCCAGAATGCCGCTGCCCATGATGGCGTTGCTGAGATTGAACACTGACATTCCAAACGATGTCTTCCCTTCAAACTGCGGGGAAGGGGCGAGGCCCGGGTACACATGGGGAGGGAGACCAGGTGAGGAGACCAGGGCTGGGGCCCAGGAAAGACTAGGGGAGAAGTGACTGGGGCAGGGAGAAGCCCAGAAAGGGGCCATAGGATGGAGGCTAGGAAGGAACCCGAGTTGAAGCCAGGGAGGAACCTGGAAAACCAAGAGCTAGGAAGGAAGAGCTCGGAGAAACTTCGGAGGGGAGCAGCTGGAAGTGGAGAAGAACAGGGGAGGGTGGAGCAGCCACCAGAGGCCAAACAGCTAGGGAGGGGAGCAGCTGGGGACCGGGAGCGGCTGGGGCAGGAAATAGCTAGGCAGGGAAGCCCCGGGTAGAGGGAACAGTAGGGGAAGAGATGAGCTGGGCAAGGTGCAGCTGGGACAGACCCTGTGAGGTCACTCACATCCATGAACTCGATTGGCTTCCTCCCAGGAGCAGGAGGATGGCTGGGTAGGAAACCCTCACGTTCCTGCCTGTAGCTGGAGAGGGCAGAGAAATCGGGGCTGGTGAGAGGGTAATCCTGACCCCTGACCTGGTCCCCGTGGGCCCCTGACTCACCCCAGAGCATCCGCAGGGAGGGCTCCGTTCATCTTGGGATCCTGCAGTTCCATGCTGTGGGCAGAGAAATGGGGGCGACGGATCAGAGGTGGAGCAGGGGGGCTACAAAGTGGGGGGAGTGAGACGAAGAGGGTAGGGGGTCAGATAGAGACAGATGGAGAACCAGAGAAACGGAGATGAGGCAAGGCGAACAGGGGCAGAAGGATGAGAGAGACGGGGAGGTAAATGGACAGACTCGAAGACAACAGTGAGAGGGCGATGGAGGAAAAGATGGGAGTCAGAGAAGGGAATCGGAGGGGGAGAGATGCCAACAGTTACTCAGACAAGTAGAAAAAGAGGGCAGCGAGAGACAAATAGAGGGGGAGGGGGGGAGAGAGATTGAGAAAGAGAGAGAGAGAGACCCCACAGAGGACGAGACGGCCATCTGAAGCTGGGAGAGTCTGTCCTCCCAGACCCCACACTCACCCAGTCTCTCTTGCTGCCTCTTTCCTTGCCGGCCCCCCGCACCCCCCCTCCCTCCACCCTCACCGCTTGGCCAAGCCTCTCACTCCTTACAGGGACACGTGTCGGCCGGCTGCCCCACCCCTCCTAACGCCCCCTACCCCCCTCCTCCCAGCCTGGGCCCCGAGCCTGAGCCCGGAGCTGATGCAACCTGTTGAAGGAGCTGGAGGTGGGGTAGGAGGACGGGCTTGTAGACCCTAGCCCCCCCCCAGGCTGAAAACTGCTCTCTGCCACAACTCTGAATATCCTCCCTAGTGGCCAAAGGCAATTCCCCAAACTGAGCCTCCTTCCAGGGACACAGTGACCCAGGGATCCCCATTTAATCCCCCTTTTAGGGATTAGAGAAGAATTTTTCTGGGGCCCCTGTCAAGTCTTACTAAACATTCGTTCTCCTGGCAGAAGTAACTTTAGAGACACTTCCAGACTTAAGCTCCTCCCTGGTCTTGGGGTGTCTCGGGAACCTGCCCTGAGCCCTAACTTCCCCTCCTGAGGATGAACTATCTCTGAGACCTTCATCAAAAGCCCCTTCCCAGGGCCTGATGCGTTTCTTGGGGTGGGGGTGCTCCGCAATCCCCAAGCGAGCCTGGAGCCCCTGTCTTCTGGATGGAGTGTTTCCGAAGAAACCCCCAGCCCAGAGCTCACTTCCTGGGAGTGCGGTATCTCAGAAACCCCCATTCAAGGTCCTCATCATTGCTAAAAGTGCCTCTGGGAAACCCCCTCCCCAAGCCCTGGGAAGGGGACGCCTCTCAAGGAGCCCCATCCTCCGTCGCGAACACTCTTCTGGAGACCCTCACCCACTTCTGAACTCACTTCCTGGGAGCAAGGCACCAAAAGGACTTCCCCTCCCATTCAATTCCCCGCTAGCGCTAAAAAGGTCTCCAGGGAACCCCCCCTGGAGGTTCCCCCGGGAAACCGCTCCCGGGATCCCCACTCGTGCCTCGGGGTCTCCGGGGCCCCACCCCGGCCAGCGCCCCCTCCTCACCTCCCTGCTCCTCTCAGCTCCCGAAGCCGCAGTAACTCGCTAGGGCTCTGGGACCCCACGGCCGGCACGGCTCCCCCTCCGCGGACCCTGCCCCCGCCCCGCCCTGCAGCCAATCAGCTCCGCCGCGCTTGCTAGGTGGCTAATCAGCGCAGCCCGAGCCGCATCTGGCCCGCGGATTATTTTTTTTCTGGGAAGAACTTTTAATTTTAATTCAGTTTCCCTCCATCTGGCTCTGGGCGGAGGAAAGGGGGTGGGGGAGGAGGGCGCTTCTCTCCTTCACCTGGACCCACGTGGAGAGAGACAGAGGTGTGTGGGGGCCTTGAGTGGGGGGGGAGGTGGACAGAAAGATTGAGGGAATCGATCCACACCTAGAGAGAGAGAGGGACGGACAGGCAGGCAGAGGCAACTGACAGAGATCGGACACACAGCGGGGAGGGACAGACGGAGGGAAAAGATGCAGAGAGGAGAGACAGATCGGAAGAGAAACAATCACAAAATAGAGATAGGTAGGCAGGAGAAACAACACAAAGACAGACGACAGGAGGACAGAAAGACAGCTGTGTTGTGGAGGAGCGGGAGATAGGCAGAGGGGCAGTCCGAGGGAGAAAGAGAGGTACAGACAGACTCAGAGACAGGGGGTAGGCCCATGGAAGCATCTGGAGGAAGGCAACAGGCAGTCAGGCCCAGTAATAAGCAGGAGAGACAACTGGCAGATAGACAGGTGGGCACAGCCAGACACATCCCAGAGATCGGGAACAGACACACACCAGCCCCGAGAGACAAGGGGACAGAGGGAGTGGTCGAGGCAGGGAGACACCTAGAGGGACAGATGACAATAGGCCGAGAGAGGCCAATCCAGGCAGAGAGGCAGACAGGGTGGATGGACAGGCCTGGGAACAGCAGGGGGACAGGTACAGGGCTAGGCAGAGCCAGGCCACTATAGACTGACCTCCGATAGACAGATAGATAGCCTGGCCTAGCCAAAAACGGACCCTAGATCGTGGGGGTCCCCAGAGAGAGGCAGGGGGGCATTTGCGGTTGAGTGGGGGGTGTGGATCTTCACTGCCTGCAACCAAGGCGCGCCCTAAAGTCCTGGACCCCAGCCCAGGCGTTGGGTGGGGCCTGTCCACACCCTAACTGAGGAGCCGCACTGTCTGTGTGTCTGCCTTATATGTGGGTCCGTCTGTGCGCTCCCATCCAAGCATGTGACAGGCATGTCTGTCCCAGGCAAGGCATGTGTCTCCTGCACAGAGTCAGGCGGATGGGACTTGGGGTCCGGGCCCAACTTCAACCGGGCTGCTTGAGGTCCTGGTGGACAAGAGGCCTCTGTCCGGGCCTCTTCACCCTCCTGCCCACCCCCTACGGGGAGCAGAGAATTCCCGGAAAGGCCAGGGGCTGGCTGAGGCTTCAAAGCTAGCCTAGGTGCCCCCACCCTACGCGCAGTCAGTCGGAGGAGGGTAAGGGACGGGGCGTTTACTTCCCCACAGCAGGAGAGAGCCTCCTGCACGCTCAGCGGTCACAACCGCATCCAGGGCTCAGAACTGGAGGCCGACTCGCCACCGCCCCCACAGAGGTACGCACTTGTGCACAGACTCACAGCCACACGCGGAGAGCACGGGCTGACATGGGAACACACAGGGGCGGCACCCAGAGGGCCCGGGCCCTGGGGCTGTCACATACTCAGCTGCACCGAATGACTTCCCATGACCAGGTAGCGTCACCCACAGCCTCTGGTTGCAACCAGAGAACACAGAACGACACAGGACAGGCCCACGCTGATTTCCAGCCTCTCCAGACTCGGCCATCATCGCCCACGGACTCAACAGCCCTACCCCGGAGAGCCA
This sequence comes from Ursus arctos, assembly GCF_023065955.2. Lineage (NCBI taxonomy): Eukaryota > Metazoa > Chordata > Mammalia > Carnivora > Ursidae > Ursus > Ursus arctos. The sequence goes on from NC_079873.1 coordinate 40,415,333, forward strand.
ACGGACGCGTCACACACAGACTCACAGCTGCACACGGAGCACACAAACGGGATTTCATACAGCTGACAACATCAGACGGGGCCCAGTGTCTCTCGTACAGACGATTCTGGCTTCAGACAATCCTGAAGGCCCGTGTCCAGAGTCAGGCTCTATAATGATACCTCTGTGCATGTGAACTCACGTGTGAACTCGTGACCCCATGTGATCACACAGGACTCTCCCGTCACAGAGAGGAGCATTCACGGGCAGACACGAGTGTACGGAGAAGCTGCGGTCACAGACACACACACCATCTCATTCGAGCAGATGGCCGCACACAGCCATGAACACACACAGCTGTTCACAAATCCAGTCAGAAGACACGTGCAGGGAGCGTGTTATAAATACACAATAAATACGGGTGCACGGACAGAAACAGCAGGGATGCAGAGAGGACACTTGACTATCGTGACAAAGAGGAAGTCCTGAAAATACATCTCGACCTGCATGAAGACGAAGCAAAGGGACCAGAGAGGACACATAGAGTGGCCCCAAGAGAAACACCCATAAGGCGCGCGCACACACACACACACACACACACACACAGTGGCTCACCACCGCCAGACACAAATAGGGTGGCAGAGAAGGACAGACAGACACAGGAGACACGCACATCCGGGCAAAACACATAAACACACTTAGCACCCATGAGCTTTACACCCATGGGACACACAGACCCAACCCCGTACAGATGAACTGCAGAAGCAGACGGCAGCAACGCACGCGGTTGCCACAGGTGAACGGGCAGTCATAGACACAAGATACAGCCAGGTTAAGTTACACCGGAAAATACGGGTGGAGCTCACATACGTGTGTTTGTGGCTGAGAACACATACAGGCAGATGCGATGCATTGAGGACATCCAGATACACACACACACACACACACACACACACACACACACACACACTCTCCCCTTGTCTATCCTGGCCTATTCTGATGTCTCTCTCCTCCCGTTTTTTCCTCCTCCCCCGCAGAGCCATTACACATCTGTGCCACAGGCCAGCCAGGGAAAGAGACACCTGTTGCCAGAGGCCTTGGCCTGCATGGCTATGGTATGTGTGTTGGCGGGGGGGGCGAGGGGTAGAGGGCTAGGCAGGTGTCTAGATTTCAAGTAGAAGCGTCCCGTCCGAAGAACAGTGTACCTTGGACAAAAAACAGATGCCCCCATCCTCCACATCACAGCAGCAGCTTCCTGCCCTGATCATTCCCCTGCCTTCCCAGGGTCTTCTCCGGCCCGCCGACATTGCCCAGGGCCAGGCCACCAGGGACACAGCAGGTGCTCAATAAATGCCTCGTATCAAGGGTCATAGTATCATCATTTTTATTTTTATTTCTGCCAAGTGACCTCTTCTAGGGGAGGGATGAACCTTCATCCAGCCCCGCACCCCAGAGTTTAGCTAAGTTTCAGGGCAAATGGCAAGCGTTCAACATATGCTGGTAGGAGGAAAAACAAAGGGAAAGTGAAATCTGGCTGCGGAGGGAGGGCAGCTCACTTTAGAAGGAACAGATGTCTTTAAGCTTGACCGAGGCCTTGAGTCTGTGCCAGGGATAAGAATGCTTTGTTAGTTCATCGAAGTAAGGTCTTTCGCGGGGTCATTTAAGGCTTTTGTGGGTTCGGTAGAGCAGACCCTGGTGTGACATTTGGGATTCCGATCGAGTCTATTTAGAAGTCGGTTTGGGTTCCTGTCGGTTCGTATAAGCAGATCCCTGTTTTTCATTAAAACAGGTCACTGCTCAGCAGCCTTCAGGGGAGGGAGCCCGGAGCAAAGCGGTTAACAGCGTGAGCTTTCCCCGCTCTGCCACTTACTAGCTGTGTGGCCTGGAGCAAGTTCTGAAACCTCGGGGTCTCCGCTTCCCCCAGGGCAGAATAACACCGCACTCTTAGGGCCCCTGGGAAGACTGAATGAATTAATACAGGTAAAGCAGTTAGAACAATGCCCGACCCACCGTGATTGCTCAATAACATGCTTGTGGAAGGAATTAATGAATTCTTCTCGGCCTGTGAAAGCAACCTCCCGCTGGGCTGCATTTAGGATTCTAATCTCTCCTTTCATGCAGGCTCCCCACTGAGAGACTCTTCCGTCCCTCAAAGCAGCCCCTGGGCAGCAAGGCTTTTTGAGTCTGTGTCTGGTCCCCCGCACCTGGACCACCCCCGTCTTTCCCTCCCCCGGTGAGATGCCCTCCGCGGTCCGGAGCTGGCCTGGCAGCTCCCCACTCCTTGACCTCTTCAGGAGGCTGAGGGGAGGACACCTTTACACTCAGTGGGGTGCCGGGTGGGAGCTGCAGGCCGACACCCTACTTCGGGAAAAGCCTGGGGAGTTCAGAGCCTGGATCCTGTCCCCCAATTCCCCCAGCCCTGCTGGAGGAAGCAAGTTGCTTTGCAAAAAATTAAACATCCTCTTTGTGAGAGGCAAGAAAACAGGACGTGGGAAGCATCCCACAGGGTGAACATGGGCCCCCAATGCCTGGCACCCCCTCCTCTCTGTGGAGCAGCGGCCAGGTGGCTTGAACCCTTGCTTTCTCACACTTGCTCACCTCCGCAGGGGAGCCGTGTTCCCACCACCCCCACGAGACCCTGGAGCGCTGCTGACCGGCCCTTGCTTCCTCCCCGGCTCTGGGGGACTCCTCCGGGGAGTGCTTCTCTTCCTGTCGCTGCCCGTCTGTCTACACCTCCCAGGGCCCCCGAATAAGTACAGAACACACCACTGAGGAAAGAATAAAGGAACAAAGCAACAAAAGGGTGGATTCGACAAACGTCTACGGAGCGCCACCTGTGTGCCGGCTCCGTTCTAGGGCCGGCAGGCAGCAGCGAACAAGACAACAAAATTCCTGCCTAGTGAAGCTCATTATTTCTAAGGAATGATGAATCAATCTTTCAGTTCTTTGAATACTCACCAAGCTTGTTCTCACTTCAGGGTCTTTGCACTCGGTGTTGCCTGTGCCTGGAATGCTCTTCATCCAAATATTCCTAGGGTGCGTTTTCCCTTTCGGTCTCGGCTCAAACGCCACCTCCTCAGAGAAGTCTTCCCTGACTATGCTGTCTAAAAGAGCAACTCTAGGGCCCCTGGGTGGCTCAGGCAGTTAAACGTCTGCCTTCAGTCGGGGTCATGATCCCGGGGTCCTGGGATTGAGCCCCATCTAGGGTTCCCTGCTCTGCGGGGAGTCTGCTTCTCTCCCGCCCTTTTCCCTCCCCCTGCTTGTGCTCCGAGCTCTCTCTCTCTCAAATAAATAATCTTTTAAAAAAATAAAAAAAGAGCAACTCAACCCCTCTGTTACTCATCTCTTTCACCCTACTTTATTATTCTTCATAGCTTTTATCACCACCTGACATAACATTATATATTTACACATGTAATAGTATGTTTAATTTAGCACAGTTACTTTAGTAAGTAAATGTATATCGATACCAGTATATTTATATATATCAGTACATACATTTAAATATTATATGCATGATATGTGTATTTTATATATACACTATACAAAATGCATAAATATATTATATTTTTCTTATATTTACACGTAACAGTATATTTATATTTATTTCATTTCTTACTAATATATAACCTACACACATTAGTGAATATTATACATCACTACATTTCTAAGTAATCACATACATACTAAGCAGCATATATGTTTACACAGCTAATGGAATATATAGCCTCCCTATATACCTATAAACTGAGGATAGTTACAGTAACTACTTCATATGGTTGTTATTGGGATTAAAAAGAGTTCAGGGAAAGAATCCAGCAGTGCACTGGAGCCTCACACAGGTTTGCAGACTGCTTGTTCAATTTTCAGGAATTTCGTGAACCAGTCATTAAACCGCTATTATTTAAAATGAAATAATAAACTTACAATTCAATAAATTAGACTATTTAAAAGGTGATACTCCAAACTCGTCACTTCCTGATTACTGTACTACATTTCGCTATTCTCTGTGCCCTTGAGGTCATTTACCCCTATTTGAACGGTATGGTAGAAATGCTACATAATGGTGTACTGCATCTCTCCCCAACTCCGTGTTCCGTGACTACACGTCGGTAATTTAAGATCTGACAAGATGCTGGTATGGAAACCATGGAAAATCGGCAAATGTGAGAACTCAGCGTTTCCTCCCCACGTCCCCTACCCCCGCCCAAAGAACCGGTTGTTAGCCATTTACCAGAGCACTTAGCATGGGTGCTTGGCACGGTAAACGCTTTAATGAACGTTTCCATTACTGTATTTACTTGTGCACCGGGTCGCGATGCAGTCTTTTCCAGGGGGTCGAAGTTAAAAATGTTTGAAGAACACAGAATTACAAAAGGACAGACACTGTGCTGAACTACACCTATTTAAATCCTCCCAAGAACTCTGTGAAGCTGTACTACTTATTATCCCCATTTTACAGAGGGAGAAACTGAAGTTCTGAAAGGGTACAACTCAAGCAACGCTATCAGGTAGCAGAAGTGGATGCGAATTTTGCCACGGACCGGCTTCCGTGCTCTAGCGCACTTAATTAACGCACTTTCCTAACTCTCACGTTCCCGACCCTAGCTGTAATTTCACTTCGCGGCACGCGTAAAATGAATGGGTTCCGCCGGCCCGTTCCGTCTTGGGAAATGTAGTCCCCAGTGAGCACGCCGGTCCAAAAAAGGAGGGGCGGGGAGTAAGTCGATCTTAGTCTCGGAACAATAGAGGAGTCGGTTCTCACGCCTCGCGACATTTCGGCCGCGCGGAGCGCGACTTCAGCAGCTCGGTCGGCCCCGCTGCATGCTGGGAACGGCAGTCCGCGAGGCCGACTACGTCGACACAAGATGACGGGGACTCACGTTGTACGTTCAGGTCGGGTCCGCGCCGTGCTGGAGCCTTCGCGGTCCACGATGACAGGCTCGCCACGCTGCGGGAGCCCGTAGGCATGCGCGACAGGCTTTCGGACTGACTGAGAACACACACTGAAGCCTTACGATTTCTGGCGGGTCTGCGCTCTCGCCGAGGCTCGGGCGGCTCACGGACCGGTCTCCTCGTCTCCCTTCTGCCCACTCCAAAAGCTAAGGTAGGCTGTGGGGCGCGGAGGACGGGGGTCCAGGCCGAGACGGTTGAGGCACGCCCGCGCTGTCCCGCCGGCGAGGGAAGGAGGGAAGTTCGCCTTCCGTGCTGCAGCCGCGTAGTCTGGGTGGCTGGTGCCGGCTGGGCTCCAGACCCAAGGTTTGTCTGTGGAAGGGAACCGCTGTGCGGGCTGGACTGGGAGGGGGGTGCATGGGTCCAGATATCGGCGGAGCCTCCTTGAATGGGGTCTGGTGGTCCCAGTGGGGACATGGGCTTTGAGGTAATGATGCGAGATTGGGAGCGTGGCCAGAGGGCTGTTAATGGGACAGGGGCTGGGTCGCATGAAAGTACTGGAGGTCTGATGGGCGTGCTGTTCGGCGAATCGAGGGGGGCTAATAGGAGTGTGGGGTGTGTTCATTGATGAATGAAGGGGTGGTAGAGTGGGCAACTAGAAAGAAGGTAATGGGAGGCGGATGGGGGTGTGATCCCTGGGGGACTGCTGAGGTATGATATTGAACAAGTTAACGAAGAGCGGTGGGACAATAGTAAGCCAAAGGATAATGGTGAAGCTATGGAGGGAATAATAGAGGCCAGGGGGAGTCGTGATCAAGGAACTAAGGGGGAGAGTGATCAAAGAAAAGTGAATGAGAAGTGTGTTGTCGTCAAAGGGTTGGGGGATCATGGCGTGATAATTGAGGAGTTAATGGGAACAGAGTGAGCAAAGAGAGGGTAATAATAAGCTGCTGGGGTGTGATCACCAAGTGATTATTGAGGGGGCAAGGTGGGCGTTGAAGGAGAATGGGGAACTGATGTGTGATCAGGGATTAACGTGTGTGGTAATGAAGGGGGCTAATGGTGAGATCAGTGAGGGATCAGTTGGAGGGTTGAGTTAATGGGAGCTGATAAATCATAGTAATTGAGAGCTTAATGGGGAGCTAATAGGCCATGATCCTCTACTCATTAAATGGAGGTTGGTAAGGCTGTAGTAATCAAGGAGTTAGTGGGGGCCTAATCATTTATTAATGAGGAATAGGGTGGGGAGAGATTAAGGGGGTGAGGAGTACCATGAGCTAGTATTAGGATAAAGGGGGTGAGAGCAAGGCTGATGGGGGTGTATGAATTTAGGGGCCATGGAGACAGCGGGGGAGATGGTCAGTGAGATGTGAATGGGGTGAGGTGGGTGAGTGTCACAGGGCTTGAGGTATGGAGTATGGGTGGCAGCAGTGGGAGGTCCACAGGGTCAGTAATGGGTCATCTATAAGTGTTGGGTTTGGGGATCTGTGGGGGTGAGTGGGGGAGTCTGTGGAGTGAGCAGGGCGGGTTCTGTGGGGTGAGCAATGAAGCCTTAGAGCTCAGTGATGGAGTCCCTCAGGCCTTGTGAGGTCAGTGGGGTCAGGGACTGGGCTCCACTTTCCCCTTCTGCTGAGTGCGCTGTCATGGGGGTGTTGGGGGTTTTGTGTGGTTCTCGCTGCCCTGCAGACGTAGGTGGTAGCCCACTCACCCAGTTACTGATACAGGGCAGCATCAGCTTACTGTTGGCAGGTCCCTGGGCAAACAGCGTGTGAGATGGGACGGACATCAAAGGACAAGCGGGATGTCTACTACCGCCTGGCCAAGGAGAATGGCTGGCGTGCCCGCAGTGCCTTCAAGCTGCTGCAACTCGACGAGGAATTCCACCTCTTCCAAGGTCCCCACCTGGCGGGCGAGTCACTAGGGGATGGGGTGGGCAAAGGGGATAGACAAGTGGGCTGTGTCGGCAGAGCTTCCTGTGGTAGGTGGGCTGACTTGGAGGGTCTTTGGGGCAGGTAACTTGAAAGGAGTTGGGCATAGGTAGATGTGGGTGCTCCCCCAAGGGAGAGGGGTGAACTTGGCAGGGCTCAAGGTTGGAGAGGTGGGTGCAACTGACCATGACACCTTCCTGTGTGTGCTCAGGCGTGACACGGGCAGTTGACCTGTGCGCAGCCCCAGGCAGCTGGAGCCAGGTGCTGAGCCAGAAAATTGGGTGAGTGTGGGGTCCCAGATGGGGCAGCCGGGAGGGCAGGCCAGGTCAGGGATGAGCCAGGAGTGACAACTGGGCTGACATGGGCCATGTTGTCCACAGGGGCCAGGGTTCTGGCCATGTGGTGGCTGTGGACCTTCAGGCTATGGCTCCATTACCAGGTGTGTTACAGATCCAAGGGGACATCACCCAGGTAAGAGTGTGGCTGGGGGTGTTGGGGTGTATCCTGGGCGAGAGCCCCTCCAAACCTGGCAGCTACGGAAAGTGGAAGAGAAAGAGAGAGAGTAACAGAGAATCTGAGAGAATGTAACAGTGGAGAAACAGAGCCAGCTGGTCGTCATCTCAGAGACAGCCAAAATTCATGGGACTGGGTCCCCAGAGATGAGCCCAGTCTTAGACCGGCAAAGCCTGAGGGTTTGGCTGACCCAGGGTTGCTGGCTAGGGCCATGGGCAGGTGGGGTTAGAGGGCTGCGGACGGGGGGCCTGGGACCACTCATCTTCCCTCTCTTCCACAGCTGTCCACTGCCAAGGAGATCATCCAGCACTTTGAGGGCTGCCCAGCGGACCTAGTGGTGTGCGACGGGGCTCCTGATGGTAAACAGCAGGGGTCGGGAGGCCAGGCAGGGGCCCTGTGTGTGTCCTTCTCTGTGGATCCTACATCTGTTGGCTTCTTTCTTTCTTTCTTTCTTTTCTTTCTTTTCTTTCTTTTCTTTCTTTTTCTTTTCTTTTCTTTTCTTTTCTTTTCTTTTCTTTTCTTTCTTTTTCTTTCGTGGGGGCAGAGGGAAAGGGAAAATCTTAAACAGGCTCCACACCCAGCGCAGGACGTGGGGCTCGATCTCATGACCCTGAGATCATGACCTGAGCCAAAATCAAGAGTCGGACACTGAACCGACTGAGCCACCCAGGCACCCTCTGTTGGCTTCTTTCACCACTTCAGCTACTCCCTGCCTCCCTTCTGCTCTCAGCTATCCCCCACATCTAGCAGTTTCTCCCTACCCCTGCTTCCTGGCCTCTGCCTCTGTCTCCATACCCCACCATTTTGGTTTGGGCTGTTATCTACCCTTCCCTTTGCTCATCTCTCATCTGCAACTGTCCGTTTCTGTGGTGCTTTTCATTCATACTTTTAGGTCAGCCATTCATTTGGTGCACATTTACGGAGCACTTGTGTGTTGGGCACTGTTCTGCAAGTGGGGAAAACATTTGTGAATAAAATTCTACTAATCTGACCTCAGACCTGACGTTCTAGTGGGAGCAGAGGGAAAAGAAACAAATGATGGAGTGACATAGCATGTGAAGAGATGATAGGTACCATGAGGGAAATCAGTGGAAAGGAGAAGGAGACAGGGAGTACCCACTGGAATTTTGAGTACAGTGGACAAGAAGGCCCCCATGACCTCAGCACAAAGACTTAAAAGAGGCCAGGGGCATATCTGGAGAACAAACAGTGCAGGCAAAGGGACCAGCCAGTGCAAAGGCCCTGAGGTGGGAGGATATTTGGCATGTGTGAGGAACCGTGAGGATATCTGTGTGGTTGGATCACAGTGAGTGAGGGGGAGAGTGGTAGGAGGGGAGGTTAGAGAGGCGGGGGGGGGGGGGGCGCAGGTCCTTGTGTGGGTCCTTGTGGGCCACTGTGAGCACTGTGGCTTTTTCCCTGAGATGAGAGCTCAGAGAAAACCGTGAGAGGGTTGTGAGCAGAGGAGGGCCATGCCTGACTGAGCTTGTGACCGGACCCCTCTGGCTGCTGTGAGCTGTGTGAGGGGCGAGGGTGGGAGGATGAGGCCACGGAGTAGCCTAGGCCAGCGGTGATGGGGTGGCGGTGGCGGAGATGAGGAGAGAGGATTGATCCAGGAGATCCTCTGCAAGTACAGCCGACGGGACTTGCTAGTGCTCGAGCGTGGGTGTGAGGAGAGAACGGAGGGTGTTTTGGCTGGAACAACTGGAAGGATCAGATAGCATGGAGAAGGTGGTGTAAGGGGAGAGGTTTGAGCGGGACGGTCAGGAGTCTGGTCTTGGACATGTTGGGTCTGAGATGTCAGAGTCTAATCTGTGAGTCAGGCGCTCAGAAGAGCAGTCTGGGTTGGAGGTAAGAAATTATAATAATGATACTTGTGTATAAGGTTGTTTTGAAAATTAAAATGGGTTCCTAAGGGTTAGGAGCCCAGAACACGCATCCAGTTGGCAGAGAGTAATTTGCACGCAGAACCTTAGAAGTAAGAGAGCCTGGGGAATGTCTGTGGCATCCCGACCTGTCTGGGACAAGGAGACAGAACCGGATGGCCCCCCTAACGCTGTTCCTCTTGCCGCAGTAACTGGCCTCCACGATGTTGATGAGTATATGCAGGCCCAGCTCCTCCTAGCCGTGAGTAACCTTGGCTGCCCCTGCCTCAGTTTGGACCCCTCGTGCCAGTCTCCACCTCAGCCTTAGCCATTTGTCCTGCCCACAGGCTCTCAACATTGCCACACACGTCTTGAAGCCAGGAGGCTGCTTTGTAGCCAAGGTAAGCCTTGGAGAACCTGGCGAGGGGTGAAGAGGGGTCCTCCAGGGCCGCCCTCGTGCCTGCATCGCTGTCTGCTCGCCCTACAGATCTTCCGAGGCCGGGATGTCACCCTGATCTACAGCCAGCTGCGTGTCTTCTTCTCCAACGTGCTGTGTGCCAAGCCCAGGAGCAGCCGCAACTCCAGCATAGGTCAGTGGGGCAGAAGGGCCAGGCCGGCTGATGCGGATCTCGGGGATGCATCCTGTGCGGGGGTGGGGCGGAGGTCACAGTTGCCCCTCACTCCACCTTCCACCCACAGAGGCCTTCGCTGTCTGTCAGGGTTATGACCCCCCTGAAGGCTTCCTTCCGGACCTGACCAAACCCCTGCTGGACCACTCTTACGGTGAGAGCCAGAGCCCTGGGCCCCTGCAAGGGAGACTATGCCCCCTTCTGGAATTTATGTCTCAGGAGGGCCTTCGGCCCCACCCCTTGGTGGAAACTTACTCTCTATGGAACTTCTGTCCCAAAATGACCCTTAGCCCCACCCTCTGGTGGAAGTGCCACCCCTGTACGGATGTTTCGTCCAGGGAGGATCTTTGTCCCCGTCCTCTAATGGTTATTCTCGGATCCCAAGTCCTGCCCCAGGGGAGATTCCACCCACCTAAGATGCTAGCCTGGGAAGACTCAGTCAAGCCCCCAGGGGGATACTCCACCCCTGCATGGGAATTTTGCCCCAAGAGAGTCTTTAGCCTGGGCCCTAGTGGGAAAAGGCACAGAGCCTGTTCTTAAGATGAGCACCCTTGAGTGAGACAGGTTCAGGCAGCATATGGTAGAATAGCAGGTGAACATAAGGTGCTGCATGAGAAAAGCAGGGGAGGGGAATGTTCTAGAACAGGTGATCATGGAGGGCCTCCCTGAGGAGCTGATCTGAACTAAATAAAGGATTTCTGGTGGAGGAGCTGGTAGATACATGGGGAGGACTCCGTACCCTTGCTGTAGAAGGAGTCCCGACTGGTCCCAGGCGTCCCGGCCCTGTCCTGTCTTATTTATCCCTGCTTGTCAGATCCAGATTTCAACCAATTGGATGGTCCCACTCGCATCATTGTGCCATTTGTGACCTGTGGGGACCTGAGCTCCTATGATTCGGACCGCAGTTACCCACTAGATGTGAGTGCCCAACCAACAGTATGCGCGGAGAGGGACGCTGTCCTTGGTTCCCAGGTCCTCACTGTCCTCCTACCATGTGTCCCTGCAGCTAGAGGACGGCTCAGAGTACAAGTATACTCCACCCACGCAGCCCCCCATCTCGCCACCGTACCAGGAGGCCTGCACGTTGAAGAAGAAAGGGCGGCTGGCCAAGGAGATCCGTCCCCAGGACTGCCCCATCAGCACAGTGGACACGTTGTCCCAACCCCTGGCTGCTCCACAGCGCCACACCCTACTGGCCTCTGAGGTCTGGAAACATGTGGCCCAGGGCCGTCAGTGCCCTTTCTCGGAGCCCACATGACCCCCTCTTAGTGCACCCTCTTCCCCCAAATCACGTGGTCTCTGGGGCCAAAACACTCCTCTCTGCCTCCCAGTAGCTATAAAAAATCAGTGGGCAAGACCAAGGATAATGAGCGGAAAAGCTTAGGCAAGTATCTGAGTCATTTTTCTTTCTCTTGGGTAGGCGGAAGACAATGAAATGAATTGTTCACCTTAATACATTCAGGTAAATTTGCCTTTTTATCTAACAGTTTGAGTAAAGGGCACCTTTAAGAAAAAGCTCAGAAACATTTCGCCTTTGAAATTTTCACATCAGATTTCCGTCAGCCAGCCATTACTAAGTACCTGGTGTCACGTGCCAGGACCTGCTCTAAGCATTTTACGTGTTGAGGCATTCAGTAAATGTTTATTAAGCACGTGCTGCATGCTGGGCATTGTTCTAGGTTGGGAGATAGAGCGGGGAACGAAACAAGCAACTATCCTGGCCCTTTCTAGATTGAGAAAGAGGTAATAAACAGAAGCAGCTTATGAATGCAGCAGTTTGTACGCACACCAAACACAGAGACACGCCATATAGACAGAGACACACACGTGCACATTTAGAGCTTGCGTTTCGCTATATATAGCTTGAATTATGACATGTATGTGTACACAGGTATGTTATATATATGTATATGTAAAGGTAATAAGGGATAAGACAAAAGTTTTTGTAATAAAAGAGGGTAAAGAGAATCAGGAATTCCAGGGGTGGCAGTTTGCAGTTTTTAGAAGAGTCATCAAGGAAGGGCTCACTGAGGTCACGTTTGAGCAAAGACCCGAAGGAGCTCAGGGAAGGCGTGCGTGTGTTCATCTAGGGGAACGGCGTTCCACGGAGACGGAATAGCGAACACAGAGACCCTGAGGCAGAACCGTGCCTGGCTTGTGAGGGAGCCGTGAGGGGCCGGTTTGCCTCCAGCAGAGTGGGCTGAACCTATGTGTGCTGGAGGACCTGTCATCCGCAGGAAGTCATGTCAGAGGAAGTCCCTTTTTGACGATGGCTTAGCAGGTTTTTTAGACCAAGTCTTCCATTAAAAAAAGAAGTAAGAAAGATCCCTTTTAAAAAATGAAATGGTGAATCACGGTGGGAAAAATTATTTACAGCCCCTATATATAGTATCCATGATACTAAAAAGCTCCTATAAATCAGTAGGGAAAGGAAAATAGGAGAATGGCTACCAAGCATGTGAAAAGCTGCTTCTCAGGGAAATGCCAGCTAACACCGAGATGATTGGCATTACTAAGCGTCTGGAAGGGTGTGCGACAGCAGGAACCCTCCACTCCACGGACGGCAGCAGAAAGTGGCGTGGCCCCTGTGGGACATTGTTAGGTATTGTCTAAAGCTGCATGTATGCCGGTGCCACTCCTAAGAAAAAAGGTACTAGAATTCCTCGCCAGCAGTGTTTGTACCCCCAAACTAGATAGAGCCCAGACATCCACTGACTGCAGAATGGGTCGTTGAATCCTGGTGTGTTCACGGTGCAGAATTACACAGCAAGGAGAATGAACGTCCTACAGTTATAAAAAAGTAACATCTTCGTGTCACTCCTTAAACTGAACATATATAAAACATACCTAGGGGTTGTGTGTTTTCCTGTATGTTACGGTTCACAGTAGAAGTAGGGGGAAAAGTCACAAAAATGTTAGTACCAGGGCGCCTGGGTGGCTCAGTGGATGAAGCGTCTGCCTTCAGCTCGGGTCACGATCCTGGGGTCCTGGGATCGAGCCCTGCATCGGGCTCCCCGCTCAGTAGGGAGCCTGCTTCTCCCTCTCCTTCTACCAGCTCTCCTGCTTGTGCTCGCGCTTTCTCTCTGTGAAATAAATAAATAAAATCTTCTTTAAAAATGTTAGTACCGGAGTGAGCAATGATTACTTTGTCCTTGACTTTAGGTAGCTGGCAGTCTGATACATCTCGGAAGCTGTCTGCTATCAGGAAAACAAGAGCCTGCGTTGATGAACTGGTTTCCAAGTATCTCATCAACGGGTCCGAACATCCCCGCCCGGATCGGGGCCCTGCAGCAACCACCAGGAACACAGCAAGGAGAGCAAGCCGCAGAATGCCTGCCTGCTCCCCAGGGCGCGTTCTTGAGCCAGGCCTTGCCTCCTCTCTCAGTCTTTCCAAAGGTCTCCTGATTATGTCTAGAATTGACCCCCAAACAGGGGTTCTTAACCTGGATAGAAATCAGGGGTATCTGCGAACCTGATGGAGGAAAATATTACATCTTTATTTTCACTAATAGAACTGAAATTTCATGAGTAGAACTGAAATTTAGCTTTATTCCCCAATACGAATGCTGGCAACAAATCACAGTAGTTAAGAGCAGTGCTCGTTAGCCTCCCCCCGATACAAATCCGTTACTTTTTGTGTTCCATTACGGGTTTTGCAGGCATCTTGAAATGCTGTTCACATTCGTCACTACTTTGAATTATAGAAGATCTTATAATTTGATGTACTAATAAAAAAGTCCATATATTACTGTATCCCTGTGTTGTTTCCTTTTAATATATATAGTAATATTTGTTCTCATTAAGACATTTAACTTTATATAAATTTAAAGTATAAAACCTAATTTGATATATACCTATTCCAGAAGGATTATAATAAGTTTAGTTAACATGCATCACCTCAGAGTTACAAATTTTTTTCTTTTAGAAACTTTTAAGATCTCTTTTTTTTTAAGATTTTATCTATCCATTTGAGAGAGAGCGAGAGTGTCGGGGTGGGGAAGGGCAGAGGGAAAGGGAGAGGCGGACTCGCCGCTGAGCAGGGAACCTGATGCAGGGCTCAATCCCAGGACCCTGAGCCAAAGACAGACACCCAACCAACTGAGCCACCTAGATGCCCCAAGATCTACTCTCTTGGAACCTTTCAAATATACAATATTGATAATCATAGTCACAATGCAGTACATTACAGCCCCGGATTTATTTATAACTTGAAGTTTGTACCTTTTTTGTTATTAAAGGTTTTATTTATTCACTTAGCACAAGCAGAGGGGAGGGGCAGAGGCAGAGGGAGAAACAGACTCCCCACCGAGCAGGGAGCCCAATGTGGGACTTGACCCCAGGACCCTGGGATCATGACCTGAGTCAAAGGCAGACGCTTCACCGACTGAGCCACCCAGGTGCCCCTCCTGTATCTTTAGAAACACACTGTCTACACCTCAGTGACTTGAGGGCCACCCACATCCCAGTTGGTAGCCCTAGACGTTTCTGTACCTGACTGTGTGAGCCTAGGAGTGTCCGATTTGAGTCTATAATGCCGGATGTTGGTGGGGGGAGGGGGGCACACTACAGAATGTTAAACCAGGAGTCTTCTCGCCCAAGCAGTGCGACCCCAGAAATGTATGACAGAAGTATCCGCACAAAAGCCTATGTGACCACGGGGGTATCCACACCCATTACCATGCAGATTCAACATGTCCACACTAGAGTCTGAGGCCCCAGGAATATACAACTAAATCTCCAGGAGTATAAACACATCAGCCTTTGGGACCAAGCGAGTCTCCGCATCTCAGGCTCCATGTCCCTCAATGTGTCTGCCCCGATCTGTGTGACATCCGACATACACCCACGCAGGCCCTGTGATGGGAGCAGGGGCCCAATCCCCAGACTGTGTGACCCAGCGACGGCCACACCCCTGAATGTGTGGCCCAGGAAGGACCAGCCTAACCCGGGCTCAGTCTCTGACATCAGGAACACCCTGTCTGACCCCGAGTGGGGATACCCCAGCCTTGCAACTCCAGGAGCGTCCATACCCTTCTAGGTGATCCCAGAATTTTCCATACCAAAGTCAGTGTGTCCACAGAGGCATGTGTACCCCATACCATGTAGCCCCAGGTGAGCATTTACCTTAGTCTGAGTATTTCCACCCCAGTGTGTGCTGACAGTTTATTTTTCCAGGCTGTGACCCTAGGCTTTCCATAACCCAGTCTGTGTTGTCCCCAAAGTGTACACGCCCCAGTCAGTTTGACCACTAGTTCGTCAGTTCCTTGGTGTGACAACAATGGGTGTCCCTTCCCCAGTCTGTGTGACCTCAGGGGTTACCACACCTCAGTCATTGTCACCCCAGGGGCGTCTGTAACACAGTTCTTGTGACCACAGGAGTATGTGCACTCCGGTCTGTGTGAAACCTGCTGTAGCCAAAAACAGTCCGTGAGCCTCTGAGTGTCCAGATCGCAAAGCTTGTCACCACAGAGTTGTGAAAACTCCAGTCTATTTGACCACAGGAAGTGCCCACCACCGAGTATTTTAGCCTGAGGCAGCGCCCACACCCCAGCGACCTCACCAATGGCCGTATGTCAGCCTTTGTCACCACAGGAGTGTCCCCCCTCTCCGTGTGATCCCAGGAATCTCCAGACCCCCACGTGTGTCCTCGGGAGCACACCCCTCATCTGTGTTACTGCAGAATTGTTCACACCCCAGTCTGTCACCATGGGCTTTCCACCTCCCCCACTCAATGTCCTGTAGGAGCGATCACTCCTCAGACTTTGAAATGCCAGAAGTGTCCACACCCCAGTCTGTGTAATCCCAGGAGGGCCCACAGCCAGCCCATTTTTCCAGAAGTCTCCACACAATAGCTTGTCTGTGTAACCCCAGGATGATCAACTTTCTGTGTGACCACAAGAGAAGCCACCACCCAGTCTTCGTGTCCCCAGGGTGGCGTACTCTTAGCTGTGTGATTCCTGGGGTTTTTACATCCTAGGCTGTATGATCAAAGATCATACATACAGCTCTGACCACCAGGGAGTCACTCTCCGGTCTGCAACTCTGAGGGAGTTTCCACACCTCCGTCTCTGTGGCCTCAAGTTCATTCACTACATTGCCTGCGTGGCCATGGGAGTGTCCATTTCCCAGTCCCATTTCCCAGGAGTAGCCAAACTCCGGTCTGTAGGATTCCAGGAGTGTCTACACCCCAGACAACGTGAGCAACAGAGTATCTACACTCCAGTACAAAAGTTCTCTTCCTTGTCTATGACCCCAGATGAGTCCTGGCTGCATCCACACCTCAGTGTCTGACTACAAGAAACCTCCACGGCCCAGCCCGTGTAACCCCAGGACTGTCTACCCCCCAGTCCGTGTGAGTCCAGAAGTGCCAACAGCTCAGTCTGTGTGACCGAAGAATTCTCCACACCCCAGTATCTGCGACCACAGGGGAGACGATCTTCCATCCAGTGTGACCAGGGGAGGACCCACGCCAGAGTCTGTGTGACCAGGGCGCCCACCCCCGTCTCTGTGTCTCGAGAGGCATCTCTCCTCCAGTTAGTACAATCCCAGCGGAGTCCACACCACAAGCTGCTCGACCACACAGGTGTCCACGGCCGAGCCCACGATAGTCCAGTGGTATCCATGCCGCAGCCATTTGACCACAGTAGCGTCTACTTCCCAGTTTGTGCATCTTTAGCACTGGCCTTGGCCTAGTCTGTGACCCCAGGCGTGTCCAGACCCCAGACTTTGTAACTGAGTGTGTCCCAAGTGGAGCCTGTGTGAAACCAGAAGATACCAGATCATAGTCTGTGTGGCCCTGGGGGTGTCCGTATCCCAAACAAGGTGATCCAAGAGGTGTCCAAACTCCAGTCTTGACCCCACTGACCCCAGTGTTGTCCACACACCAGCCTGTGTGACACCAAAGGTGTCCACACACCATCCATAGGACTCTACTAAAACTCACCTCGGTCTGCGATGCTTCAGGAGTGGCCACACCTCCTTCTGTGAGACCTCGACCACATCCACATCCCAGGCTGTGTGACCCCTAAAGCCTCCACATCCTACTGTGTGACCCCAGGAGTGTCCAACACTCATCTCCGTGATCCCGGGAGGGCCACCCCCAATCGGTATGTCTCCAGGATTGCTTACACCCAAATCTGGTGACTTCATGAGTGTCTACGCCCTCATCTGTTTGCTCCCAGGAGGGTCCACACCCCAGACTGCGTGACCCTGGGAGGATCCATACACAAATCAGTGTGACCCCAGAAGGAGTTGTGGCTGGAGGAAGAGTGATCCAAAGGGAAAAGCCTGTGCAAAAGCCCTGAGGTGGGACAGTGAGGAGACCAGTGCAGTGGGAGCAGAATGAGCAAGGGGGCCAGTGGTGAAGTCAGAGAGGTGACAAGGGCCTGGTCTTGTATGGTCTTGCAGGCCACAAAGAGGACTTTGGCTTTTTCTCTGAGAGATGGAACCCCAGCAGAGATCGGAGCAGAGGAAGGCTGAGGGCTGACTCGGGTTGTAACAGAACCCTCTGGCTGCTGCTGTGAGGACAGACTGAAGCCCTTGAATCAGATCAGAGATGAGGCTGATCTGCTGGAGTGGGGGCAGTGGCCCCAGGGTCCAGCACCATAACCACTTGACAGGTTTCCCGAGGAGGCTGTGTGCTCTCTCTGGGGTACGCAGTAGGGTTCCAGCCCTCCTCCTGTCCTCCAGAAATGCAGCACATGCTAGAAGGAAGCCATGGGGATTGAGTGAAGATGGCCTCAGTGTGGGACCTTAGGCCAGCCCTGCCTTTCCCTAGGTCCCGGGTTTCCCCCTTTGGCCAATGAGTACGATAACCCTGCCCTGCCACTCTCTCCAGTGTCTCTACTCGCCAATTCTCTCCAACCACACCAGCCTCCTCGATGTTCCTCAAATACGCCAAGCATTATTCCACCTCAGGGCCTTTGCACCTGCTGTTGCCACCTCTGCTTGGACACTTTGCCATGATAAATACATAGTCAACCATTACATGGCTGCCCTCTTCGCTTTCTTCTTTTCTCTCCTTAAAGGTCATCTCAGGCAGCTTTCCCTGACTATCCAAAACAGCATCCCCTCCCGCCCTACCCCTGCATCCTGCCTTGTTTTCTTCATAGCATTTAGCACTTCCTTTTTCTTTTAAGATTATTTATTTATTTATTTGACTGAGAGGGAGAGAGCACAAGCAGGGGGAGCGGCAGGCAGAGGGAAAGGGAGAAGTAGGCTCCCTGCTGAGCAAGGAGCCCAATGCGGGGCTTGAATTCAGGACCCTGGGATCACGGCCCTGAGCTAAAGGCAGACGCCTCACCGATGGAGCCATGCAGACGCCCCCCATTTAACACTTCCTAAGAATACATATCTACTTGTTGAGTCTGCCAGGGCCCTGAGCAGGGCCGCCGGGGAGACAGGCTGCATAAGGCACACGCAGGTGGAATTTTGAAGAGACCTTAATGAAGGGACCGTTTACAGAGATGCAGTGAGGGTTCAGTAAACCAATAACGCTGCTGAGCTACCCCCAGGACTAGCGTCAGAGGGCTGCTGTCACCATTCCTAGGCTTGAAAGGGCAGGAAAGGAGAACAGTGTTCCTGAAACCCAGGGGAAGCTGGAGCCCAGCCCTGGCCAGTGAACACCTGGCTCTCTCTGTCCTCACACTGTCCAGGTGCCTAGCCGGACTTCTCATAGGCCAAGTCGGCCGGAAGCCAGACGCGGCAGAGTCCAGCTGATGAAGTTCACACAGTCAACTTCCTGGGACACTGAGCGGGTCAGGGAAGGAGGGCGAGTGGACTGGAGGATACGTAGAATATCCAGCAGGTTAATTTAGTGTTGTCCGCTGTCTATCGCATAATCCCGAGTATGGGAAGTCCCTGAAAGCAGGCGCCTGTGTCTGTTGCGTTCCCTCCTGTGCTTTTAGTACCTAGAGCAGTACCTGGCACATAGTAGGTTCTTAGTAAATATTTATTGAAAGAATAAATGACATAAAATAATAGATATATGGGGTGCCTGGTTGGCTCAGTCGTTAAGCGTCTGCCTTCGGCTCAGGGCGTGATCCCGGCGTTCTGGGATCGAGCCCCACATCAGGCTCCTCCGCTGGGAGCCTGCTTCTTCCTCTCCCTCTCCCCCTGCTTGTGTTCCCTCTCTCGCTGGCTGTCTCTATCTCTGTCAAATAAATAAATAAAATCTTGAAAAAAATAGATATAAAAGTATAATGCAGAAGAGAAAGGATAGGGGCGCCTGAGTGGCTCAGTCAGGTAAGCGTCTCTTTTTTAAAGATTTTATTGATTTATTTGACACAGAGAGAAAGAGCACAAGCAGGGGAGCAGCAGGCAAAGGGAGAGAAGCAGGCTTTCCAGTGAGCAAGGAGTGCAATGTGGGCTCCATCCCAGGACCCTGGGATCATGACCTGAGCCGAAAGCAGATGCTTCACCAACTGAGCCACCCAGACGGCCCTCGTGACTCTTGATTTCAGCTCAGGTATGATCTCAGGGTTGTGAGATGAGCCCTGCATTGGGTCCATGCTCAGCGGGAAGTCTGCTTCTCTCCCTTTCCCTCTCCCACTGCCCCTACCCCTGCTCATTTTTTTTCTCTCTCTCTTTCTCTCAAATAAATAAATAAATCTTTTTTTTTAAAGTGAAACTGTGGAAGGAGCCGAGATGCCCTTCAACAGATGAATGGATAAAGTAGATGTGGTCCATATATATGATGGAATATTACTCAGCCATCAGAATGGATGAATACCCACCATTTGCATCGACACGGATGGAACTGGAGGAGATTATGCTCAGTGAAATAAGTCAAGCAGAGAAAGACAATTATCTTCTGGTTTCACTCATATGTGGAACATAAGGAATAATGGGGAGATCGTTAGGAGAAGGAAGGGAAAACTGAAGGGCCGGTAAACAGAGGGGGAGATGAACCACAAGAGACTATGGACTCCGGGAAACAAACTGAGGGCTTCAGAGGGGAGGGGGTGGGGGATGGGCTAGCACGGTGAAGGGTATTCAGGAGGGCACGTATTGCAAGGAGCACTGGGTGTTATACGCAAACAATGAACCATGGAACACGACATCAAAAACTAATGATGTATGTATGGTGACTAACATAAATAAATAAATAAATGCATAAATAAATAAAGAGTGAAAGGATAAACCACAGACAGGGAGAAAATATTTTTGAAATGCGTTATTTGACAAAGGATTGATATCCAGAACATCTAGAGAAGTCCCACAATTTTGTAAATCAGCGCAGCCACTGTGGGAAACAGTGTGGAGTTTCCTCAAAAAATTAAAAATAGAACTACCGTACCCTCGAGCGATTCTACTATTGGCTATTTCCCCAAAGAAAATGAAAACTCAAATTCGAAAAGATATGTGCAGCCCTATGTTTACCGCAGCATTATTTACAATAGCCAAGACAGGGAAGCAGCCCTAGTGTCCATCCATAGGTGAACAGATAGAGCAGATGTGGTCTATAGCCACCACGGAATATTATGCAGCCATAGAAGAGAATGAGACCTTTCTATTTGTGACCACACGGATGGACCTAGAGGGTATTATGCTAAGTGAAATAAGTCAGACGGAGAAAGAAACATACCACATGGTTTCACTTATATGTGGAATCTTAGAACAAATGAACAAACAAACGAAAAGCAGACGCAGAGAACGAACTGCTTGGTTGCCCGAGGGGTACGGGTAGGAGGATGGGCAAAATGGGTGAAGGGGAGTGGGAGGTACGGGCTTCCAGTTATAGAATGAATACGTTATGGGGACGAGAGACACAGCATAGGGGATACAGTCAATGGGATTATAATAGTGTTGTATGGTGACAGCTGGTAGCCACACTAGGGACGAGCAGAGCATAGTACTATCACTATGTTGTACACCTGAAGTTAATGTCTCATTGTGTGTCAACGCTACTTCAATTTAAAAAATAAATAACAACAGGGGCGCCTGGGTAGCACAGTCGTTAAGCGTCTGCCTTCGGCTCAGGGCGTGATCCCAGCGTTCTGGGATCGAGCCCCGCATCAGGCTCCTCCGCTGGGAGCCTGCTTCTTCCTCTCCCACTCCCCCTGCTTGTGTTCCCTCTCTCGCGGGCTGTCTCTATGCCAAATAAATAAATAAAAATCTTTAAAAAAAATAAAAAATAAAATAAAAAATAAATAACAAAAAAAAAAAAGAATTCCCACAATTCAATAAGAAAACCAACAACCCAATTCTTAAAATGTCCAAAGATTTGACCAGACACTGAACCAGAGAGGAAACACAGATGGCATTAACGGGTGAAAAGATGCCCTACATCGTTAGCCATTAGGGAAATGCAAAATAAAACCACAATGAGGGGCACCTCAGTTGGTTAAGTGTCTGCCTTCAGCTCAGGTCATGATCCCAGAGTCCTGGGATCGAGCCCCGCGTCAGGCTCTTGGCTCAGCGGGTTGCTTCCTTCTCCCTCTCCCTCTGCCATTCCCCCTGCTTGTGTTCTCTCTTCTCTCTCTCTCAAATAAATAAAATCTTTAAAAAACTAAAAATTTAAAAAATAAAACCACAATGAGATGCCATCATACACTCACTAGAATGACTAAACTGAAAAAGATCAACCTTGCTAAGTGTTGAGGAAGGATGAAACTGTCCTACTGGTTTCTTTCCTTAAAAAAAAAGATTTTATTTGGATGCCTGGGTGGCTCTGTCAATTAAGCATCTGCCTTCGGTTCAGGTCATGATCTCGGGGTCCTGGGATCAAGCCCCACATCGGGCTCTCTACTCAGCAGGGAGTCTGCTTCTCCTTCCTCCTCTGCCCCTCCCCCTGCTTGTGCTCTCTAGCTCTCTCTCAAATAAATAAGTAAAAATCTTTTTTAAAAAATAAAAGGTTTTATTAATTTATTTGAGAGAGAGAGAGCACGCAAACAGGGAAAGGAGCAAAGGGAGAAGGGTAAGCCAACTCTGGGCTTGATCCCACGACCTCGAGACCATGACCTGAGCCAAAATCAAGAGTCAGACATGTAACTGATTGAGCCATCCAGGGGCTCCCCTAGTATCTTTCAACTGGCGAAGAAACTAACAAACAGACACATCCTCACTTAGTACTCAGCCACGAAAACCAAACTGCTGATGCTTACAACACAGAGGAATCTCAGATGCACTATGCTACGTGAGAGAAACCCGAATAGTAAGGTCACACACTATGTGATTCTGCGTACACGGCACGCTGGCAAAGGCAGGACTACGGGCATAGCAAACGGAGCAGGGGGTGCCAGGGGTTCAGGGTGGAGGGAGGGGCTGACTTCAAAGTGGTCCCAAGAGGAACTATCCTGAAGCAAGAGAATTGCTCTGTGTCCTACCTGTGTTGCCCGTCAACTGACAGTTTCTGTTTGTCAAGCCTTGGAGAACTCTCTGCTACGGAGGGGAGATTTTTCTGTATGGAAAACATACCTCAATAAACGTACCTTCTTGCGTGCAATATTTCGCAAGCAATAAAGAATTCTTTTTTTTTTTTAAGATTCTATTTATTCACTTGAGAGAGAGAGAGAGCACGAGTGAGGAGGAAGGGCAGAGGGAGAAGCAGACTCCCTGCTGAGCAGGGAGCCCGATGAGGGGCTCGATCCCAGGACCCTGGGATCATGACCTGAGCGAAGGCAGATGCTTCACCGACTGAGTCCCCCAGGCACCCACAATAAAGAATTCTATGCCTATAAGAAGGGCACTTGTTGGGATGAGCCCCGGGTGTTGTATGGAAATGCGGAAGCCATATATTCTACACCTGAAACGGATACGATGCTGTATGTTACCTGACTGGAATCAAAGTAAAAACGTTTTCGGGGTGCCTGGGTGGCTCAGTCAGTTAAGCATCTGACTCTTGATTCCGGCTGGGGTCATGATCTCAGGGTGCTGGGATTGAGCCCTGTGTTGGGCTCCCTGCTCAGCAAGGAGTCTGCTTGTCTCTCTCTCCCTCTCTCTCTAATAAATAAATAAATCTTTAAAAAAATAAAAACTTTTTCAAAAAAGGGGGTCTGTGTGATCATTCCTCTCATTATACCTCCATGTGGTTTCTGCACAGACCTGTCTCAGGAATGCACCCAAGGAAAAGGAGGAGCCGTGGTCAGACTGGGTAGTGCTTTGTGAATATCAGGACCTGAATTGTGTCCCCTCTACCAAAAAAAATTCAGATGTTGGCCCTAATAAAGGAGATAAGGCCTTTAAAGAGGTAATAAAGATTAAATGAGGTCCTAAGGGTAGGCCCCGTCTCATAGGACTGGTGGCCTTATGAAGAAAGTGGGAGAGATACCAGCGCGCTCTTCCTGCGCCCGCGTGGACAGAGGAAAGGCCGTGTGGGCCCACGGCGAGAAGGTGGCCGTCTGCGAGCCAAGAAGAGAAGCTTCGCCAGAAACCAACCCCTAGGGCACCTTGATCTTGGCCTTCCAGCCTCCAGACTGTGAGGTTGTAAATGCCTGTTGTTGAAGCCCCCCAGTCTGGGGCATTGTTGTGACGGCAGCCCAAGCAAAGCACCGAGTTGTTTCTCAGCTTCGGATCTGACTTCAGGAGACGCATCTTGGCCACAGGTGAGGGCCGCAGGGTTCGAGTGAAAGAAAACTTTGGCGCAACCCCCTTGTCCAGGTGAAGGGGGCGCTGCAGTGCAGACAAGGGCCGCGCAGCCCAGGGAAACCCCGGGAGGCAATCCGCCGCACTCCCCACGGTCAGCTTCCGGGAGCTGTGTCCACACTGCCCTATGAGTAAGAATTGTTTGGGAGATTTCAGAACTGCCCCAAGTCTTCCTCCAAAGCCCCACCCAAGCCAGGTTCATGCCAGACTGTTCCCCCACGGAACACGTATGCGGTGTTCGAGCCATCAATGCCTTGCTTCGGGAGAGGAGCTGTAATGGTGTGAACTCAGGCCCGGTGGCAGCCCCAGGGAAGGGACAAATGTCTGCGTCTCTCTAGATGACAGGGTCTGGGGAAAACTGGAGTGAATCATGGGTCACAGCCCACATCTCGTGTGAAGCGGTTGCCAGATGCAGGATCTGGGAGCAATTACCAGCCAGGCAGGGGTGGTGAATGAGAGGCTCAAAGGGTAATTGGGTGTGTGCACGCGTGTGCATCTGAGCGTGTGTAAAGTTATGTGCATCTGTGCGTGCTGTGCTCATGCCTGCGTGTGCATATTTACAATGCATTCCTACATGCGTGCATATGTGGTACGTGTGTGCGGTCAGGCTTTGCTAGGTTGGATGCAGGTGCATATGCGTGCTACGCAAGCGTGAGTGTGCATTCTCCCGAATGCTCAGGTGCCGAGGAGCCCAGCAGGTGCAAAGGAGCCTGTACCCCGGCAAGGGTGTTTGTGAAAAGTAATCGCGCAGACGCACGAGGGTGTGCTCTCATGCATGAGATGCCAGCTCGAACCCCTGTGGCCACAGTCGCAAGCCTGAGTGTTCGTGTCTGGGTGTGTACGTGTGTAGCCCAGGCTGCACGTGCATGGCTGTGTATGCATGCACGGGTGCAGGGGAGCCCATTGGCCCAGGCTTCTGTGTCGAGGCTCTGTGCACGTACATACCCGGTTGCCCAAGCGCGTGCAAGTGTGAGTGAACAGGCGCGCACACGGGGATGGGAGCGGATGTCGGTACGTGGATGGGAGCCTGTGCGTGGGCATGTGTGTGGTGCGGCTGCATGCATATTTGTGGGCCTGGGTCTGGGTGTCTGTGCTCATGTACCCTTTGGTGCTCATCAATGTGCACGTGTGTGCAAGGATGCCACAAGTGTCTAGGGGCCTGGACCGTGATGTGTGTGCACGTGTACCTCTGGGCACCCGTGAACAGGTGCGTGCACTGGTGCATATCTGTCACGGGCCTGGGCCTGGGGTTTGTGCACATGGACCCTGTATAAATGTGTGTGCGTGTGTGGGCATGGTTTCAGGCACGGCCGTAGGCCTGGCTCGGGGCATTGTGTATGTGTACCCCTAGGGGCCCATGTATGGGTGCGCGCACGTGTTCAGATGTGCCTACGGCTCAGAGCGTGCTGTCTGCGTGCGTGTCTCCTTGGGGGCCCATGCACGCCATCTGTGCGTGCATATGCGGCTGTGTGGGGAGGATGGGTCTGCAGCTTCACTTCCACCTACACCTGGCAGGGGATTGTAAGGGAAACCAAGGAATGTGCTTTCTATAGAAATCCAGCTTTTGGCAGAGCCCGAGGAGTGAAATTCAGGACCATTTTGTTTTTCTTAAACCTTGTCACTTGGGGGCGCCTGGATGGCTCAGTCGGTGAAGTGTCTGCCTTTGGCTCAGGTCATGATTCCAGGGTCCTGGGATCCAGCCCTGCATGGAGCTCCCTGCTTGGTGGGGAGCCTACTTCTCCCTCTCTTTCTGCCTGTGCCTCCCCCTGCTTGTGCTCTCTCTTTCTCTGTCAAATAAATAAATAAATAAATAAATAAATAAATAAATAAAATCTTTAAAAACAAAACCAAACCTTGTCCCTCGGGACACAGCTAGAGCTTGGAAAACACCCCTTCCTTCATTCAGCCTTATGCTCCCAAGTTGAGCACTCTGCTGGGCTCTGTGGCAACCCAGAGACCATGTGGCCAGACTCCGGACTCCGGGAAAGATGAGCAATGCTTATAAGCCACCGCGTATGAAGCCAGAAGCACCAGGAAGCCACTCAGAGCAGGGAGAAGAGACTCAGCTAAGGCTTCCTAGAGGGTGGGGTAGGAAGGCGCTGGCAAAGGGGGCCCGTGGCAGTGGGGAGGGCCTGGACGCGCAGGGATGGGAGTAGGGAGAGAGAAGTCAAGGTAAGGGAAACTCAGAAGACAAAGGCCTGGGAGTGGAATGGCAGTATTTGTTTGGTCAGGAAGCTGCTCCTGGCTCTCTGGTCACTTTGAAACCAAGTGCCCAGGCCCAGGAGGGGCCCAGGGATAAAGGAGGATTGGTGGGTGGGGGGAGCTGTCTATGTGTCCCTGAAACAGGCAGCTTATACTTAGGAAGCAGGCTAGGGTTCCATGGGCCACTGGAGCCTACGGTAAACCACCTGCCCTTTCTGAGCCTCAGTATTCTTCATTGTCAAATAGCTTGCCTGTCTGCAAGCCAGGTCCAGGGAAGAATTGAGCCTGAAAGAATAGCCCACGGGCAGTGAGCAGGCACAGACTCGGGGGCCCAGGATTGGGCCCCCCATCTGCCTCTCTGCCATCTCTGAGTCCTTACACTCTACCCCCTGGGTCAAGGCTGGGAAATGGGCTGGGGAAGCAGCAGGGAGGCCAGGCTGGGTGGTGCTGCGCCCCTGGGCTAGGAAGGCATGCGTACCTACACCACTAGCCCTGGCTCCCCACCACCCCACCCGAATATATCAGGGGAGGCATACGGACCCCAACACTTCTGGCTCTGGTTGGACGAGGACTGACCGCTGCTCCTGAATTCCAGGCATAGCTCAAATGGACAGCAGGGTCTCCCTTTCCACCTTTCCAGTCTCAGCCCCCAGCCCTGCCAGCTTCCCCTGCAAAAAGCCCCTCAGGCACGGTGTGAGGACTTTCCTGTGCCCCTATCTCAACCCCAAGCTGATGGCTTTCTTCTAGACCCTCCAGGGGTCACCACTACTGACTGGGGAATGTCAGGCAGCAGCAGGCCACTGTTCACAGTTATGCAGGCAAAAGACACCTGGCCAAGGAGGACAGTGGGGACCGAAATGCAGCCTGGGCTCCTCCTGCATCCGTGGGTCCTGGGCTTGGGGCTGCGTCCATTGGAAAGAAGGAGCGTCCTTGTCTGAAGTTCACAAAGGCACCATGCGAGCTAGTGGCGCCCCTCAGTGTCCAGGTCTTTAAAGGCAAAGTCGGGAGAAGAGTCCCGAATGTGGACGCCACTCCCAGGGCTGGAAACGCCTTAGCCCGGGAATGCCTCTGAGCTGGAGAACGTCTCAGGCTCAGCCGTTGTCTGGTCCAGCCCCTTACATTGTCAGGAAAAACCTTGAAAGGCTTTTCAATGGACAGAACTATTCCCAGGTGCCCTTTCAAGGGAACGCTGGTGTCATCTAGCAGACCTTTATGGCTTATCTGATCTACAGGGGGCAGCAACCTTGTCTCGGCTAGACCATTTCGAAACTTCTACAAAGACAGGAGTTAACATGTGCGGGGCTGATGATTTCTGCTCATAAACATGCAAATGGGTTTTGTCCTGTCCAATTCCCACTGACTGCGCCCTGAAGGAAAGATGAGTCCAAATGTAATTATAGATTCTAGCTCATCTATTGGCAAATTCTACCTACAACACTAGCCCTGGTCCCCCCCCCCCCACCCGAACCTATCAGGGGAGGTACTGGGAAGGCAAATTTGTTTCAGTGTCCCCGATAGCCTGTATATGTCTGTTCTGCAGATTCTCCTTGAGTTGATTGTAAGTTCTCACCAGTTCTCTCCTTCACAAAAGACCTAACTAAAATCTTTGACACATGTTCACTTTATATGTGCGTGAGTCATGATATTACCATTTGGGAAATTATCCTTTAACCAGCTCATAGCACAGATGAGGTCACCCGAGGGGGAGGGGGAGGGGGAGGGGGAGGGGAGGAACTTGCCCCAAGGGACCCTCAGGGGCTCGGGCTGGGAGAGAGAGCTGGATCCAGGCCATTCTGAGCTCTGCCTTGCTCCCTGCGTGGGGGAGTGGGGGAGTGGGGGGCGTGCTTCGCACAGGGTGTGGAATGGGGGCTGTGACATACCCCCTACTCTGGGGATGTGGAATGACCCTCTGGGGTGAGGGCCACCCCCCCATTAGTTCCCACCGTCTGTGTTGGGCCCTGATGCGGATCTAAGACACAGCCAGCTCCCCAACAACTCCAGGCCATCCTGGGCAGCCGCAGCCTGGGTGGGTTTCTTCAGGGCACAACCCCCCTTGCCATTCTGGGCGGTTGTGCTGGTGATAACCCGGGGGAAATGCTTTGTTCTTGGGTGGGTTGTTTCGACTGTTGGGCTTCAGCTTCCTTATCAATAAAATGCAGGTAATTATGGTTCCTGCCTTAGGGCGGCGCGGAGGTTCCGTGAGAGAGTGAACGCAAGGTCTTCAGACGGCCCTGCGCAGAGTCAGCGCTTGGTAAATCTCCGCTGGTAGGCATTAGGTCCGTTGGCTTTGCACAACTTCCAGTGGTAGACATTTTGTAAAAAGATGCTTGAGACGTCTTCCAGATTCTGGCCTAGCAGGACCTACCTCCCCCATCCTTGGCTCAGATCCCCAGTAAGCGCTCCCTGGGTGGCAGATCAGTGAGTCAGAGCCCCGGCCAGCAAGGACACGCCCGGCTTGCTCTCGCTGGCGCCCCCATGCCGCCACCCAGGAGATCCCGGGACCCAGAGGACAACATGGGGAAGAGCACGAGGAAAGGTGAATACCTGCCAGGTAACTGTGGGGTGCCCCGGGGCAAGTCATCTGTCAGGGCCTTGGTTTTTCCACCTGTACAATGGGCACGTGGGAGCTGGGAATTGCTGAAGACCTTGGCAGCCACCTTTTAGGGAGAAACAGATGGTCTCCAAGAGCATAACAGCTCGAAGCTGAGGCTCTCCCAGGCCAGGACTTGCTTTCAGTGACAAAGCACAGCAGACAAGAAAGGGAAAGGCACTCCCACGCACACCACAGGAAGTCGCCCAGCAAGTTGAGTGGCGGAGTTGGCTGAGAGCCCAGCTGGCCAAGTTGCTTGGCTAGTGAGGAGGAAAATTTGGTTCAGGCCACTCCTGAGGCATGCCAGGGGAACTTAAACAGAGGCCAGTGGCTGGAGGAGGGGTCCAAAGTGGATGTATTCTTCAAGGATCTCCGGGTTTTGTCAGAAACACCAGCCAAATCAGCCGAAGGCAAGGGGACTTACTCAAGTGAAGAGACCTGGGGGGGGCAGGGGGCGGGGGGTGCAGGGCATGCATCCCGCCTCTCACCGGGAGTGGGCTCTGTGTTTGATAGCTTCGTCCTTGGCCGGCTCCCCTCATGTGGTGGTCACCTCACCTCCACCCGAACAGGACCGGGAGACTTGGTTCCCTGAAGACCCTGCTTTAGGTCATGTGGTCCAGCTTGGGCGGCACGCCCCCTCCTGACCCTGCGGTCAGGAGGACAGATTGCTCCAATGGGCCAAGCTAGTCATGGGTCTATTCCTGGAGCTTTGGGCAGAGCAGGACCAGGGGGAATTAGCCCCATTAAAAACCACATGCCCTGGGGTGGGGTGAGGTGTGTTGTTGAAAGGACATGCTGGGGGGTTCATGGAAGAGTGAAGGGGTGCTGAGTTTGACCAAAAGAATGCCTGCCTACGGCCGCAGGCCACCGCCGAAAACTTAAATGGGACCAGGTGGCCTTGGTCCCTCTCTGCCCTCCTTTTGGAGGTCCTCAGGTTTATGCAGTAAAACCGCCTCATCTCCCTCAGCTACCGGAAATTCTGCCTCCTGTGACAGATGCAGAAGTCGTTTATATTCAAATGTCAACATGTGGCAGAGGCTGTCCAAAGCACAGGAAAGGATTCGATCTCATGGTGGGATTTAGGCAGTGTGGGGCCAAAGGGCAGGGGAGATGTCGGGGGAGATACCCAAGGACGCAGTGCACCAAGCAGCATAAAGGTGGCCCCGGGAGGAAAGAGAAACCACCTTCCCATCTTAGGTCTCCATGCAAGACGGATGGTCCTCCCAGGCAGCCAGAGTTCTAGGCTCTTCTGCTTCCTTCCTCTGAGGGATCTCTCTGTCCAGCTGGCAACCTGTCATTTCAGCTCTGTTCCGAAGCTGTTAGGTAGGGTGCATATTCATCAAGCATCAATTTCTAACACGGAGGAAGGATCTTTCTAAAGAGGGAGAAGGTCTGTTTTGGATGATTACAGAGAAGTTCTGGATGGGTGGGCCAGAGGGGAGGCTCCAGGTCGCAGATAGGACAGGTTAGAACATTAAAATAGTCATGGTCTACCCTTCCATCCGTCCACCCACTCACCCATTGCCCAGCCACTCACCGAGCCTTGCACCCATTCATCCACCCATCAGGGACCCACCCACCCAGTCTTCATTTCATTCACCTACCCACCCACCCTCCCATACACCCACCCAACGGTCCCCCCGTCCGTCCACCCACATAATAACGGGGGACTGCTGTGGCCGCATCTTGCGCCATGCACTGGGAACACGAAGATGACTCATGTCCACCCCCTGCCTCTTAAGCCTCCCAGTGTAGCTGGAGAGACATCCTCAGGCACATTTCGCTTCACGATTCTCTGATCAATGCTGTGGAAACCCCAAGGAGCATTTAATCGTGACAATGACATCTTAGCTGAATGTTGATAGATCCGTTGGTGTTTGCCAAGAGAAAGGAGGAAGAAGGGCATTCTGGGACGTGGGAACAGCATGGGTGAATTCTGGGAGGTGTAAGAAAGATGAGTGTGTTTGAAACACGGGGTGGATGGAGGGCTGAGGCAGAAGTTCACATTGGAAAGCTGAGCAGGGACCTTGAATTCCTGGCCCAGGAAGCCAGGGGCGACATCTGAGCCAAAAAGCCAGCCCACAGAGAGTGTGGCCAAAGACCTCGGAGTGGCCAGCCCACTCTTGCTCCCGGCCTCGATGAGACATGCCTGCCAACCCACAGTTCAAAGAAACAAAAGACTCCAAACCTCAGGAAGGATGCCTTTAAGGGAACTGTCCCTGAGATGGACGGACAGAGAGCCGGATAGATACACAGACAGCTAGTTGGTATGCAGATGCAAATAAGAACGCTGGTCCTGGGATGCCTGAGTGGCTTAGTCGGTTAAGCGACTGCCTTCGGCTCAGGTCATGACCCCATGGTCCTGGGATCGAGTCCCACATCGGGCTCCTTGTTCGGTGGGGAGCCTGCTTCTCCCTCTACCTCTGCCCCTCCCCCTGCTTGTGCACACTCTCTCTCTCTCTTTCTCTCTCTCTCTCTCTCTCTCACAAATAAATAAATAAAATCCTTTAAAAAAAAGAACTCTGGTCCATGCCACACGCTCTGGGTTCATGTGCCAGGGACCCAACACGGTCTGGGGCATTAGGCGTGAGCCTCCCAATGGACCTCGCTCCACAGAGCTGAGGGACTCGCAAGGTGCATGGCCACATTGCCAAGGGAAGAGAAGGGAAAGGGGTCTGAAGGCCATGGCCAGGGCAGCCGTGCGACTGAGCGTCCCAAACCAGAAGCTGGAGGCTTCTCCTAGCTGGGGCTCTAAGAATTTCCGTGAGCAAAGCAGCTGCTGGTTTTTCTTGAGGATAGCTGAAGTTTTATCTGAAAGACCCATCCTAGGCCTCTCGTCGGGAACACCAGCTTGCAGGTGGGGTGTTGCAGGAAGCTGAGGGTAATAAGGCTGCAGGGTGAGGAGGAGCCCCGGTGCCCCCCCAATCCACAGATGGATTTGGGGGCCCCATCCTAAGTCCTCCCAGGTGGGCAGAGGCCAGCAGCAGGGTCTGTCAGGGTGTGGGAGTCACAGAGGTAAGAGGTGGGAAGGGCTTCCCCCACCTCTGAGGTAATACTAAGCTGGATTTTTTTTAAAGATTTTATTTATTTATTTATTTATTTGAGAGAGTGAGAACGAGAGAGAGTGAGCACGAGCAGGTGGGAGAGGCAGAGGGAGAGGGAGAAGCAGATTCTCCACTGAGCAGGGAGCCCGATGTGGGGTTCGATCTCAGGACCCTGGGATCATGACGTGAGCCAAAGGCAGACGCTTCACTGACTGAGCCATCCAGGTGCCCCCACGGAGCTGGATGTTGAAGGGAAATTACCAGAGCTCAAGGATGAGAAGCAGAGGGCATTTCAAGCGGAGGGCAAGGCATGGGCAAAGGTGGGAAGGTGTCCCAAGGGAAGCAGAGACGGGAATTAGGTGTGCTCCTGATGGCAAGTTCTGTGAGGGACCCAACTCTGGGACATGGAAGATGGAGCCTCTTTGGGCTGAGACCTCACTGCCTGAACCTTCTCGAGGGCACCCCAGGTGTGGGGTTCCCTCATCCTTCACCTCAACCTGGAATCTTACTGCTTTACAGAAAGAAACAAGGCAAAGAGGAAAAGAAGCCATGCTTCAGAGATGAGCACGGGTGTGCCTTGTAGAGAGTGCTGTGGCCCACGCCCAGGGGACCACATGTTGGAGCTTGGCTGGGCCAGAATGGGCTCGGGGATAGGCCCTGTGTCTGCTGGACAGACCTCCCCTTGGGGTCAGCCACCGTGGTTGTCAGTTTCCACCCAGCTACCAGCTTGTGGTGGGGCTTTGAGGAAGTCACTGTCTGTCTAGACCTCAGTTTCTCCATCTGTTTAATGGCATTACTGATGCTCTAGGATCAAGGCCACTTAATTAGGAGTCTTTGGACTTGAGGTCCCAGAGAGGCCTTGAACTTGCAGCAAACTCCGTAAGTGCCACCAAAGCCCTCCAACCACATACCCCCAGGAATACACCTGTGGTTCAACAAGTTGGGTTGCTTGCTTGTTGCAATGAGAGAGAGAGAGAGAGCGCGCGCGCGAGAGAGCACACTGTGGGCAACCATGGGGTGTCTCCGTCTCGGGTGTTAGGACTTCTAGGATTTGGGCTGGTGTTAGGCGAATTGGTGGCAGGTTTAAAGAAGCAGTGCTTTGTTCTGGATTGCAGGAAGGGCGTTTCTATGATGGAGTATCTCTTTTTTTTTTAAGATTTTGTTTATTTACTCGTGAGAGAAAGAGAGAGAGAGAGAGCACAAGCAGGGAGAGTGGCAGGCAGAGGGAAAAGCAGGCTCTCCGCTGAGCAGGGAGCCCGATGCGGGACTCAATCCCAGGACCCCGGGATCATGACCTGAGCCGAAGGCAGATAGATGCTTAACCAGCTGAGCCACCCAGGCGTCCCTGTGGTTGGGTATCTTGATAAATCTTATCTAGAAAGAGGGAAGACTAGAGTGAGTCTAAAGTTGAAATTGGTAAAAGGGTACCTGGGTGGCTCAGTGGGTTAAGCGTCCAACTCTTGGTTTCAGCTCAGGTCATGATCTCAGGGTTGTGAGATCAAGCCCCGTGGCAGGCTCCCCGCTCAGTGGGCAGAGTTTGCTTGAGTTTCTCTTCCTCTGCCCCTTTACCACCGCTGCCTCCCCCCACTCACGTGTGCACTCTCTCTCTCTCTCTCTCAAATAAATAAATAAATATTAAAAAAAAAAAGAAATTGGCAAAGAAACAGCCTATCAGTCAGGTTAGGGGACTATCTGGTCACTTCTGTGGCTTGGACAGTGCTCATGTTCCTTCTGTGTTCAGATGTGATTACAGAGTGGTCTCGTTTTTGTCTTGATCGCTTGTGGTTGTTCAGCGGCCTTCTCTGAGGCTGGTGTTCTAGGGAATTGTTCATGTTTAACAGGAGGACACCAGGGGCTGTCTGTGAGTGTGAGGCCAGCTCCTGGATGTGGGTTGTTTGGGGTTTTTTTTCTCTTTCTCTGTGTATTCCTAAGGAGAGAGCTTTGATCAGATTTTCTGGGATCTCACAAAGAAACAAATGCTTAATCTCTAAAATCACCTATAGCCCAGACAGGCTTTGAATCGCAGATATCTGTTCATAGACAGCCCCTCACGTGGCTTATCACACGTGACCTCAGTGGCTGCCTCCATGAAATGGGTGGTTCCTATGACAGCATCACGTTGTGTGGGGAAGGGCGTAGCCACCCACAGAGGCTTCAACAATGCCGGCGAAATTAAATCACTCTGGAAAAGCCACTTTTTGTGAAATTAAATCCCTCAATCTTAAAACCAGCATGGACTATTGAATGGCAGCAAGAAAGTCTGTTTGGTTTCTCTTGTGAATAGTAGCTTTTCTTCTCTGTGCTTTTTTTTTTTTAAGATTTTATTTATTTATTTGAGAGAGAGAGAGCACGTGTGAGCTAGCAGGGGGAGGGGCAGAGGGGGAGGGAATGAGAATCTGAAGCGGACTCTGCACCGAGCTCGAAGCCCAAACTGGGGCCTGATCCCACGACTGCAAAATCATGACCTGAGCCAAAACCAAGAGTTGGATGCTTAACAGACTGAGCCACCCAGGCGCCCCTCTTCTCTGTGCTTTTTTAAATATCCCTTTTACAACCCAGATGGAGGGGAATTTGGCATCTAATAAAAATGCATACGTGTTTCCTTTTGCCCCAGCGATCCCACTTCTAGCAATTTGCCCCTGAAGATACACCTCCAACAATGTGCAAATATATAGGCACTGAAGCATGGTTACTAACTGCCAAATACTGGCAGCAGTATCAGTTCCTATACAGAGGCAGTGCTTGAATAAACTGTGGTACCTTCATTCATTCATTCAATGGAGTCCTACATAGCTCTAGAAAGATCAATGCTATGAACTGATGAGGAGTGATTCCAGGACATGTGTTAAGTGGAAAAAAGGAAAATGCAGGGAAGTATCTGGACCTCGAGGGCATGACGCTAAGTGAAATAAGTCCCACAGAAAAAGGCAAATACCATATGATTTCACTTATATGTGGCATCCGAAAAACAAAGCAAACAAACAAACACAGAAATAGACTTATAAAGATGAAGAACAAACTGGTGGTTGCCAGAAGGGACGGGGGGGGGGGGATGGGTGAAATAGGCAAAGGGATTAAGAGATACCAACTTCCAGTTATAAAATAAAGAAGTCACAGGGATGAAAAGTACAGCGTAGGGAACGTAGTCAATAATATTGTGATAACTTTGTACGGTGATACACGGTGTCTACAGTCATCATGGTGAGCGCTGTATAATGTATAGAATCATCAGGTATGTTGTACACCTGGAACTAATGTAACATTGCATGTCAACTATACTTCAATTAAAAAGAGAGAAAAGTGGGGCTTGTGGCTGGCTCAGTCCGTAGAAGATGGGATTCTTGATCTTGGGGTCATGAGTTCAAAGCTCCACACTGGGCATAGAGCTTACTTAATAAATAAATTAATTAATTAATAAAATTTAAAAAAAAGAGAAAAGTATCTACAGTATGCAACCCTTCCTGTAAGAAACAAGAGGATTTAAGTAAACACGTATATTTGCATATCTTTACAAAAAGAAACATAGGAAGGAAAAACCAACAACTATTAAAGTTGGTTGCCTAGAGGGGCTGGGAGGGAGCCGGCCAGAAAGAATAGAATGGAGAAGTGATACTTCTCTGAGTATACTTGTTGGTATAGTTCTGACTTTTGAAACCATGTTAATGTTTTACATACTTAAAGAATAAAAAAAATTAGGGGTGCTTGGGTGGCACAGTCGGTTAAGCATCCCACTCTTGGTGTCAGCTCAGGTTGTTATCTCAGGGTCGTGAGATCGAGCCCCACGGCGGGATCCACACTCAACCCAGAGTCTACTGAGACTCTCTCTCCCTCTGCCCCTCCCTCCCCAAAATAAATAAATAAGTTTTATTTATTTATTTGTAAGATTTTATTTATTTGAGAGAGAATGAGAGAGAGAGAGCATGAGGGGGGGAGGGTCAGAGGGAGAAGCAGACTCCCTGCTGAGCAGGGAGCCCGGCACGGGACTCGATCCGACCAACTGAGCCACCCAGGCAGCCCCTAAATAGCTCTCTTTAAAAATTAAAATAAATAAATAAGTAAAATTAACAAGGATGAGGAGGATCCTAAAAAGGAATACAAACAGAAACAAATTAACTTTCACTGTATTTCAAACACAGCCTCACTGAAAGAGAGTCGGAAGAACTAACCCAAGTAACTTTTGAATATGGTATCCATCAGGCTAAAGACAACAAGGACTGTGACAAATAGTGACCCCTAGTTGGTAGACTCGTCTTCCACAGTAGTATCAGTTAGTGAATCTGAAACTACTGACTGTGTATCTTGGGATTGAGATAAGTAAATTCTTGTGGATAAAGAGAATCAGGATTCTCACTGCTGGAGTTAAAAATACAGAAAAGGAAAGAGCTAGGATGAACACTCTGGTGTTGGGTTGGTATTGTAGATGTTAGTAGGAACTCATAGATTTTAATACATAAGCAGAAAGATAGGTGTGTGTATGGACTTACATATGTATATGGATATGGATTCACTACATATATGCGTCTGTATTTATATCCTATCTCTGTCCTTTGAGAGGGCCTAGAATCAGCAACACTATTAGAAGCAATGAGCACTTTTCTGCCCAGATCTTGGTTTCCTAAATTCCACTCTTCATTAAAAGGAAACAAGGCTTCTTGGAAATGGCTGACCCCAGAGCCACGACTGGGAAAATACAAGATGAGCCTGAAACATCCTGATGTGATCTAAAGGAAAGATGTACTCGAAAAATGATGGAGGTGGGGCACCTGGGTGGCTCAGTTGGTTAAGCATCTGCCTTCGGCTCAGGTCGTGATCCCAGGGTCCTGGAATCAAGTCCTACATTGGGCTCCTTGCTTAGCAGGGAGCCTGTTTCTCCCTCTGCCTGCTGCGCCCCCTGCTTGTGCTCTCTCTCTCTCTCTCTCAAGAATAAAAAAATAAAATCTTTTAAAAAATGATGGAGATGTATCAAAAGGACACAGGAACCAACTGGAGGAGACTCCCACTGGCCAAATCTAGAACAGTTTGAGCATTAAAATAAATAATGAGAGTTCTTTTCAACAAATGGTGCTGGGCAAACTGGATATCCACATGCAAAAAATGAAGTTGGCAGGGCGCCTGGGTGGCACAGTGGTTAAGCATCTGCCTTCGGCTCAGGGCGTGATCCCGGCATTACGGGATCGAGCCCCACATCAGGCTCCTCCGCTATGAGCCTGCTTCTTCCTCTCCCACTCCCCCTGCTTGTGTTCCCTCTCTCGCTGGCTGTCTCTATCTCTGTTGAATGAATAAATAAAATCTTTAAAAAAAATGAAGTTGGAATCATACCTCACACCATATACAAAAATTAACTCAAAATAGTTCAAACATCTAAATATAAAGGCCTTCTTAGAAGAAAATATAGGGGAAAGCTTCATGACATTGGGTTTGGTAACGATTCTTGGATATGACACCAAAAGCACAAGCAATGAAAGAAAAAATAGGTAAGTTGGCTATGTCAAAATTAAAAACTTCTGGGGTGCCTGGGTGGCACAGTCAGTTGAGCATCCAACTCTCAGTTTTGGCTCGGGTTGTGATCTTCGGGTTGTAGGCTTGAGCCCTGCATCAGGCTCCGTGTGGGCACGAGGTTTCTTTTTGGGGTGATAGGAATGTCCTAAAAATAGATTGTGGTGATCTTTACACAAGTCTATAAATATACTAACTACCACTGCATTGTACAACTAACACAGGTGAGTTTCTTAGTATGTAAATTATATCTCAATTAAGCTACTTTTATAAATAAAGATAGGAACTGACTTTAACCTTTAAATTAAAAGAAGAACCCATGAGTCCCATACTAATACAAATAAACAAATGAATAAATAAAGACATGGGGAGGAAGGGAAAACTCTTCCTTACCATAAAATCCCAGCTACACACGTAAAAGAAAATCATCACTTGGCCGCCATCATAGTGGTAATTGTTCCAGGTAAGAATCACCAATGGATGCTAAATTAGTAAGTGGAAATTTGAGGAATAGTAACAGAGTTACGTAATCTCAAAATACGTTCCTACATGATACTCATTTTTTTAATGTTCTTTATTATTTTTTTTTTATTTTTTAAAATTAACATGAAGTGTATTATTAGTTTCAGAGGTAGAGTTCAGTGATTCATTAGTCTTATATAATACCCAGTGCTCATTACATCCCATGCCCTCCTTAATGTCCATCACCCCAGTTAACCTCATCCCCCCATCCCCCTCCCCTCCAGCACCCCTCAGTTTGTTTCATACAGTTAAGAGTCTTTTATAGTTTGTCTCCCTCTCTGATTTCGTCTTGTTTTATTTTTCCCTCCCTTACCCTATGATCCTCTGTTTTGTTTCTTTTTTTAAAAGATTTTATTTATTTATTTGACAGAGAGAGTACAAGCTGGGGAGAGAGGCAGAGGGGGAGGGAGAAGCAGACTCCCTGCTGAGCAAGGAGCTGGATGTGGGGCTCCATCCCAGGACCCTGGGGTCATGACCTGAGCCAAAGGCAGATGCTTAACTGACTGAGCCATCCAGGTGCCCTCTTTGTTTTGTTTCTTAAATTCCACATATGAGTGAAATCATATGATAATTGTCTTTCTCTGATTGACTTATTTCACTTAGCATAATACCCTCTAGTTCCATCCATATTGTTGCAAATGACAAGATTTCATTTTTTTGATGGCTGAGTAATATTCCATTGTATATATATACACCACATCTTTTTTTTTTGAAGATTTTATTTATTTATTTGAGAAAGAGAGCACGAAGCTGGGGGGAGAGGCAGAGCGAGAGCAGACTCCCCCTGAGCAGGGAGCCTGTTGTGGGGCTCGATCCCAGGACCCTGAGATCATGACCTGAGCCAACGGCAGCCGTTTAACTGACTGAACCACCCAGGCACCCCCACATCTCCTTTATCCATTCATCTGTCAATGGACATCTGGTCTCTTTCCACAGTTCGGTTATTGTGGACTTTGCTGCTATAAACACCGGGGTGCAGGTGCCCCTTCGGATCACTATGTTTGTATCTTTGGGGTAAATACCTAGTAGTGCAATTGTTGGGTCATAGGGTAGCTCTACTTTTAACTTCTTGAGGAACCTCCATACTGTTTTCCAGAGTGGCTGCACCAGCTTGCATTCCCACCAACAGTGTAAGAGGATTCCCCTTTCTCCACATCCTCTCCAACATCTGTCATTTCCTGACTCGTTAATTTTAGCCATTCTGACAGGTGTGAGGTGGTATCTCATTGTGGTTTTGATTTGTATTTCCCTGATACCGAGTGATGTTGAGCATTTTTTCATGTGTCTGTTGGCCATTTGTATGTCTTCCTTGGAGAAATGTCTGTTCATATCTTCCGCTCATTTCTTGATTGGATTATTTGTTTTTTGGGTGTTGAGTTTGATAAGTTCTTTATAGATTTTGGATACTAGCCCTTTATCTGATAAGACATTTGCAAATATCTTCTCCCATTCTGTCGGTTGTCTTTTGGTTTTGTTGACTGTTTCCTTTGCAAAAGCTTTTTATCTTGATGAAGTCCCAGTAGTTCATTTTTGCTTTTGTTTCCCTTGCCTTTGGAGACACGTCTAGCTAGAAGCTGAGGTCACAGAGGTTGCTGCCTGTGTTCTCCTCTAGGATTTTGATGGATTCCTGTCTCACATTTAGGTCTTTCATACAAGATACTCATTTAATTACAAAGGGGAAATAGTACCTTTACAATGGAGAAACCTGGAAGGCACCACCTTAATCAAACGATCAAAGCTAACACTAACAATTTTGCAATTAACCAATACTTTGAGCTTCCGGATAGCCGAGAAGAACACAGTCACTTCTGTGGAATTCCTGTCAAAAATGCATAATCCAAATCAAATCCTGAGGAAACATCAGATAAACACAAATTGAAGGACATTCTTGCAAAGAACTGCCCTGTGCTCTTCAAAAACATTAAGATCATGCAAGTTAAGAGAAGACCGAGACATTGTTCCAGATTGAAAGAGATTAAAAAGACCAGATAACAGAATGTATCTTGTGACCTAGGATTTCCTTTAACTACAAAAGGACATGAGCGAAATAGGTGAAGGGGATTAAGAGGCACAAACTTCCAGTTATAAAATAAGTCACAGGGATACAGCATCAGGGGTAGGATCGATAGCATTCTAATAGCGTTGCATGGTGACAGATGATAACTACACTTGCAGAATAGTCAAATCACTGCAGGTACACCTGAGATTGACCGTAACATTGTATGTCAACTATACTTCATTTTAAAAAAAAAAAGGACATTATTGACACACTCACTAG
The DNA here is from genome assembly GCF_023065955.2 of Ursus arctos. NCBI lineage: Eukaryota > Metazoa > Chordata > Mammalia > Carnivora > Ursidae > Ursus > Ursus arctos. Next base: position 40,454,853 of record NC_079873.1, read on the forward strand.
GATGGCTATAATCAAAAAGTCAAATAACAAAGTGTTGGTAAGGATGTGGATAAATTGGAATATTCATACTCCGCTGGTGGGAATGGAAGAAAATGTCCTTGTTCTTAGTAAATTCATATTAAAGTATTCAGTTGAAAGGGTATCACACCTGCAACTACTATTAAATAGTTTAGAAAAGGGGCACCTAGGTGGCTCAATCAGTTAAATGTCTGCCTTCGACTCAGGTCATGATTCCAGGGTCCTGGGATCAAGTCCTGCCTGGGGCTCCTTGCTCAGTGGACAGCCTGCTTCTCCCTCTGCCTGCCGCTCCCCCTGCTTGTGCTCTCTCTCTCTCTGTCTCTCTCTGACAATAAATAAATGAAATCTTAAAAAATATATAAAAATAGTTTAGAAAAAATATAGAGATGATAGAGATATAAAGGCAGAGACAAAGAAACAGAGAGATAAATATGTTGTTATTATGAGACTTTGCTTTTTTTTTTTGCCAATCTAATAAATGAAAAATGGGATCTCGTTGTCTTAATTTGCATTTCTTTAATTACGGGGAGGCCATTTAAAATGCCCCAGAAACCATAATCTGGAATGACCACAAAGGCTAAAAGATCTGACAGCTCTCCCACCCTCTACCAAGCTCCAGTGATAAGAATATGAAACCCCACATCTCGTAGATGTGAAATGGTATCTAACTGTTGGTTTAATTTTTTTAAAGATTTTAGTTGTTTATTTGACAGAGAGAGCACAAGCAGGGGGAGTGGGGAGAGGGAAAAGCAGGCTCCCCGCTGAGCAGGGAGCCCGATGTGGGCCTCGATCGCAGGACCCCGGGATCATGACCTGAGCTGAAAACAGAGGCTTAATGGACTGAGACACCCAGGCGCCCCTGAATGTCATTTTAATTTTGCATTTCACTGACAACTGAAGAGATCAGTGAATTTTTCATATACTGTACGTGTTGGTCATTTCAGGTGTCTTCTGCTCTGAATTAACCTACTTGTGTCCGCTGTCCATTTTCTAGTGTGTTGTTTGTCTTTTTCTTATTGATTTGTAGGCGTCCTTTAGATGTCCTAGAGTCTAGATACTAGTTCTTTGTCACACACATCAAAAGACTAGATGGAAACAATTCAGTCTGTGAAGCTCAGGGTCATCCCAGTGAAGATCTTCCAGTTTAAATGCTAGGTCTTACAACTAAGGGAAATATTTCTGGCATATGGCATGGGTCATTCTTGACTCTACTTGAGTATGTTTGAAAGCTGAGGAAAAAATTAAAATGATAAATCAAAAAATGTATGGTCTGTATCTGCTGTTAAGGAAAGGAATTAGTGTTTGTGCAAAGGACCATGTAATTATTCATTATATATGTTTACACATATAATGTGTTAAATATTTTTCACTTGTAATACATGAATATTAATTTTATGAGTTAAAGGTCTATTTAACTTTAACATTTTTTTTTGTTTTTTTAAAGATTTTATTTATTTATTTGACAGAGAGAGAGAGAGAGAGAACAAGCAGAGGGAGCAGAAGAGGGAGAGGGAGAAGCAGGCTCTCTGCTAAGCAGGGAGCGGGAGGTGGGCTCTGTCCCAGGGCCTTGGGATCTTGACCAGCCCAAGGCAGACGCTTAACCCACTGAGCCACCCAGACCCCCCTATGTTAACATTTTTTAAAGATATGAGGCATCCATTTCTCTTCAACTGCCATTGGTATTTCCAAGCAAAGAACTGGTAATCCCACTCTTTTGTTTAAGAGAAAGGGACACTGAAGCCCGGTGTTTTATCAATCTGATTAGACCCTGTTTTCCTTAGTTCCTCAGGTCACGGTGGGGTCCAGCTTGACCTGGGCTTCCTTTTCTCTTCCAACTCACGCTAAACATGCAGTATGTGCCCAATAAATGCCCCCTTTGTAATAATAAACCCTTCATCAGCCTAGGGACAGAGTGGAGTGTCCAGACGCTGCAGAGTAAGGGAGGTAGACACCAGGTGCTGCATAAATCCTCAGTGTTGGTGCAGATGGAACCCAAAAGAAATCATTGTTGGGGGCACGGTACGTGCTTTTTAAACATGCTCCCGGATCGGATCGATGCTCTGTACTAGCCTCCTAGTTCACAGGGAACACTCCCTAGCTGCTGGGGTCACCCTCGGGGCAGGAGTGAGTCCAGTAGGGAGTTATGCAGGCCTATCCGTTCTCAACGACAACCCAAGTGCTCACGAGGAATCCCCAGGGGAAGCAGAGGCGCCTAATTCGTGCTCCTAGGTGACACAGTAATTATGCTTCTGGCCCGTCTCTGGGGGTGGGTAGGGCTGGAGATTCCTTTAGTTCCCTCACCGGATGGGGAAGAAGAGATCTCGATTTATTTTCCCATCTGTGAAACGGGGGGCGGGGGGGGGGACAAAAGTGGCCAGAAGACTTGCGCGGGTGGGCAGTCTGGCCCTGTCGCGGGAGCGGGCTTTCCTTCTCCCTCCCCCGTCTCTCCCGTCTCAGCTTCTTCAAGGAGTAGGAATTTGACGATTGCCAAGTTTGTTCCCGGGCCGCCAGAAGACCTCCCGACGCGAATCCTCAAGGGGCTGGAACAGCCCCAAGAAGCCGGATAGGTGCGGGCGCGAACGTTCCGCGCGCCGACGTCCTCCCGCGCCCCGCTCCTCTCAACCTCCCGCTCCTCCTTCCCTCGCTCCTCCGGCTCCCCCTCCTCCTCCGTCCCCGCCCCTCTCCTGCCCTCCCATTGGCCGAGCTGCCCGGCCGGGCCTCCCCGGGATTTAAAGGGCCCGCTCTCCGCGCCGCCCAGGGAGCCGCAGCTGGTCCCGGCCTTGCGGCCTGCGGGGGAGGCTGCCCGGAGGAGGCGGCGACGGTGGCGGCGGCGGTGCGTCCCCGGCCCCCAGGACCGCGGCTTCCTTCCTGCCAGGTAAGTCGGCAGCGGTGCGCGTGCGGCTGCCCGGCTCCCATCCTGAGCCGGCCTCCCCGCGCGGGGCTGCAGCGCGTGTCCTGGGGCCCCCTCTCCATCACCTTTCCCTCTGCTCCAATTGCTACATCCCCTACTGCCAACTTCACCTCCCTGCAGCTCCCGAGCCTGGACAGAGCTTTGTTGGCGGCTGCAAGAGGCCAGGTGGGGGTGAGATGGGGCGCGCGGGGGATACAGGACACCCCCCACATCCGTAGAAGAAGAGATGCACACGGCCCCCAAGTGTCACAGGATCTCCCTCTTTGCCCTCCACACAGAGTGACTCTACCTTGGAAACCAGGGGGGCCCCCCCATTTGATATGTGGGCCTAGAATATGCACTGTTCAATTACATCGGACCCGGACTGTTCACAGCATACAAGAGACACGGGTCCTTCATTCTCCACAGGTCATGGGCTGTGTGTGTACACCCAGGACGCCCATTCACACACACAGTTGGTGGCTCAGTCTGATGTACCTGACATTCACACCCTTCCCCAGCCCCTCAGGACCGTGTCTCCACACGGACAGCCCCAAACTGAAATCTGAGTGTTCGAGTCTATCCCTTGAGCACGGTCTGCCCCGTGGACATCCTGGCTCCCTCTCTCCTTACTTTGACAGGTCTCTCCATCTGTCCTTCCATCCGTGGGGGTCCGCAATGGCCACCTTCAGCCGCCAGGAATTTTTCCAGCAACTGCTGCAGGGCTGTCTCCTGCCTACTGCCCAGCAGGGCCTTGACCAGATCTGGCTGCTCCTTGCCATCTGCCTCGCCTGCCGCCTCCTCTGGAGGCTTGGTAAGTGTTTGCCCCGCCAGGTGCCACCCCTCGAGGCCATACCACACATACCGTATTCACCCATCCCGAGCCGCATTTTATCCTGCTACATCTTGCCATGCCAAGCCAGACGCCAATGTGTCTAGCCCACCACATCTCACCAGCCCAGGGACCATTCCATTACACCACGTCCCGCTGTGCCCAGCCACCCCATGCCACACCACACCAAGCCACGTCCTGCCATGGCAAGCCATGTCTTTCAGTATGCCTGAGTTCTGGGATTCTAGAAAGCTGAGTTTCTTGGACCTTCGGATCCTGAAATGTCTCCATCCCAAGGTTACAAGATTCTGGAATGCTGATGTCAGCTATGGAATCCCAAAGTACCGCGTTACAGGATTTGGGCATTCTGACAAATTGAAATTCTCACATTTTAGCCTTCCAAAATGCTGGCATTCTGGATTTCGAGAATCAGAGCATGATGAGATTTCTGGATTGTAGGATTCTGGAATGTTTCCACAGTCGTGGCCAGCCTATATCCAAATGATAAGATTAAAAGTTCCCAAATTTCCTATAGGATGCTGAGAATTTTGGAAATCTGAGATTCAAAGGTTCTATGCTTTCTTTTTCTCTTCTTTTCTTTTTTTTTTAAGTTTACTTAAGTATTTTTTTTAGTAATCTCTACACCCAACGTGGGGCTCGCACTCACGACCCAAGATCAAGAGTTGCACTCTCCACGAACTGAGCCAGCCAGGCGCTCCCCCTTTTTTTCTTTTATTTTAAATGGATGTTTTTTCCCCAGGTTCATCATTTTGAGATATTTCGAAGTTACCGAAAAGTTAAGCTGAAAGAATAATGTTATGAGCACCTGTATATGCATTACCAGATTCTCCAACTGTCAACATCTTGACACGTTAGCTCTATCTATCTGTCTACCTACCCACCTATCATCTTCCTGAATCCTGTGAAGAACGTGCTGACACTTCACCCCAAACCCTTCAGTGTGAGCCCTCCCTCCCAAGAACAAGGACATCTTTCCCCAACAAGCACGCCCTCCAACCTCACCCCTCAAGAAATTTAATCTGGGGGCAGTAATAATTATCCAACATAAGTTGATATTCGCACTTCCCCCAGGGTTCCCAAAAATGTCTTTTATAGTTGTTTCTTTTCTTTAAACCCAGGCCCTGCCACCTTTCCGGCTCCCCAACACCCGCTTTGGGACCCCCCCAGCCCCCCCTCCGCTGCAGTCTCACCACATTCCAACCTCTGTTCTGCCCTCTGCCCAGTTGCCCTCCCTTCCTCCCAGCCCAGCCAACTTCCCTTTCTTGTCCTCTCTCTCTCTGTCTGTCTCCCCTCAGGGTTGCCATCCTACCTGAAGCATGCGAGCACCGTGGCAGGTGGGTTCTTCAGCCTCTACCACTTCTTCCAGCTGCACATGGTTTGGGTCGTGCTGCTCAGCCTCCTGTGCTACCTCGTGCTCTTCCTCTGCCGACACTCCTCCCATCGCGGCGTCTTCCTCTCGGTCACCATCCTCATCTACCTACTCATGGGGTATGGGTGTGAGTCCTCCTCCCCGCACCACCCAGGCCACTCCTCGGGAGGCTGTCCGGGAACAAGGAGGGCAGACGGGATTCCCGGAGGAGGGGGATCAGGGACACTGGTGCTTTCTGAAGGCTGTACGGGGACAGGCTGGCCTTGGGCTCCCCCTGGAGGAGGGAGTCCTGGAGAATGATTCCTCCGGGAGATGGTGCAGGACAGGGGTGTGTGGGGGGGTATAACCTTCACCTTACCTTGGTTTCCCCCACTTGGTGGTCTCTGAGACCGTGGGAGTCATGGAGCCAAGACCACCTTTTTTCCGTAGTGAAATGCACATGGTGGACACGGTGACGTGGCACAAGATGCGAGGTAGGCAGCCCCGGCCCTGTCGCCCGCCCCGGCCATCCTGCCCCGCTCCACAGCTCCTAATTCCCCCAACCCTGGCTGTCCTTCCCCGCTTTTCTCCCTCATCCGCCCGCCCCAGCGGACACGCGGGCCTCAGACTCCCCTTACATCTGTGTCTCTCTCTCCCATGCCTCCCCCCCCACCCCGCCCCATCCATCTGTCTGTCCTAGCTCATGTACGCACGCGCCTGACACTTGAGTCAGGGCGTCTGCTGGTCCTGGGCCCGCCTGCTCACCTGCCTGTCTGACACTGTGCCCACCTGTCCACACTTGACCTCCTCTTTTCCTACCACCTCTCACCCGGTGCTCCCCATTCCCCCATGCGGACCTGCTCTTTGCCTGTCCACTTGACCATGGGCACCACACATAGGGGCCCAGATGATCGTGGCCATGAAGGCGGTGTCTCTGGGCTTCGACCTGGACCGGGGCGAGGTGGGTGCAGTGCCCTCGCCCATGGAGTTCATGGGCTACCTCTACTTCGTGGGCACCATCGTCTTTGGGCCCTGGATATCCTTCCACAGCTACCTCCAGGCTGTCCAAGGCCGCCCGCTGGTGAGGTCCTGGGTGGACAGGTGGGCAGGGACTGTGGGAGCCACCGTGGGGCAGTGTTCATGGAGCCTTGATCCCCACAGAGCCGCCGATGGCTGCAGAAGGTAGCCCGGAGCCTGGCGCTGGCCCTGCTGTGCCTTGTGCTCTCCACCTGTGTGGGCCCCTACCTCTTCCCATACTTCATCCCCCTTGATGGTGACCGCCTCCTTCGCAAGTGAGCACAGCCTTCGAGGCCTCTGCCCAACAGTGAGGGGGTTGGGTAGGGACCTGGGGTCTCCCCAGCTCTGAGCCTGTCTCTTAATTCCTCTATCTGTCTTCTGTTACTACAGCAAGAAACGCAAAGCCAGGTAAATGACGGCAGGTGCTAAGGGCGAGTGGGGCTGACTGGGGGTTGGGGGGGCGCAGTCTGTAGCCGGTTTGTTCTGTAAGTCCGAGGCTGTCTGACCATCTGTCCCATGACTAGACAGAGACTGAGTGTCTATGGCTGTTGTCTGACCACGATTGGCTCTGTGACTCCGTACGACTGACACTGTGCCTGGCTATCCATCTGGTCCTCTGTTAGGAACAAGTTACGTGACGACAATGAGGAGTGACAAGCGTGTACTGGTGGGTGATGCTGACCTGCCTGTGACGCTGCCTAGGGGTGTATGTGGGTCGTTTGCCTGTCAGCCACTCACCGTCCTTGTGGGACTGGTGTTCTGGCTGTCTCGCTGTGCCGTTGTCAAGGATGGGATGTGTGCCTGTCGCTGGATAAGATAAAGCTGGGTCGTCTGTGACTCTGGCTGGGAATGGGTCTGACCATACGTAGCCTGTTGTGTGCCTGTCTGTGATGGATTCCACCTGTGAGCCTGCCTTCTCTAGCTGCCTGGTGTTGTCTGGCTGAGGGCTCATGCCCGACCATGTGTCTGTGCCTGTCTGTGGGACCGACCAGCCACCTCTTGGTGTGACTGTAGGATTTCATCCAGCTGTTCATATGACCCAGTACCCCACTCACTGGCCGCTGATGGTGTCTGATGCTGAGTGAGGCTCCCCAAAGGGTGGAGTGACTTGCCCAGTGTCACCCAGCTAAGCAGCAGGGCAGTATGCGCAGGCCTGATTCCAGAACCTACACATTTTCCTGGACGCGGTCTGTTTTCCACCATGTCTGATTGTACAGCTGACAGGATGACTGGGTTGGGTGTAGTATTGTGTACGTGTGCAAAGCAGGGTGCTTGGTGGTGTCCGTGCCTAAGTAAAGGACCCTGGCGTATCTCACAGTCACTGGATCAGACTGGAGAGCTGTGGGGCTGGGAGTCTGATAGTGTTTGTGTCTGGCCACATGTCTGTGTCAGTGTGTGGCATGGTGAGGTCGGGCCTCTGACAGTGGCTGCATCTGGATGTCTGGCCACGTGAGGCTCTAGGACTGTGTCATACTGTAGGGCAGCTCACACTTCTGTTTGAGGTGCGTGAAATTAACTGACGGTGTACGTATGCGTGTGACTCTTTTGCCGCCATGTTTCTGTCTTGTCTTGTCTACAAACAACTCCGGCCAGCCTCCAGGTCCTCTCTGACTCTCTTTCCTTTCTTCTCTGCTGCCCTCCTGACCCCTGGGGGCCCTAGGGGCACCATGGTAAGGTGAGTCTGCAGAGTGGGGCTGGGGATGCGACACATGGCGGGGTGTCATGCCGGGGCCTAGGAGTGATCCCTCTCTCCCCCGCTGCTTTCTCCCCAGGTGGCTGCGAGCCTACGAGAGTGCTGTCTCCTTCCACTTCAGCAACTATTTTGTGGGCTTTCTGTCCGAGGCCACGGCCACGTTGGCAGGGGCCGGCTTCACCGAGGAGAAGGATCACCTGGAATGGTGGGGAGGGCTGGGGGGCTCCCCCTCCCACGGGGTGCTGCCTAGAGGAGCTGCAGGGAGGGGGGAGGGAGTCCCAGGGGAGGGAACAGCCAAGACAAAAGTATGGAGGTTAGATGGATGGGTTGAGACCCCAAATGAATTTGCAGGTCTCTTTTGCCTACAGGGACCTGACGGTATCCAAGCCACTGAACGTGGAGTTGCCCCGGTCCATGGTGGAAGTTGTCACGAGCTGGAACCTACCCATGTCTTATTGGCTAAATAACTGTGAGTCACCAAGTGACCACTTCAAGAGAGTTGGGAGTCCTCAACCCAGGCCCTTTCCCATTCACATAACAAACATTTACTGAGAACCTATTGTGTACTAGGCACTGAAGATACTGCAGGGACCAGAAAAACAAAACAAAACAACAACAACAAAAAACAAAGTCCCTGGCCCCCGTAGAGCTGGCATTTTTGCGGGGAGAGCAGACAGTAAGAGGAAGAAAATACATAATAGTTCAAGTGGTGACAGGTGCTATGGTTAAAAAATGAAGCAGGTAAAGATGATCTGGAAGTGTTCGCAGGAGTGGGGGGAGGAGTGTTGCAATTTTAAATAAATTAGCCAGAGCAAGTCCCACTGAAGAGATGGCATTTGAGCAAAGACCTGAGCAAGGTGAAAGAACAAGCAATGCCGATGTGGGGGGGAGTGTAACAGATGGCAGGAACAGCCGGTGCAAAGGCCCTGAGGCAGCATACTGGGCACGGCTGAGGAACAGGGAGGAGACTGGTGCAGTGGGAGCAGATTGAGCAAGGGGACCAGTGGCAGGAGGTGAGGGCAGAGAGGTGACAGGGGCCTGGAAGGCTTCACTGGCCACAGGGAGGACTTGGGCTTTTTCTCTGAGAAATGGAGCCACAGCACGGGAGTGAGCAGAGGAGGGCTGAGGGCCGACTTGGGTTGTAACAGGGCCCTCTGGCTGCTGTGAGAGCAGACAGGGTGGAGAAGGTGAAGAGGTCACTGCACTAGTCCAAGCGAGCTATGGCGGTAGTGGCAGTGGACATGGACAAAAGAGGTCAGATTCTAGATAAATTCTGAAAGTGGAATTGACAGGATTTGCTGAGAGTTTGGTTGTGGGAATGGGGGGGGGGCGAGCAAGGGTGAGTCTAGGTTTTTGCCCTGAGGAACTGGAACAGTAGACTTGACATTGGCTGAACTTGGGGACACTATGGGAGGCGCAGTTTGGGAGGGAAGATTGGGAGCTAAGTTCTGGACATGGGACGTTTGGGGCCATTATAAAGAACTTATCCTAGGGGCTGCGACAGGCTGTGGGTTCCTCACCTTGCCCTCTGGCCTGCCGGGAAGGGCAGAGGGGATCCCAGGAGACTTTTGACCCGCATCTTCCCCTTTCAGATGTTTTCAAGAATGCTCTCCGCCTGGGGACCTTCTCAGCCGTGCTGGTCACCTATGCAGCCAGTGCCCTCCTGCACGTGAGCAGGGCAGAGCGGGATGTGGGGTGGGGAGAGCTGGGCAGCAGGGCCTCCTCCTTACTCACCTCATTGCCCCCTGGGCCCTCCAGGGCTTCAGCTTCCATTTGGCTGCGGTGCTGCTGTCCCTGGCGTTTATCACTTACGTGGAACACGGTGAGTGCCAAGCCCAACCCAGCAGGTGGGATGGAAGGTGGGGGCAGGGCTAGAACACTGTCCCCTGAGGCTAACCTGACCCCCTTACCTCCTGGCATCCACCCCAGTCCTCCGGAAGCGCCTGGCTCGGATCCTCAGTGCCTGCGTCTTGTCGAAACGGTGCCCACCAAACTGTTCGCACCAGCATCGCTTGGTGAGGGTTCAACCCGGGCAGCCTCATGCCCAGCACTCCCCCTCAAAAACGTTACTTCTGTCTCCATCCTATATCTGTCTCAGGGTGCCCAGCTTCCTCTTCTGGTGCCTGAGCCATCCCCAGAACCTCACTTCTATTCACTGGCATCCATTTCTCTCACAAACATTTATCAAGCACCTGCTGTATACACACCTGGCATCCGTCCCCCACCCCCAGTGAACATTTATAGAGCACCTGCTGGCATCAGGCACTGTTCTAGGCACTGGAGACACAGCGATGAACAAAACAGACTCAAGTCCCAGCCCTATGGGACAAGCATTTTAAGGGAGGGGGCGGTTAGTGGTTTCAATTTTAAATAAGAAAGTGACTTTTGAGTTCTTTAACTGACGGAGATGAGGAAGAGAAGCATTCCAGGCGAAGAGAGAACAACGGGTGTAAAAGCTCTGAGGTGGGAGAGAGCCTGGAATATTTGAGGAACAAGGAGACCAGTGTGGCTTGAGCAGAGCGAGCGAGGGGGGAGACTGGTGGGTCTTGTAGGTCATGGTGGGGATTTGTTTCTGTTTGTTTTTGCATTGTTTGTGATAAGAAATCTGGACCACCTCAGATTCTGATAAACTCGCGTCTCCCTCTGGATGCCCTCAGGCTAAAAGTACCCTCATCCTTGGCTACCTCTTGAGTTCCTGTAGGAAGATCCAAACCATCTTATTCCTACCCTGGGGGGTGCCTTGTGCCCTGGACATCCTCATTCCTGGGACCCACTGGGCCTTGTGCATCTCCCTGGGCTCCCCTGCCCAGGTGGGGCTGGGGACAGTGAGTAGATACAGCTGCCAAGCGTATCCATCTGTCCCCCACAGGGCCTGGGGGTGCGAGCCTTAAACCTGCTCTTTGGGGCCCTGGCCATCTTCCATCTGGCCTACCTGGGCTCCCTGTTTGATGTCGATGTGGATGACACCACAGAGGAGCAGGTGAGGTGGGGCCCTGGGCTGGAGGTTACTTAGGGATGAGCTCCCTGCTCATGGGAACCATGATAACAAAGGTGAAGAGGCCGAGGCACTGAGGACCTTGTGTCCTGTGTCTATCTAGCTTACGAAGCTAGGGCTCCTCGCTCCTTCTTTCCCGGAGTCCTGGTTGATTCGTCCTGTTGGGGCTCTTATTAGGGTGAAGCATGCAAACTCTGTTTATTTTACTTATAAAATTTATTTCATAGAGAAGGAGTGCAAAATCCAGGTTTTAAAAGATTTTATTTTCTTATTTGAGAGAGAGAGAGAGAGAGAACAGGAGTGGGGAGAGGGGCAGAGGGGGAGGGAGAAACAGTCTCCCTGCCGAGCAAGGAGCCCAATGTGGGGGCTCAATCCCAGGACCCCGGGATCATGACCTGAGCTGAAGGCAGCCTCTTAAACCGACTGAGCCACCCAGGCGCCCCCAGGTTTTACTTTTCAAAAAATTAATTACTTCACCATATTTTTGTTTAGGTAGAATTCGCAAGGTTTCTTTCTTACTTAATTAAAGAAGTATTTTTACTCAGGTTGAATGTGCAAACTCTGGATTCTGTTTTAAAAATGTACATTAAAATGTATGTACTATTTTTATTCATGTGGCGTATGCACATTCCAGATTTTACTCCTTTTTAAATGAAAGACAGTTTTAAAAATACTGTTTCTTCATATGGCTCTTGCAGGATCCAGGTTTTGCTTCTCTTTTAGTTGAATTTTTTTTTATTTTTAATTGAAAATAAAACTTTTATTTTCTATTTTGTCATTAAAAACAATTTTTAATCTTCATTCAGGTTGAGTGTGCAAAATCTGGGTTTTGTTTTATTTTTAGTAAAACGTTTAAAAATAGTTAATGCATGTATCACAAGGTTCAAAAACAAAACAGTATGCAAGATGTTCAGGGAAAAGTCTTGCTCCTACTGTCTACTTCCTCCCCTCTTGCAGGTAATTACTTTTATTCATTTTATTAAAATGAATTAAAAGAATCCTTCTAAAATATAAGCACAATAGTATATTTTAATTCCCTCCCCCACTCTAGGTTTTACCCTAAAATAACTCATGAATGATACTGTTCTGCATGTAGCTGTTTTCACATAATAGTTCTTGAAAATCTTCCGCATAAGTACATGGAATGTCCTCATTCGTTTTCCGATGCAAGGATACAACAGTATGACAGTGTCGTTTGTCCCTTATCAGTGAACACCCAGGCGATTTCCAGCTCTTTCTTACTGCAAATCGTGCTGCAGCAAGTAATAATACCCTCGTAGCCGTGCGGATTCACACAGGTGTGGACAAAACTATAGGATCTAGCCTTGATAGTTACAATGAAGTTACTTTTTTGCCTTCCCCCAGCAGTGTGTGACCATATCTGCCGCCCTACCAACAGAGTACCTCTCAGACTTCCTGGATAGGTTTGCCGTTTTGAGAGGAGGAAGATTATGAGTGAAGCTGAGTATCTTTTCATACATTTAAGAGCCACTGGGATTTTTCCTTCGTGAGAATGGCATACTCCCCTCCTTTGCCAGTTTTTTTCTTTTCAAAAAATCGATTTCTAGCAGTTCCTTCTATATTAGGGAGAGTACGGATCAGAGAATGGAATGGCCCTGTTTTGTTTTTAAAAATAGTTTTTAAAGGAGAAAACATGAAAGAGAAAAAAAAAACTACCTAAATCTGCTTGCCTTTTATATGTACCCAGTCTCTGGGGCCTCACCTGGGGTTACCATGGAGTCACAGAAATGTCCTTGAACAAAGGATGGGCTTTCCTGAGACCTTTTTTTGTTCTTGCCTAGTGGGACTGTCACCTCTTTCTCTCCCACAGGGCTACGGCATGGCATACACTGTCCACAAGTGGTCAGAGCTCAGCTGGGCCAGTCACTGGGTCACTTTTGGATGTTGGATCTTCTATCGTCTCATAGGCTGAGGCACATCTGTGGACCCTCATAGCTCCCTCAAGACCCCTCCTCAGGGTGCCAGCTCTGATGGGGGATGAGGGAAGGCCCTATCTCTAATTCTGACCCCTCTCCATTCTTGACCCCCCCCAACACTCCTACACACACACACACACACACATACACACACACACACACACACACACACACAAACGCGATTTCCATGCCTGTCGATCCCCACTCCACCACAAGGCGGGAAGAGGGTGGTCCCTGACTGGGGCCTAGGGGTGGAGGATGCTTGGGGAAGCAGAGAGGGGGAGATCCAGGGCCTCCCCGCCTTCCTTCTCCCTTTTTATATACAGTTTGTTATTGTCAAATAAAAGTAGGAAAGATACAAAAGGCTCTTTCTTCACTGCTCAGTGGGGAATAGAATTGAGTGAGGAATGGGCACAGCACAGAGAAAGGTTTGGAAGCTGGAAATCATGAAGAGGGAGCAGGTTGTGATCGGTTCATGGTTAATTTATTATTGTTCAGGGTTGGCTGAAGAGCTGGAGGGCTGTACAGCTTGATTTGAGTGGAGCCAGGATAGACTGGATAGTTGGATGTGGAGGGGGGGGACCTGATACTAGCTGGCTGCAAAACTGACTGGTTTTCTGATTGGTTATTCTGACTAGGACAGAGAGGGGGAAAGCAAGACAGATGAAGAGTTCGTGCTTATTGGTCCTTAGGACTGAAGCTTGTGGGTTCTAATTGGATAGGAAGGTCTGGGATAAGTCTGGGTTCTGACTGACTGCGCGGCCTGGGGCGCCTGCTGGCTTAGAGTTACGGAATTCGGGTTGGCTCTTTAGAGTTGGCACAGGGAGACTAAGGGTCTTGGTGCCAATTGGCCAGCAAGGCGGAAGAGCCTGGGTTTTGACTAGTTCTGACTTTAAGTCGGGAGAGGTGGAGATGACCGCTGAGGAGTTCTGGGCGCCGAGGGAGAGGGCAGACGCACAGTGTGCAAGATGTGATCTGCCTGTCGTATTTAGTTTCCTTGCCGGTTCGGGCATTAGGAATGAAGACTGGTCCGGGAACTCACTAATTGCCTAAAAAACGAGAGCAAAGGTGAGCGAACACAGAGCAATGCCAACTGGACAGCAGATAAGGAAGATAAACAGCCGGTTTCCAATACGACTGACTGACAATGGGACAGGGAAATTGAAGCCAGCAATCGCTGCGTACGGGGTGCAGCCCCAAACCGCCCACCAACCTTGGCGGGTCCCTGCCTTCCCGCAGCTCCTGACTGGGTCTCAACCAACAGCGAAAATGGCACCACGCATGGGGGCGGGGCCGGCGGCACACAGAGAGCTGCTATTGGTTAGGAGCAGCACTGTGGCCGCCTTCCCAGCCCCCCCATTGGCCAGCTCCATAAGGTGAGGAACCTGAGGGGTAAGTCGCAACGAAGGTTTTTCCTCAGCCCGCGAGCTAGCCTAGGGAGATCCCGGAGTCTGTGAGCGACGCCGCCGCGATCACGCTGCTGGTAAGTGTCCTCCACCCAGCCTGCCACTCCATCCCCTAGCTCTCAACTGCTAAACAGCTGGCCCTCGACGCCGGCGCTAGATCCTTCCTCCCCCCGCCCCACGCGCGCGCGCGCGCGCGCGCGCGCACACACACACACACACACACACACACACACACACACACATACATACCCCCACCCACGCCCACCGCTCACCCTGCGCGCCTGCGCGAGACCCCCTGCTACCGTGCGGTTGTCCGGACGACAGAAGATCTGCCTTCTCATTGGGCAGCTGGCCCAGAGGCCTCTAATTCTAATTGGTGGTCTCTGTATTTGACCCTCGTTTTCCTGTTTAGAACTGCGTGCAAGAGCACTGCCTTCCGCTTTCTAATTTCTCTCGCAGGTTGGTGGCCTTATGCGATTTCAGGAAGGGTCTGGCTTTCCACACGCTGAACCTGAGGGCTGTAGTTCTGATTAGTTTTCTGTCTTTTGTCCTGCAGTTTCCAGGACTACGGGGGAGGGAATAGCTTTCTGTTGAAAAATGCTAGACCCTGACCCCTGCAGTGGAACCCAGCCTGGTCGCTGTGTTTCCCCCAGCCGACTTTGGCCCCTGAGGGCGGGGACCACGCCTGGCCTCTGTATGTCCCCTACCAGGGCATGACCAATGAGAGCTGGGACCTAGTCTGGTTCTTGTGTCTGCCCACCAGACTGTGACCAATAAGGGCTAGAACCTGGCCTGGTTCCTGTGTCTTCCACATCATAGGACTCTTGGAGGACTGGAACAGACTTACAGTCATTATTTTAAAACAGCGTATAATTAGATTATTTTTAATCCAGTCTATTAACTGATAATTTTAGTCCATTTACATTTCTTGTGATAATTATTTGGATTTGATTTTATGATCTCATTCTGTGTTTTCTATTTGCTCACGTTTTTCTCTTTTTTTTCCTTTCTCCTTATCCACACACAGCCATCAGCCTACAAAGACATGACCACCAACGCCAGCCCCTTGCACCCGTACTGGCCTCGGCACCTGAGGCTGGACAACTTTGTGCCTAATGACTTCCCCACTTGGCATCTCCTGGCCGGCCTCTTCTCTGTGTCTGGGGTCTTGGTTGTGACCACATGGCTGTTGTCAAGTCGTGCTGCGGTCGTCCCCCTGGGGACTTGGCGGCGACTGTCCCTGTGCTGGTTTGCAGTGTGTGGGTTCATTCACATGGTGATTGAGGGCTGGTTCAGCCTCTACCACGAAGACCTACTTGGAGACCAAGCTTTCTTGTCCCAACTCTGTGAGTCCTGAGTTCTTTGATTTGCTGTGGGAGGGAATTTTCTGGGCAGGGATTGGCTTAGATGTTTGTCCACCCACCAACTCTAACATTAATTTATTTTAAAAATTTATTCAACTTTTTTATTGGATATATATTCATATGGGTCAAAAAAACCATTTAAAGAGGTGTGCAGTGAAAATCTACCTTCTGTCCACCGAGTTTCTCTGGTTATTAACCAATGTTAATAATTTTATATGTTTTTTTCCAGGGTTTATTTACATAAAATTACACAGATAAGCCTCAGTTTGCTATTTGTAAAAGAGGGATAATGGTAATACCCAAATATATGTAAGTCACTTAGAGCAGTGTTGGCAGTGGCGCCTGGGTGGCACAGACGGTTAAGCGTCTGACTCTTGGTTTTGGCTCAGGTCATGATCTTGGGGTCATGAGATCGAGCCCTGTATCACGTTCTGAGCCCAGCATGGAGTCCACTTGAGATTCCCTCTGCTCCTCCCCCTCATGCTCTCTCTCTCTATCTCAAATAAATAAATAAATCTTTAAAAAGACTTTAAGAACAGTGTTGGCAGACAGTAGATGCCATAACTGTTTATCATTATCATCATCATCATCATCATTGTTTTTTTTCCCCTTCTGTGCAAACAAATGATAATACGGTATATATACCAATGAACTTTGCTTTTTTCCAACGTGGTCACTCCTTATCGGTTCATAAAAAGCTTTCAAAGCATAGATGTTATAGAATTATTTGACTTGTCCAGTATTTTTGGGTATTTCCCTCCGATCCTTTTTTTTAAGATTTTATTATTTATTTGAGAGAGAAAGAGAGAGAGAACAAGCATAGGGAGAGGGAGAAGCAGACTCCCCGCTGAGCAGGGAGCCTGACACAAGGCTTGATCCCGGGACTCTGGGATCATGACCTGAGCCGAAGGCAGACGCTCAACCAACTGAGCCACCCAGGCACCCCCAATCTTTTGCTATTATAAATAATATTCCTTTTGGCCTCATGAATAAATTCTTTTTCTGCTATTCTTTTTTTCCCAAAGATTTTATTTATTTATTTGAGAGAGAGCGCACGAGTGCATGAGAAGGGTGGAGGGGCAGGGGGAGAGGGAGAAAGAAGCAGACTGTCCACTGAGCGGGGAGCCAGACGCAGGACTCGATCCCAGGACTCCGGGATCATGACCCGAGCCGAAGGCAAATGCTTAACCAACCAAGCCACCCAGGCGCCCATAAAACTGCTATTCTTATATAACACTTTGATCTGACACAAGTCTGTGTGGAAATCTGCTTTCATTTCTCTTGGGTAAATATGGAAGAGAAGAATGGTAGATGTGTGTTTAACTTTATAAAAAACTGCCAAACTGTTTTTTAAAATGGCTGCACCATTTTATTTTCCCACCAGCAGTATATGGGAGTTGTAGTTCCTCCACATCCTCGCCAACACTTGGTATGGTCAGGTGTTTCTTCAATTTTAGTCGTAGTGGATGCAAGTGCTATCTCATTATGGTTTTAATTTGCTTTTTCTTAATACCTCATGAAAGTTTGAGCATGTTTCATATGTTTATTGACCATTTTGGAATCCTCTTTCGTGAAGAACCTCTTCTTGTCTCCTCCCTATTTTTATATTGAGTCGTCTCTCTTTCTTATTAATTCTCTGCTCATCCTTTCATTCACTCATCTGTTCATCTTTGTGCTTGCTTGCTCGCTGGCTTGTGCGCTCTCTCTCTCTCTCTCTCACACACACTCAGTCACTCACTGGCTACTTCACTCACCCCATCACCTACACTTAACCTTCTTTTATTCCACAATTATTGAATATCAGACAATCACAGCATTACTTACTGTTCTGTGTCAGGTCTGCACACATTATCTTGTATACATATGTTCACTCTAGAATCCAGACAGCTACCCCATTTCTCAGATGAGGAAACTGAGGCATGGAGAGGTTATGAAGCCATCTTACATGGGCCCTCGGCTCTCACACATCTGAGTTCCTTTTCTTGCCTTTATTCTTTATGTATGTCTCTTACCTTCTTCAGGGAAAGAGTATGCCAAGGGAGACAGCCGATACATCCTGTAAGTGTTTGCCTCCATCAGGGGAGACCTACATTGATTTCAGGGTGGTGGTGAGTTGGGGAGCACTAATGGTGTGCCCTGTGGGTAGATCACAGTAATGCCACTGTTCCCTAATCCTTTCTCCCCCTCCCACAGGAGTGACAACTTCACAATATGCATGGAGACCATCACAGCTTGCCTTTGGGGACCACTCAGCCTATGGGTGGTGATCGCCTTTCTCCGCCAGCAGCCCCTCCGCTTTGTCTTACAGCTCGTGGTCTCTGTAGGTGAGGAGAGGGCCCACGCTGGGTGCTGGAGGGGTTGATGGGGTATCCACAGGCACAGGGGTATCCCTGCAGGGAGCCTGTCTCAATTGTGCCAATCGAGGGCTGATTCAGGCTGAATGGCATCCTCCTGAGTTTCTGGAATAGCCATGACCCTCTCAGTCTGTGTTCTCAAGTGGGAAAGGTTCATTTCCCCTTCTTCTCCTTCATCACAGTGTCTCCTGTGAAGGTTACATGAGGTGGCGGGAAGCCCCTGGATCCTCCAGGATTAGGATTCTGAGCTCCCTTCATCTGACATTCAGTCCTCTTGTGTTCTTACATTGCTGGCTTTCTTTCGTTCTGGAATCCTGAGCGGTCTTGAATTAAAGGATTTTGAGCTTCCTTAAATTCTGGAGATAAGAACTCTCCTGAGTTGAGAATTCTTACTTTTCTAATGCCTTAAATTTTCCGCTCTATGATTTCAGAATTCTTAGCTCTCTAAATTTGGGAATCCTGAACTCTGAGACCTTGAATGATGACTTAGAAAATGCCTTGGAATAGCTTTTCCTTCTCACTGGGTTTCCCCTTCCCTTTCTGCCTCCCACAGGTCAGATCTATGGGGATGTGCTCTATTTCCTAACAGAGCACCGGGACGGATTCCAGCATGGGGAGTTGGGCCACCCACTCTACTTCTGGTTTTACTTTGTCTTCATGAACGGCCTGTGGCTGGTGCTGCCTGGAATCCTTGTGCTTGATTCTGTAAAGCAGCTCACTCATGCCCAGAGCATGCTGGACACCAAAACCACAAAAGCCAAGAGCAAGCTGAACTAAGAAGTAGTAGGCTGGGCTTGAACACTGGCCAATGAGGAACCCTCCACCAGGAAGAAGAGGCCAGTCCCACAGTTTGGAGTGACAAAGCAAATTGATCTGTCAAACTCAGGTTGATGGGTAAGCACCAGAAGGGCCAGAGGCAGGGTCAAGAAAGAAGCTGTGTGGAGCTACGGCCGGGAGCCACTGGGACAAAGGTATAGAAGAAACTAGAAGGGCCATGATGGTGGTAGTTTTCAAAATCAGGAAATAAAAGATCTTGACCCTAACACTGAGAGATCTTTAATTACTAACTCCAGAGTTGCCCTATGACTGACCCCACAAACCCTCCCTCACTCACTCATTTCACAGAGCACCGTTCTCTCAGCCATAGGCCCCCCATTATCATCACTTAGACCTCTAATCTATAAGCTCACAAACCCCCTATCACTGACCCCACAGAGTCCCATGATGACTAATTAGATCCATGAGACACCTATTATCTCTCTTAAGAAGTGATCATCCACTCACACTTTTGGTGTTCTCTCCAGAACACACTTTTGTCATTTTTTGTAATATGGACAGGCTGAGAACTTTCCAAATCTATAAGTTCTTCAGTTTACTCAACCTCTTGTCTCCTGATCAGGTGCTCCACAGACACCCCATCAAAAACTCCACAGATCTTTCCTCACCTCAGACTCCCCCATTACTCCAAAGACGTCCACCATCACTCACCCCATAGACATCCATCACTACCCTAAAGATCCCCATCACTCATCCCAGACACCCCACAAAACTCACACAAGACCCATCACTCACTTCACATATCCTATAACTTACCCCATCAGACCTCCAGTCATATACCCTACAACCCCATGACTCACCCCATAGCCCCCCCCCATCGTGTATAGCACAGACCCTCTCAGTCTCCCCACAAATCCCCTATCATTTACCCCATAGGCTATCATTACTTACCCTACAAACCCCCATAACTCACCTTGCAGAATTTGTCACCTCATACCCCACAGGTCCCCAATTACCCCACAGATCTTTCATCACTCACCCAACATCCTATTATCCTGCAGACCACCTATCATGTATCCACAGATTCCCATCATTTACCCCACAGATACCCGCACTCTGTAGACCCACCCCCATCACTCCTCCCATAGTCTCTGTGTCATTAACCTCATAGACCTTGAGTCATAAAACAAATGGGTACTTGAGGAATTTTGAGGAGATGACAAAGAATGAAAAAACTCAGATACCTGTGGACTGGCTCCTGGTGACCTGTGCAGAGCAGGACTTCAGTTCAAATCCTGGTTCTAATCAAGCCTACAGTATAGCTTTTGAGAAATGCCTCATTGTTAAAGCCAAAGCCAGGCACAGCCACCTTCTGTCCATTGCACTTAATTTCTGTGCCACTTACTATCCCTTTGACCTCGAGCCTGTTTCTCCCTGACCTTCAGTGCTCTCATGTAAAATTCTAATAAAAGTACCTACCTCATTGGATTTTTATGCAGATTAAATGAATTAATATATGTAGACCACCTGGCATACACTTTGTATTTGTTGAATGGAAGAATTTAAAAAAATGATAGAGAAAGTTCTCCCCAGAACTATGACAAGGACCTCCTTTTTTATCTCCTTGCTTCCAGTAAGTCTCTCCATCCAAGGCCCTCTCCACAACCAAGATGGGCATCCGACCCCATTATACCCCCATTTAAAACCTGTGCTCCAGTGCCATCAGGATTGAACTCCAGAATCCAGGCTAGTGTTTCGCTCATCCCACCCTATGCTGATTGTAATGAGAGGCAGACTCTCAAATTCCTAATTTCATTCAGAAAATCCAGCAGACTCATAAGAAGTGTTGTTTACTCAAGCACATGGGTCAGAAGAAATGTGCCAAAAACCCTGCTCTGGCTTTCAAAAAAAATTCTCCATTGTTTATACCTTCTAGAAAATTGACATCTAATATTAATACCAAGGAAACAAATTATTTAAAAAGATACCAAAACGGGTGCCTGGGTGGCTCAGGTGGTTAAGTGTCTGCTGGGATTGTGATCCTGGGGTTCTGGGGTCAAATCCCAAGTTGGGCTTCCTGCTCAGCAGGGAGTCTGCTTCTCCCTCTCCCTCTGCCCCTCCACCCCACTTGTGCTTTCTCTATTGCTCGCTCACTCTCCCTCTCTCAAATAAATAAAATCTTTTTAAAAAAGATACGAAAATAGAATTGCAGACTTCTCTAAAAAGTTAATGTTAAGTGTAGCATTCATACAACACTGCAACAATAACTGAACTCCAGGCATCTTACAGGATTCCTTTGTTAGAAATTACACTTGTAAGGGCAGTCTGTATTTTGTCCCAAACTAGATGGATGTGCAATGAAGTGAGAAGAATGCCTTCATGCATTTTGTCATTTGCGGAGTCTAAAATATGTTCTGCCATTCAGCTGGTATTTAGTGGACATACACTATTTAATAACATGACTGACCTCAACCTGTTGCAAGGATTAAATAAAATGAAGGCAAACTTAAGCTGGGAACTCCAGAGATCATAAAAATAGCTTTTTTGGTAAGTTATTTATTGAAATATATCATGCAGGGGCGCCTGGGTGGCTCAGTCAGTTAAGCACCTGCCTTCAGCTCAGGTCATGATCCCGGGGTCCTAGGATCAAGCCCCGTGTAGGGCTTCCTGCTCCACCGGGAGTCCACTTCTCCCTCTTCCTCTGCCCCTTCCTCTGGCTTGTGCTCTCTCTCTCTCTTGCAAATAAATAAAATCTTTTTTAAAAAAAGAAATATGCAGACAGAAACAGCAAAAGTCATAAATGTACAGCTCCATGAATTTTCACAAAGTGGAAACTTTTTAAAAGATTCTGGAAAAAGGATTATTTTTCCATTCAGCAGACTCATTTGAAGCGAGGGCCACAGGCTTTTGAAATAGATGACATCATCTGTTAAGCCGAGGCACGGGGCAAGTCGGGGCGGGATGTGGGGCTTGACGTCATCGCACAGCAAGTTCCTTTCCCCGCCCAATTCTCTCGCCTGAGTATGTCGTCACTGTAAACGAAGGTGAATCCGGAAGTAAGCTGCCCAGGCAACCAAACCGCAGGCGGGGGGAGGTGGGACCTCATTAGGCGCCTGCGCACTGTTGGAAGTGAGGCACAAAGCACCTCTTTTGGGGGCGGGACACCTGGCAACAGCATCTTAGGCGCGTGCGCAGAGGCCATCTCCACCCTGTGCCTGGTGGGAGGGGCAGTGGGGGGGGCAGGGTCGCACAGCGCCCTCTGCGCCTGCGCTGGGGCGCAAGGTGGGGCCGCGGGCGCTCGCACTCTAGAGTGCGCATAGAGGTGGGGGGCAACGGTCAACCGTCGCCCTGAGGCGGGTGGCGGCGGGATGGCGTCGGCCTCTGGATCCTCGGATTTGGCCGGCTCTGGAGCGCCCCCACCTGGTGGGGGAGCCCAGGCGGCGGCGGCTGAGGAGGAGGAGCGAGAGGTGGTACGGGTCCGAGTCAAGGTGAGGCTGACAACTGGTCGGCCTGCCCTCCTGGGGTGCCCAGGGGAGGGGAGGGCGGTGACTCTCCCAGGTTGGAGGGCGGGACCCGAGATTTGGGGTGTTAACCTGAGGGGCGAGGCTTGAGGGCAGAGTGATAGTGATGGGGACTGGGCGGGGGTGGGGGGAGGCTGGACCTGGAAATGCTGGGCAGGGCCTGAGGACGTAAGGACTGAAAATGGAGGGGGTAGGGGCCTAAGGAATGGATAGGTGGAGATTATGGGTAAAGAGGAGGGGCCGTAGGGCTGGAGGAGGGGCCTTAAATAGTTGAGGAGTGAGGGGGGCTGCTGGTGTCTGAAAAGGAGGTGATGAAGTCAATTAACATGTATGTTGAGACTGCACTTGTGTGCAGATTTACAATCTCACCCGGGATGAGCTGACGTGCTTGTCGGGAAGACAGCTAAATAAATGAGATGCTTTGGACACTGGTGAATGTTGTGAAGAGATAACGAGAAAGCTTCTGAACTAGGGAGTTACTTTAGCCAAGGTTGTAGCGGGGAGGTCCCTAGAGA
Source organism: Ursus arctos (assembly GCF_023065955.2). Taxonomy (NCBI): domain Eukaryota; kingdom Metazoa; phylum Chordata; class Mammalia; order Carnivora; family Ursidae; genus Ursus; species Ursus arctos. The sequence continues at coordinate 40,477,541 of NC_079873.1, forward strand.
GGTATTGAAGGAGCAGAGACCCAAATAAAAAAGGAATCAGCCATGTGCATGTCGGAGGCAGAGTGGAAGCAGAGAGAACACCAAGGGCAAAGGCTGGGAGGTGGGGATGAGCTTGGCATGTTCCCTTAGGTTCCCATATTGCTGGAGGGAGAGAGCAAGGGCAGGAGTGGGTAGGGGGTAAAAGAATGAGGTAAAAGAGGGGCACATTGTGAAGGGCCTTTGGCATGTATTCTGAGTAAGAAAGCTGTTGCCATGGCTCCAGCAAGTGCTGATGGTGGCTCGGGCTAGGGTGGTGGCACTGGTCTTGGTGAGAAGAAGGTAGATTCCGGAAAGAAGTAAACAGATCACCTCAGGAAGCTCTAACGTAGAGGTTTAGGAATTCAGAAAAGAGATGATGCCCGAGCTGTGGGTGAGCCAGTTGGAAGAAAGTGGGTAGGACTTTCCAGACATGGGGATCAGCACAAGCAAAGTCCTGGAGCCAGGATGTGTTCAAATTAACTTCCAGCAGTTTGGTGGTACCAGAGTGTAAAGTTCAAAAAAGCTGACTGAAAAGAGGCTGGCCAGCAGCCTGTAGGCCCACCTTCTGAGGACCCTGGGGTTGCCTTTGAAGAGAGTAAAGCAGGGTAGTATTGTAGATAGAGGTGCTAAATTGGTGCAGCATTGAGTATTGATTTAATGCGGGCCAGACTGGACATGGCGATGCTGACAACCGTGGGGGACAAAGAAGAAGGATTGGGTGCTTGGACTATTGCAGTAGCCTCCTCCTCACTGAACTGCTGCTTTCTCCCTTGCCCCCCCCCCAGTCTGTTCTTCTAAGAGCAGCTAGAAGGATCCTGTTAAATCCTACATCAGTTCACATCCCTCCTCTGCACAGAACCCTCCAAGTCTTACCCCTCACTCAGAGCAAAAACCAAAGCCCTCACCATGACCCAGAACACCCGTCTCCACATGCCCCTGCCCACCACTCGTCTGACCTTGCCTCCTATCCCTCCGTCTGCTTCAGTGTGGTGATGTGGCCCCTGATGGCCCACCCTGTTTCTTCTCTCCCCAGAAGTGTGAGAGCTTTTTGTCACCTGAGTTCCGCTCTTTCGCCGTCGACCCCCAGATCACCTCGCTTGATGTATTACAACACATCCTTATCCGAGCCTTTGATTTGAATGGGTGAGTTATGGGATGCTGGGGAACGAACTGTGGGGCCACCCACCTCAACAGTGGTGGTTTGGCTTTTTTGTTGTTCTTTGGTAGGGGTTTTGTTTGTTCGTTTCATTATTACAAATAATCCCACAGTGAACTGCCACATTTGCATATCCTGGAATATTTGGGGAAATCTAGCCATAGGATAAATTCCTAGCAGTGGTATTGCTGGGTTAAAGGGTGTGTGCTTTTAAAAATTTCTGTGGATGTTTCCGAAATGCTCTCCAGACGGGTTTTTGCCAATTTACAGTCTCCCCAGCAGCATATAAAATGCCTGTTTCCCTCAGAAACACTGGTTACTAGAAAACATTGGAAAATTTGCTGACCTGATAGAAGAAAAGTGGTGTCTCTTGGGGGCAGGTGTAATGGTTATTTTGTTGTGGTTGTTATTTTGGAGAAATACATGCACATGGTAACAAATTCAGAGTACAAAAGTGATGTCTACTTAGGATGTTTCCATGGTTACAACAGTTATCACACAACATACTTCATTCCATAGTTGTTCAAGTATATCTGAAGAACAAATTCTTGGTTGTTATTTGACTTCTTTGCATAAACATTTTTTGTTGTCAAAGATAACAAACACCCAGCTTGCTTTATTTTTTATGCAGTAGGAAGGCTGCTTTCTTCCCACTTCTATCCCTTAACTACCCTGTCACCCTCCCTAGAGGGGACCAACATTTTACGTTTTCAGTGTGCCCTCTAGATATAAGCAGGTGTGTGTCTGTTTCTGTGTTTGTGTAACAAAGTAGAGGTAAACTCTCTGACTTCAGGCAGCCCGAAACCCTTGGCACAGTACCCCACACAGTGTAGAGAGTTGTTCAGCATCATCTCTGCCTTCCCTGGCTTTTTGTGGAAACTGTCCCTGAGGCCTCCAGGGCACTGGGGGCACCTGAGAGCTGCCACACCTCCTCTGTCCAGGAAGAAGAACTTTGGCATCAGCTACCTGGGCCGGGATCGGCTGGGGCAGGAAACTTACCTCTCACTCCTGTCTGACTGGGACCTCAGCACAGCCTTCGTCACCGCCTCCAAACCTTACCTGCAGTTGCGGGTAGACATTCGGCCCACCGAGGACAGTGAGTACCTGGCACCCTCGGGGCACTGCTCTGGGACCCATCCTTTCCCCATGGGATGACTCCACCCCTTACAATACACTCCCTCACAGTGGGCTTGAGAGGAAGAAGGTATCCTAGGTCCACATCCTGGCTTGGCCACTGGGCCTCAATTTCTCTACCTGTAAAGTAGATATAATGGTATCGTAGGGCCATCATGAAGATTAAACAGGGAAATTCATGTAAAATGCCTGGAACAGTGCATGGCTGCATAGTGAATGCTCAAAAAATATTAGCTCTAGGGGCGCCTGGGTAACTCAGTCGATTGAGCATCCAACTCTTGGTTTTGGCCCAGGTCACGATCTCGGGGTCATGAGATCGAGCCCCGTGTCCAGGTCTGCACTCACTGCAGAGTCTGCTTGAGATTCTCTCTCTCTCCCCCTCTCTCCCTCGTCCTCACTTTCTCTTTCTAAAGTAAAATAAAAATATTTTTAAAATATTAGCTTTAAGCTCAGTGCAGTGGCAGTATCATAGCCAATGAGGTTTATCCGAGGCATGATTATTGCTAATTAAAATATTAGCTTTAACAATAATTTATCATATATTTACTATTATATAATCTAGTAATATAGTTTGTAATTATATAATGCAGCATAACAATAAAAATGTAATATCATGGGGTGCCTGGGTGGCTCAGTCATTAAGCATCTGCCTTCGCCTCAGGGCGTGATCCCGGCGTTCTGGGATCGAGCCCCGCATCAGGCTCCTCCACTGGGAGCCTGCTTCTTCCTCTCCCACTCCCCCTGCCTGTGTTCCCTCTCTCACTGGCTGTCTCTCTCTCTGTCAAATAAATAAATAAAAATCTTAAAAAAAAACTTAAAAAAAGTAATATTGTATGTTTCCATTATAATAACATACAACTATAACAATGCTGTATATAATAATGATGGTTGTATTCATTCATTCATTCATCCTGCACTCATATTCATTTGTTTACACTCTTATTCATTATTCCCTTGTCTTCTCAGCCACTTCCTCTCTTCTCATATTTGTTCCCTGACTCTTATCCTGTATTGGTCCCTCAGAGCACACAGATAAATTAAGACATGGGCCAAAAAATTTGATTATAAACCATACATTAGATGATATTGTATCAATGTTAAATGTTCTGGGTATGGTAATGGTATCATGGTTATTGAAGGAAGATGTCCTTGTTCTCAGGAGAAACACAGTTAAGAACTAAGGGGTAAAGTGTCATGATGTCTGCAAATAATTCAGCAAAAAATAATATATATTGGGGTGCTTGGATGGCTCAGTCAGTTAAGCGGTCAGCTCTTGATTTCATCTCAGGTCATGATCTCAGGGTCCTGGGATCAAGCCTCACATCAGGCTCCACGCTCTGTGGGGAGTCTGCTCAAGCATTTTCTCTTCCTCTGCTCCTCCCCCCAACTGTGCACACTCTTTCTCGCTCTCTCTCTGAAATAAGTAGGTAAATCTTTTTTAAAAAACAATATGTATCTATACAGAGAGAGCAAGATGAAGCAAGTGTGGCAAAAAATATGAATGGGGAACTAGATGAAGGATGTATGGATACGCAATGAATTCATCTTTTTAACTTTATTATGGATTTGAAATTTATTTATTTATTTGAGAGAGAGAGACTGAGAGCATACAAGCAGGGGGAACGGCAGGCAGAGGGAGAGGGAGAAGCAGGCTCCCTGCTGAGCAGAGAGCCCCATGTGATGGCTCCATCCCAGGGCCCTGGGATCATGACCTGAGCTAAAGGCAGATGCTTAACCAACTGAGCCACCCAGGTGCCCCTGAAATTTTTTTAAATAAAAAAAGTTGGGGGCTCAGCATCGGACTCCGTGCTCAGCAGGAAGTCTGCTGGAAGATTCTCTCCCTCTGCCCCTCCCTCCACTCTGTCTCTGTTTCCCTCTCTCTCTCTCTCTCTCTAAAATGAATAAGTAAGTCTTCAAAAAAATAATAAATAAGATCTTAAAAAGTAATAAAATAAAAAGTTGTGGGGTGGAAGACATGGTTCCCAGCCTCAGGGAATTCACACGCCCAGTTGGGATGACTGAGGTCTTTTATGACATTATAGTAACATTATAGATAGCTAACATGTGTTGAACACTTAGGACCATTCTACACGTGTAATGTTTATTCACTGGATTGTCAAAGCAATCCCAGAGGGTAGGCATGATGGTCGTCCCTATGTTACAGTTGAGGAAACCAAGGCTTAGAGAGGGCAACAGGACTTGTGTGTGTCACACAGACAGTGAGTGGAAGAGCAGGATTTGAACCCAGATGGTGGCTGAACTAGCTCCAGATTCCTTGCTTTTAACCATTTGATTCTGTGAAATTGTGGGCTTGTTAAGATTGGCAGCCTTGAGAAAAAGAGCAAGAGGTGGAGAGAGGGAGAGGAAAACGAGTCAAGGCAAAAGCGACAGAGATGGGAGAGAGACAAGTGGCAAAGACAGGTAGCCAGAGACAGGAACTTCTGCCAGAGTAGGCCTGTGTGCTTAGCTCAGTCACTTAACTAATTCCCCACGCCTTGGTTCCCTCACCTGCAGAACAGACACAGTAGCACTGTTTCAGTAAAGAAATCAAATCTGCGCAGCTAATAAACAGGAAGAAAACCCCAACTCCGTAAGAACTCAGAGGAATACAGGGGTGCCAGGGTGGCTCAGTCAGTTAAGCGTCTGCCTTCGGCTCAGGTCATGATCCGGGGGTCCTGGGATCAAGCCCCACATCAGGCTCCTTGCTCAGTGGGGAGCCTGCTTCTCCCTCCCTGCTGCTCCCCCTGCTTGTGCTCCCCCCGCCCGTCAAATAAACAAATAAAATCTTTTTAAAAATTAAATAAATAAAAAGAACTAAGAGGAATGCCAATAAAGCAGAGACACAGACCCCTCTCGACTTGGCAAAAGCTATTTAAACACTATCTTTTTAGAGAATCATCTTCCCAGTTATTGATGAGTCCGTTCTTTTCCTACTGTTGTGTCATTTACCATATTCCTGCATTTGGTAAACAAACCTGTTTCTGAATTCCTGGTCCTGTTAGGTGCATCTCTTTGCTAAATCCAAACCAGTTCCAGGTGGTTTTAATCACATTTCTTTATGATAGGTTTTAATGTTTTCCTTTTTAAATTTTTTTCTTAAATATTCTTGTGCGCTTACTGTTCATTTCATTTAATAGAATTAGCTTATCGGTCCATTAAAATCCTAATGGGAATTTGATTGAAGTTGCATTTTTTTAAAGAAATTAATTTTTTAATTACCTAGTAATACATTTTCTTTATGAAAAATGAAAACATTTCAAATAATGCTGAAGTCCCCTGGAACCACTAAATCACTGAAGTTAGTGCCTAACTTTTTTTTTTAAGATTTTATTTATTTATTTGAGAGGGGGAGAGAGGGAGAGAGTGCAGTAGCCTGGGGAGAGGGGCAGAGGGAGAGGGAGAGTCAAACTCCCTGCTGAGCAGGGAGCCCAATGTGGGGCTCAGTCCCAAGACCCCAGGATCATGACCTGAGCCGAAGGGAGATGCTTAACAGACTGAGCCACCCAGGCGTCCCGCACTGCGCCTTATCTCGATTCCCTACCCTTTTGCCCTTCAGGAACCACATTATTAGCTTGATGTGTAATTTTGCAGTTCCTTTACTTACTCATACACACACATTTATCCACATATAAACATAAGTATATTCATGTTTGTATATATACACAAATGGTATGTGTTTAATATAAATGGTCTCAAGCTGTATGTTTGTAAGTATCCAATAGATGGGGCTATAATAATATATATATATATATATATATATATATATATATAAAATAAATATTATCCCTGACGTTCTTGTGATCATGTTCATGACTGTGAAAGCAACAGGCATGTTGTGACAACTTGGATTGGCCAGTCCCTCTTTTCTGGGAAGAAGTCCATTTCTGCCACCTCTACAAATGGAAGATTACCAAGCCTAGACCTTCAACCAATTTGTACAGTTGCGATATGAATCCTCTTTCTGTCATATGTACTGCAGATATTTTTTTCCCAGCTTATCTTTTGTTTTACGGCTTTGCTTACAGTCTTTTTTTTTTTTTGTCCTACTGAAAACTAAATTTTTTTGAAGATTTTATTTATTTATTTGGCAGAGAGACAGTCAGCGAGAGAGGGAACACAAGCAGGGGGAGTGGGAGAGGAAGAAGCCGGCTCCCAGCAGAGGAGCCCAATGTGGGGCTCGATCCCAGGACCCTGGGATCACGCCCTGGGCCGAAGGCAGACGCTTAACGACTGAGCCACCCAGGCGCCCCCCTGAAAACTAAAATTTGTATGCCGTCTATACATAATACCTATCTCTTTCTTTATGATTTCTGAGTATCTCCCCTTACTTTGGAACATCTTCCCCATCCACAAGCTTATACAAATATTCTCCTACGGTTTCTTCTAATGTGCTTATTTTCTTTTTTTACATGTAAATCTCTACTCTGTGAACATTGTGATAAGTACACCTGGTTCTTTTAAAAAATGCCGGATAAACAGTCAGTTATGCCAGCATCATTTATTAAAGAACCACCATGTTTACGCTGATTTGAAATGACACTTTTATCATACACTGAGTTCCCGCGTGTACTTGGGATTTATTTCTGGGCTTTTTACCGCATTCCACCGGTTGGCTCCATTTGTCTATTGCTGTGCTAACGCCATATTTTTATCACAGTGGTTTTGTGGTTAATTTTAATAAGGCAAGGCAAGCATTGCCATCCTCCCACTCTTCTTTTTCTTGGCTCTTCTTTTCCTTAACTATTCTTAAATGTGAATTTTTCCATATGATCCTTAAATAATGTTTATCCCGTTCCAGGAAAAACCCCATTAGATTTCTGATTGGCATTGCACAGAATTTATATACTAATTTAGGGTTTGGGAAGTTTGACAATATTATAGGAAAATGTAGTACTCATAGCGCCTAATTATGTAATACCACAGGCAGGGCCTGGGACAGCACCCCATAATGAAAAATTTGGATGCTTCTCCGGGGAAATGTGTACGCATTCACACTTAGTAGGTTATAGAAAGACTGTGTATAGTCTTATGGCAGTTCAGATCAGGCTTTGCCACTGGATGAGTTTGTGCTCATAGAAATCCTTTGCCCATTCTATTAATGGGTTCTTTCTTTTTTAAAATCAATATAGAATGTCATTCTTTTCCTGTAATACTTTTGGCCTCGAGTGGTGCTTTTTCTGACATTCACATGGTTGGTGTTTGCCAGGAGTGCCTTTAGGTGTCTTCAACTTCCAGCCTTTGTCACTTAGTTTTAGGTATGTCTCTCACCAAAACCCTGTACCAGGATTTATATTTATTTTATGCAATTGACAGTGAAATCTTTTTCCCTCCAGTCTCTCCCACCCTCCCACGCCCTTGAAATGGAAGCTTTGGAACACTTTTAATTCTTATTTTTACTCTGATCCCTAACCTTTAATTTCTGGGTTTTGGTTAGATAGTAATTTCTTTAGATAGATAGATAGATAGATAGATAGATAGATAGATAGATAGATTAGATAGTAATTTCTTTAGATAGATAGATAGATAGATAGATAGGTAGATAGATAGATAGATAGATAGATGATAGATAGATAGATAGATAATAATTTCTTTTTAAATTCCAGGCTATCATATTTTCTTTATAGTAGGACACTTATGTTTCAGGGATCCTAAGTAACACTTAATATTACAAAGTCCCAATCACAGTACCTTTGTCATTTCACGTTTGACTACACATATTAAAAACTCGTGGCCTGTCACCATTTACCATCCCTGTTGCCTTACCCCACTTGGAGCCCTGGTAGTCATTCAGTAGTCATTTGCTTAGAGAACTTATTGTTCTCCAACAAGGTGCATGGCTTGAATGTACTCCAATGACCAAAAATGTCTTTCTTTGGCCATGATAGATGTGTACTGTCTCGGCTGGGTGGGGGGCCCTTGCATCTCAAGGCTTTCTTCTCAGTACTCTGTGGGCATGGCAAGCCACTGTCTTCTTGCTTGAGGAACAGAACTACTCTCATCTTAGGTCTCCTGGACTTGTCCTCCAGGTCTCTTTACATTTTCACTCAAATTGTCAAGCTCTAGCTCTCCATCTTGAAGGGGTTCTTCTGTTTGGTCTTTCAGACCATTAGTTTGACCTTCTTCATTTTGCCTGTTAAGTGTTTTCATACTTTGTTTGCAAAGTATGTACTTTGTTTCCAAAGTACCACTCTGGAAGCTGTTGGGAGAGAGTGGAGAGGAGCAAAGAGGCAGTTTCAAGGGAGAGACGTGGTGGCTCAGACAGGCGACAAGGCAGAGATGAGAAAAGAGGTGGAATTGAAGTATGTTTTGCATGCAGAAACCACAGGGCTTAGTGACAGTTTGGCCCTGGGAGTTGAGAGAGTGGGAGGCGGCAAAGATGACTCTCAGGTTTCTGGATCAAGCAAATGAACAGATAGGGGAGCAGAGGAAGAAGTCCTGTCCAGAGTGGATCTTGGGCTCTTCTTTTGGACTCCGTACGTTCTCAGTGCTCTATGAGACATCCAGGGAGAGGCAGTGACATCCAAATATGACCTAGGGTTTGCTCCTCCCTCAGCTCTGTGGGAGAAGGTAAAGTGGACTCCATGGACAGGCCGCTTAGGGACAGCATTGGCCTGCAAATGACGATGGCTTAAACAAATTAAAGTTGATTTGTTCATATAGTAGAGTTTGAAATCCACTGGACATCGCTGTTGTCAGCTTAGCTGCTCTGTGGCGCCAGGGCTGATATCTCTTAAGTCTCTTGAACTTCCTTCACGTGGCCACTGCCACTTCAGCCATCACATCACATTTCGGGTGGGAAGAAAGGATGTGAGGGCAAGTAAGGAAGAGAGGGAAGGGCTAGACCTCTGATGTTCCAAGGGCCAGAACTGGGTAGAGTCAGCATAGTACTATTTCCTCTGTGTAATATACACGAAATCGATGTTCCACAAATACCTCTCCTAAAAATCTGTCTGGGCTTTGGAGTAAGGTAAACAAGGTTCAGATCTGGCCAGCCCTAACGTTTCCTGGCTGTAGAATCTTGGCTGATTGTTAATCGGTCCAACCTTTTTTGTCATCATCTACAAAATGAGAATGATCATGGTAATCTGTACCAATTGTGGGATGGAGATTAGCACGAATATAAGATTAAGAGTTTGGGCTCTTGGGGCGCCTGGGTGGCTCAGTCGTTAGGTGTCTGCCTTCGGCTCAGGTCATGATCCCAGTGTTCTGGGATCAAGCCCCACATTGGGCTCCCTGCTCAGCGGGAAGGCTGCTTCTCCCTCCCCCACTCCCCCTACTTGTGTTCCCTCTCTCACTGGCTGTCTCTCTGTCAAATAAATAAATAAAATCTTAAAAAAAAAAAAAAGATTTTGGGCTCTTGAGCTTTGGGCCTGGGCTTCAAATTTAGTTCTTTCACTTACTAGCTGTGAGGCCTTAGGCTACTCTCTTATATTGACTGTGCCTATTTCCTCATAGAAAGAATGGTGTTAATAATAGTACCCAACTGGGGGCACCTGGCTGGCTCAGTCAGTGGAGCATGCGACTCTTGATATTTGGGTTGTGAGTTCAAGCCCCATGTCGGGTGTGGCAGTTACCTAAGAGATAAAAATCTTTATAGTAGTAATGGTGGTGGTGGTGGTGGTGGTGGTGGTAGTGGTAGTGGTAGTAGTAGTAGTGCCAGGTGCCTGGGTGGCTCAGTTGGTTAAGCGTCTGTCTTCAGCTCAGGTCATGATCTCGGGGTCCTGAGATCGAGCCTGGCATTAGGCTCCCTGCTCAGTGGGGAGTCTGCTTCTCCCTCTCCCTCTCCCTCTCCCCCTGCTCTTGCTTGCACTCTCTCTCTCTGTCTCTCTCAAATAAATAAAATCTTTAAAAAAATAATAGTGCCCAACTTATAGGAAGGTTGTGAATATTAAATGAGTCAATATTTGCAAAGGGCTCAGAACACTTCCTGGCTAAAGTGAAGCCCTTGTCACAGTACTTGGCACATAGTAAGTGCTCAATAACTATTACTTAGAGTTTGCTGAGCCGTTTTGTGGGACAGTTACCACAAAAGAATTATTCACGGTTTTATGTTTTGCTTGATTTAGATGACATGGGAAGAGAGGGTGGGAGTCATTCATTGCCCCGTAGGTGGCCTGGCTTTGGTGGGAGACGAACCCAGCCCTGAGGTGTGGGGCTCTCACGCCTGTTCTCATATCCTGTCATTCTGTGTGCCTAGGCCCTCTGCTGGAAGACTGGGACATAATCAGCCCCAAGGATGTCATTGGTTCCGACGTGCTACTGGCTGAGAAAAGGTCATCGCTGACGACGGCTGCCCTGCCCTTCACGCAGTCTATCCTCTCTCAGGTGGTTTCAGCGACCTGGTGGCCGGCTGCAGGGGGAGGGCAGGCTGACCTGGCACCCCCGATTCTGAGCATGCTGGTTGGCACCTGCCCTTAGCCTGCCCAGCTGACTGGTGGCCTTTCTCCCTCCTTCCTTCACAGGTGGGCCGCACCTTGTCTAAGGTCCAGCAGGTGCTGAGCTGGTCCTATGGGGAAGATGTCAAGCCCTTCAAGCCTCCCCTGAGCGATGCTGAGTTTCACACATACCTGAACCACGAGGGCCAGCTCTCCCGCCCCGAGGAGCTGCGCCTGCGGATCTATCATGGTGGTGTCGAGCCCTCCTTGCGAAAGGTGAGCCGCCTCGGTCACTCATCGGATCCGTCCCTCCTGCAGTGGTGACTGGCTCATGAGACACACGCAGTGGAGCACACTGTCATGGGATGGCGTGGAGCCGTTCCAGGGCAGCCAGCTCTCCAGGAGGGGCTGGGAGGCGGAAGCGGAAGGCTGACTTTTCTGAAGGAAGACAAAGGCCCCGAGGCAGCAGGGTGGGTGGCAACAGATCCCTACTGGCATGTGGTGGCTCTTTTGTAGAACCTCAGCCTTATCCCTTCTGTCCCTGGCCAGGTGGTGTGGCGGTACCTGTTGAACGTGTACCCGGATGGGCTGACAGGCCGCGAGCGGATGGACTACATGAAACGCAAGAGTCGCGAATATGAGCAGCTCAAGAGTGAGTGGGCACAACGAGCGAGCCCTGAGGACTTGGAATTCATCCGCAGCACGGTCCTTAAGGATGTGCTGCGGACGGACCGGGCCCACCCCTACTACGCGGGGCCCGAGGACGGCCCGCACCTGCGGGCGCTGCACGATTTGCTCACCACCTACGCCGTTACCCACCCGCAGGTGTCCTACTGCCAGGGCATGAGCGACCTTGCCTCACCCATCCTCGCCGTCATGGACCACGAAGGCCATGCCTTCGTCTGCTTTTGTGGCATCATGAAGCGCCTGGCCGCAAACTTCCATCCTGATGGCCGCGCCATGGCCACCAAGTTTGCCCACCTCAAGCTGCTGCTACGACATGCCGACCCTGACTTCTACCAGTACCTACAAGAAGCTGGTGCCGATGACCTGTTCTTCTGTTACCGCTGGTTGCTGCTTGAACTCAAGCGCGAGTTCGCCTTTGATGATGCCCTCCGCATGCTCGAGGTCACCTGGAGTTCGCTGCCCCCCGATCCTCCTGAACATGAGGTAGAGCTCGTTGGACCCCCCAGCCAAGTGGCAGACACTGGCTTCAGTGGCCACAGGGGGCGGCCCGTGCGACAGAGGCACATGCTGAGGCCTGCTGGGGGAGGAGGCAGTGCTTTCGAAGATGCTGTCGACCACTTGGTCACGACCAGCCAGGGGCCTGGTGGCGGGGGGCGTCTCCTGAGACAAGCCAGTCTGGATGACCTCCAGCAACTCAGGGATAACACGGGCTCCAGGAGGGACCCTCTGGTCCAGCTGCCCCACCCAGCTGCCCTCATCAGTTCCAAGTCCCTCTCTGAGCCCTTGTTGAACTCCTCAGACCCACTCTCCTCCTCTTCCCACCCCGATTCCCCATCTTCCTCATCTCCGCCATCCACCCAAGAGGCCTCTCCTGCCGGTGATGTGGCTGCAGGATCCCCCTTGATGCCAGAGTTGGGCTCCCCACAAGAACCTGGGAAGTCCCTGCCACCCCCACCCCCACTGGGCCTGCCCCCGCCCCAGGAATTTGGCCGGGGGAACCCATTTATGCTCTTTCTCTGCCTCGCCATCCTGCTGGAACACCGCGACCACATCATGCGCAACGGGTTAGATTACAATGAGCTGGCCATGCACTTTGACCGCCTAGTGCGAAAACACCACCTGGGGCGCGTCCTTCGCCGGGCCAAGGCTCTCTTTGCTGATTACCTGCAGTCAGAGGTATGGGACTCAGAGGAAGGGGCTGAGGCCACAGCCCCATCTTGATCAGGCTCCTTCCAGCCCACCATCAGCCCCACCAGATCTCTGTTCTTTACCACGAGGGCCTATACATGAGACCCCAACTCCCTCCTGCCAGCCCTAGACCTGTTGGAGTGCAGGGCCCCTTCTCCCCAGGTCTGAGAGTATGGGGCTCTGCCTTGGCACTGCCCCATGGAGGCCACGGCCTCCTTCCTCGGTTTATGTTGTATTGTTTTTAACAACTGTACTTTGCACACATGAAGGTCACTGTGGTCTGTGTATTTCTCTGCCCTCTCTCTGGTTTTTGTTATAGATGGAGTCCCCAGGGCCTCCTGACCTCACTTGGTGGGGGGTGGCCCCGGCTTCCCCAGTGGCAGGAGAGTGGGTGCTGAGAATTGGTTCTAGAAGGTGAGCTGAGCCCAGCTCGAGGACTGCTTGGGGGAGGCCTGAGGCTATTTTGTGGCACATCTGTCTGCCGGTAAGGGTCTGGATTATGGCTGTGAATGTACGTTTTCAGGACAGGCACCCGAATGAGGCATGAGACAGGGAGTTCCTGACTCCAAAAAGGCAAGTCTCATTACACAAACTGGACAGTACAGGCTACTTAGAAATGTTGGGCCAGCCACTTCTGCCATTCCACATGTCACCACTTCTAGGATCCAGACCGTCCCCTGTGAGTCTTAGGCACTAATGCTGGCAGTCCTGGGCAGGGTCTGAGGCACCTACTCTTATCACTTGCTTTGGGACCAGCTCGAGGGAACGTGGCCTTGCCATGTCTCGGGCTCTAAGCCCTAAATTGGGTTTGCAGCTCATGAGGGCCTGTCTTAACCATGTTAGCAACTGAAACTATTCCTTAGCCTTCTCGGTCCCACTTACATTGGCACACAAATCAAACACTGATAAAACTCAGGCCCTAAAAGAAATCACCTACTTATGGGGAAGATAATGATCAAAAGAAGACCCTTTTTTCCCCACTTACCTTCTCAGATGGTGGATTCTTTCGTGGGCCAGATGCTGTCCTCCACAAAGGACACGCCGGTGATGGGTTAGGTAACTGGGTTCCTTCAGATTATGGCCTGGATATGCCAGGTTCTGGCCAGAAGTCGCTGCTGCACTGGGCACAGAGATGAGAGGCTTTGGGGCAGCCATCCTCTCATCTGTCTCCCCCAAGAATGCCATATGAAGCTGGAGAGAACCCTTAAAAGGTTCTCATCATGCCCCCATATTGGAGGGGAATCTGACCATTCCTCTGATGAGGGCTCGCTTCACTGGAAGAGCAGGACAAGACCATCCTGTGTCCAGGGTACTCCAAGAGTATGGGTCTAACAAGTACGGATAAGGTGCTCAGACACACATATCCCATCCAAGGGCCATCCAAAGATGAGGGTATCCGGCCCTCCGAAGACCTGAAATGTCCCCTTTGTCAGGCACCAGCTGATACCCCGTGGGTACATTCTGTGATTAATGAGCTCAGATATTTGAGGGGCCAGACATATCAATTCTGTGTATGGCAGCTTGGGACCTCTGAGGGTCAGAGGAGTCCTTTCCGTGAATAGGAAGCTCAGATACGCTAAAGGGCAGAAACCTCAGTCCCTGAGGATACTTGGGGCTTGTAGTTCCTGCCACGGTGGCAAACAGCACAAGCCACCAACTCCCTTGCCCAAAAGCAACCCTGGAGAAACTACAGAGAGAAATGTGATTCCAGAAACTGCAGCACAGCTATGGAGACGTATGGGGAAATGGAAGGCTGTCTCTAAATGGCCTACGTTTTGAGTGGCAATGGCTGAAGGCAGCAAATACAGGATAGGTTTAAATTCTGGCTCTTCACCTCTCCCCCATGCTGCTGTGTTGGGAAGGTCCTTGTCTGCGCCTAAATGCAGACATCATCCAAAGCACTTACAGTTGTTGGGGGGGGGGGGGCTACTATCAGGGCAGCAAGAACCCCATTGAGTGGAGGAAATGAGCAGCCAGAGGCAATCATTCCTCCACCCGTCCCCCTCCAGACACCAGGGCTGGTGGTGACACTTAGGGAGATGGCCTCCTCTTGGGGTTTAAAGATGAATCTCCTATCAGAGGAGTTGTCAAACAGTGTGCTAACAGAAGAGAATGGTAGCTCTTCTTCTGTGGTCCCTGGGGCTGCCCACCCTCTGGCTCATCTCCCCACATGTCTCTTTACCCTTAGAGCTCCAGGGGATTGAGCAGAGTCCAGTCTGGCCTTCAGCCTTCCCTCGATACACTGTACGGGCCACAACCACTGCCCAGGGGAACATGAGCTCAGTACCAAAACACCTAGACACCGGGCAGCATAACTGCCTCCAGAGAGGCAGCAGCCAGATGTACGAGTTATCTACCACTGCATCACAAATGACCCCCAAACTCAGCAGCTTAACACAACAAACATTTATTTTCTCAGTTTCTGGAGTGTCAGGAATCTGGGAGCCACTCAGCTGGGTGGCTTTGACTCAGTCACATCTGAGGTTTCAGGCAAGTTGTCAGGACTGAAGACAGGACCGTTTGGCTGAAGGACCCACTTCCAACACGGCCCACACAGGAGGCTGTTGGAGGAGGCTTCAGTTCACCACCTGAGCCTCTCCCTGGAGCTCCTCACAACACACGGTCCCAACAAGCAGGCAGGAGACCAGGAACAAGACGGAACTGTAGTGTCTATCGTCACTTAACCTCAGAAATGGCATACCATCACTTCTGCTGTATTTTCTTGGTCACACAAACCAACACAGGAGGGAACTACACAGGATGTGAATACCAGCAGGCAGGGATCATTGGGGGCTACATCGCAGGCTGGCTACCATACTGAGTGACATCTAATATCCAAAGCAGAAGTATTGGGACAGAGATGAAGAATTTTAAGTAAATACAATAAATAAAAGATAAAAGAATATAAAACCAGAACAAGTGATATAAAAGGGACCTAAAGAAAATATTAGGTGTGAGAGTATGATAGGAAAAAAAGGAACAGAAAGGTACTGTAAATGGAAAATATGAAACGGGATGTCAGGAGTTTTACTGTAATAGCAATCACAAAAATATTTAGAACACAGTGACCCTCACTGGATTAAAAAAAAAAAAGGTCCAACAACACCCACGCAAAGACTGGGAAATGTTGAAAATGAAAGGATGAAGAGAGGATATAGCACATTAATAAAAGCCCAAAGAAAGCTGGAATAGCCATTCCAATAGTTAATAAAATTTAAGATCACAAAAGACAAAGGACATACACTCATTGACAGGAAGATATGTCTACCATAAACACACATACACCTAAGGAACACTGAACAATACATTTTCTAAAAGATTTTATTTATTAGAGAGAGTGCAAGGGTGGGGCAGAGGGAGAGGGAGAAGAGGGAGAAGCAGGAAGCAGACTCCCCACCGAGCACAGAGCCTGATACAGGCTTGATTCCAGGACCCCAGGATCATGACCAAAGGCAGACACTTAACTGACTGAGCCACCCAGGTGCCCCTGAACAATACATTTTTAAGCTTGATATATATATATATATATGTTTTATATATTAATATATATAAAAACATTCCTGTATATATATATGATTTATATGTATTAACATATATATGAGAACACATTCCTGTATAACCCACACTTAACAAACGGAGAAGACTACTTTTATGCTTACACTTAACAATTACAAAAATAGACCATGTTAGGGCACTAACACCTCGATGATTTCCAGAGTATCAATATTAAGCATTATCTCTGACCATAATACAATAAAATTAGCAACACCAAAAACCTAAAAAGAACAACAAAAACAACCCATCTTTGGAAACTAACATTACTAAATAACCCTTAGATGAAAGAAGAAATCATAAAGGAACTTTAGAAATATTTACAACTAGGGGGCACCTGGGTGGCTCAGTCGTTTGGGCAACTGACTCTTGGTTTCGGCTTGGGTCATGATCTCAGGGTTGTGGAATCAAGTCTTGTGTCCAGCTCTGAGCTGAGCATCGAGTTTGCTTGAGATTCTCTCCCTCTCCCTCTGCCCCTCCCTGCCACTCTCCCTCTCTCTCTCTCTCTAAAATAAATAGGGGTGTCTGAGTGGCTCAATCAGTTGAGCATCTGCCTTAAGCTCAGGTCATGACCTCAGGGTCCTGGGATCAAGTCCTGAATTGGGGTCCCTGCTCTGCAGGGATTCTGCTTCTCCCTCTCCCTCTGTCTCTCCCCCGTGCTCATGCACGCACTCTCTCTCTTGCTCTCACTCTCTCTGAAATAAATCTTTAAAAAATAAAATATTTTTTTAAAAAAGGAAAGAAAAGAAAGGGGCCCCTGGGTGGTGCAGCCAGTTAAGCATCTGACTCTTGCTTTCAGCTCAGGCCATGATCTCAGGGTCTTGAGATCAAGCCCCAAGTCCCGCGCCGAGCTCAGCAAGAAGTCTGCTAAAGTTATTCTCTCCCTCTCCCTCTGCCCCTCCCTGTGTTCACCTCTTTCACTCTCTCTCAGATAAATCTTTTTAAAAAGATTTTTATTTATTTGTCAGAGGGAGAGCACAAGCAGGGAGAGCGGCAGACAGAGGGAGAAGCAGGCTCCCCGCTGAGCAGGGAGCCCGATGCAGGACTGGATCCCAGGACCCTGGTATCATGACCGGAGTTGAAGGCAGACGCTGAACTGACTGAGCCACCCAGGCGTCCCTCAAATGAAGAAAGAAAGAAAGAAAGAAAGAAAGAAAGAAAGAAAGAAAGAAAGAAAGAAAGAAAGAAAGAAAGAAAGAAAAGAAAGAAAGAGAGAGAGAGAGAGAGAGGGAGAGAGAGAGAGAGGAAGGAAGGAAGAAAAGAAGGAAGGAAGGAAGGAAGGAAGGAAGGAAGGAAGAAAGAAAGAAAGAAAGAAAGAAAGAAAGAAAGAAAGAAAGAAAGAAAGAAAGAAAAGAAAAGAAAGAAAAGACTTACAACTAGGGGCACCTGACTGGCTCAGTCGGTAGAGCATGGGACTCTTAATCTTGGGGTTGAGAGTTCAAGCCCCACGTTGGGCATAGAGCTTACTTAAAAATATAAATAAATAGGGGTGCCTGGGTGGCTCACTCGGTTAAGCATCCGACTCTTGATTTCATGACTCAGGTCATGATCTCAGGGTCCAGGGATTGAGCCCCACATTAGGCTCCATGCTCGGCAGGGACTCTCCTTGGGATTCTCTCTCTCCTTCTTCCTCCGCCACTCCCCATCCCGCTCCCTGCCCCACCACACTCTCTCTCTCAAATAAGTAGATAAATAAGAATATATAAAAAATAAAATGTTAAAGAAGAAATATTTACAACTAAATAATATAAAAACACTACATGCAAAATTTGTAGGACACAGCAAAATCAGTTAAGACAAGAAACCCATAGCTTTAAATACGTTTATCAGGAAAGAAAGGTTAAAAAAGATACACTTTAAACCCAATAAAATGGTTAACTGTGGAAGGAAGAGAACAGCAGTTGGGTGCAGGATTAAAAGAGAATAAATAAAATGAGGAGCTTTTCATGGAACAACAATGAGGATGTGTCATGAACTGTAGAATATGATCAGAGCTCGGGCACTTTGTGAGGCAAACAAGTACTTCTTTTTTGCATGGGGGCTCAGATTCTCTGAGGGTTACCTAAGACCATTATGTATATGCACAATGTGAAATCTATTCATGTCCATCCTGGGCATAGGAGGCCTGGATATGGCAAAAGCCAGACAAGTCCATTTTGTGGATGCATACCATTCTGTACTCTGAAAGTTAACAAATCTAGTCTGTATTTAGAGGGCTGACCCTTAGAAGGCTGGACAAGTCCATTCTACGGATAAGAAATGTAGAGTTTCCAAGAGCCAACTAACCCAGTCTTGCTTGACCGGGAGCTCAGACACCTTGAAAGCTGGACAAGACCAAATCGTGGACAGTGAGCTCAGCCCCTCCTTGCTTTGGATAAGTTCACCGTGTACTGTGAAAGTCTTTTCTGTGGATCAAGGGCTCAGGAACCCTGAGTGACACAAAATTGTTCTGTGGATTGGAATTTACTCCCTCTTAAGATTGGAGCATCCTGTTTTGTAGAAAGAATCTGGGGCAGTCTACTGGCAGGCAAATCAAGAGACTGGCTTCAGGAGGCTGTCAGATAAGGAGGGCTGAAGTCAGAAATGAGAAGGAATGACGCCAGGAAAAAAAATCCCATGACAGGCGGCTAGATGTTGGGCAGAGAAGAAAACTTAGGGATCAGCATCAGACACCGAAAAAACGCAGGATCTGACGTTAACAGGTGTGGAGGGTTAGGATGACAGGGAAAGTGGGGAATAAAACATTGGGCCCTTCGAGGGATATTGAGAGGGCTGGGAGGTGAAGGAGGTTACAGTAATTACATCTTGGGGAAGTACAGGAAGACGACTGAGATGGTGAGGAAGACGCCAGAACCCATGGGAGGGGGTATGACGTCAAGGATGGCCAGGGTGATGTCACGGACGGAAAGAGGTGTGAGGACAAACAGGTTCATGCGCATAGCGATAAAGATGGCTGGGCCAGCGAACGGATACGGACCTCAGGGCGCACCAATCACACAAGGATCGTCTCCATTCCCGGAAGCATGCTGAGCTTATTGGCCCGTTTGCTCCGCCGTCCCTTCCTCCCACCCCCTTGCTGGCTTCAGCCAATGAGCATAAACGCTGGTGCGCGCGGGGGACGTTTCGTGACGTGTACGCTACGTACGCTTTATCAAGCGTCTTCCCGCGCGGCAATCTTCCCAGTCTCTCCGTTCCTGGACGGTAGCTGTTCTTCTGGTCCTTTTGCTTAATTTGCAGGTAAGCAGCACATGTGTTGTGGGCCGGCTGCTCCTCACCTCCCTGATGTGCGCCGCGCCGGCCAGGAGCTGGGTGCGCGAGTGGGGAGAGCAGCGGCTTCTGACACGTAGGCTCGGGTTTCTCCCGAGTGGGCGGGTCCCGTGCTGAGAGGTGAAACTTTTCTGTTGGTGGGAGGCTGGCGCTTTATATCTGAGTGCGAGGAATGCTGGGAGGGACTGGCGACGTCGGTGGCGGGAGTGACCGCGCGACAGCCGAGATTTGCGCGCGCCCTTCCCCCCACTACCACGTGACCGCCGCCATCTTGTTCTGCGGGTGCAGGGGGAACGCGACGGTGTTGTGGACCTGCGCAGCGGCACAAAATGACGGGCGTAGTAGTGATGATATGGGCATGCGCGAAGGCGGCCCTCAAATGGCTGCCTCGCTGATACAGCACCGCCGATTCCCGCCTTTTCGGCTTTCTTTTTGGTCTGTCTGTAGTTGCTTCTTCGTTTCCTCTTTTCTTTGGTCTCCCCCTTTCTTTCCTTCATCTTTCTTTGCTCCTACTTTTTTTTCTTTATCTCTCATCTCTATGGTTTCTCCCACCCCATTTCGTACTTTCTCCGCAGTACTCGAATTCACTGCCATGTCTTCTGAAGAAGGGAAGCTTTTCGTGGGAGGGCTCAACTTCAACACCGATGAGCAGGCTCTGGAAGACCACTTCAGCAGCTTCGGTCCTATTTCCGAGGGTGAGACATGGGCCAGATGTATGATGAGCTGGGTGTTTGTGAAAGTCTGGGGCCCTTGCGTTTCAAGAAATGGAAAGAGAAAAATCGGGACCCTGGGTTTTCACATAATTCCTTCTTCTGTTCTTAGGCCTAAGGTGTAGTCTTACAAGAATCCTGTAACTTTCAATTAAGGATTGGTGGGAAGGGTCCATCCTCCACCTGACACCGTTTCTTGCTTATGTTTCTCCTTACCCACATTTTCTCTCTTTTCCCCAGTGGTCGTTGTTAAGGACCGGGAGACTCAGCGATCCCGGGGTTTTGGTTTCATCACCTTCACCAATCCAGAGCATGCGTCAGATGCCATGAGAGCCATGAATGGAGAGGTGAGGTCTTCTACCTGCATAGGGGCCTTGCCCCCATCTGCCACTTCCACCATTCTTTCTGTTTTTCCCTCTGTGTCTGCTAGGGGCAGCGCGGCCACCAAACCCCGCAGTGCCCACTCACAGGAGCGTGACTGCCTTCTGTTCTAGGGGGTGGAGGGCAGCGGCAGACAGAGCCGGGCTGCCTGGGAGGCGACGACTGGTCCTGCATGAGGCCGAGAAGCCACCTGTGGATGGTTGACCTGCCCTGGGCTTAGGTAGTAGAGTCTGCAGACCTGCGGGCCTGGCCCGGAGAGGACCTCGTGAGTCTTCTGGGATGGACTCTGAAGTCTCAAACCAAGAGAGGTGTCTGTCTATCTAGCCCTAATAGTGGGGCAGCTTATAGGAGTGGGGAGGAGAACTCAGCCTGAGTTCAGTCAAGATGTAAGTAGTAGCAGGGGGAACACGGTGGATTCAGGTCATTTTGTGGGATTCTATAGCTCCTGATAAAGCCATTCTGGTCAAAGGAGCTTGTTCTGGAACATGGCACCCAGAACCTGGTGCCCAGCAGAAGTTTCTGGGCTCTTTTGCCCACTTGCCCTACCCATTCTTCCCTCACCACTGTCTTGTTTGACCACCAACCCATCCTCCTTGTGTCTCCCCACACGTAGTCTCTGGATGGTCGCCAGATCCGTGTGGATCACGCGGGCAAGTCGGCCAGGGGAACTAGAGGGGGTGCCTTTGGGGCCCATGGGCGTGGTCGCAGCTACTCTAGAGGTAAGTGCAGTGGTGAGTTTGGATATGGGGAAGAGTGGCTTATTAGTGACTTACGTCTGGACAGCTGCCTTTCAACTTTTTTCTTAATCTGCTATAGGTGGTGGGGACCAGGGCTATGGGAGTGGCAGATATGACAGTCGACCTGGAGGATATGGGTATGGATATGGAAGGTCCAGAGACTATGGTGGCAGGTGGGTAGCCAAGGGATTGGGGTACTCTGGTGGTGCTGCCTTCTTCTTAAGAGCTCAGCTGCCTGAGAGTTCATTCATAGCTCATCTTGGTGTTAACTAGTGTGTTCGTTTTTACAAATTGTAATGAAACTTTATGACACTTAGTATGTTTTGAGTTCAGTATAATGCACTGGTAAATTGTAAGATAATGAAGTTGTGATATGGTAAATGGTAATAACACATGTTTATTGTTTCGTGTTGGTTATATTGTGTTAGTGTTTAATATTCCATATGCAACTTACATGCCACGTAATTATGTGATTTCTGTACAGTGTACGTTTGATACATCTGTTTTATATGTTAAAGTGCGTATAATAACACACAGAACATGATAGGATGTGTAAATATGTGTGGTTTTTAATACCCAGGTGTCTGGGTTACATTCTTGCTAACTGCCATGTATGTTTTCTCCCAGAAGCCAGGGTGGTTATGATCGCTACTCAGGAGGAAATTACAGAGACAATTACGACAACTGAGATGAGGCATGTGCACCTAATGTAGGTGAGGCTTATATGTTGCCACTGAGCGGACTTCTGTCCACCAGTCCTGTCCACTCAGCCTTTCCTCCTGCCTGCACTCACTTCACCTGGCCCACCTGACACAATTCCTAGGCTTCCTTTGCTCTCAGGTGCCTGTCAGAGCTAGTCTGCTGTTGGGAGGGGATGTCTAAAAACCTGTCTCCCCTGTAATCCTTGCTGGGCTTGGAGGAGATGGAGCGGCATGGCTCAGCAGTCCTTATCAACCCTGGGAGGTGAGCGTGTGTGCCTCTGCCTTCCCAACATTACAATTCTCCCCCTTCTTACTGTTCTCAGATACACAAGGAATAAAACTTCTGATCCAGGATCATCCTTCCAAATGGCTGTATTTATAAAGATTTTTGGAGCTGCACTGACACATCTGTTTTAGTACATCAACTTCTATTTTTGAAATGAGCTCCCAAGGTAGCTGTCAGAAAGACCTTTTAGAAAGCTCCCATGTGTTTTCTAAAATTTCTCCCTTTTAAATACTAATCTTGGGACATTTGTAGAGTCTGGGTATTTTTCCCTTTTACCAGTTTTTCAGTTTGGGCTCTCAGGATTACTGATCATGGCAAAAAATGTTTGTTCAGACTGCTTTTTTAAAAAAAAAAGAAAAAAGATAATGTGCATTTAGGGGCATTTAAAAGCCTGTATACAATGTTAATCATGAGTAGGAAACAATTTTCAAATGCAAGTGGAAGAAATCAACACACTTAGAGGTGGGTTTTTTATTCAAGGTCACCACCCTGAGTATAGAGAAGTTTCTTAAAATATTTGTGAATGTCCTTTTTTTTAGTACTGGAAGAAAACATATTCTGTTGTGTCTCATTTAGCATTTTAGGTTGTCTTTCACGGAGCTTAATAAAAAGTTGAAACATGAAAACGAACTGATACTGATAATGTGGTTTTTCTTTGCTCAACCCAGTTTTCAAACTAAAAATGGAAGATCAAGAAGGCAGGCTTTTAGGAAAGAATTCAGTTGCGGGTTAAGCAGCAGTTGCCATAAGAGTAGACACCTCCAGCTGAAAGTTCGGTTCCCTTTGGGTATACGTGAAGTGTGGGGGTGGTGGGGGTTAAAGAGGAAATAAATACTGTTGCTGGAATTGGGTTTCCTGAGATGGCCTCTTGGTCCTATTGTTTTGCCACTATTGTTTTGATCATTGTCAGCTTGGGAATCAGACTGCTTGGCTTTGAGTCTCCCAAGCCTCTCAGAGCATCAGTGGGTGCCCTCCTTGCAGGATTGTTCTGAGAATTTGAGCACCTGGTCGAGTTAAACCCTGTCATAAAGAGCATTTCCAGTTTCTTCTGACTAAAATGTTGGGAGGTGGAGGAAGTGTACTAAACTCCCATTTGAGGAACATTTGGAAGAATCCTGGTTTGAAAACAAGGTTCTAAGAGTTCAGACTCTGGATTCAGATTCCAGGATTCAGATGAAGTCTCTGTTGCTCTCCAGCTATTTGACCTTGGGTAGGACACTTAACCTGTGTGCCTCAGCTTCATGGGCATTTTACATTTCTTCTTGAAGGTTAAGTGCATTTAATAGGCATGTACAGTCATTGAGAAGAGTTAGCGAAACTCTTATTCACAGGGATTCAGTCTTGGGGGGGTGTGAGGGTCTTTGATGGTAAGGCAGCGGCAGTGGTTGGGCCTGCTTTTGTACCTGTAGCTGGTCTTAGTTCCTCACTCCTGATACTCCCTTTGGTCCTGTTTCTGAAGGCTGCATTGGAGTCCTATTGGCGTTATCCCTCCTTTTGGAGTTCCTCATCAGTTGTGTCCGCAGCTTCCACCTGGTTGATACAAAAGTCAAGTACCACCAGATCTTAATGGGGTGTGTGTTAATGAAGTCAATGGGTTTCCCTCAAAAAGCCTGTATGGAAACCCCAGTGTGATGGTGTTAGGAGGTGAGGTCCTTGAGGAGGGGTGGAGCGATGAGGATTAGATAAGGTCATGAAGGGTGGTGCCCTCATGAGTTACAAGAAAGCTTCCCCCTTCTGTTCTCAGCCACTTCTTGTAAGAAGTTGGTAGTCTGGGAAAGCACTCACCAGAGCTCAACCATGCTGGCACCCTATAGATTCAGCCTCCAGAACTGAGAAATTGGTAAGTCACCCAGTCTGGTGTTTTACAGCTCCCATAACTGACTGAAACTGTAGGTTCCTGTATTGGGAGAGTCCGGGTATTGGAAGCGTCCCAGTATTGGGAGCCCACCTCCCTGACCCCAGCTGGTTGGGACAGGCTCCAAGGGACTCTTCCAAGCAGTCATGAATCTGCTTTGGCAAGTGGGTGGAGACTAGGGAACTTCTCACACCTCCTGACTGTCCCACTGAGCCAGGAAAGGGGCATTGCGGCTACCACTGCTGGTTAGTATTGGGTAATTGGTCTGAGGAGGCGTTCTTTGCTGGGTCTTGGGAGAGCCGAGGCAGTGGGGACTGGCAGGAGGAGCACCATTACCAGGGGGAAGGGGGGCACCTGCTCCTTGCCTGTTGGGTAGTGAAATGTCTTTGCCCTTGGTGTGGCTTGAGGCAAGATCCGTAATCGACCACAGAGCTCCTGCAACAAAGTGATCCCCTAAGTGACATCAATAAAGGCCACGGCCTCCTACACCTGCTCTGCTCTCCTGATGTTAGAAGGTGCCTTGTAGGGGCTCCTAGCTGGCTCAGCTGGTAGAGCATGTGATCCTTGATTTTCAGGGTTGTGAGTTCAAGCCCCACGTTGGGCATAAAGCTTACTTAAATAGAAGATGCCTCGTAGGGGCGCCTGGGTGGCGCAGTCGTTAAGCGTCTGCCTTCGGCTCAGGGCGTGATCCTGGCGTTCCGGGATCGAGCCCCACATCAGGCTCCTCTGCTATGAGCCTGCTTCTTCCTCTCCCACTCCCCCTGCTTGTGTTCCCTCTCTCACTGGCTGTCTCTATCTCTGTCAAATAAATAAATAAAATCTAAAAAAAAAAAGAAGATGCCTTGTAATCCGGCCCAGTCTTGTGGATTTGCTCTAAAGAAAAAGGTTTAGAGGACTCTTGGTTTTCTTCACTGCAATTGCTGATCAATAAAATTTCCAGATATGGGGCTCCAGGCCCCTGTAAAATGCTTATTAGTCCTCTGCTTCAGTTTGACCGGAGTTTCACTAGTGCGCATGCTCCTCAGGAACCCACGGAGACTGGAAGCTCCCATACAGAGGTTCCTTGAGGACCTCTGTCCCAAGGCTTGGGAAAACCAAATCCCTGGTCTGCAGAGCCTTGTATTTACAAGCCCTGGATCTTGCCTAGACCAAAAACCTTGACCCAACCCTTCTTTTAGATACCCCACCCCCTGCCTGCCCATGTCAAGAATAAATCCAAGGCCCTGACCCTTCCCACCCCATGTGGGCTGGAAACACCTTGCACATCCTGCTTAACAGCTTCATTTCTTTGCCTCAGATTCAACATGTGTAAGATGGGAATAATAGTGCCCACCAGATGGGCGTTTTAGGACATGGCAAATTACTGAGAGTACACCCGCACCCTTGGCCCTCACACTCCTGGACTTGGGGGTGTAGGAAATGTTGAAAAGCCTTTTCAAAATAAGCTGCTGTGACTAGTTATGTATGTAAGAAGGCATATCGGATAATGATCAGTAGCCAGTGTTCCACGACTGCTGCTCAGGACAAAACCTGTCCCTGCCCAGCTGCCTTCTTCCACTACCCCCCAACCCCTCCCCAGGCTAACATAAAGGCTATGATCCTTTATCATTCAGAGTGCTTAAAGATCTGAGAAACTAGAAGCGGTTTTTTTCAAATTGGGTACAAGACCTGACTTGGAGCGCTTCATAATCTTTTTATTTTTTTAAGTAATCTCTACACGCATCCTGGGGCTCAAACTCACAACCCCAAAACAGTCTCATGCCCTTCCGACTGAGCCAGCCAAACACCCCAGAGCTTTTCATAACCTATTTTTTCCTCTTAGTGTGCAAATGCATGCAATATACTGCAAAAAAAGTGGTTATGGAGCGCTGCCCCAGATCCTAATGGGTGGTCTTAACATACAGAGAATGCACAAAGTTAAAGCTCCTAAATTGTCGAAAACAGTCCATGGCGTTCTGTATAAACATTCCTAGTACAATGTTGAGTCAAATTTTTTAACTTAATTTTAAGCTTCCTTTAAGTAAAACTCATCTTTGGAATTTTCCTTTGCTTTTTCTAGTTCTTAATAGTTGTCTGAACACAAGATTTGCAGTCTCTATTTTAACCCTTATGATTGTAATCCATAGTAACAGGTATATTTTTCTCCCTGGAGTCCAGTCCACCCATTTGTTGATGTAAGTGGAAGAAAGGCTCATGAAGTGGGGAAAGTACCCTGGTGTTTACCACTTCATTGTATCTTTTTTTTCTTTTTTTCTTTCTTTCTTTCTTTTTTTTTTTTTTTAGATTTTATTTACTAGGGGCACCTGGGTGGCTCAGATTGTTAAGCTTCTGCCTTCGGCTCAGGGCATGATCTCCAGGTCGTAGGATCGAGCCCCCTATCCCCCTATGGGGCTCCCAGCTCAGCAGGGAGTCTGCTTCTCCCTCTCCCTCTGCCTCTCCCCCTGCTTGTGCTTGCTCTCTTTCTCTCAAATGAATAAAATCTTTTTAAAAAAGATTTTATTTACTTGACAGAGAGCACAGCAGGGGGAGAGGCAGAGGGGGAAGGAGAAGGAGGCTCCCTGCTGAGCAGGGAGCCCGATGTGGGACTCAATCCCAGAACCCTGGGATCATGACCTGAGACGAAGGCAGATGCTTAACCACCTGAGCCACCCAGGCGCCCCCACTTCATTGCATCTTAACAAAACAGCTGGCCCGAACCCCTCAAATGCTTGTGGAGCCTGCATTTTGAAAAAATGCTGTGTGTTTATAATTGTTGAATCTCTGTGATAGGTACATGAAAGTTCATTTTATCAACACCATTGTAAGTTCGAGATTTTCTGTAACACAAAACTGAGGGGGTGGTTGGTTAGACCTCAGCATCGGCATGGGAGGTGGGTAGCCGTGAGCTATTTTCTGCTGTCTTGCCCTGTCCTCCAAAGGCCTCTCCATAGTCACAGGCATTTCTACTCCAAAGGCCTCAAGAAACCCCATTGTATAAATACTAGTAGCTTCTCTTTCTTGGCATCTGACATTGTTATTTTCCAGATACTGGCCCTAGAACCCCATCCTGCTTCCCCGCCCCAATCACAGATCTCACGACCCCTTTGGCTTTTCCAGGCAGAAGGACTATCCCTTTGCCCGGCACTGGAGGTCCTGCCTTCCAACCTCCATACCCAGGACCTCTTAAAACCTCTCTCCTGGCCTGTAAAAGGGGGGATTATAAAGGTAGCCCATTAAATGAGTTAAGATATGGGAAGCACCTAAAACAGTGGTAGTTACATGTGGTCAAATGTTAGCATTTGGGGTTTTTTTTGTGTGTGTTCTTTTTAAGATTTTATTTATTTGAGAGCACGGGCAGGGGTGGGGGTAAAGGGCAGAGGGAGAAGGACAAGCACACTGCCCGCTGAGCGTGGAGCCATCTTCAGGGCTCTGTCCCGGGACCCTGAGACCATGACGCTCAACCAACTGACCATGACCTGAGCCGAAGTCAGACACTCAACTGACTGAGCCATCCAGGCGTCCCAAATGTTAGCATTTGTTATGTGTGACAGATAATTGTAGGAACAGCAATGGATACATTTCTTTCCCTTAGGAATCATGTCATGGTGGGGTCTAAAGACAGTAAAGTAATAAATCCATGTCTAACATAATGTTAGGGAGTGGCAAGAATTAAAGCCAAGGGCGTGGGGAGTGATGGGATGTGCTCTTTTATGCAAGCTGGCCAGGGAAGGCTACTCAGGAGGTAGCCTTTCAACAGAAACTTGAAGATAGTGATAGCGGGGGAGAGCAAGCCAGGAGGCTCTCTGGTGCGGAGGAATGGTTCCGCCATGGCACTCGGGCTGCCTTGCACGTCTCCACATAGGCCACGTAGGCAGGCTGATCTAAGTATTGGCAGAACGCCCTGTGATCCTCAGAACACAAAGCACAAGAGGCTTGTGAGGAACCGCTGTGAGGCCATTTCTCACTCCTTGTCTACCAAAGAGGCTGTCATGAGGCGGTTTTACATCACCCACGGATCTGGTCAGGTATGAGGCTTTCCATCCCTTTCCTCCCGACTTACGGCTGTAGAACTGCCTAGCATGGCATGAGCTCCTTAGCAACAGGGTGTCCTACCATCCGTGCTGCAGTCATCTGGCCCCTTTCGTTTTGGTGTTACCTAGAATGTGGGACACGGGCTGGCATCTGTGGCCAGCCCTGCTTTTGCTGTCTGTAAGTAATCTCTCAGTCAAACGAGGGCTCGTTTCCTTACTGACCAAATCTGTCCGCCTAGACTTGCCTTGACATCTGGGAGAGGAGAATTAGAGGCAGAAGGAAATGCAAGCAAGTGGAAAGTCCCCGAGGTGGGAGCTCATTTGGTGTGCGTGAGGAACAGCAAGAAGGTCAGGGTGGCAGGAGCAGGGGGAGCGAGGGCGCCAGTGGCAGGAGGTGAGGTTGGAGAAGTGACGGGGCCTGGTCCTTTTAGGCCTCACTGGCTGCAGGGAGGACTTGGGGCTTTTCTCTGAGAGATGGAGGCAGGACAAGGGTGTGAGCAGAGGAGGGCTGCGGGCTGGCTTGGGTTATAGCGGGACCCTCTGGCTGCTATGAGAGCAGACAGGGAGGGCTGGGGGCAGAAGTAGTTGAGGCCAGCAATGGTGGTGGTGGCCGTGGACGTGAAGAGGCGAGGTTGCGTTCTGGGTACATTCTGAAGGTGGAACTGACGGGATTTGCTGATGGGTCAAATGAGGGGAGGTGGGTGAGAGAAAGTACTTGTTATGAATACACACTAGAGGAGCTTACACAGAGCAGTTGGGGAGCTGGTGTTAGCGTAGTGGTTAAGAGCAAGGATTCCCAGAGCCAGGTGGTCCGGGTTCAAATCCAGCCCTAGCACTTAGTGACCGGCTCGGGGCAGGTCACTTCAGCTCTTTCCCTCCACTTCCCCATCTCTGACACGGCGTAATAGTACCAATTTCATAGGGTTGCTCTGAGGATTAAATGTTTTTCTGCGTCCGTAAAGTGCTTAGGACAGTGCCTGGCACAGAGCACTTGTTATTAGTAACATCACCGTAGGATGAGTGGAAGTGTTCACTAAGAGCCCAGGAGAGAGCGTTCCAGAGCCCAAGAACAGTTTGTGCAGTGTTCAAAGGATGTGCGAGAAAGCCAGCGTGGCTGGAACCTAACCTGATTGAGTAAGAGCAGCAAGGGGGAGAAGGTGGAGAGGAGGCCCGAGAGCGGCTCCTCACGGCAGCTGGCAGCCTTTGTGGATTTCGGGGTGGACCCTGCCAGTGCAGGAGGTCAAAAGGGACCCGAGGGGAGATCGAGCTGAGCCTTGGTGCCGGGGGTGTATAGAGAGGAGAGGGATAGAGCACTCATTGTCAGCACGGCTGGCTGGCTACCAGGGTTTGGTGGTTTCCAGCGTCCAGGATAAGAAAATGAGTCTAGTCCAACTTCTTGCCTGAGTCCAGATGCTAGTTCTAGTATCTTCTGCGTCTGTGACCATGGGTGGTAAACCCCTCCAGGGCTCACCTTCCTCATCTTCACAGCAGAGCTAAATGTCACACCTGCCTCACTAGGGTAGTCCGTGACAGTTATAGAAGATGAATGTAGTAAGAGCCTGGTAAATTCTGGCTGTCACCGAGACCGGGCAAGGCTGATCTCAGGAAAGCAAGGGCACCTTAATATTCGAAGAGCGATGCGATGCAGTTCAGTGTATTAGCAGAAAAAAGTGTGAAGAATCGAGGGCCGTGCCCATTTATCTATATTGCTGGGCAATGAGGTACCAAACCCAGGGCCCAGTCTTTCCCAGGCCCACAGTCTGGCCCCGAATCCTTCACTGAGTAAATGGAATTGAGATCTTAAGAGCAGAGTGACCCCAGTTCCAGCCCTGTGAAGTGATTCCCCCCACCTCTGAGTCAGTCACTGACCAGCTTCATTGGCCTTATCCACACATTCGGCGTCCAGAGCTGTGTGTATCTGGCTCCTTTTCGTTCAGGTTCCAGCTTCAATTCCTTTCTCATCCCCCTCCCTTCTCCCACAGCTCAGCAACACTAACCAAACTTCATGACTCAGGCCATGGAGAGTTATTACCATTAAGACTTTGGAGATTAGGAGAACTTTGGCTTCAGAGGCAAATGTTTTCCCGTCAGGAAATGGTAACATTTAAGTTACGAGCTTATGTCGCAACCCCCACTTGTCCCGTTTAGGAAGAAACTTCAGGGGTAAGGTAAGTGAAAAAGGACTCAGTACTCCACTTCCACCACGGCTCCACGGTTCCCATTTTGCTCTTTGGTCTTGATTCTCAGCATACCCTTGTCACCCCAAGCCAGCCAGGCTTTCCCTCAAATTGCACTGCTTTTTGTTCCTGATGATGGGGCCCGACTTCCGGTTTGCTGTCAGCCTGTCTTAGTAATGAGAAGTGGACACAGCCAGTGTGGCCCAGTGCTTACCTTTGCATTTCTAAACTAGGGGGTACCAAATGGGGAGCAGGCACATGAAGGAAAGAAGAGCCCAGGAAAGACATAGTCCCTGCCTGTTTCCGCCATTGCTCGAGTCGCTATTGTGATGTGGTGTTATCTCCAAACAGCTCGGGCTTACCGTCTTTTCTGTCCAAATCTGTTTGTTCATCTGGCTAGGGCCCTTAACCATCAATCTAACAGTAAAATAGCCCCAAGTCCTGTTAGAGTGAGTGGGACTTGTCCCCCATGGGCTTCAGCTTTTTTCTCTAGATGTCATGATTGCAACCAAGGTCACCGCCAGCCTCCACGAGCTGCCTCTGATGATTTGATATCCCCAGCCCTGAGACCCTTCTTTCCCCGCCCACTGACCTGCCTGCCATTCTTGCAGATAAATTCTGCAACTTTCTCGCCAAGCTCCCAGCAAACTGAAAGTAACTTCTGTCACCAATTTGTTCAAAACCCCCTTTAATTTTATTAAAGATTTTTATTTATTTATCTGACAGAGAGCACAAGCAGGGGGAGCAGCAGAGGGAGAGGGAGAAGCAGGCTCCCCACCAAGCAAGGAGCCCGATGCGGGGCTCGATCCCAGGACTCTGGGATCATGTCCTGAGGCGAAGGCAGATGCTTAACCTACTGAGCCACCCAGGTGCCCCTCAAAACCCCTTTTAAATCCAGTGAGAGTGTGTAAATATTTTAGAAAAAAATGCAAAACACAACAAATGCACGAAGTGGCTGTGGTTGTTAATTCACATTGTTTCTGCACCAGAACTACCTCTGGCACATGGATCTGTTACTGGGAAAAGTTCTTAAAACAACCGACAGTAGTCGACCTTTAGTGGGTATTTTCTCTTCTCCAGATGCTCGTCTAAGCTTTACAAGTATTAACTCATTTAGTCCTCCCTATAGCCCTGTGACGCAGTTTTTTTCAGATGAGGAGACTGAGTCACAGAGGATTTAAGTGATTTGCCCAAGATCGGAGCTCCTATTTGGCAGAGCCTACAGCAGTAGCCAAGTTATACTGCCTTCTGAAAAGTACTGTAGTACTTCTCAGAACAACAGCAGTCATGCAACAGGTGTTGTGAACACGTTCCATGCATTAGCTCATTCCTACTTACAACAACCCTGTCATTAGGTTTTATCTAGTATCTTATAGCATTATAGGGGGTGAAATTTTAAAAATAATTTTTGAAATTTTTACAGAATATTGTAAAAACAACAACAACAAAAAAAAAATCAGTTCCAGCAGTTAAAAGGGTTAGTCTTGCTGGCATCCCTGACTTTCCTGTACTTTTTCCCCCCACCATGTTTCTTTGGAAGCTGAGTGGTGGTATGAAGGGGTGGGGCCCCTTCCAGGGAAGGTCAAAGTGTGAATGGAAAAGGCATTGGTCATAGCATCCTTTATGGCAAGAAAAAAACTTGGAAATAACCCCAATGCCGGTCACAAATAGGAGACCAGTTCAATAAAATGTCACCCTTGAACTCCCTGGGCTTCAGCTTTCCTCATCTGTAAGTGGGGGTAGTAAGGAGACCCACAACATTCAGTTACTAGGATTAAATGGATTAATACATGTAAATCACCAGTGTCCAGCATATTAGCCAATAAATGTTAGTGGTTACATGTTTGTGCAGTGAAAGTTTTTTAGCAATCATCAAATAGAAGGTATTTAAAAAGACATCCATAGGGGCGCCTGTGTGGCTCAGTCTGTTAAACATCTGCCTTTAGCCCGAGTCATGATCCCAGGATCCTGGGATCAAGCCCATCAGGCTCTCTGCTCAGCAGGGAGCCTCCTTTTCCATCTCCCTCTGCTTGCCACTGCCCCTGCTTGTGCTCTATCTCTCTCTCTAATTAATAAATAAAATCTTTTTAAACAATTTTAAAAAGACACCCACAGCTTAGTTACATGGACAAGGGAGGTGTTCTGTTGATACAAAACAGAGTAGACTATTTTTGTTAGCACACACAAAGTGCAATACCTGTTTTGGATGTGTCTTCTCATTTCAAGTGGCTTTAAAACTTAAGATGATTGTATATTACAAAAAATAGTGTGAAAAATAAAAGTTTTGAGTGTTGTGTCAGTTAATGGATGTTAGGATCCAATAGGAAGCTACTAAACTTTGTATTTCAATTTTCTGTTAATCCTGACCACATTGAGTAGTTAGAGGAGCACCTGGCTGGCTCATTTGGTAGAGCATGCAACTCTTGATCTCAGGGAAATAAATTTGAGCCCCACATTTGATGTAGACTACTTTTTTAAAAGATGAATAATTAAGAGTTGCAACTTCCTGTTAGAGTTGAAATAAGGATGGTTCAAATAGCCTCTTGGGATCCAAAGCCTGTTGTGCCTACTTACTGTCTTTTGCCTTTGGAGACTCAGGCCCAGACCAAGCTTCCTGGAACCATCCAACCCCACCCCCCACAGACACCCCCACCACAGAACAGACTCTTCTCATCTCAGGGTTGTCTGAAGGCCCGTCAATCACTTTAAGAACTGGAGAACAGCCTAGGAGCCTCTGCATGTGTGATTATTTTTGATGGTATGGCAAGTGATCAGCGGTGGTGATGGGGGGGGGGGTCCCTCCTATGCTTCAAATCTTGCTTGGCCAAGATTGTGCTCCTAAGAATCAGCATATCCTACGGTTTCAAAAGAAAGTCGTATTTCTAATTTTTAGTGAGTGATTCATATATTCCCCCCTGTCTATCTGGCCCTTGGACATTATTCTTTTGTATACAAAAATAGCCATTAGGGACTGGGGGTGGGTAGAACTTAAGGGGTGGAGCCTCCATCCTGCGCCGGAAGCTACTGTTCCATAGCGCGCTTGCGTAGTTCTCCCACGCCCTGGGAAGGATTCCTATCCATTCGCTCTGTGCTTGGCAGCTCTTCCTGGCAGTAGGCGGCCATCTTGCCTGGAGCCTGAGAGAGGGAGCCGAGAGACAGAAGGAAAGGGCGACACTGGTTTCAGGGCCGCCCCGGGGGCCTCAAGAGCCGGAGGCAGCCCCGGAGGTGGTCTGTGATCCCGGGCCCTGCTCTTGAACCTGAGAAGGGAAGGCGGAGGGCGGGGGGAACAAGATGGATGGGGAATGCCAGGAAGGATTGCTAGACGGGAGGAGGGGCGTCGCTATGGTGACCGGGGAGGGGCGGGATCAGATCTGAATCGCTGTTGTGTCTTCCGGGAACTGCCCGGGAAGGGCAGGGCTGGGGTAATGACCATGCTAGCTGCCGGGTGGTATTTCGCGACGTCCCGGCGTCGAGGGACTCGGTGTCTACGGCAACGATCGTCTGGCAGAAG
Organism: Ursus arctos; assembly: GCF_023065955.2. Classification (NCBI taxonomy): domain Eukaryota; kingdom Metazoa; phylum Chordata; class Mammalia; order Carnivora; family Ursidae; genus Ursus; species Ursus arctos. Next base: position 40,511,286 of record NC_079873.1, read on the forward strand.
GGGCGGAATTAAATCCCTTCTCTTGAAACGCTGACATTCCAGGCCCTTGTCCTGCAGGCTCCCGCGGGCGGACACGCCAGAAGAGGAGGCCGGGGAATGGCCGCGGTGTGGCAGCAGGTCTTAGCAGTAGACGCGAGGTGAGGCGTGGGGTCGAAGCCCATGGGAGCGGAAGTTACTGTGGTGCATGCGCAATGGCGATAAGTGAGGCTGGGCGGAGAACTTGTCTTATGCGGCTGCGTGGGCAGGCCGGAGGTGAGCATGCGCAGTAGCAGGGTGTGGGGGCTTGCAGAGAGAAGGGCTGGCAAGAGGGTCGTAAAGAGCATGCTGGGAAAATGCTGTCAGATTTGCGCATGCGAAAGGAGTCTGTGCTGTCAGAGCCTTTGGGAAGGGGTCATGGAGCTCAGGCTGGTGACATCCTATTCCCCACCATTGCCCCCCTCCGCAGACTTCTCTTACCATCATCACTTCCCCAATCTGACCCCATCACCATCCCATACTGACTTCCACCATTGCCCCACTTTAACCCCCATCACCATGTCACCCTGACCCCTACTGTTGTCTACACTGACTCAGTCACCCCATACCAACTCCAACAAAGCTGCAGATGGCCTCCATTGTCCCCACAATGACCTCATCACCATGCCCTTTATTACTGTAGACCCACCTTCATCACAGCACCGCAGAGACCCCCATCACCACTGCTGATCACTTATCATCCTGACCCCTCACTGCCACGCACCTCCCTCTCTTTCCCTATCCCCTGAGCTGATTGATTCCCTCTATCCTGTGCCTGCCGCCCGCCCTGCCTCCTGCCATCATAGGTACAACGCGTACCGCACACCAACGTTTCCACAGTTTCGGACACAGTACATTCGGCGTCGCAGCCAGCTGCTGCGGGAGAATGCCAAGGCTGGGCATCCCCCAGCACTGCGTCGGCAGTACCTGAGGCTGCGTGGGCAGCTGTTGGGCCAGCGATACGGGCCCCTCTCTGAGCCAGGCAGTGCCCGCGCCTACAGCAACAGCATCGTTCGCAGCAGCCGAACTACCCTAGACCGCATGGAGGTGAGCTCCTCCCCACACTGCCTGCCACGCACACCACCTGCGTCCATATACAGTCAGCAGACCTGTCGCGCACCTGCTCTGCAAGGCACTGTGCCAAGCTCTTAGGATAAGCAGAGGGCAGAAAGAGATAATATACGATAAGTCAATAAACAGACAACGGACAAGATGAACAGATTGATAAATAGGCAATAAACAAGATAAATAGGTTAATAGACATGCGAAACCAGATAAACAAATCAATAATTAACACGGTTTATAGTGAGGAGTGCTAAGATGGAAAAGTAAAGCAGGCTTGGGGGATAAAATGAGACCCATGTGGGGGACAGAGGGAAGCTGTTTCTGATGGGGACGATCAGGAAAGGCCTCTCTGAGGAGGTGATGGTTGAGCTGACAGGAATGAAGCAAGAGACGGCACTGAGTGGTTTTCGGGGAGAAAGTGTCCATTCTTTCTTCACAGAGCCTTTATCGATTACCCGCTGAGTGGGGAGCTAGTGCGGAGGCCAGCGCAGTCGTCCAGGCCATGGTGGTGGCGGTGGGTAGGCTGAGAAAGGATCTGGTTCTGGGTATATTTTGAAGACTCCAGACCTCACAGGTCCTTGAGGACTGTTTTCAAGATGTGCCCACCCTGACCCTCTGTCTGCAGGACTTTGAGGATGATCCACGGGCCCTGGGGGCCCGTGGGCACCGCCGTTCCGTCAGCCGAGGCTCCTACCAGTTACAGGCGCAGATGAACCGTGCTGTCTATGAGGACAGGTATGCACAGGGGCGGCTGTGAGCCAGGGGTTTGTAAGGGGGAGGGGGCCATAGGGCCCGAACGCTAGCACCTACCTCATATTACCCCCCACTCCTGTCGGGGTCCAGGCCCCCTGGCAGCGTGGTACCCACATCAGCGGCAGAAGCAAGTCGAGCCATGGCTGGGGACACATCGCTGAGTGAGAACTATGCCTTTGCGGGCATGTACCATGTTTTCGACCAGCACGTGGATGAGGCAGGTAAGCCAGCAGGTAGCGGGTCCCCTCACCACTCATTTGCCTGAACTGTGACAACCACTCAGTGCGTCCTTTTCTGGAACGCAGAATCTCTGACCCACCTCTGAAGGAGGAGTTGCCATCCCTAAACCTTTCCCCAAGGCCACAAGCCGTCTGCAAAGTCAAGTGCTCTGCAAGATCTCAAGTACTTGGGCTATCGTAAAAGGGCTCGGCAGCTCAAAAGAGGACTTTGCAGAAGGCTTCTGGGGTCCTGAGTTGCTTAGAAGAGTTCAGGGCCTTTGCTACAGAGAAATCCCCCTACAACGGGCAATGCAGGTTTTGCAAACCACCCAGACATTGGTAATTGTAAAGCGCGGGCTAATTTAGGGAGCTTTTGGCAGAGGGCCTTCTAGGGTTCCCACTTCTGTTCTCAGCCGAGGAAAGCCCTTTGTGGAGGCCCCTGTGCTTGGCACCGTGGGTCCCAGCCCCCAGCCCACACGGCAGAGCCTTTTATAAATGAAAGCACCTGGTGAGTGTGCCGAGTCCCACCAGTGGCTTCTTGGCATTGCAGTCCCAAGGGTGCGCTTCGCCAACGACGACCGCCACCGCCTGGCCTGCTGCTCCCTCGACGGCAGCATCTCACTGTGCCAGCTGGTGCCCGCCCCACCGACTGTGCTCCGTGTGCTGCGGGGCCATACCCGCGGTGTCTCCGACTTCGCCTGGTCCCTCTCCAACGACATCCTTGTGTCCACCTCGCTCGATGCCACCATGCGCATCTGGGCCTCTGAGGACGGCCGCTGCATCCGGGAGATTCCTGACCCCGATGGCGCCGAACTGCTCTGCTGCACCTTCCAGCCGGTCAACAACAACCTCACTGTGGTCAGGCTCCAGGGTCCCCGCTCGCTGAGGCCGGGGCTGCCGGGCCAGCAGAGCTGTCCCAGGGAGTCAGTGTGGGAGAGGGAGGGGCCCCCTCTAGTCCCTCTCCTCGGTCCTCTTGCTGTCAGACTCAGAGGGACATGGGTCAGAACAGAGACACCGTGCTCGGTGTGGGGTGGCCTTGCTGTGATAGACTCCAAGGGGGGACTGGTCAGGAGGCAGACCAGCTATCATTACCAGCCGAGGACGGCCCTGTGGTTTGCCTGTCATGGGGGCTGCTGGCTAAGGGGCAGCTGGCTTTTCTGGTTAGATGGCAAGAGGGGCTGGCTCTGAATGAAGGATCGCAGGCCTTGGTCACCTCCCGGTCTACCCGCCACAGCCCAGCTGGGATTAGACTCCAGTACGAACCAGCTAGTTCCATTGACAGCAGCTCCATTATGGTCAGACCCAAGGAGGAACTGGCTGGGAGCAGGATGATGGTGTGCCGGTCTCACCCACAGGTGGGGAATGCCAAGCACAACGTGCATGTCATGAACATCTCCACGGGCAAGAAAGTGAAGGGTGGCTCCAGCAAGCTGACGGGCCGGGTCCTCGCTCTGTCCTTCGATGCCCCTGGCCGGCTGCTCTGGGCAGGCGATGACCGTGGCAGTGTTTTCTCCTTCCTCTTCGACATGGCCACAGGTAAGCAAGCCCCAGGCCTGCATCCGGGTGTTCGTGCTCCCGCCGTCCCAGCGCACAGCACCCCCCCACCCCGCCCTGACTCTTGCTCCCTCTCCCTCCGTCGTTCCAGGGAAACTGACCAAAGCCAAGCGTCTGGTGGTGCATGAGGGGAGCCCTGTGACCAGCATCTCCGCCCGCTCCTGGGTCAGCCGTGAGGCCCGGGACCCCTCGCTGCTCATCAATGCTTGCCTCAGCAAGCTGCTGCTCTACAGGTGGGCCTTCCCTGTCCGCGCCGCCTGGGGAGACGGGCCCTGTCGCCCCCATCAGACTGGGGTGGGAGCCCTGGCTCCTGTCGGGGAAACGGTAGCGCCCGAGAGCCTGTCTCCTCCATCAGCTCCATTTGAGTGAGCACAGAAGTCGGGTCTCATGATGGCAGCAATGCTGCCCCCGGGCCCCGTGGAGGCACCGCATACAGAGCACTCCACTTAACCCCCAGAGCAGCGCCGTGTGGCGGGGCTGTTAGCATGCCCATTTTACAGATGAGCAACCTGAGGCCTCAAATCGACTGGGGCCCTCTCAGAGCGGTGGTCTGTTCCCCTTCCTTCCTTCCTTTTTTTTTTTTCTTCCTTGGTATTTTTGAGCGGAGGAATTTGCTATCCCCGCTCACCTATGACACGTTACCCAGATGCAGTTCTCGGCCTGGGCTGCCTGCTGGAATGACCTAAGGGCTTCACAAAGTCATGGCCAGGCCCCACTGCAAGCCAGTGATTTCAGAAGCCCTGCGGCGGGACCGGGCGCATGGGTATATTGAGAAGTTCCCCAAGCGATGTCCAGCCAGGCCCGAAGACCACTGCCCGACAGGATGCTTTCTATTCGACTTTTTTGTTTTTCTACTCTTTAAAAAAAATTCACACACGCACATTCATGTACGTGTGATTCTTAATCTAGGCCTACTCTCAAGCGCGGGGCTCTTTCCCCCTCCTCTCCTGCCTCTCCTCCCTCCTCGTGCCCCTTCGGCCAGGCCCCTGCTGCAGTAAAGCCTCTTCCCAGTGCTGCATGCACCTTCCCGTATTTCCTTCTGTCCCCTGTAATCCGAGGCATGCACGCCCCCCATTTCGGAGGGAGGGCCGTTGTTCCACAGGAGCGGGCTCCTTCTCTGTCCTTCTCCACGGCTGCTTTCCTCCCGGGCCACCGCCTGTGGAACTGCTCCCGGATGCCCTGCGGCGCCTTCACTCGTCCGGCCTTTCCAAGAGCCTCGTGTTTCCCGCAGCGCAGGCGCAGCCAGTTCGGTGGGCCCTGTGCCCTCCTTTGCCCGTCTTGACACCAAGCTCTCTCAGAGACCCCTAGAAAGAGATACTAGTGAATCTCACGGCAGAGGCTCCCCATTTCCATCGACAGGTACTTTGCAAACTGTCACGGGCGCAAGCGCCAGCCAGGCTCGATGGGTACCTGCCGTCGTCTCAAGACCAGACTTCGTGAACCTTAGAAAGAGCTCGGGCGCCGGGGTGGGGACACAGCCCCCCCGCTCCCCCCCCCCCGGTTCATTGCGGCCGGGAGCTGAGGCGACACCCTGAGCCGCCCTCCTCTTCTCCTCAGGGTGGTGGACAACGAGGGGACGCTGCAGCTGAAGAGAAGCTTCCCCATTGAGCAGAGCTCACACCCCGTGCGCAGCATCTTCTGCCCCCTCATGTCCTTCCGCCAGGGGGCCTGTGTGGGTGAGTCCCACAGAGTCGGGGTGTCTGGGTGGCCTGGGGCTGGGCCGGGAGCAGGGCTGGTGCTGATCTGGCTCGGACGCCACAGCCCCCCTGATGCCCAGACTTCATGGGCCTCGAGAACTCTCACATCCCAACAGCCTCCCACTTTGAACAGAGACCCCCAAGAGTCCAGAAACCTCACCGCGTGAGACACAGCCTCCCCCCACTTCCCTCCCCTCACACAGACAGAGACCTTACCCTCGGGACCCGGGACGAAAACAGCTAGGTGACCTGGGTCCAGGGACCGTCCCTCCCAGACCTCCCCCCACCGTGCCGGGACGTCACCCCCGGGCCACCTTGCTGCCTCCCGCAGCACCTCCCGAGGGCCCCTGTCTCTCTCCCCCCGGGCAGTGACCGGCAGTGAGGACATGTGCGTGCACTTCTTCGACGTGGAGCGGGCAGCCAAGGCCGCCGTCAACAAGCTGCAGGGCCACAGCGCGCCTGTGCTGGACGTCAGCTTCAACTGCGACGAGAGCCTGCTGGCTTCCAGCGACGCCAGCGGCATGGTCATCGTCTGGCGGCGGGAGCAGAAGTAGGTCCTGCCGTGTCCACCCTCCCACCCTCCTCCCGCTGCAGCCTCGTGTTTGTAAATAAAGTTCCTGTGGTTGTGCCCGTGGCTGGCTCCCAGGTCTGCTGGGGGTGGGCTCGGGGCGGGGGCAGCTCTAGCCCCCAGGTTGGAACGGGGTTCGTGTCCTCATTCATGCATTCAGGCATCGATTTCTTCACTCGGCAACCATTCGTTGAGTGCCTCCCGTGTCGTGGGTGCCCCCGTATGTGTTTTGCTCAGTCATGCTTCGGATGAACATAACTGAGCACCCACTGTGCGCCAGGAACTGTTCGAGGCACTGGGCGTAGCGCCGTAACCTCCGCTGACAGAAATGCCTGCCTTCATGGGGCTTGCGTTCAATGGCAGGTAGCGAACAGACAAAAACATGTCACGGGGCAGCTAAGGGTCCGCAGCGAGGACGGGAGGTAGAGGCACAGGGGTGGGAGGTTGTGCTCTTTTCGGTGCTGTGATCAGGGGATGACATTCCCGACGGTGAAATTGAAACAACGACCTGAATGAAGAGAGAGGGAGCCGTGGTTTGTGGGAAAGAACATTCTAGGCAGAGAGGAAAGGCAGTGCAAAGGCACTGAGGCTGGAATGTGCCAGAGGATCATTGAGAAGGCTGACGTGGCTGGACCAGAGGGTGGTAGGAGATGAGGTCGGACAGGCCTGATCCTGGAGAACTTCGTGGCCACAGTGAGGACTTGGGCTTTTTCTGAGTGAGAGGTGAGTTGCCCGATGGAGCAGAGGAGGGACGTGATCCCATTTGGTTGTGAGAGGACCCCTCTGGGGGCTGTGAAGAGAACAGACTTGCGGGGGGGGTGCAGGGGCGGAAGCAGGGGGACCGGTCATGGCCCTACAGGAGTCAAGGTGGGCAGTGACTGGATCTTGGCCAGCCTAGTGGTGGGGGGGGAGTTGAGGTGGGGAACATTGGCTTCGACCACAGGGATTTCGTGCTGTTAGTCTGCAGGGCTCTGCTGGCTCCTCAGGAAGGCCGAGGCTCCCAGCTCCCCCCACAGCCCCCCCAAGGCTCTTCTCCACAAACAGGGAACAGATGAGTTAAGGATGTGCAGAAACAACCAGGGACCCTAAGGCTGAGCTAGCGGCTCCTGCTGGTGGGAGGAGGGGGTGGGGAGTCTCTCTCCATCCCCAGAGGAACCCCAGACCACCGCTAGCTCCTTCCATGCCCACCCAGAGCCAAATTCAAGGCCCGGAACAGCTCAGAGTCTGTAAAGTGAATGTTCAAATTTGAGGGGAGCCCTGAGTGAGGAGAGAAAGCTTGGGATATTGACGGGGTGAGAGAACCAAAATCCCTTGTCAATGACCTCAGTCACCAGGAAATGTCAAAGTTGCCAGAAGTGCCAAGGAGGCTCTTGCTTCAGCTGCTGCTTCCCCTCCAGCTGCATAGGCTGGAACTGTGGCCTACCATCTTGAGACCTCAGGGTCGGTCCACAGAGCCACAGGCACTCCAGCCTGACCCAACGTGATCGAGTAGCCGAACTAACACCAGCAGTTTGTTGGAGAAGGAAAAATAACTGGTTTGTTCAAACCACTGTTATTTGACAGTGTGGTTATTTGCAACCAGAAGCATTTCTATATGGTGCTTTCATCTTGACCTTAAGGTCAATGGCGATGAGATAGGGACATCAGCGAGCTGGACGTTCGTGATGAAGTTCATGCATCTGTATGTGTCAGAGGTCCCCCAAACCACCCAGACTCAGTGATTTGCTGGGAGGACTCTTGGTCTCAGCATATGGTTGTACACACAACTATGATTTCTTCCTGCAAAAGGATACAGAGCACAATCGGCAAAGGGAAATGGCGCCCAGGGCGAAGTCTGGGGGAGACCAGGCATAAGCTTCCAAGGGTCCTCTCCCAGTGGAGTCAGAGGACATACTCAATTCCCCGTGTCACGGCTCCTGACAACCCAGAGAAGCTCATTATTAAAGGTCGAGCGCCCAGGGTTGTTTCTGGGGGCCGGTCACGTACGCACCCCCTGCCTGGCGCATACCCAAGTTCCAGGCCGTCCAGGAAGGAAAGCAGGTGTTCAGCATAAACCAGAGTGCTTGTATAAACAGTTGAGGCACAGTGAGCCGCTCATCATTTAGATACTGGTGAGAACCCTGGTGAAAAATCTAAGTTTCCAGATGCCAGCCCAGGGCCATCCTCGAAGCAAGCCTTTCCAAGGAGAGAAGCTCAGGCCTGCTGTGTTAATTCTCTGCACACCGTACAACACCAAAAAGGTGCTCGGTTTCAGCCAGGGTCAGTGGATGGACAAGATCACTTGGGGGAACCTCATTTTTCTCTAGCGCATTCATTTCTTCAAATTTTTCATGTTATTGAATCTGAGTGCAAGATGGCTAATCACGGATATTGTTATACGTGATTTAGGGGGTTTCTTTCTCGTGAAATTTTGAGGTGGCAGAGTTGACATTCTGCTTTATTTTATTTTTATTTTTAAAGCAAACTCTATGCCCAACGAAGGGCTCAAACTCACGACCTTGAGATCAGGAGTCATGTGACTCAGCCAACCAGGTGCTCTGACATTCTACTTTTTAAAAATTTTTAAAAACATTTTCTTTATTCATTTGAGAGAGAGCACAAGCAGGGAGAGAGGCAGAGGAAGAGGGGAAGCAGGCTCCCCACTGAGCAGGGAGCCCGATGCGGGGCTCCATCCCAGGACCTTGCGATCATGACCTGAGCCAAAGGCAGAGTTTAACCATCTGAGCCACCCAGCTGCCCTGACATTCTACTTTGAATTCTTTTTTGTGATACCTTTTCTTGACTTACAACCTATGAGGAAATAAGTAATGAGCAAACGATTAAAAGAAATCATCTTATTGGTCAAATTTAGGCCTCTGTTAACTTATCCATCATCACTGCCTCCGGTTTGACATCAGATCTGGAGCTCTTGACCCTTCCGCCATCAATGCCATTCCAGTCTTGCGTCAAATCTAGGCCTCCATTAACTGTTACATGCCCTTTGACTTTGAACCCGTGTGTTTACTTCGAGAGCCTCTCTAGTCTGAGCTTGAAGCAGAGCCTTTGTTAATTATTACCTCGTCAGTGTACCACTGGTCAAATCTCAAACCAGGGCCTCTGTATAATGTTCCACCAGCTGTTGTCTTCTGATCTGACCTTGAATTTCGGATTCTGTTAAGCAAGCATTCCAACCGTGAGGACCCTCAGTCCTGACCTTGAATCTGGGCCTCCTTTAATTATTTTACCATTATTCATTTATTTATTTTAAAGATTTTATTTATTCATTTAACAGAGAGAGCGAGCACAAGCAGGGGGTGTGGAGGGGACAGAGGGAGAGGGAGAAACAGACTCCCCACTGAGCAGGGAGCCCAATGGGAGCCTTGATCCCAGAACCCAGGGATCATGACCTGAGCCAAAGGCAGACACTTCACCGACTGAGCCACCCAGGTGTCCCAAGATCTTTTTTGTTTTTTAAAGTAATCCTTACACCCAACATGGGACTCAAACTTACAGCCCTGAGATCAAGAGTTGCATGCTCTACTGACTGAGCCCACTAGGCCATCCAGGTGCCCCAAGACCTCTTTTTTTTTTTTTTTTTTTTACGATTTTATTAATTTGACAGCGAGAGAGGGAACACAAGCAGGGGGAGTGAGAGAGGGAGAAGCAGGCTTCCCGCGGAGCAGGGAGCCCGATGCGGGGCTCGATCCCAGGCCCCTGGGATTGTGACCCGAGCCGAAGGCAGACGCTTAATGACTGAGCCACCCAGGCGCCCCCCAAGACCTCCTTTGATCTAAATTCTCACATGGGTCTCTTAACTAATCCAACATGACAGGCTTCTCAACCAACCCAAACCCGGAGCTTCTATTAGCTGTTCCATTGCTGGTGCCCCTCTGCCCTGACCGCAAACACAGACCTCTATAAACTGTTCCACCATCATCAGCCCTCGACATTGAGGCCGCCTGATATGGTTTTGAGCTATTCCAAGGTCCAACGTCTCTGGTGTGACCTTCTCTATTAACGATTCCATTATCCGTGCCCTTCGGGTCTGCCTTCAAAACAAGGGTCTCTGTTAAATAGCCTACCATCACTGCTCCTCTCACATGACCTTTAACCCGAGCCTTCCTTTCATAATCTAACTGAAAGACCCCTCTGGTCTCAAATCAAACCCAGACCTCTGTTAATTCTTCAATCAAGAAAGCCACACTGGTGGCCCCTGCTCTTCCTTTGAACTATTCAACCTGCAATTCACTGTGATCTGACTTTGAACCCAGGCCATTTTAACTCTTAAGCCACAATGCTCCACTGGTGTCACCTCAGACCTGGTCCGCTATTAACCACTACAACATCAATGTCCTTGCCTTCTGTTCTCAAGCCAGGATCTCTTTTATTGTCATTCCACCTTCGATGTCATCCTGGTCCCTAATCAAAGCTCTTCCACTATCCTTTTTCTCTTGTCTGTCTGATTCTCAACCAGGACTCATTCACTCTTCCATATTCAAAGATCTACTGGTCTAAAATTATCCAACACAGAGATTTAACGATTCCCAAATCCCTCCATTCCAGGCCTGTCCCCAAACCCAGTCCTTTGTTCAATTTACCACCTTCAACCGCCCTCTGGTTTGACCTCAAGCCTGATCCTCTGATCACTGCTGTGTCGCCAATACCCTGTGGGTCTGGCATTGAGCTCGTGCAGTTTCCTCTTCCAAACCAGTGCCCTTTGAATCTGAACTCCAACTCCAGACTCTAAATATTTCAGAATCTATTCCCCCTTTGACTAAACTCAAACCCATATACTTATTCAATTGTTCTCATCCCTTTTTCTCTGGTCTGATCGTAAAACAGGGCTTCTGTTAAGTATTACACCATGAATGCCCCTCTAGTCTGAGTTCAAGCATTTGCTAACTATTCTAACATCAGTATCTCTCAGCCTCGATATTCAAACTGTTCTGTTTGAATTGTTAATAAATTGCAAACTAATTAAAAATCCTGGCCCCTCCTACCTTGACCTCAACCCTGGGTCTCTTTATCCCACCATCACTGACTTTCTGGTCTATCACTGAACCCTGTGGATTCACTCCTCTACCATTAATGCCCCTCTTTTTGAACCATAGTCCCTGTTGATTCGTCCACTGTCGATTCCCCTCTGGTGGTGTTGCCTTTCACTGATAAGGCTACCACTCGTTAATGCTCGCTCAGCCTGAGCTCAAACAAGGGCTTTTGTTAGTCACTTTGCCATCAATACTCTGTTGTTTTACAGTGCTGACGCTGACGCGTGTTAACTAGTCCATCATCCATGCCCTGTTTTCTGACCTTAAACCTGGACGGTTGTTAAATTAAGTCTTTCACCATCTGTGCCCCTTTGGCGAAATTTCAAATCCAAGCTCATGGTAAATATTCTGGCAATAGTAGCCTTTTGGTCTGAACTCAAATATAGGAGAGGAGTACCCACTAAACTTATAAGCACTTCAGAGTGGTCACTATTGGTGAAATACAGCCTGCAGTCAGATATAATGGGGTGAGAGGTTACGATGGGGACATAAGTGTTCACAAAAATAAATGGGGACTCTAGTGGAGTCACAGACTGGGATATGGACATTCTCACGCTCCACACCTGACTCTGTGTGAGCCAAGGAATCTCCACAACCCAGTCTGGGTGACCCACAGGTGTCCAAACTCCAGTCTGTGTGACCCCAGGAGGTCCATCCCCCAGTCTGTACGTACCCAGAAGTGTCCACATTCCAGTCTCTGTGACCTGAGGAGTGTTGACACCCCAGTCTGTGCAACCCCAGAAGCGCTCATAGGATGGTCCGTGTGACACCAGGAGTGCGTGTATGCGTGGTCTGACCCCAGTGTTTCCAAATTGCATTCCGTGTGCTCACGGGAGTCTACATCCCAGCCTGTGTTACCCCAAGTGGGCCGACACCCCGGTCTGTGGGACTCTTGGAGTGTCCAGACTCCTGTCTGTGTGACCCCAGGAGTGTTCACATCCCATTCACAAAGGAGAGGAGGAATGAATATTCTTTCATTTCTGCTGCTGATGAGATAAATGCAGATTCAAATAAGTTTTTAAAAAAACTTACAGGTACTCATAAGTTGAATTAAAAACAGGAGCTAGAACTTCCAAATTACTTGAAAAAATGATTCTGTAACAAAAAGTAGACCACTAAAGAAATACCAAGGAAGCATAAAAAATACTGAAAACATAGGGCACCTGGCGGGCTCAGTCAGTGGAGCGAGTGACTCTTGATCTCAGGGTGGTGAGCTCAAGCCCCCCGTTGGGCATAATTATTTTTACAAAATTTAAAGTTTTTTGGGACTCCTGGGTGGCTCAGTCGGTTAAGCATCTGCCTTCAGTTCGGATCATGATCCCAGGGTCCTGGGATCAAGCCCCACATCGGGCTCCTTGCTCAGCGGGGAGCCTGCTTCTCCCTCTGTCTGCCACTCCCCCTGCTTGTGCTCTCTCCTCCCCCCGACAAATAAATAAAATCTTAAAAAAATAAAATATTAAAAATTTTTAAAATTCAAAAGTCAAATAATATCTAAATCAAAATGATTCAGAAAGAGTTTTTTTTTCAATGATAAATACAAACGTGTGAGAAAAGACAGAGAAAAGAGCAATTGCAATAAACATTCAAGATAAAATTAAAGAAAAAAAGCGGTGAACACTCAAAAAGGACCCTTTTTATAAATCAAGGGCATATGCAGCATTGAAAGTATAACAGTCATGAATTTCTGTAGCCCACATAACAGAGACCAAGTCTTTAGCTAAAGGAGCAGAAGTCAGCCAACAGAATCCTTGCCAACTTCTTCAGATGGCTGGGTCAAGTGGAACAGTGGTCACACCAGACATTAAAAATTGAAATAGGCCTATAAATTAGGTTCAGTAGATAATGGAGGAAAATAGAGGAAGTGAACACATGGTCTACCCAGTTTCTCACCCCTGGGCCCAAGGATGGATACTCTTGTGGCCTTGGATGTTGTCTCTTGCAGTGAATACGAGTGGCCACAGGTACCATGTTGAAAAATCCAATGCGATCTTGGCCACCCTAGGGCCATCTTCAGGTGCTTAGTCAATGGGAGAAGTCACTGATGGTCAGATTCCACCTTCAGCCTCGTGTGAATGAAAAAGATGTGCACCACGCAATTACCAAACCACAAGAAACCCTCAAGTTATTAGAAGAAAAAAAATTCATCTGCGACCTCTCTTAAATCAAAGGAGCTCTGTTCTGATTGGCATGTAGAGGTAAATATGTGCTGGTACAAATCAAATTTTCCCAAATTCCGAGGAAATGAGGATATGGAACTTTTAGTACTTTAAGCGTGCTGGATTTGAAAAGATTCTTTTGGAAACTAAGAGAATCCAAGGTCGCGTAATTAAGGTAAATCTTTGTCGAATGAGACTCATTAATAGTTTGGTTTCATAAAAATAATCACATTTTCTCTGATCATCGATGTTCAGTATAATACAAGTATGCATTTTGTTCCGCTTGGGTTTGCTTTTTCCTAAATTTATGCAGGTTCACTGATCAAATAAGCCACTCCTCCTCCAAAATAATGTTTAAGATGAGGAAAAACTGAAGACTTGACCGGTTCTGGAGCGCCAGGTTCATTTCTGAGAGGTGCCACTCATGTGGCTGGCCGGGGGCCATCCTAGCTGCTGGCTGGGGTGCCTCATTTCTCTTCCCTCCACCCTCCCTTCCTCCAGAGCTCTCTTTCTCATGTGGCCTTTGCAACAGGAGAGCCTGGACTTCTTGATCTATTGCCTGGGCTCAAACTGAAGGAGGGAATGAGAGAGAGAGAGCAAGCCACCAAGTGAGAGGGTACACCTAACATGGAAGTTGCAGTCTTTTTATAAACTAACCTCGGCGATGCCATCCCATCCTTTCTGCCATTTTCTCCTTGTTGGAAGTCAGTCAGTAAATTCAGGCCACGCTCAGGGTGAGGGCATCACACAAAGGCATGACCACCAGGAGGCCGGGATCCCCAGGGACCATCTTAGAAGCTGCCTGCCACATTGCCCCTAAGGTACATGGGACCCCAGACCAATACTTTTTTGCAGGATCTGTCTATATAAACAATCTGAAGAAGAAATGCATGATCAAGTCATGGGTCTATATGCGGAAGTGTGATTTATCAGCGAAGATTTGGAACGAAGTGTAGAGAAGAGGCACTTAGGTTTGTTTATTGTCCACTCAAAGCACCTGAAGAATCTTTACAGTGTCCAGGCTCTCTTTCTTTCTGTTAAGGTGTAGGAACCAACTCCCGATGTTCTTTATTGTCAAATGTGCCTAAAAAGGAAATGCAACCAGTTTTTCACCTCTATGTAGAGAACAACCCAATTTTTCACGTCCTTCTGTGTTTCTTTTTCCCATATGTCATTTTTATGACTTGCCCAGAGTACTCACAACATTTCACACAGCAGATGTGTGATGGTTTTCTCCCCCACACCAAGCAATTCTCTGCCACACCAGTTGGGTGTCCTACAATTTAACTCAATTCTGACACCATCTACCTGGAGAGAGGGTCACGTCCCCAGGTTAAGGGCTTAGTCCCACAAGACTGTACCCCCACAACTTCAGATGCCAATCACAAGTAGTAGGCCCCCAGGTTACCCACAGTTTCTGTCAGATTTGGCTATAAATCAGACGTTCCCATGACCCCGTCCTCAGTTTTGATTAACTTGCTAGAGCAGCTCACAGAACTCAGGGAAACATTTACTTACATTTACCACTTTATTAACGAACGTTATAAAGGACATAGATGAACAGCCAGATGAAGAGATACACAGCACCATGTCTGGGAGGGTCCCGAGCAAAGGGGCTTCTGTTCCTGTGGAGTTGGGGTGCATCACCCTCTTGGTGTGGCTGTGTTCGCCAACCTGGAATCTCTCGGAACCCCATGCTATTGGGATTTTTATGGAGGCTTCCTCACACAGGCATGATTGGTCATTAACTCCATTTCCAGCCCCTCTCCCCTCTCTAGAGAACAAGAGGGATGAGGCTGAAGAGGCTTCTGATAATGTCTTGGCCTCTCTGGTGGCCAGCCTCCACCCTGGAACCATCCAGGAGTCCACCCAGGGTCCCCTTTCTTACCACTTAGGAAATAACAAAGGTTTCAGGAGCTCGGTGTCAGGAACCAGGAGCAGAGACCAATCTATATTTTCTATTATCACACAGTACCATGGCTCTTTAGAACCTGCTTGTACTGGAAAAACATAGATCTTCTTACCTCATCAGGTCCCTATGCCATTTATTTAATGCTGGTCACATCTTCTTCATGACACTACCTCATCCATTGGGCTGCCCATAGATACTGGCTTCCAGAGACGACTCCCCCAGAAGTTGTTCCCGTGCTTTGTTGATTAGGGACCACAAAAGCAAGTCTTCTGCAGATTATGCAGGAAAATGTAGACAATCGTTCATTTTCGGGTCATGTTAAATTTACCATTTGGAATTTTATGGCAAAAATATAAAAACACACATCTTCTTTTTTTTTTAAGATTTTATTTATTTATGTGACAGAGAGACAGCCAGTGAGAGAGGGAACACAAGCAGGGGGAGTGGGAGAGGGAGAAGCAGGCTCCCAGCGGAGGAGCCTGATGTGGGGCTCGATCCCGGAACGCCGGGATCACGCCCCAAGCTGAAGGCAGACGCTTAACGACTGCACTACCCAGGCGCCCTAAAAACACACATCTTCTAACCATGTCTTCTCTTGAACTCTTTAAACAATAATCACCGCGTTCCTAGGATGAGATCTGCTGCAACCCCAGCTGCGCCCCTGCCTTGCACGCTCCGCCACCAGCGGGGAGGACAAGCAAGGGGCCCATGGCAGTGAGAAGACAAGTCCCGTTTGTACAAAGAATGTCCATTCGTCCTCTGGTATGGCTTGGGCCCAACATGGGGGAGCACGATGTCACCACACTGATGTCACCACCAAAGACACCACATTGGAGTTGTGCAATTGTCTCAAAGTCCTTGGAGGAGGTTAGACACGGCCAAGAAGACTACCTGATGCCTGATGCCTGTGGAAGGAATGACTTCTCTGGGTGCCGGTGGCAGGGGACAAACAGGGTTCTGCCACCACTTCTGCCACCTTTGGGGGCTCTAGACTGGAGGCGGTCCCCAGTTGAAATGATGATGTGCCGGGATTGATACACGGGCTACATATGCAGTGCAAGCCCAAGAGGTGGCAGCGGATTGTTCAAACCTAGGGCTCTGAACGTGGCCTATAAACGACATGAACAAGAGTCACACAAAATCAGCATGTCATCACCATTCCGAGGGCCCGGTCTCGTGAAACCGTGTGAAAGAAATGCCACACCAGTCAACAGGAGCAATCTCTTGCCAGGTCACCCCCCCTGGAACTGGCCATGGAGCACGGGGTCAGCACCATGGGTGTGAGAACCAGAGTTCAGGGGCGCCCGGGTGGCTCAGATGGTTGGGCATCTGCCTTCGGCTCGGGTCATGATCTCCAGATCCTGGGATCGAGCCCTGTGTCAGGCTCCCAGCTCGGCGGGGAGTCTGCTTCTCCCTCTCTTTCTGCCTCTCTCCCTGCTTGTGCTCTCTCTGTGTCTGTCTCTCAAATGAATAAATAAAATCTTTAAAAAAAAAAAAAGAACCAGAGTTCATCAGGGCCATCTGTCTGACCCTATACGGAGGGTAGAGGGTAAGGGCATCTCCAAAAAGGAGAAATGGGGATCAGGGCCCGCGTGGGTCCTGCTCCAGACCTGCGGCCCCTCATTCAAATGGTACTTCCTGCTCCAGCCAGTCCTAGCCACCAGAGGGAGTTTCAGACCACTGTGAAGAAGGCACTCGGAAGCATGCGGCCCCTGCGGCTCAGGGACCAGAGCAGGGGTCCTCCTTGCACCGCCTGTGACTTACATGTAAAATACATATTACATATAAAATGTAAATTCCATATCATCTTTCATTAGGAAATTATCAAAGTTAACTTGTCCTATATTAGAGTGGTGGTTTTAGAATATGTGCGTGAATTCTTTATATTCCTCTACTCACGTGACAATACTTAACCCCCCTCCCCTCGAGAGTGGGCTAGACTTAGTGTCTCACTTCTCATGAACAGAATTTGGTGTGGTGCCAGTGTGTAACTTCTGACAGCAGCTCATAAAAGGCATCCATTGTGGGCCCCTGGGTGGCTCAGTCGTTGGGCGTCTGCCTTCGGCTCAGGGCCTGATCCCGGCGTTCTGGGATCGAGTCCCGCATCAGGCTCCCACCTGTGAGCCTGCTTCTTCCTCTCCCACTCCCCCTGCTTGTGTTCCCTCTCTCGCTGGCTCTCTCTCTCTCTGTCGAATAAATAAATAAATAAATAGGCATCCATTGAAGTTTCCTTCTTGCTTGCTCTAGTGTTCCGTCATGCCCTAGCATGCTCACTCTCTCTTCCTCTCTCTTTCCCTCCCCCTTGCCACCTGCTCTAGGGGAAAGACAGACACCTTATTGTGGGGACATATCGAGAAGCCCTATGCAAGCGCCCGTGTGGTAAGGAACTGAGGCTACCTGCCAACAGTCATGTGAATAAGCTTGAAAGCTGATCCCTCTGTGCAAAGGAGCCTTTAGGTGAGACCCCAGCCACCATTCTGGCTGAAAGCTCCCGGGAGAGCTGGAGGCAGAACCAGCCAGCTAAGGTACTCCTGGACACCAGCCCTCTGAAACTGGGCAGGATAACAAATTGTTGTGGTTTTAAGCCACTAAGTGTTGGGGGTGATTTGTTACATAGCAAAAGATAGCTGGTATGAACGTTATTGGTTAAAAATGTTCAATACCGCGTTGTAAATTCGGGTCTCCAGTTCACAGGTGGAATGAAGTGGAGGAAACAGGAGGAATATATTTGCCTTTCTGGCGAGGAAAGATCTTCATGTTTAAGTTTGTCAATTTTGGGGCACCTGGGTGGCTCAGTTTGTTAAGCGAGTGCCTTCCGCTCAGGTCATGATCCCAGAGTCCCAGGATCGAGTCTCACATCAGGCTCCCGGCTCAGCAGGGAGTCTGCTTCTCCCTCTGCCCCTCTCCCCGCTCATGCGCGCTCTCTCTCTCTCAAATAAATAAATAATATCTTTAAAAAAATAAGTTTGTCAACTGCTACCATTTGTATAGATGTTGTACTAGTAACAGTTGTGTATCATTCTTAAAGCCACCCCAAAGAGTTATTGAATAATTCTCATTCACCGTGAGTTGTTGGATATATTTAAAGATATGAAACTGCATTTAAAGACTATACGTAAATTATAATTAAAGCTTGCAAAGCGTTTGCTCCTGTTTTCCTTCCAGCTCATTTGGAGAAGTGTTGTTTATGTTTTTGTACAGCGTTTGTTTTCCGTAGACACACTTAACGATGCAGCAGAGTTGTGGCACAGCTTGGAGGGTAAGGCAGAGCATGAGATGTCAGGAGCTGGGGTCCCTGAGTCCAGGAGTGGACGAGAGCCACCTGCCCACTAAGAACACCCATTTTAGGCGCCTGGGGGGCTCAGGTGGTTGGGCATCTGCCTTCGGCTCAGGTCATGATCCCAGGGTCCTGGGATCGAGCCCCACATCGTAGGGAGCCTGCTTCTCCCTCTCCAGCTCCCTCTGCTTGTGTTCTCTCTCCCTCTCCCTGTCAAATAAATAAATCTTAAAAAAGAAATTTTAAAAAAATATCCATTTTAGACTTTACTCCTTCCTTCAATCACCTCCCAGGACTAGGATGAGGCAAATAAAGTGTCTAGAGTACAGAATTTATTTTTTTATTTTTATTTTTAATTTAGTTTTTAAATTTATTTGTTTGGCAGAGAAAGAGGAGAGAGAGAGAACAGGCTGGGAGGAGGGGCAGAGGGAGAGGGAGAAGCAGACTCCCCACTGAGCAGGGAGCCCAACTTGGGGCTCAATCCCAGGACCCTGGGATCATGACCTGAGCCGTAGGCAGACGCTCAACCGACTGAGCCACCCAAGTGCCCCTTTTTATTTTTAAAAATATTTTATTTTTAAGTAATCTCTACACCCAAAGTGGAACTTGAACTCACAACCCTGAGATCAGTGTCACATGCTGCACTGACTGAGCCGGCCAGGTGCCCCTAGAGCTCGGAATTTAAGGAGACACTTCAACTAATGAGTGGATAAACGAAATGCAGTCTCTCTCTACGATGGAATCGTATTCAGCCATAAAAAAGAACTAAGTACTAATACACGCTACAACGTGGCTGAAACTCAAAGACATCACTCGATAGGGAGAACATGAGTTTGCCAGGGAACCACAGCAGGAGCTGAGAAACATAGACAACACAGAGAGGGCAAAGCTGAGAGATGAAGGGATTTCGAGCCTCTGGGGCCAGCCTTGTCCGAATTCAAACTACACCTGAACTTCTCGGTCGTATGCCGTGGGGCCAGAATTCAGAAGAGCAGTACATCAGCCATAATGGCTTATCTCTGCTCCTCTTTCTCTGGGGTCTTAGCTGGAAGACCCGAAGGCTCCCTCACCAGTGTGGCAGCTGATGCTGGCTGTAGCCCGCGCATCAGTTCCTCTCCAGGCGGGCCTTTCCCCACAGTTGTTTCGGGCTTCCTCGCAGCAGGGTGGCTGGGTTCCAAGCCCAAACATCCTGAAGGAGAGCACGGCCGGTGGAAGTGGTATCACCTTCAGGACCTAGTTTTGGAAGTTAGGTAGCATCACTTCCCCTGAACCCAAGGCGCTGAGGCAGTCACAAGGTCCTGCCCAGGTTCAGATGGAGAAGAAACAAGATTCCGTGTCTTGATGGGGAGTGACATGGTTCTGGAAAGGCAGATGGGACCAGAAATATTGCTGTGAGCATTTTTGGAAATTATCATCTGCCTCACTGACCACGTAAGACAGGGGGCAAGTTGTTTTACCTCTCTGGGTCTCAGTTTCCTCATCAGTAACGTGAAGATAATAACAGTGTCTGTAGTGTAGAGAGGGATATTATGCATATAACGTACTTCACATAGTGCCCGCGACATGACGAGCGCTGGGGGAAATTAGAAGTTACTGTCACTAGGGGCGCCTACGTGGCTCCATCAGTTGAACATCCAGCTCTGGATTTCAGCTCAGGTCGTGTTCTCAAGGTCGTGGGATCTGGCTCCGCGTCCGGCTTTGTGCTCAGCATGGAGTCTGCTTGAGTTTCTCTCCCTCTGCCCCTCCCTCCCCCACCGTTCACACTCACGCTCTCTCTCTCTCAAATAAATAAATAAAAATATTTATTTAAAAAAAGAAGGTATTGTCCATAATCATTATCATTGAACAATCAGGCATCTTGGTACAGTTGAAACAAGATGTTGTGGGTTGAATTGTGTCCCCTCAGAAAGATACAGTTGACCCTTGAACAACCACACAGGGATTTGGGGCCCCGACCCCCTGCACAGTTGAAAATCCATGTATAGGGACACCTGGGGGGCTCAGTCGGTGAAGCATCTGCCTTCAGCTCAGGTCATGATCCCAGGGTCCTGAGATCGAGTCCTGCGTGGGGCTCCCTGCTCGGCGGGGAGCCTACTTCTCCCTCTGCCTGCAGCTCTCCCTCTCCCTCTCTCTCTCTGACAAATCCATAAATAAAATCTTAAAAAAAAGAAAAGAAAATCCATGTATAACTTTTGACTCCCCCAAAACTTAACTACTAAGACCCTACTGTTGACCAGAAGCCTTACTGATAACATAAAACAGTCAATTAATATATATTTTGTATGTTCTATGTATTGCATACTGTCTTTTTACAATCAAATAAACTAAAGAAAGGAAAATGTTATTAGGAAAATCATAAGGTGGGGTGCCTGGGTGGCACAGTCATTGAGCGTCTGCCTTCGGCTCAGGGCGTGATCCCAACGTTAAGGGATGGAGTCCCACATCGGGCTCCTCTGCTGGGAGCCTGCTTCTTCCTCTCCCACTCCCCCTGCTTGTGTTCCCTCTCTCGCTGGCTGTCTCTCTCTCTGTCAAATAAATAAATAAAATCTTTTAAAAAAATCATAAGGAAGAGAAAACACATTTACAGTACTGTCCTTTTTTATCAAAAACATCTGCGGGCACCTGCCTGGCTCAGTTGGAAGAGCATGTGAGTCTTGGTCTTGGGGTTGTGAGTTCGAGCCCCATGCTGGGTGTAGAGATTACTCAAATAAATAAGTAAACTTTTGGGGGGCGCCTGGGTGGCTCAGGTGTTAAGCATCTGCCTTCAGCTTGGGTCATGATCCCAGGGTCCTGGGATCGAGCCCTGCATCAGGCTCCCCGCTCAGTGGGAAGCCTGCTTCTTCCTCTCCTGCTCCCCCTGCTTGTGTTCCCTCTCTTGCTCTTTCTCTCTGTCAAAAAATAAATAAATAAAAATTAAAAAAAAAACGTTTTAAACAAAGAAAGAAAGACACAGAGGCACACATGGGAAAGAGTCACGTGACAATGGAGAGCCATCAGAGCATTGCATCTGCAGGCTAGGAAGCACCAAGGATTGCTGGGAGCCACTGGAAGCTGGAAGAAGCAAGAAAGGATTCCCCTCTGAGAGCCTTCAGAGGGAGTGTGGCCCTGCCAACACCTTGATTTCAGACTTCTAACCTCCAGAACCATTAAATACTGCATTTCTGTTGTTTTAAGAACAACGACAAAAGACTCGACGGACATTTACTGGAAGCCTGCTCTGTGTCAGGCACTGGAAGTAAGACGGTGCCCGGCGTGAAGCCCCTGCCCCCCAGGAGCTGGCAGCAATACCGACGGCAAAGTAATACATGGAGGGCTTTGAGAATGATGGGGTGGGGCTATGTAGAGGTGCTTTGGGTCCGGGGTCCCCAAGACCACCCCCAGTTTCGATGATTCACTCGGAGTGACTCCATGTAGTTGTTCTCATGGCTATGATTTTTTTCAAAGATTTTATTCATTTATTTGTCAGTAAAAGAGCGAGCACAAGCAGGGGGAGCGGCAGGCAGAGAGAGAAGCAGGCTCCCCGCTGAGCAAGGAGCCCGATGCAGGACTGGATCCCGGGACCCTGGGATCATGATCTGAGCCAAAGGCAGACACTTCATCGATTGAGCCACCCAGGCGCCCTAGTGGCTGTGATTTAGGGCAGCAAAAGGACACAAAGCACAATCAGCAAAGGGAAAAAGTGCCTGGGGCGAGGTCTAGAGGGAGCCAGGAACAAGGTTCTAAGACCCCTCTCCCAGTGCAGTCACACGAGACATGCTTAATTCTTCCAGCAAGGAACTGCGACAACACATCTGACACTGTCTGTAGGGAAACTCACCTGAGCCGAATAGTCCAAGATTTGTATCAGGAGCCGGTGACGTAGGCACGCTCTGGTTAGCGTGCACAAAATCGCAGATCCCAAGAAGGAAAGCAGCTGTTCGGGCTAAACCACAGTGTTTGTACAAGCAGTTTAGGCACCGTGAGCCCCTCGTCACTTAGAGAATGGTGGGAACCCTCCCAAGGACTGAGTTCCCCCATGCCCCCCCAATCAGCTCAGGCTGTTCTACAGGGCCCCACACGCTGGGCAGCTCAAATGACACAAAGTTATTTTATCGCAGTTCTGGAGGCTAGAAGTCCAAGATCTGGTCACTGGGGAGAACTCTCTTCCTTGCTTATAGACAACCATCTTTTTTTTAAAGATTTTATTTATTTCAGAGAGAGAAAGAGAGAGAGAGAGAGCACAAGCAGGGGAAACAGCAGAGTGAGCAGGAGAAGCAGACTCCTCACTGAGCAGGGAGCCCAATTCGGGGCTCGATCCCAGGACCCTGAGATCATGACCTGAGCAGAAGGCAGATGCTTAACCGACTGAGCCACCCAGGCACCCCAAGTTTTTTTTTTAAAGTAATCTCTACACCCAACATGGGGCTCGAACTCACGACCCCCAGATCAAGAGTTGCACGCTCTTCCGACTGAGCCAGCCGGGCGCGCCTGGGAGAGATGTCTTCGTATAAGAACACCAGTCCTATTGGATTAGAGCCCCCCTATGACCTTAAAAGGTCTTTAAGGGGTTCCGTCTCCAAATAAAGTCACATTGGGGGGTTAGGGCTTCAGCATATGACTTTGGGCAGGGGCTTGGGGGACACAATTCAGCTCATAACACTAACCAAAGGTCAACCTTGCAAGCCGGTCTTTCTAAGGACAGCACTCTTAGAGTCTCCAGACTGATATGTGAACTCTTTCCTGCAGAGGCTCCACATCAGATTCTAGAAGCCTTGAAAGGGCTGCCAATTACATTGCTCCCCGGGAGGAAGCAGATCTCATTTGGTGCTTGTAATATGAAGATTTCTTTAAGTAATCTCTACACCCAGGGTGGGGCCCGAACTCACAACCCCAAGATCAAGAGTCACAGGCTGCACTGACTGAGCCAGCCGGGCCCCCTGGTGCTTGTAACCTAGATTACAATAGCTCCTTCCCCATGCATTGAGAAAGTTCCTGCCAGCTTGGCCACAACTAGGAGACCAGAAGTTGATGTGTGAGCAGAAGGCAGCCCTACATGGACACGACCTAACAACTCACCCCAAAAGGGACATGCGTATTGAGGTGGCAGTGATCAAACCTCCCTTTGAGAAGTGACAAGGGAGGCATGGTAGACAGCACTCTACGTGAGCTTTGGAGGAAGACCGTGAAGTTCAAGCTGGATGGGACTTGTCGCTCTGAAGCTCTTACTGAGAGGACCCATGCTGCTATTTAATAAATATCTGAAGAAAGCTTTACTTTTTTAAAAGATTTTATTTTTCAGGAATTTCTACACCCAATGTGGGGCTTGAGATCAGCAGCCGCTGACTGAGCCAGCCAAGCGCCCCGGTATTTGAAGAATGCTTTAAATGAATGTTGTTTGCCCTTGGTGAAGTGAATTTGTCAAGTTTCAGTGTCATCATCTGTACACTTTAGGATGATAATAATATTCTCACAAAATTGTTCATACGTTCAAGGGTTAAAGTGCTGCTCCTGATGCCTGACTCAGAGTACGTGCTGGGGAAAAAAAGACAATTAACATTAAATCTAAATAGGGGCCATATGAATGCTAATAATTTCCCAAGGCTGCTGAGCTGTCCTGGGGCTTCACTAAGCCATCAGCTTTGGAAGTGATGGAATTCCAGACGACCGGGCAACAGTGAGACAATAAGAATGTTCCCCACCTTCCGGTCTGTTCTCCTGAATCCTTGTTACAAATCTCCAGCACTAACCATGTGTTTAGATTTGCAGTATTTGGATTCTTGGAAGCCTAAGGAAAAGGAGCGCGCGAATAACACTCACGAACGGCCAGAGAGAAGAAACAAAAAAACGAGTTCAGAATTTAGCCCTGGAGAAGCGGAATGACTCCAGAAACACTTACAATGCTAAATGGGACAGTTCATCAGAAAGCTCTAATTGTCAGAAATCTGTGCGTACTGAGTCGTAGACTGGCAAGATGTAAGATGTGGAACTTCAGGAAATGCAAGAAATAAATGATGAAAACACAACAGCAGTAAGAGGCTTTATATTAAGCAGCCTAGGATAGATGAGGAAGACATAGCAAAAATAGTATAATTAGGGGCACCTGGCTGGCTCAGTTGGAAGAGTATATGACTCTTAATCTTGAGGTTGTGAGTTCAAGCCCCACGTTGGGTGTAGAGATTACTAAATAATAATAACAATAATAATTTTTTCTCTTATAATTATGTATATGTCTTTTAGTCAGTGACTATGGAACATTAAAAATTATTGACCCTCATATTAGTCCGCAAAGAAAAGTTCGGTAAATTCCAAAAAGTAGAACGGATACATGCCACCTTCCCTGACCATAGTGCAATCAACTTAGATTCTTTTTTTAATAGCTTGGGGAAAAAAACTTAAAAAAAATCTCTCTTAAACAACTCTTGCACCACTGTATCAATACACCAAAATTTGCAAGAAATCTAGAATAATAAGATTTAAAATTCCTCTGTAATGAAAACACTACATACCCAAGTACAGGGTATGGCTAAATGGGAACTCAGAGCAAAATTCACAGGTCAGGATACACTATACAAGATATCGTTGAGAAATTTCTAAACGACTAAATATACCAAAACCAAAATCAATAGACAAGTGATAAGCTGCGAGAAACACCTGCAGTACACAAAAGACGACAAAGGGTGCGATATTGTGATTTATAAGGAATTTGGTCATTCATTTCTCACAGGCATTTGGTCTTTGTCCACAGCTCCTGACTCACCGCTCCCCAAAGCCTTGGAATTTCCTCAGTGGGGGAAGTGATCAAGGTATCTTTTGTTATGTTAATAAGGGGCTTGGGAAAACACCTTAGGATGGGGGCTGGTTGCTGGGGGAACCAACAGGTGTTTTGAGGGCTGGAAATTTCAGCCTCTTCCCCCTCTCCCCCCCCCGACTTCCGGGGAGGGTGGAGGGGCTGGAGATTGAGCGCAAGCACCAACATCAGAGAATTAATTGAGCATACCTATGTAATGAAGCCTCCATAGAAACCTGAAAGGAGGGGGTTCGGGGAGCTTTCGGGTTGGTGAACACGTAGAAATTTGGGGAGGGTGGCGTGCTCAGAGAAGGCTTGGAAGCTCTGAGGCTTTCCCCCCATACCTCGCCCTATGTAGCTCTTCCATCCAGCTATTCCTGAGTTATGTGCTTCCATAATAAACCAGTGATCTAGAGAGTAAAATCCTTCTCTGAGTTTTGTGAGCCGCTCTTGCAAATTAATGGAACCCAAAGAAGAGATGGTGGGAACCTCCAATTTGTAGCTGGTTGTCCGAAGCACAGGTGATCCAGAACTTCTGACCAGAATCTGAAGTTGGGGGCGGGGGGGGGTGTCTCCTGGGACTGAGGCCTGAACCTGTGGACTCCGATGCTGTCTCTGGGTGGATAGTGGCAGGATTGAGTATAAATTGTGGGACACTCAGCTGTTGTCCGGAGAACTGCCTGTTGGGTGCATGCAGTGGATTTGGGTCCAACACCCAAAAAGAATGAGCTGCCTTTGTTAATTCATAAATCAGTAAGACAAAAAGTGAATAGAAATGGACAAGAGATATGAATGGAAAGTTCACAAAACAGAAGGCGGAATAGCCAAAAACTGTGTGAAATATGCTCCATTTCATTCACAAGTGAAGAAACTCTAACCAATGCGATATTCTTTGCATTTGCCAGATTGATAAACAGTATGTTTCATAATACCCAGTGTAGACAACGGTAGGAGGGAATGTGGCGAGCACGGCAGGCAGAAGCACAGAGCTGAGCAAGTGTTTTGGAGGAAGTCTGACAATAGTTATCAAAGTTTTCAATTTATACACATTATGATCCAGGAATTCCATTGCTAGGAAGTTACTTTTTACATTTACTTAAAAAAAGTAGCTGTCTCTATATTTTTAATGGGAGAGCGAACGAAAAATATAGAAATAGCTGTTTTTTGAAAAGTCAATAAAGTGCTCATTTCAGCAGCACATATACTAAAATTGGAACAATACGGAGATTAGCACGGTGCCTGTGCAGGGATGACACACAAATTCGTGAAGCATTCCACAGATATCGTGAAAAAGAAAACCCAGGCCCAGAATGGCGCCACTTACGTTAAGGCCCCGTCAGTAAACCAAGAGTTCACGCCTAACGTGACTGCAGTTTCAGCCCCTCCAAAATGTCCTTTAAGAAACAGTCGACATGGGAATTTCCTGGTCAGCAATAGGGAATTCGCTGATAGACCTCTTCCGTCCCCCTAAGGAGGGTGACCTTGCCTAAAACAATGGTTCTTTGCTAATAATTTCCTTTTCTCCACTCCCTCTCTGCCTTGAAAAACCTTTCCTTTTCTGTAGTCCTTTGGAGCTCCCCTCTACTTCTTAGACGGGATGCTGCCCGACTCACGAATCAATTAATAAAGCCAATTAGATCTTTAAAACGTACTCAGTTGAATTTTTGGTATTTAACAATATGAAAAAGTAATTAAAAAATTGAAAGTCGATTAAAAAGATAAAATGGCTTCTTATGGGATGATGGGGAAAGTTGAAGAAGGAAGAGACAGAAGGTAGATTTCTCGGAATATACCATACTGCTGTTGAGTTGGGACCATGTAAATATAATAATCGTATTATATAATTATATTCTATTTTAAAAGGCTTATCATACCCCAAAGCAAGGAAGTTATTGAACACTACTGCGGGTCGTGTCAACCAAGTTTAAAATGCCCCTGCCAGGGGCGCCTGGGTGGCTCAGTTGGTTAAGCCGCCGACTCTTGATTTCGGCTCAGGTCATGATCTCAGGGTCTGGGGATCAAGCCCCACGCGGGGCGCTGCACTCAGCACAGAGTCGGCTTGAGATTCTCTCTCTCCCTCTCCTTCTGACCCTCTCCTGGCTCATGCTCGCATGCTCTCTCTCTAAAATAAATAAATAAAATCTTTAAAAGAAATAAAAGTAAAAAAAACATAAAAGGCCCCCACTGGCCAAGATGGGTTGGTCTGAGTACCAAAAAGAAAAGTAACCACGACGATTGAAATGTGTCAACCAGTCACGAGATCATGATACTTAAAAAATGTCGTTGGCCGCCTTTGGAGGGTGCTAGCGAGCCACCGTCTTAGTCTGAAAGCTGGTAAATAAAGAGAGAGAGAGAAAGCACCTAACTAGGTAATTGATGATATTAAAGAATTATTGTTTAATTGTTGAGATAGGACAATGATGTATGGCTAGCTTGTTCAAAACTCATTGCTTACGGCAACATCTTGAAATATCTATCGATAAGATGAAATGGTATCTGGGTTTGTTTCAAAGTAATCCAAGGGGTATGGAGAAGTGGGGTGAGGTATGGATGAAAGAAGATTTTTTAAAAAGATTTTATTTATTTATTTATTTAAGAGAGAGCACGGGGTGGGGGAGCAGAGGGAGAGGCAAAGGGAGAGGCAGAGAATCTCAAGCAGACTCATGTGCCCAGTGCAGTGTCCCACACGGGGCTCAATCTCACCACCCCGAGATCATGACCTGAGCGCAAACCAAGAGTTAGACACTTAACCGACTGAGCCACCCAGGTGCCCCTGGATGAAAGGTCTTTTGTAAGTTCATAAATGTCGAAACTGGATAATGAATACATGGAGACCCCGTATATCATTCTCTATACTTTTCTGTATGTGTAAGTTTTTCCACAGTAGAAATATAGGGGCGTCTGGGTGGCTCAGTCCGTTAAGCTTCTGCCTTTGGCTCAGGTCATGGTCCCAGGGTGCTGGGATTGAGCCCCACGTCAGACTCCCTGCTCAGCAGAGAGCCTGCCTCTCCCTCAACCTCTGCTGCTCCCCCTGCTTGTGCTTTCTCTCTCTCTCTCTGACAAATAAACAAATAAAATCTAAAAAAAAAAAAGAAATATCATTCTCTAAGGAGGCAAAGGCGTAAGCAGTGGTTTATACCTATATCGAGAGCCTGACTCGGGCCCACACTGCTAACTATGATGTCTTAAGTTGTTTGTTTTGTACAGAAAACAAAGAAGAGAGGAAAGTCATGAAGTTTTGCCTACCTAGGAAGAACCAAAACTGGTACAGAGAGAAGGAGACACTGAAGTAATGTCTTTCAAAAAAAAAAAAAAATGAGCAAGTTTCCTAGTCTGCAATTCCTAGCCAAAGGTGGAGTATGAGCAAATGCGTGGTGACCTAGAATTCCTTTTCTTCTTTGAAGATTTTATTTATTTATTTATTTATTTATTTATTTATTTATTTGAGAGAGAGAGAGAGAACAGGGGAGGAGCAGAGGGAGAGGGGCAAGCAGACTCCGTGCTGAGCACAGAACCTTGGGTGGGGATGGGGCTTGGGGTGGGGCTCATTCTCACAACCGTGAGATCATGACCTGAGCCAAAATCAAGAGTTGGACACTCAGCCAACTGAGCCACCCAGGCACCTCAGCATGGTGACTTAGAATTCTGTGTCATTTCTTGCAGAGCTGAAAGGAGTGTCTGGAGCCAGACAGCCTGGGTTCAAATCTCGATTCTGCCACTTACTGTGTGGCTCTGGGCAGGTTACACAACCTCTCTGTGCTTCAGTCTCTTCATCTGTAAAATGGGAATAATAGTAGCTACCTCCTGGGCTGTTGTGAGGATTAATGCATTAACATGTGCAAAGTATGTACAACACTGAGCGCCTGGCGCATTGTAGGCACTTGCTAAGTGCCGGTTATTGCGATTACGGGTCTTGGGGGTGTATCACGCAAGGAAGACGTGGTGGTGACGGATGAGGCAAGAGAAGTGGATAGGATTGTAGGTTACAGGAAGGAGTGCGGCTTTTTATTTGGCAGGAAGTCACTGAAGGTTTTTTAAAAAGATTTTATTTACTTATTTGAGAGAGAGAGAGTGAGCACAAGCAGGATGAGGGGCAGAGGGAGAACCAGAGTCCGCTGAGCAGGGAGACCGATGTGGGGCTCGATCCCCAGACTCTGGGATCATGATCTGGGCCGAAGGCAGCCGCTTCACCGACTGAGCCAGCCAGGCGCCTCACTGAAGGGTTTTAAGCAACGCGCTCAGCTAACACTAACGATTGAGGACAGAGGCTTCATGTCTCGCAAGTGATTGCAGCATGAATTTTCCTACGCGTGCAATTAACTGCGCAATGCTTCAGGGCAAGCTGAGAACCTCTGATTGTGTTTATTAGAACCCTAATCATTCCAGAGACATACAAAATGCACTATTGCCCTAATCCGAGTCGGTCTTGGCTAGAAAAAGGAAAGCTAAACGTGGGCCGAGGTGCTATTTCCTTCACCGGAAGTAGGTGCCATGGGCTTGGGAAATGACTCAGAAGGGGTGACGTGACTCAGGATCCTAGAGCTGGGACATGTAAAACTTTATTAAGTCACATTTCGTGCAAGCTGTCTGCATACTGATTATATAACTGGAGTATGTTCCGAGTGTTCGAAGCCAGCTCTGATTAAGGGCACTGTGCTTCTAAAAGGCACAATTCCAGGGGCACCCGGTGGGCTCAGTCAGTGGAATGTGTGACCCCTGATCTCAGAGTCATGAGTTCGAGCCCCACATTGAGTGCAGAGATTACTTAAATAAATAATTATTTAAAAGAAAGAAAGAAAGAAAAAGAAACATTCCACAAGTCCAGAGAACAGCAAAAATGAACATTCTGTACCCATTGCCCAAGTCCAACCATTCTGTACTCATAGCCAATCTTATTTCATTTTATCCCACCTACTATGCACCCCTCAGATTATTTTGAAGCAAATTCCAGACATCATTTTATTTCATCTAGAATATGTCAGTATGTGTTCTTGAAAGATAAGGACTCTTGGGGCGCTGGGTGGCACAGCGGTTAAGCTCCTGCCTTCAGCTCAGGGCGTGATCCCGGCGTTATGGGATCGAGCCCCATATCAGGCTTCTCCGCTATGAGCCTGCTTCTTCCTCTCCCACTCCCCCTGCTGTGTTCCCTCTCTCGCTGGCTGTCTCTATCTCTGTCGAATAAATAAATAAAATCTTTAAAAAAAAGAAAGAAAGAAAGAAAGATAAGGACTCTTTAGAAAATCTAACCTCAATACTGCTTTCTCAACTAAAAAATTAATAACAATTTGGGGTGCCTGGGTAGCTGAGTCGGTTAAGCCTCACGATCTCATGGGTCCTGGGATCGAGCCCCTGCTCAGCGTGGAGTCTGCTTCTCCTTCTCCCTCCACCCCTCCCCTTGCTCATGCTCTCTCTCTCTCTCACTCTTGCTTGCCCTCTCTCAAATAAATAAAACTTCAAAAAATTAATAATAATCTGTAAATATCATCAAATACACTCAGCCTTCACATTGCCCTGATTTTGTGTGTATATTAGAGAAGGCTTCACAAGGATGCTATGTACTAGGGCACCTGGGTGGCTCAGTCAGTTAAGCGTCTGTCTTCGGCTCAGGTCATGATCCCAGGGTTCTGGGATCTAGTCCCACATCGGGCTCCTCACTCATCCGGGAGCCTTCTTCTCCCTCTGCCTACTGCTCCCCCTGCTTGTGCACTTTCTCTCTTTCTCTCTCTCTGACAAATAAATGAAATCTTAAAAAAAAAAAAAAGGATGCTGTGTACCTCCATAATTAGGCATGTAACTGTCGGTGATCGCTTTCTGTGATATCATCAATCACTGATGAGCAGCACCTGGGTCATTTATTCACAAGAGGTGACAAAAGGGAATGTTCTGATCAGTATCAAGAGTTGTTTCCCTGAGCACCCTCCCAAGGTAAACAATGAGCTATTCTTATTTAATGAGCTATTATCATTTATTCCTGACCTTGTGGATTTCATATTACGTTTTTAATTTTAATTCCAATATAGTTAACATGCAGTGTTATAGTAGTTTCAGGTGTACAATATAGTGATTCAATAATTCTATATATTTCTCAGTGTTCATCAAGGTAAGTGTACTCTCGATCCCCTTCACCTATTTTACCCATCCCCCCCACCCACCACCTCCCCTCTGGTAGCCGTCTGTTTGCTCTCTCTAGTTAATTAAGAATCTAACTTGTGGATTTTATTTTATTTTTTAATTTTTAATTATTTTTTAAAAGATTTTTTTTTAAAGATTTTACTTATTTATGTGACAGAGAGACAGCCAGCGAGAGAGGGAACACAGCAGGGGAGTGGGAGAGGAAGAAGCAGGCTCCCAGTGGAGTAGCCCGATATGGGACTCGATCCCAGAACGCCGGGATCACGCCCTGAGCCGAAGGCAGACGCTTAACGACTCCGCTACCCAGGCGCCCCTATTTTTTATAAGATTTTATTTACTTATTTGATAGCACAAGCAGGGAGAGCAGCAGGCAGAGGGAGAGGGAGGCTGAGCTGGGAGCCCCTGTGTGGGACTCGATCCGGGGACCCGGGGATCATGACGTGAGCCAAAGGCAGATGCTTAACCGACTGAACCACCCAGGTGCCCCTATTTAATTTTTTTAAAAGATTTTATTTTTAATCATCTCTACACCCAAGGTGGGGCTCGAACTTAGAACCCCCGAGATCAAGCATCACAGCTCTACCGACTGAGCCAGCCAGGCGCCCCTAACTTGTGAATTTCAAATACGTTTATAATGTGTTTCAATCCATCGCAATCATAACGCTCGTGGACGCTCCAATTGTCCATCCACCATCAGTGGGATCTTCTTCAACTTGGCTCCTGGATGCTTTTTCAGAACTTCCGAATTTTCTGCTCCAACAAAGCGTTCCTTTGTTTCTGGTATTGCTGGTTCCTCCGGCTCGCCCACAGGGCTTGAGGCTTTGTCAGACTTTCCTCTTGGTGACAGTGTTGCTCCAGAAATGCCAAGAAGCCCGCCATCTCTCACCCCACCCCCATCCACACGCGGCCTCTGCTCCCGCCCTTCAGGCCTGAAAAAAGTGCTGGAAAGCCTCGGGAAAGGAGACAAGCTGCTGCCAGCTCTGCAGGAAACCTGCTGGCTGCTGCCGCTCCTGCCTTCTTTGACGCTGGAATCAATCTGAGATCTAAATGGCAAACTCTCATCAGACATCATTTCTAGAATTCCATTTCTACTCATCCTAGGCTTTGTCAGCCCGCCCTCGTTGACTCCATCTTAGATCCCCGCAAAGTTACCATGGTGCCAAGAAGTGCTGGAAACTCAAGGCCTGGAGGAAAGAAAGCAGCCCCAGCCACCTCGCCCGGGGGGCCGGGGCGGGGGAGGACTCACACACCTTCCAGGCCCCGGGGTGTCCGCCTCCAGGTGCGGATCCAGGCCCCGAAGCCCGGGGGTTCTCAGCGTGCGCTGGGTAGCTCAGCAGCACCTGCATCGCTGGGAACTTACTAGAAATGCAAATTCTCAGACCCCAACCCAGACCCACTGAATGGGAAACTGGGGAGCCTGTGTGGAAGCCAGCCCTCCAGTGGATTCCGAGAATCACTGCAGCAGGCCAGGTGTGCTCCGTGGGAAGCAGCTCTCCCGGGCAAGTCTTCGGAGGACGGGTTGGTCAGTGTGCACCGTACACGGCTCAGGGGACGCGCCGGGCGCTTCACGCGGCGGCGAAGGACAGTTTGGTCTTGTGGTTTTGTCACTGCTATTGGAGCCGGAACCCTTTCTCATGCCATTGAATAGCCTTCCATTGCCTCCCATTTCCTTTACTTTCATTTCAGAAAGAGTGTTAAGTATTATCGTTGGAAAAGTCCACTCCCCGAGCGCCTGGCCGGCTCCGTCCGCCGAGCCTGCGACTCTTGCGCTCCGCCCCGAGTTCGAGCCCCACGCTCGGGGTAGAGATTACTTTTTTAAAAAGAGAGTCCGTGCTGCTCAGCAGTTTTACAGAAAAAAAGGAGCTATAGCGGACCTATTTCTACATTTCCATGTTTATATTTACATAAATGGTTTTATAAAATTGGATTCACTCCTACATATTATTTTAAAATTTTATTTATTTATTATTGAAGTGTTTTATTGGTTTCAGCTGTACAACATAGTCATTCAATAATTCTATACGTGACTCCGTGTTCATCGGGGTAAGTGCGGTCACCATCTGTCACCAAACATTATTACAGTATCATTGACTCTATTCCCTATGCAGTACTTTTCATTTCCCTGACTTATTTATTTTGTAACTGGAAGTTTGTACCTCTTGATCCCCCCTTATCTATTTGTACATATCATTTCGGATGGTACTTTTTCATTTCTGTTTGTACTGTTGCACAATACGCAGTTTCCCAGTAACTATAACTCGAGAAGGCGTGTTTTACAATTTCAAAATAAAAATGTAGTAATCACAGTGAAAAAATCAGAAAATATTTCAAATCTCAACTTTCTAGAAATATATCCTGTATCATTGGCTTGAGCTGCATAATTTCAGACCCTATTTACATACAGTCTGTCAATTATATCTAATATATATGAGCAGGGATACAAAATGCCCAGGGTTCATCAGTACAATCCGTATAATACTCATCGCTCGTCTTGTAAGATGTATTTGAGTACATATGTAAACATATTTATAAACAATACACATTTTTCTTTTATACAATTAAGACCATGTCACATACAGTGTTCATGCCCCCAATTCTCATTTATCCCCATGCCCCATATTACGACAATGTCCCTTACAGTTGTTCTCAAAGTGCCTGCTCTTTATTTTTTATAGATTAAAAAATAGTGTTTATTCTAATTGGAAATTCAACGCATTCATTTACAAAGTTCAGAAAAGTTAGAAATGATTCAATAAGCAAATAATTTACACGTTTAAAAATTTTAGGTGCAAGGGGCGCCTACCTGGCGGGCTCAGTCAGTGGAGCGTGTGACTCTCGATCTCAGGGTTGTGAGTTCGAGCCCCCCTTTTGGGAGTAGAGAGTACTTAAAAATAAAATCGTTAGGGGCGCCTGGGTGGCTCAGTCAGTTAAGCGACCAACTCTTGATTTCAGCTCAGGTCAGATCTCGGGGTTGTGAGATTGAGCCCCGTGTTGGGCTCCATGCTCAGTGGAAGTCTCCTTGAGATTCTGTCCTTCTGCCCCTCCCCCCATTCTCTAAAATAAGTAAATAAATCTTGAAAATAAAATAAAATCTTTTTACACTTTTAAAAAAAGATTTTCTTTATTTGTCAGAGAGCTAGAGAGCGAGAGCACAAGCAGGAGGAACCGCAGGCAGAGGAAGAAGCAGGATCCCTGCTGAGCCAGGAGCCCAGCTCGGGACTCAATCCCAGGACCCTGGGACCGTGACCCCAGCTGAAGGCAGGTGCTCAATGACTGCGCCACCCAGGTGTCCCCCTTTTTTTTTTTAACTTTTTAAAGATTTTATTTTATTCACTTATTTGAGAAAAACAGAACACAAGCAGGGGAGGAGCAGAGGGAGAGAGAGAAGCAGGCTCCCTGCTGAGCAGGGAGTCCCATGCGGGGCTAGATCCCAGGACCCCGGGATCATGACCTGAACTGAAAGCAGGTGCTTAACCTACAGAGCCACCCAGGGGCCCCTAAAATAAAATCTTTAAAAAATAAATTCATAGGGGCACCTGGCGGGCTCAGTCGGTGGAGCGCATGACTCTGGATCTCAGGGTTATGAGTTCAAGCCCCATGTTGGACGTGGAACCTACTTAAAAAAAAAACAAAATAAAATATGAAATAAAATTTGTAGGTTCATTTCGGTTTAGGCTTTTATAATATTTGTATTTCACATAAAAAGTGGAATTATTTTCTACAGTTTTATAGACTATTTCTCCATCATGTTATGATCATTACTCGTAAGCTTGTATTCCCAAAATTATCCAAAAAATAAAGGCCTAAGCAGGCTAATCCTATTCGTCAGACCTAATGACTATTTAACTTAATCAGCAGCCATGATTTAATTTAATTAGTAGTATAACCCCTAATTTTTATCTATCCATATATAGCTATAAATATTTTTACAACAAAATAGCAATCTATGAGTACATTTGTTTCACTCCCTGGATTGATTTAGGGGTTATTATTCCTTTTTTTCTTTTAATGGCTTGGAAGTTATATTTCTTATTCCTATTATTTTAATCTTTATATAGAAGCCTTTTCAAACTTAAACCTACCTACATTTTCTTTTTTTTTTTTTTTTTACTTTAAAAGATTTTCTGGGGTGCTTGGGTGGCTCAGTCATTAGGCGTCTGCCTTTGGCTGGGGTCATAATCCCAGGGTCTTGGGATCCAGCCCTGCATCGGGGCTCCCTGCTCAGCGGGGAGCCTGCTTCTCCCTCTCCCACTCCCCCTGCTTGTGTTCCCTCTCACTGTCTCTCTCTCTGTCTGTCAAATAAATAAATAAATAAAATCTTTAAAAGAAAGATTTTTCTTTATTTTATTTTATTTTATTATTATTTCTTTCTTTCTTTCTTTCTTTTTTTACAGATTTTTATTTGTCAGAGAGAGAGAGAGCATGAGAGCGCAAGCAGGGGGAGCTGCAGGCAGAGGGAGAAGCAGGCTCCCCGCTGCACAAGGAACCCGACGGATGTAGGACTCTATCTCTGGACCCTGGGATTGTGACCTGAGCCCAAGGCAGAGCCCTAGGCGCCCCATCTGCCTTTTTTTTTTTTTTAAGTAATCTCTACACCCGCCTTTTGGCTGGAATCGGCATCTTCCAGAAATTCGCAAAATGATCAACACAAAGGGAAAGTGGAGAAAAGTTCTCTCGCTTACACGCGCTCTCTCTGTCTCTCTCTCTGTCAAATAAATAAATAAAATCTTAAAAAAAAAGACCTCAAGACTGTTAAAAAAAAAAGTCATCTCTACACCCAACGTGGGGCTTGAACTCACAACCCCAAAATAAAGAGATGCGTGCTCTTCCAACTGCGGCAGCCGGGAACCCCTACGATATATTTTTTTAGCATTTCTTTTTTTAAAATGTGTTATTTATTTATTTGTCAGAGAGAGAGAGAACATAAGCAGGGGGATCAGCAGACAGAGGGAGAAGCAGGCTCCCTGCTGAGCAGGGAGCCCAGCACGGGGCCAATCCCAAGACCCCAAGATCATGACCCGGACCTAAGGCAGACACCCAACCTGCTGAGCCACCCAGGAGCCCCTGTTGCCGGCTTTTTTTTTTCTTGCAATGTATTTATTTGTAAGTAAGTAATCTCTACACCCAACATGGGACCTGAGCTCAGGATCCTGAGATCAAGCATCTGCAAGGTCCACCGACGGAGCAAGCCAGGTGCCCCATTTCCTGCCTTTTTTCCCCCAGTAAACTAAACTTTTATTTTTCTTTTCTTTGTTTAAAATAATTTTTATTGTTATGTTAGTCACCATACAGTACATCCCCAGTTTTTGATGCAATGTTCCATGATTCATTATTTGCGTATAACACCCAGTGCACCATGCAATACGTGCCCTCCTTAATACCCAACACTGGCCTAGCCCATTCCCCCACCCCCCTCCCCTCTGAAGCCCTCAGTTTGTTTCCCAGAGTCCATAGTCTCTCATGCTTCATTCCCCCTTCTGTTTACCCCCTTCATTCTTTCCTTCCATCTCCTACCGATCTTCCTAGTTCTTTTTTTTTTAAAGATTTTATTTATTTATTCGACAGAGATAGAGACAGCCAGCGAGAGGGAACACAAGCAGGGGGAGTGGGAGAGGAAGAAGCAGGCTCCCAGCGGAGGAGCCTGATGTGGGGCTCGATCCCAGAACGCCGGGATCACGCCCTGAGCCGAAGGCAGACGCTTAATGACTGCACCACCCAGGCGCCCCGGTATCGCTGTACTTTAAAAAGAACAGATTCATCAGCATCACAGGACACTCTTGAATCCTTATTATTTGTCTGATCGTAACTAATATTTTGTCTTCACTCTTGAAGGTTAACTGGGCAGTGATATAGACCTAGGTTTTTTGAAGAAACTACTCCAGTCAGTCACGTGAGAAATGTTTATTGAGTGTCTACTATGTGCCTGGCCCTGTTCTAGGGACTGTACACATAGAAGGAGAAACAGCTCTTGTATTCTGCATTCAGCTGAATGAGAAATGAGATACCACTTTGATCCGTATTCTTACAAATTTAATCTCTTTTTTTTCTCTTAGCCTTTTCAGGATTTTCTTTTGATCCTTGTACTCTTGAAGTTTCACTGCTATTTCTACAGCTTGGAGGAAGCATCGAGCTAAGTGGACTAGAAATGTCAGGACTGCCAGAGCAGAGAGTAGAGGAAGGGTCAGAGATGAGGGCCCGCTGCACTGAGTCTATGATGTGGGTCTGGGAAATCCCCGCAAAAACCCACTGATACCGCGCAGGGGATCCTCTGTTCACCAAAGTGATAAGGAATGCCATGGTGACGGGCCCCCGTATCACTGACGGGAGGGTGGTGGCGCTCCTCTGTCAGCCATCGCAGGCGGGCGCCAGTCAGGGAAGGAGGTGGATGGTGGGGCTGCATGAGGAGTGAGGGGGACAAGAAGGGCCTTGGGATCAGCCTGGGGTGCCCCACCCATCATTCAGGTCGCCCAACACGAAGGTCCATGGGGGGGTTCAAGATCAACAAAAACATCTACTCTCTCTTTTGTTTTTTAAGATTTTACTTATTTATTTGTGAGAGAGAGAGAGCACAAGCAGGCAGAGAGGCAGAGGGAGAGGGAGAAGTAGGCTCCCCGCTGAGCAGGGACCCCCCCCCCCATGTGGGGACTTGATCCCAGGACGCTGAGATCATGACCTGAGCTGAAGGCAGACACTTAACTGACC
Organism: Ursus arctos; assembly: GCF_023065955.2. NCBI lineage: Eukaryota > Metazoa > Chordata > Mammalia > Carnivora > Ursidae > Ursus > Ursus arctos. The sequence goes on from NC_079873.1 coordinate 40,549,128, forward strand.
GAGCCACCCAGGCGCCCCTATACTAGCTCTTTTTAAATACACCCTGCCCCCACCCCTACCGGCTATAAACCACTGATGAGTTCCTTTCATTTGTTTTGTCCATTCAAGAATGTCACATAAATGGAATCATAAAGCATGTGACCTTTTCAGACAGGTTTCTTTCATTCCCCATAATGACACGAGGATTTATCCAAGTTGTGTCAATACTTTGGAGTAATATTCCATTATCTGGATGTAACATACCACAGTGTGCTTATCCATTTATATATTCATGGCTAGTTGGATTACTTCCAGCTTTGGGAAACTATGATTAGAGCTGCTATAAATATTCACGTACAGGTTTTTGTGTGAAGAAGTTTTCATTTCTCTAGGGTAAACACCCAGGAGTGAAATTACTGGGTCACAAGGTAAGTATATGTTTAACTTCACAAGGAACTGCAAACCATTTTCCAGGGCAGCTGTGCCATTTTGCTTTCCTACCTGCAGTGTACCAGCAATCCAGTTTCTCCACATCCTCGCCAGCATTTGATGTTGTCAGTATTATTTATTTTAGTTGTTTTAAACATGTACATATCTCACCATGGTGAGAATCTGCATTTTCCTAATGGCTACTGATGTTGAACATCTTTTTATCTTTTTTTTAAGATTTTATTTATTTATTTGACAGAGAGAGACAGCCAGCGAGAGAGGGAACACAAGCAGGGGGAGTGGGAGAGGAAGAAGCAGGCTCATAGCGGAGGAGCCTGATGTGGGGCTCGATCCCAGAACGCCGGGATCACGCCCTGAGCCAAAGGCAGACGCTTAATGACTGCGCCGCCCAGGCGCCCCTTATCTTTTTTTTTTTTAAAGTAGGCTTCACGCCTAACATGGGGCTCAAACTCACCAACTGAGCCACCCAGGCAGCCCTATGTTGACCATCTTTTTATGAGCTTGTTTGCCATCCTCATAAACCTTTTGGTGACAAATCTATTCAAATCTTTTCCCCATTAAAAAAAATTAGGCTTAAAAATATTTTTAAAATTTAAAAATTAGGCTTGCTTCCTAATTGTTGAGTTTCAAGAGTCCTTTGCAAATTCTGGAATCGAGTTCCTTGTAAATGTGATTTGCAAATATTTCCTCCCAGTCTGTATTTTGTCTTTCCATTCTTTTAATAGTATCTCTCACAGAGCAAAAGTTTTAATTTTGATGAAGTCCAGTTTACACTTCTTTTTTCTGTTGTGGATCGTCTGTTTTGTGTCCTAAAAGCTCTCCACCTAATTCCTGGTTACAAAGATTTTCTCCCATGTCTTCTTATTTTAAGATTTTATTTATTTATTTGAGAGAGAGAGAGGGAAGGAGAGAGCGCAAGCTGGGGGAGCGGGAGAGGGAGAGGGGGAAGCAGACACCTTGCTGAACAGGGAGCCCAATGCGGGACTCGATCCCAGGACCCCGGGATCATGACCTGAGGTGAAGGCAGACACTTAACCGACTGAGCCCCCCAGGTGCCCTTCCAGGTCTTCTTTTAAAAGTTTGATTGTTTCATGATTTTTTTTTTTTTTGAGAGAGAGAGAGAGAGAGTGTGTGTGAGCCAGTGCATGAAGGGGGGGCAGAAGGAGAAGGAGAGAGAATCCCGACATGGGACTCGCCTTCAGGACTGTGAGATCGTGACCTGGGTGGAAATCAGGAGTTGGAGGGTACCAGACTGAGCCTCACAGGCGCCCCAGTTGTGTTATGTCTGACATCTAGATCTGTCACCCATCCGTGTTCCATTAATTTTTGTATAAAATGTGAGGTTTCCATTGAGGTTGATTTTTTGCATATGGATGAGCAATTGTTCCAATGCTTTTTTTAAAAAATAATTACAGAGGGTTTTTTTTTTAATTCCAGTATAGTTACCATACAGTGCTCTATTAGTTTCCGGCGTGCAATATAGTGATTCAACACTTCCGTACAACACCCAGTGCTCATCACAACCAGTGTGCTCCTAATCCCCATCACCTGTCTCACCCACCCACCCCCTCTGGTGACCAGCCCTTTGTTCTCTATAGTTAAGAATCTTGTTTCTTGGTTTCTCTCTCTTTGCCCTTTGCTCATTTGTTTGTTTCTTAAATTCCACATGAGTGAAGTCATATGGTATTTGTCTTTCACTGACTGACTTACTTCACTTAGCATAATATTCTCTAGCTCCATCCCTGTCCTTGCAAATGGCAAGATTTCATTCTTTCTTATGGCTGAATTATATATATATATATATATGCCATTTATAGTTTCTCTACATCCTTGCCAATACTTACTGTCTCTTGTGGTTTTGGTTTTAGCCATTCTGACAGGGGTGAGGTGGTAGCTCTTTGAGGTTTTGAGTTGCACTTCCCCGATAATGAGTGATGTTGAGCATCTTTTCATGTGTCTGTTGGCCATCTGTGTGTCTTCTTTGGAGAAATGTCTGTTCATGTCTTCTGCCCATTTTTTAAATTGGATTATTTGGTTTTGGGGTGTTGAGTTGTATCAGTTCTTTATATGTTTCGGATCCAGACACTTTATTGGGTATGTCATCTGCAAATATCGTCTCCCATTCCATAGGCCGCCTTTTAGTTTTGTCGATTGTTTCTTTCACTGTGCACAAGCAATCGTCCCAACACTTTGTTGAAAAGACTCCCCTGCCTCCATTGAATTTCTTTGGCAGCTTTGTCAAAAATCAAATGTCGGTATTCGTGTGAGTCTATTTCTGAGCCCTTCTGTTCCATTGATCTATGTGTCTGTTCCTTTGCCAGTGCAGCACTGTTTTGGGTACTGTAGTTTTGGTTTGTTTTTTTAAGTAGGCTCCATGCCCAAAGTGGGCTTGAACTCATGACCCTGAGATCAAGATGGTGTGCTCTACCAACTGAGCCAGCCAGGCACCCCTTGCGTACTATCGTTTTACCATAATTTAAAAAATTGAATAGTGTGATTCCTCCAACTTTATTCTTGCTTTTCAAAATGCCTTTAGCTACTCTAATTCCTTTATCCATTATATGAATTTTGGAATCAGTTTGTGTATAATTACATAAACTCCTACTGGGATTTTGATTGGTATTGCATTAAATATTTAGACCAATTTGGGGGAAACTGGCATCTTTCTTGTGTTGAGTCTTCCAGTCACTGAACACAATGTGCCTCTTCATTCATTGAGCTGTTGTTGATTTCTTTCGGCAACATTTTGTAATTTACAGCACGCAGTCCCAGTACACGCTTTATTAGGTTTATAACGAAGTATTTCATTTTTGTTGGAGCCGTTGTACATTTCCTTGTATTTTTTAAAAGATTTGATTTACTTATTTGAGAGAGAGAAACAGAGTGAGAGAGAGAGATCATGAGCAGGGGGAAAGGGTAGAGGGAGAAGCAGACTCCCTACTGAGCAGGGAGCCGGATGCGGGGCTTGATCTCAGGACTCCGGGATCATGACCTGAGCCGAAGGCAGTTGCTTAACGACTGAGCCCCCCAGGCGCCCATTGTACATGGTTTCCAATTCTACATTTCCAAGTCTACATTGGTTTCCAATGCGATTGAATTTTGTTTGTTGACCTTGTACACTGCGACCATGCTAAACTTACTCATGAGTTCTAGGAGGGTTTTTTTGTTTGTTTTTGTTTTGTAGATTCCTTGAGGTTTTCTGCATAGACAATCTTGTCGTGTGTGAATAGAAGCAGTTTAATTTCTTCCTTTCCAATCTGTATGCCTTTTATCTTTTTTTTTTTTTTTGTAAGCTCTGTGCCCAACGTGGGGCTGGAACACTCAGAACCCCAAGATCAAGAGTCACTCGCATGCTCCACCGACTTCTAGGCACCCCCTAAATTTTTTTTTTTTTTAGAGAGAGGGCAGGGAGGGGCAGAGGGAGAGGGAAAGAGAGAATCTTAAGCACGCTCCATGCCCAGGCGTGGGGCTCGCTCAAAACCCTGAGATCATGACCTGAGCCAAAATCAAGGATTGGATGCTTAACTGAAGGAGCCAGCCAGGCGCCCAAGGTCTTTGTTTTCCCAAGAAGTTCCTGAATGGTCCTTGCTTGCTTCTGATCTGAATATGACTTAAGAAGGAAACAAGACAGCACCAAGCCGTTTCTTTTCTATGCTCCAATTCAGTGTCACTAAAGATCAGATGATTTGGAGAAAAATTAATTTGTGCAAAACATAACCGAGGAAGGTTTAGTTAAAGTATGGGCTTTCTTTTTTAAAGAAAAATTTATTTATTTATTTATTTATTTATTTATTTATTTATTTGAGAGAGAGGGAAAGAGCAGGAGCCGGAGGGGCAGAGGGAGAGCGAGAGAGAATCTCAAGCAGACTCTGTGCTGAGTGCAAAGCCTGGCACAGGGCTCAGTCCCACGACCCCAAGATCACGACCTGAGCCAAAACCAAGAGACGGAAGCCCAACCGACTACACCACCCAGGCGCCCCTAAAGGCTTTATTTCAGCACACCCGGTTGACAAACATAAAATTCATAATGCAAGTAACATCCAGAGGCCTCAGAGCATCTGATGGTTAGAGAACAAACCTAGTTGTGGTAGATCGTAGAACTGGCCCTAATTCCCCGCTCTTCCCTGTATCCGCACCCCTGTGCACTGTGACTTCATCGCTTCTCCCATCAAGAGATGGATCAACTTCTTCACCCTTTGAATCTCTGCTGGCCTTGGACTTGCTTTGGCCTATGGGACAGTAGCAATGTGATGTAAGCAGCGGCTTGAGACGTGCTTACATATGCTGCTCTTGGGAACGCTAAGCCTAGGCTAGACTGCTAGAGCAGAGTTGAGCCAGGCCAACAGAGGCCCCTCTCAGACTTACCAGCCTGCCATCCGCCAGATATGTGAGCCAGGCCATCCTCTACCCTCCAGCCCCAACTGAGCTGGCCCATACCCAAACCACCCCGCTAACCCACAGAATCATGAGAAATAATTTAAGGCTTATTGTTTTAAGTCACTAAGTTTGGGGACTGTTTGTTATACAGCAAAAGCCAGCTAATAGACAATTCTCAGAGTGATTTATATAGCACCAACATAAAAATGGAAAAAGATATTTTTAAGTAACCCCTTGCCGTCATTCAAGCATCATCAAAAAATATCTTTGCAGAGAGCTTCTTTCTGGAAGTGAAGGAAACGTTTATTTCATTGGTTTCAGGAACAAGGCAAAGATGTCTGTTCTTGCCATTTCTATTCAATACTGTAATGGAGGTTCCAGGCAGTGCAATCAACCAAAAAAAAAAATTATATATATATATATATATATATATATATGGAGTGAGGATTAAAAGTACGCACACTGAAAAGGAAGAAGTAAAACTGTCTTTATTCACAAACATCATGATCCTATATGTAGAAAATCCTACCCTAAGGAATCCATTAAAAAATCACTACTAGAACTAGTGAGTTTAGCCAGGTGTCAGGATACAAGATGAACAAACAAAATCAATTGCTGTTCTATATACTATAGCGAACAATCCAAAAGTAAAATTAGGGGGCACCTGGGTGGCTCAGTCCGTTAAGTATCTGCCTTTGGCTCAGGTCATGATTCCGGAGTCCCAGGACCAAGTGGGGAGTCTGCTTCTCCCTCTCCCTCTGCCTCCTCCCTGCTTGTGCTCTCTCTCTCTTTCTCTGACAAATTAATAAATAAAATATTTTTAAAAAGTAAAATTAAGAAAACACTTGCATTGACAATTGTATCCAAAAGAATAAAATCCTTAGGAATACATTTAACAAAAGAAACCCATGATTTGTGCACTAAAAACTTAAAACATTGCTGAAAGAAATTAAGGATCTCAAAAAAATGGAGAAGCCATTTATGTTAACAGGAAAGACTCAATATTGTTAAGATGGCAATTCTCCCAAAATTGATCTACAGATCCAAAGAAATCCCTAAGAAAATCCCAGAAGGCTTTGTTGTAGAAATTGACAAGCTAAACCGTAAATTTATATGGAAGTGCAAAAGACCTAGAATAACCAAAACAACTTTGAAAGAGAACAAGGCTGGAGAACGTCTACTACCCAATTTCAAAACTTTCCAGAAATCTACAGTAATCAAGACAGGGTGTTATTGGTAGATAGGCATATAGATTGAGAGAATAGAATTGAGAGTCTAGAAATAACCCCTACATTTATGGCTAACTGATTTTGACAAAGGTACTATGAGAATTCAGTTATGGAAGAGACAGTCTTTTCAACAAATGGTGCCAGGCCAATTGGCGATCCATATGCGAAAAGTCAACTTACACTGTTAGCTCACACCATACAGAAAAACTAACTCAAATGGCTCATACACCTATTTATAAACCTATAATGTTTAGAAGAAAGCATAGAAGAAAATCTTTGCAACCTTGAGGCAAAGAGTTCATTAAAAAGACATCAAAAAGAGCGCCTGGGTGGTTCCGTTGGTTAAACGTCTGCCTTCGGCTCAGGCTGGGATGAGTCCCGCATGGAGTCCTGCATCATATTGAGTCCCACATGGGGCTCATTACTTGGCGGGAAGCATGCTTCTCCCTCTGCCCCTCCCCGTTTTCGTGCTCTCTCTCTCTCTCTCTCAAAAATAAATAAATAAAATCTTAAAGAAAAAAAGACATCAAAAAGAAGGGCACCTGGCGGGCTCAGTCGGAAGAGCATGTGACTCTTGATCTCAGGGTTGTGAGTTCGAACCATGTTGGGTGTAGAGATTACTAAAAAATATAAATAGAAACTTTAAAAAAAAGACACCAGAGGCGCCTGTGTGGCTTAGTCGGGTTAAAGGTCTGCATTTGGCTCAGGTTATGATCTTGGGGTCCTGGGATTGAGCACCACAATGAGCCCCCCATTAGGCTCCCTGCTTGGTGGGGAGTCGGCTTCTCCCTCTGGCCCTCCCCTCACTTGTGCTTGCTTGCTCTCTCTCTCTCTCTCTCAAATAAATAAAATCTTTAAAAAAGAAGACACCAAAAAAAACCATTAAAAGAAAAAAAAGTTGATAAATTGGACTTCATTAAAATTTGAAGTGTTTGCACTTCAAAAGACACCACTAAGAAAATGAAATTAGGGGCTCAAGTCAGTAGAGCAAGTGACTTTTTTAAAAAACAATTTAAAAAAATATTTTATTTATTTATTTGTCAGAGAGAGAGTGCACAAGCAGGGGGGCAGCAGGCAGAGGGAGAAGCAGGCTCCCCGCTGAGTAAGGGCCCCGATGTGGGACTCGATCCCAGGACCCTGGGATCATGACCTGAGTCGAAGGCAGACGCTTCACCGACTGAGCCACCCAGGAGCCCTTATATGCCGATATTCATAGCAGCATTATTCATAAGAACAAAAATCCAGAAACTATCCATATGTCCATTACTGATGAATGGATAAGCCAGATGTGGTGTCTCCGATACACAACGGATTGCTATCAGCAATAGAAAGGAACAGAACACTGACAACACGGATGGACCTCAACAACATTACACTGGGTGCAAGAAGCTAGATACAAAGTTCCATACGTTGTAAGATTCCATTTATATGAAACGTCCATAAAAGGCAGAATCATAGGGTCGCCTGGGTGGTTCAGTCAGTCTGCCTTCGGGATGGAGCCCCTCGCTGGGCTCCTTGCTCAGTGCGGAGTCTGCTCTTCCCTCTGTCTGCTGCTCCCCCTGCCTGTGCTCCCTCTCTCTCTTTCTAGTGCTCTCTCTCTCTCTCCCTCTCTCTCTCAAATAAACAAATAAAAAATCTTTAAAAAAAGGGTAAATCCATAGAGACAGAAAGGTCACTGGTTGCCTGGGACTGGGGATCGGGAGAGGGCAGTGGCTGCAAGCGGGCTCACGGGAAATTTTGGAGGTGATGGAAAAGTTCTGAAACTGGCTTGTGATGATGTTGGCACGAGGCTATAAATGTCCTAAAAATCATTGAACTGTACAGCCATTGAACTGCATGGGTGAACTTTATGATATGGAAGATATATGTTGATAAAACTATAAAGCGTGCCCAGTGCCAGGAAAGATGGACAGGTTTTATCTTGCCCCAGCAGCCACGGCAACGCCAACCACAGTGTGTGTGGCCGGAAACCAAGACCAGGGTTCACCCCCCGCGCCAGAGTTGAGAGAGGGAGCTGGGCAATGCTGCAGACGGCTCTGTTCTCCTGGCTGGAGACGGCCGACTTCCAGAAGGACCTGCCATTAGAAATGAGAGAAGCTTCTCCAGGAGTCTTGGCGACAAAATATTTCCTTTTCTTGGCTTGAAATCCAACTTTTCCGGGCTTCCACAAATAGACCGTGGTTTCTGTGCTAGCTCCCTGTTTCCCCCCCAAATGATTACCGATGGCGAGTGGGGTATGGCCGCACCAATTCCTTTTTTTTTTTAAGATTTTATTTATTTATTTATTTGAGAGAGAGGGGGCGAGAGAGAGCACGAGTGGGGTGAGGGGAAGAGGGAGAAACAGACTCCCCAGCAAGCAGAGAGCCCCACCTGGGGCTCGATCCCAGGACTCCAGGATGGTGACCTGAGCCGAACGCAGACGCTTTACCAACTGAGCCACCCAGGCGCCCCCACACCAATTTTTTTTTCTTTTTTTTTTAAGATTTTATTTATTTATTCGACAGAGACAGAGACAGCCAGCGAGAGAGGGAACACAAGCAGGGGGAGTGGGAGAGGAAGAAGCAGGCTCATAGCAGAGGAGCCTGATGTGGGGCTCGATCCCATAACGCCGGGATCACGCCCCGAGCTGAAGGCAGACGCTCAACCGCTGTGCCACCCAGGTGCCCCTCTTTTTTTTTTTAAGATTTTATTTATTTATTTGACAGAGATAGAGACAGCCCGCAAGAAAGGGAACACAAGCAGGGGGAGTGGGAGAGGAAGAAGCAGGCTCCCAGCAGAAGAGCCTGACGTGGGGCTCGATCCCAGAACTCTGGGATCACGCCCTCAGCCAGCCGAAGGCAGACGCTTAACGACTGAGCCACCCAGGCGCCCCCCACACCAATTTCTTAAACCAAGAAGGGATCAAAGGTACCGCAGGGCCTTAACACCATCAAAAAGACCTTTTGTTTGCCTTCGGGAAGAAATTCCCATTTCCCCCAAAAGGACTTCTGAAGTTTTACCAGTACCCCACATCTCCTCAGCCCCCAGCAGATGTCCCATTTTACGGTATCCGGAAAAACGGGAGTTACCTTTCTTCTCTCCTTCCTGCTAAGTCCTTGCCATCTTCACACCCGTTCTTTTTTCTTTCTTTCTTTCTTTCTTTTTTAATTTTTTAAATTTTTTATTTTATTTTTTTTAAAGATTTTATTTATTAATTTGACAGAGATAGAGACAGCCAGCGAGAGAGGGAGCACAAGCAGGGGGAGTGGGAGAGGAAGAGGCAGGCTCATAGCGGAGGAGCCTGATGTGGGGCTCGATCCCGTAACGCCGGGATCACGCCCTGAGCCGAAGGCAGACGCTTAACGACTGAGCCACCCAGGCGCCCCTCCTTCTTTCTTTTTTTAATGAGAAGTTTGTTCCTCTTCATCTTCTTCACCCAGACCACCCATCCCTCCACCTTCCTCCCCTCTGGCAACCACCAGTTTGTTCTCTGTGTTTATGAGTCTGTTCCGTTTTGTTTTGTTTTTTTGTTTGTTCCTTTTTGCTTTTTAGATTCTACGTACAAGTGAAATCATGTGGTATCTGCCTTTCTCTATCTGACTAATTTCACTTAGCGTTATACCCTCTAGGTCCATCTATGTTGTTGCAAATGGCAAGATCTCATTCTTTTTTATGGCTGAGGAATATTCCATTCTCTTTATATACCACGTCTTCATTATCCATTCATCTGCGGTTGGCCCCTTGGGTTGCTTCTGTATCTCGGCTATTGCAAATAACCCTGCAGTAAACATGGGGGTGTATATATATTTTCAAGCCAGTGTTTCCGTTTCCTCTGGGTAAATATCCACCAGCGGAATTACTAGAGTTTATGCTTTTTCTATTTTTAATATTTTGAGGAACCTCCATACTGTTTTCCCCAGTGGCTGCACCAGTTTGCATTCCCCCCAACAGTGCACGAGGGTTCCCTTTTCTCTGCATCCTCGCCAACACCCGTTGTTTCTTGTCTTTTTGATACTGGCCATTCTGACAGATGGGAAGTGAGATCTCATTGTGCGTCTGATTTGCACTTTCCTGATGATGAGTGATGCTGAGCATTGTTCCATTGTCATCCGTTCTTCACACCCATTCCTGCCTGATTCCTGGATCTCAAGAGCCCCAGAGGATGACATGGCTATATTCTGAGATTATGTCCTTCCTACTTTTTTATGCAAAAAAAGTTCTTTCTTTCATAAAATGGTGGTGAGAATAGTTAGAGGTTGAGGCTTTGTCAGTTTGTTAATGTCCTAAACTTGGGAAAATGGAGATTTGGCCAACCTCTGCCCCCTCCCACACACTCACATACATGGCTACACCTGTTTTTTGGGGGGAGGGGGATTCATTAGCCCATAAAAAATGTGACTAGTATCCACACGATATATCTAAATTTTCTCACACTTTAGAAACCTTTGTAATATTCATCACAAAATAATTTATAATAAAATCTTCAATATTCTCCATATTTTCTCTCAAAAATGGCAACTTTTATAGAAGGGTGGATCTGCTAGAGGAAAAACAGGAAAAAACAGGGGCGCCTGGGTGGCTCAGCTGGTTAAGCATCCGACTCTTGATTTCGGCTCAGGTCCTGATCTTGGGGTTGTGGGTTCGAGCCCTGTGTCAGGCTGCATGCTCAGTGTGGAGCCTGCTTGAGATCCTCCCTCTCCCTTTCCCTCAGCCCCTCCCCCCTGCTCGTGTGATCTCTCTCTCTCTAAAATGGATAAATAAAATCTTTTTTAAAAAATAGAAAAAAGCATAATAATGGCCACAAGTTGGGTCCTGTGCCAGGCATTGCCCCAAGGAAATGGCCAGAGGCAATCTCGGGTGAATGAAATGAAGAAAAGCAGGCTGGAGGTGCCCACCACGCCAGGGCGGTGCTGGGGCAGCAGGGATCTCCGCCTCTCAGAGCTGAGAGCACTTCTAAGAGAGTGGATGTCCTGTGTTTGATTGTACGTTTTCTGCTGTGTGACCGGGGCTATCGTCCTTCTCCTGTAGCCCCACAAACACAGAGCAACAGAGAAAAGAACAAGAATTCTGGGTACGGTGGGACCACAAGGACGTGTTACCTAAGTGGTGGAAGCTGCCAAGAAGTCAGTAATACGTGATGTAACAGTGATGATGATGATGATAGTGATGATGGCAGAAAAACACGGTGCAGAAAAACATGGACTCTTGGCTAACGGGAGCTCACTTACTCAACTGCATGGTCTAATCCCAGCTGCTAGTGTCAAAATTTTGCTCTCTGGTGGCCCCGTTCTTTGCTTTCTACCTTTTTTTTTAAAAAAGATTTTATTTATTTATTTGACAGAGATAGAGACAGCCAGCGAGAGAGGGAACACAAGCAGGGGGAGTAGGAGAGGAAGAAGCAGGCTCATAGCGGAGGAGCCTGATGTGGGGCTCGATCCCGTAACGCCAGGATCATGCCCTGAGCTGAAGGCAGATGCTTAACGACTGCGCCACCCAGGTGCCCTACCTTTTTTTTTTTTTTTTAAGATTTTACTTATTTATTTGAGAGGGAGAGAGAGAGCACAAGTAAGGGAAGGGGCAGAGGGAGAGGGAGAAGCATGCTCCCCACTGAGCAGGGAGCCTGACATGGGGCTCGATCCCACGACCTGACCTGGGGGCAGAGGCTTAACAGATGGAGCCACCCAGGCGCCCCTCTATCTTTTTTTTTTTTTTTAACTCTGTTTCCAAAATGTATGTGTCTCTGGTCGGATTATGATAGAGGGAAATAGCTTTCCCTGCCCCCGGGGTTCAGAGTCTGCTCTTTATCTTGCCCAGGCCCGCGTCCCTCCCCGGTGATGAATTTCTGCAGAGGAGAGGCCGGGCGTTTCATTATCCTTACAACGCTGCCTGGCGAACTGCCTTGCGCAACAAGGTCTTTAATAAATGTTTTTTGAAAAACAACTTCTGGAGGACAGCAACCAAGCAGAGGGGGTAGAATTCAGTGGCCGATGAAGGCCTAAAACCTATGCCATGTCTAGGTTTCAAACACCTGTCAGCTGGTTGGTGAAGGAATTAATTAAAGGGACGAGTCTTCAGCAAGATCCCAATATGTTTTCCCCTTTGATTCCAATCAAACATTGACTTCGGTTACTCATTTTCCCGGAGGGCAGCGGCAGGAATCGCTTCTTGGCCCAGACATTGCCAAGAGGGGGCCTTCAGGAGGTTACTCTGTGACGGGGGTAGCAGATGCAGTTTCCCTGTTAAAGAGCCTGAGCCTGATTTCTTCTCTCTTACAGGAGTGCGAAGGGGGGGGCGCCTCGGGGAGCTGTGGGGAGCAGGGAGAACAAAGGGGAACAAGGAGAGCAGCCAGGAGCAGGGTGAGTAGCCCGAGGAGCAGGGGAAGCAGTAGGGAGTAGGGGGAGCTGGGGGGGGGAGGAGCAGGTCTCCTACCAGCTGTCACCCAATTAGAAAGCCAGCGATTTATCAGAAGGCAAGAAGACTCACAGGGCCAGGCCGAGGGTTCTCTTTGTTCTACCTCTTTTCCCATGCCAGAACCAGAGGAAAAAAAACAAAACAAAACACGTGGAAGGACAAGAATTAATGGTGTCAAATAAATATCATCAGGGACAGAGTGTTCTCAGTCTGTGATAAGAGCTGTACGGCTCGGCCTGGGGCTGAACTTCATGGTGCCCTGGGCAGAGGCAAGCCGCTGATGCCTCCTGGAGTGACATCCAAAGCGATCAGACCAGAAAAATGTGAAACAGGGCCCGAGAGACAAACGCATCGCTGTCCACATTTATAGGGAAGCAATACATTATCCTATCAGACACCCATCCTCCTACCTTCCTCCCTCTTTTGGTCTGACCAGCCCCAAAGGCTATGGAGGGAACCCAAAAATATGAGTCATTCGTGACTCCTGTCCTCACATTGCTTCCAGCTTTCGTGGGGAGCTCACCCCTGTACTGTCCAAAGAGAGAACTAGCCGAGTGAGGACCGGAGCCGGGAGTCAGGACGAAGGAAGCAGGGACAAGGAGACAGCTGGCACGCAAAATGCCTTGGAACCACTGGCAAAGACTAGATCACCTGCAATAATTACTCCCTTGTAAATAACAAATCACTCACAGGTAGAAGTGTGTGTATGAAGCCTGTGCACCAGCGTCTGACTCTAAAGGTGTCAGGCTTGGGGCGCTGGGGTGGCTCAGTTGGTTCAGCGTCTGACTTTTGATTTTGGCTCAGGTCGTGATCTCAGGTCATGATCTCGGGGTCATGAGATTGATCCCAGAGTCAGGAGTTAGGCTCTGGGCTCAGGGCGGAGTCTGCTTCGCTCCCTTTGCCCCTCACCCCCCCACCGCTCCCGCACGCTTATTCTCTCTCTCTCTCTCTCAAACAAATAAATAAATCTTTAAAAATACATAAATAAAGGTGTCAGGCTCAATTCTCCAGTCCATAATGTATATTCATATGATTGTTCTCATATTTGAATTGAGAACATTATTTGGATGAAACAAACTATTTGTGTCATCTCTGATGACCTCAGTTGATTTTCCTTTCCCCAGCTGCCCTCCCTCCACCCCATCCTCTGCTTCAGCTCAGGGCACTCTGCATTCCCACCATTTTCTGGAATGTCTCCCTAAGTAGCAGTGAACTCACGGGGGTGGGTCCCCTTCGTGTCTGTACTTGGTCCCCCACCCCAGCCCTATGCAAAGAAGGCGACTGGGAGGGTGTGGAAATCTTTGGAGTGCACCAATCACACCTTCATTTAGTCACTCATCCACTAGCTATATTTTTGAAGATTTTATTGATTTCTTTGAGAGAGAGAGAGAGAGACAGAGCATGAGGCAGGGGGAGGGGGGGACAGTGGGAGAGGGAGAAGCAGTCTCCCCCCACCCCCAGCAGGGAGCCGAAGGCAGATGCTTAACCAGCTGAGCCACCCAGGTGCCCCAATACTTATTTTTATTTTATTTCAAGCAGACTCCATGCCCAGGGTGGGACTCGAACTCACAACCCTGATATCAAGAGTCGCACACTCCACAGCTCCACAGACTGAGCCAGCCAGGCTCCCCTCCAGTAGCTATTTCTCTAACGTCTCCCGTACGCCTGGAACTATGAAATAAGGCCGGAAGTTTTGCCCACTCACTGCTTACAGAGGGGGGATACGTGAGTTTGTGCTAAGTGTGCCAGGTCTAGGAAGCCTGGGGAGCACAGGGTGGGGGGGGAGGCAACAATCTGGACTCAGCCTGCCCAGGAAGGAGTCCGGGGAGAGCGGGATCGCAGCCAAGATCTGAAGGCTGACTAGGAGTTTGCTAGATGAATGGGTTAAGAGGCTGGGTACTGGGAGCCAGAGTTTAGAGGACAGGGGCCCAGCTGACTCTGTGCTGACTCTGTGACCTTGAGCAAACAAGTCACCTGAATTCTCTGAATCTCAGTTTCCTCATGAGTAAAACAGGGACAAAATAGCCACCTCGTGGGTTTGTCACGAAGGTTCAAGGAGAGAATGGTCGCCAGAGCACCCGACAGAGCACCTAGCTTGTAGTAGGTCAGTAGACATCTGAGGGGGTAGAGCCCGCTTCTCCCTCTCCCTCGGCCACTCCCCCTGCTTGTGCTGTCTCTATCAAATAGATACATGAAATCTGTCCAACAATATTTGTTGAATGAATGAATTTTGATTAGGAGGATCTAATGCATTCCATAAATGTTGTAGGTGGTCCTCTCCTGCCCCAGATCGAATCCCGAACTCTTGTGTGGTAACTTCATTGAACTATTTGAGAACGATAATTGGGTTTGAAGGAAGGGGGGTGTCACCTACCACATCACTCCAATCCCTCCACAATATAAGGATTTTCCCCTTGAGGCCCCTGGCCAATCCGTGGCTGTGAGCCTCAGGCACGCGTGCACACCCGTCGGGGCGTGAGTGTCCACGTAAAGTATATACACGTGTTTGTTTGCCCGAGTTTCTGGAGATCGCTCGGCCTCGGGGTTCAGCTTGCCCTCTGCAACGTGGGGATGGATTGCGGTTCCCTATTTCAATGAACAGGGGACACAAACCTACTTGCTGCTTAATCAAAATGTGCTTTGGAAAGACTCAGCCTGAAATTCAATGTTCGTTTGGGCAGGGAAAGAAAAGATCCTTTTCATAACATCGCAGTAGAGAATGTCTTTGAAAGTCTTCAGCAGAAATCACATGTCTTTTTTTTTTTTAAAGATTTTATTTGTTTATTTGAGAGAGAGAGAGAGAGAGATAGTGAGAGAGCACGAGCAGGGGGCGGGGAGAGGGAGAAGCAGGCTCCCTGCCCAGCGGGGCTCCATCCCAGGACCCTGGGATCATGACCTGAGCCACCCAGGCACCCCAAAATCACGTGTCTTTGTACGAGGAGGGATTTCCCCTCACCCAATGCCGACGAGTTGCTGATGGAAAGTATGATGCATTTTAACATTATGGATTTGGTTTGAAACCGAGCAAAAATTCCGACTACTCTTTGGCAGCGGAAAGAGCTCTGTAACACACTGAGTGTATGTATTCAAATAATCAGGCAATTTTTACACTTTCTCTCTAGATCTTGAAGAATGCTGTTTCTACATTTAAAATTATACAGCACCTTCATCTGGTTATTCAGACTAATAACTAGGTATTCAAATGATAACATTATCATTTGCCCATAATACACCTTATAGTGAACATTTTCCCTAGTGAAGCCTCATAATTGCTTAAAGAAACCTTTCCTGGGAGCACCTGGGTGGCTCAGTCAGTTAAGCATCTGCCTTTGGCTCAGGGTCCTGGGATAGAGCCCCCCCCCCAAATCGGGCTCCTTGCTCAGCGCGGAGCCTGCTTCTCCCTCTCCCTCTGCTGCTCCCACTGCTCGTGCTTTCTCTCTGTCAAATGAATGAATAAAATCTTAAAAAAAAAAAAAAACAGAAAGATAGAAACCTTTTTTTGTTTTCGGACTTTCCAGTAGTTATCACCACAATTTCAGAGCCAGCAAAAGCTACTACTGAGTCGGAATCTGGGGAAAGAGAACTGAAGCGGGTTAAGAGCTGAGTGTCACACTGGGGTTCCCAGCCCCCGTGGGACTGGGGGACCAGAGCATCTGCCTCCTTGCGCTAGCTCCGGGCCTACCAAGGACTGGTCTCTTGGCTGCCACAAGATCTGCTCTTTAGAAACATTGTGGGGTTCGCTCAGCCCTGCTCAGGGAGAGGAGAATCCCAGTTTAGTTACTGTTGCAGTGTAACCGCAAAACTTCGCGGCTTTGTATTACAACCGTGGATTTGCTCACGAGCCCCTAGGTAGGCACCTGGAGCTGGGATCAGCGGGTGGTGCCTCTCTTGGATTTTCCTCTGCTCCATCCTGTGGCTGCAGCGAACGGGAGGGTCTGGCGGTTGGTGCTGGCTGTCATCAGGGGTGTCTCTGTTCTCTGCCACCCCTCCTCCCATCCTCCAGCAGACCAGGCCGGCTTCCTCACGAGGAAGCCGCAGGGCCCTCCTCTAGGGCCAAGGCAGAAGCTGCACGCTGTTGGTCAGAACGAGTCACAAGGCTGGCCTCGGTTCAAGGGCAGAGGAAATGCGTTCCACCTCTGGATATGTGAGCCGCACGATCCCATTGCTAAGGAGCATGGCGACGGATATGGCGGACTGTTGGCGGCCATAGATGAATGGGCTAGGGCTGCCCTTACAGAATGGCACAGACCGGTTGGCGTAAACAAGAGAAATCCTTTTTTTTTTTTTCACAGTTCTGGAGGCTGGAAATTCAAGATTAAGGTGTTGGCCGGTTTGCTTTCTGCTGAAGTCTCTCTCTTTGGCTTGCAGTTGGCCTTTTCTCTATAAGCACACATCTCGGGTGTCTCTTCCTCTACTTATAAGGACACCGGTCCTATTGAATAAGGGTCCCACCCTTTTGACCTCAGTTATCTCCTTAAGGTCGCTCTCTCCAAATACAGTCACATTAGGGGTTAGGGCCTCAACACACGATTTCGAGGGTCACAATTCAGTCCATCGCGTCATCTTGGCAAACAATCTACCCAGCTGTATTTGGTTATAAACCGATTACGAGATATTTTATTCCAATTAGTTGTGTTCATTTCAACACATGGCTCCTTTCTTGTGGGAAAATTTATCTTTGGGATGAGGCTCAGAAGCTGCCTGCCCACTCACCACACTGTAGCCTCGCACCTATTTTTACTCTCTTTGAAACCCAAAAGGCTAAGGCTAAGGCATGTAGGGGTTTCACGGCAGATATTCAGAGCCTAAAGGCGGGAGGACAGATTCTGTTTGGTACCTGGCCTCACCCAGTGCCAAATACCCTGCACCGCTATAATTCTTTCATAATTCAAATTTTACACAGAAGTTCATCTGTCTTTGATAAGACTATTATGAATGAATCAGGGAAAAAAGCTTTGAAAGGATGAATTTTTTCCCTTAAAAAAAAAAATCCCTGCCCCCCAAATGTCCCAGCTGCACAGCCCTTCCCCACCCCACCCTACTGTGTAGCTAGCTCCCATGCCCAGCCTCCTGAATATTTGTAAACATTGACAAAGTTATCTTTCAGTCACAAATAAAAAAAACGAAAGTGAAAAAATAGCTTTAAGAGATTTTGCTTCGATTTTAAAAGACCATCGGGTTGGCCAAAAATAAATACATTTTTCATCTTCCTGACTAACTTGCAGGACTCATGCAAGATATGCTAACACTACGCATATGTGCATATTTATCATCCAACTTCCTGAAAGCTCCATTGATCATAAGGTTATAAACACACACGCATTGTGTTTTCCCATAGTTGCCAAACGTAGCAAACTTAAAACAACTTTTTTTCCCAAGCTGCTTGTAATCAAGATCTAAAACTGGGGTTGCTGGTGAAGAAATTCGTGTCATTGAAAGGGCTACCAACACACAATACATTTTTTGGAGGTTTTCTTTCAGCATTTTATTGTTTTCAAACTGGCTCATTCTTTTATTCATAAGCTGAAGATTTTCTTTTGTTTCCCTCCGTCTTCTTCGATTGTATCACTTTGGGGTGTGTTTCTGGAAAGAGACTATAGAGATATTGCTTGTTGGGCTACGCCATACTATAACCATTGGGGCTAGATCCCAAACAAATACAATGCACCTCTCACCAACCACGGCCCTTGGGTGAAGATACCACACTGAAGTATGTGTGTTACAAACCCAGCCACCATCAGAAACATTCAATGATGACAAAGTGCCCACACTTTAACCGAACCTTTGATTTGTTCTACCCAGCACCCCAAGCACCCATACACACACTTAAAATAATGATCAGAGCTGGTGTAAAGGCCAGGTTGTTTTCAGCAGTGGAGACAGCGCAGGGCATAGATTTGGAGTTTCCAAGCACACTAAGGGGAATTTGCCCCCACCTGGTGAAGGCAGGAGGCTCAGAGCTCAGGCTTCCTAAATTTGAGGGCACCATGTGAAATTATCAAGTTACTTGCCTTTCAGCATGTGAGTGACCCAGGACAGTGAACTGAGGTCCCGCTCCTCCATGTACATCATCTATATTCCTATGAATCATGTATTCATAGTCATTTATATGTATTTTATAATGTACGTAATATATATTTATATTTTAATTTACATACATAAATATAAGGTAAAAATTGCCAACTTTGAAGCAGGTAACTGGCTGTAAAACCTACGATGTGTATTAAATAATACCTACCGATCGCAACAATCCTGTCCCCTCTGGCCAGGCCTAATGCTCCAAAACCATCGCTTTGTGCATCGAAAACTGGCGAAAGTATTTATTCTCTTAAACACACTTTGTCAAATCCCTCGCCAGGAGGGCCTTTAACTGCTGTAAACTTTGTACCCATTTGTCAGAGGAGTAAAATTAATAACTTGAGTACACTGAATCCAAAGACCATAAGACGTTCACTGGCAATTTATGGTATTGGGAGAGCCAGACAGCCCACCTGTGCCCGTCCTACTGCGGCTTAATTTTTATTAAACTAACTTCTGAAAGTACTTTCTAGACCCCAAACTCAAAGAACGCCTTTTATTTTGTGTTAACTAGAGAATGAAGGAACGCAAGAACCCTTGGGTGCAGGCACAAAAACCCTACTGGGTTTGTTAGAGTTTACAATTTCGCCCCGGTGGGTCATCTCACTAACCCTCAAGGGGAAGCACCACCTTCTGCCCCTTCTAACAGGTGAACCCCTCAGACCCCCCGGAGATGGTACTCGAACCCACGATCCGATATCTCCAAAGCCTCGCTCCAGCGGCCGGCCCCGCGGTCTGCACCCACCGCACATGCCCCGAGCGCGTGACCAATGGGAGCCCGGTGCACGAGAGCGGAGGCGGGCTATGCTCGTCGCCGAGGCCCTGGGAGAATTCGGCCACCGACCAATCAGAGCCCACGGCAGTCTCCGGGGCTGCTCTCTGCACCCCTGAGCCAATTGGGGGCGCGGGTACACTGACAGCGGCTTCTAAGGAATCGAGGGGGGCGGTGAGAGTGGTTAAGATGGCGGATGTGAGAGAGGCTGCGGGCGCGAGCCTAGCATGAGGCCCGCCTGAGGCGGGTGGGAGTCAGGAGGACGGGACGGGAATCTTGGGACAAGCAGGGTTGCGACATTCCCCTCTCTATTAGGGATCGAGGCAGCTGTCGCAATCCTCCCCCACAAACAAATGGTGTGTTGCAAGGTGGCCGTCCCCTTCCTAGTGGTACGATCCTGGCCGGACTGTTCCATTTTGCCTTCCTCCCCACGCCCCGCTGTGGTCCGTTTCAGGCTGCGTGCGGCTTTAACCCTCCTGGGGGTTCACACGGTCAAGAGTGTGGGCTGCTCTTGGGACCCACAAACCAGAAAGCGGATACTCCTGGAGTCACACACATGGGGATTTGGACCCTAAAGAGGTCACACACACGCGGGGGTGCGCAATTCTGGTGTCACAGACTAGGGAAGGGACACTTGGGGTCAGAAACATTGCAGTCCAGGGAGGTAGCGAGCACGTGTCTAGGGAGAGTTGGTGACCTTAAGGGGATGGGCAGTGTAGGGACTAGAAGAGGACCTTTGGCTCCCCGGCTGGCCCGAGGTTAGCAGCCGCAAACCTAGAAGGGAAGGGGAGGGCTGGCTGGCAGCGTTTTCCTGCTCAGGCTGGGGGAGTAGGGCAGGAAACAAGTGGTGGGTGGGACCTCCAAGGTTGCCAGGGAGCGTTCCAGAAACATGTCTCGGCCCTGGAGGAGTCCGGCTGGGGCCCACGGAATGCATCTCCGAGATGGTCTTTGCAGCAAGGGAAAGTAGAGAAAGGGCAGTGGGAAGGTGGTCAGGTGTTCTGGGTCTCTGACCATCCACCAAGGGCGATGGGACCTCAAAGTGCTACGGAGGAGGGTGAGGAGAGGATTGGGGCGAGGGTGGGGGAATGCTGGGCTGAGGGATGATAGTTCATTCATCCAAGTTACTCAGCTATTTCAGAAAAACAACAATAATGCATAATTATAACATGTCCTAATCACTTTGCGCGAATTATCTCGTTTAGCCTTCCCAACAACCTGAGCTGCCATTATCTTCGCTTTATGGATGAGAGAAGGGAGGCACTGAGAGGTTCCCAGACTTTAAACGGCTCCTAAGTGGGGACGCCTGGGTGGCTCAGTCGGTGAAGCGTCTGCCTTCGGCTCAGGTCATGATCCCAGGGTCCTGGGATGGAGCCCCTGGGAATAAGAACAAGAATGAGCCCACATCCCGCCCCCTGCTCAGTGGGGAGTCTGCTTTTCCCTCTCCCTCTGTCCTCCCACCCCCACTTGTATACACACACTCTCAAATAAATAAATAAAATCTTTAAATTAAACACCAGCTCGTAAGTGGCACAGCCAGAGCCAGGCTGTACGTCTCCAGAATCTGTGGTTCTAACCACTGAGCCTTTTTTTTTCTTTTTTATTAAAGTAAGCTCTCTACCCAACGTGGGGCTTGAACTCATGACTCTGTGATCAAGAGTCACATGCTCTACTGACTGAGCCAGCCGGGTGCCCCTCCACTGAGCCATTCTTATCTTTCCAAGTGTCTCTGCTTTTCTGTGCGCCCCCATCCTCACTCCACCCCTACCAGAACTAGAAATCAGCCCCTCTCCAGAGCACCCCTAAAAAAGCACCCATTTGCCCGTAGCCTCCATGAACGGTTTAGACACCTCTGTGCGAGAGGCTGGCCCCTGCACTGAGTTCCTTTCTTCCGCCTTGCCCCAGGCAGGGGGAGATGAAGATAGGGCAGTAAATCACACCAGAGACAGCTGGACTGTAGGATGGTTATTCCACAAATACTGACTGAACTGCATGCAGGGTCTTGTGCCAGGATGGTGCGCATAGGGCAACGAACAAGACAGACAAGGGTCACGTTCTTCCTGGCCTGGGGGTGTGTTTTGGGAATTCTTGGTTGGCAGACTTCAGTCGTCATGATGATGGGGGTGCTCTGGCATTGAATGGGCAGGGGCCCAGGATGCTGGGGGACAGCCCCACACCGCCAAGACTTGGAATGTACCCGAATGTCATTCCAGGATGGTCAAAGGATTGGGTCAGAGTGTTGGGAACTGCTGTTTCCTTCGGCCTGTCCCTAGGGAGCTCCCCTCAGTCAGGGGTACAGAGGACCACAGGAGGCAGGGGGGTAAGGGGAGGAGAAGGGTGGGATGCAAAGGAAATGTTGCCATCTTGGCCACAGTTTGGTCCTAGAGGACAGCAGTAGGACCCTACGTGTGCCTCCATCTCCTCTGTGGACTCAGTCATGTGGTAGGACCAGAGTGTGGAAGACACCCCCATGTCT
Source organism: Ursus arctos (assembly GCF_023065955.2). NCBI lineage: Eukaryota > Metazoa > Chordata > Mammalia > Carnivora > Ursidae > Ursus > Ursus arctos. The sequence continues at coordinate 40,570,876 of NC_079873.1, forward strand.
TATTTTTTTTTATTTTTTTTTATTTTAATGATTTTTTATTATATTATGTTAGTCACCATACAGTACATCCCCGGTTTCCGATGTAAGACTCGATGATTCATTAGTTGCGTATAACACCCAGTGCACCATGCAATACGTGCCCTCCTTACTACCCATCACCGGCCTATCCCATTCCCCCACCCCTCCCCTCTGAGGCCCTCAGTTTGTTTCTCATAGTCCATAGTCTCTCATGTTTCATTCCCCCTTCTGATTACCCCCCCTTTCTTTATCCCTTTCTTCCCCTACCGATCATCCTAGTTCTTATGTTCCATAGATGAGAGAAATCATATGATAGTTGTCTTTCTCTGCTTGACTTATTTCACTTAACATTATCTCCTCCAGTGCCGTCCATATTGTAGCAAATGTTGAGAACTCGTTCTTTCTGATAGCTGAGTAATATTCCATTGTATATATGGACCACATCTTCTTAATCCAGTCATCTGTTGAAGGGCATTTTGGTTCCTTCCACGATTTAGCTATTGTGGACATTGCTGCTATGAACATTGGGGTGCATATGGCCCTTCTCTTCACTACGTCTGTATCTTTGGGGTAAACACCCAGTAGTGCAATGGCTGGATCATAGGGTAGCTCAATTTTTAACTTTTTAAGGGACCTCCACACTGTTTTCCAGAGTGGCTGTACCAACTTGCATTCCCACCAACAATGTAGGAGGGATCCCCTTTCTCCACATCCTCTCCAACAATTGTTGTTTCTTGCCTTGTCTATTTTTGCCATTCTAACTGGCGTAAGGTGGTATCTCAGTGTGGTTTTGATTTGAATTTCCTTGATGGCTAATGATTTTGAACATTTTTTCATGTGTCTGTTAGCCATTTGTATGTCTTCATTGGAAAAGTGTCTGTTCATATCTTCTGCCCATTTTTTGATTTGTTTATTTGTTTCTCGTGTATTGAGTTTGAGAAGTTCTTTGTAGATCTTGGATACCAGTCCTTTATCTGTAGTGTCATTTGCAAATATCTTCTCCCATTCCGTGGGCTGCCTCTTAGTTTTTCTGACTGTTTCCTTGGCTGTGCAGGAACTTTTAATCTTGATGAAGTCCCATAAATTCATTTTATCTTTTGTTTCTCTTGCCTTTGGGGATGACACCCCCATGTCTTATCACTGACTGTGTCTTATTTCCTACTCAGGGCTTGAGGTGTGGCAGTCAGGATCTTGTAGGCAATATCCTCTCAGAATAAAGCAAAATAGGCACAGGATATAAACAGGAAATGGTTCTCCATCTGGTGGCCCCCGGGGCGGGGTGGGGGGGTGAGGGTGGGGGTGGGGGATGGCAGAGGAGGTGGCCTAGGGACATCAGGATGGTCTGTTACCGGCTATATCCTGGGTCTTGGAGGTTTCTGGGTATTTACTGGCTTACTAAGAACTGAGCTCAGAACTGCTGCTCCCAGCTGTGGTGGACTGACTCATATTCGACCTACCCTCCTGATGAGAACCATAAAAGCTAAATTAAGGTTCTTGTTCTTGCTTTTAAATCTATTTGAAGGCCCTGGAGAGCAAATTACCTTTGAGGTCATCACATCACCAAATACCGTCATCCAGTGCAGAAAAGCAAGAATCGATGGAGATACATAAAAGTGAAATAAGCCAGCTCCCAATTCTTTATGCAGGTCAACAAAGTAATTCAATAATCTGGATAACATGAAAAATGATGACTCAATCCTATATTCCTATATTCCAGGGTGGGGAAACTCATTCCACTAGGGACCAAAATATCAAAACTCTAGGTTTTTTAGTTAGAGAAGAATTTTAAACCTGTCTGCTACTTAGAAGAACAGGAAATATATAACTTTTTAAAAGAAGATTTATTTATGGCTCCTGGGTGGCTCAGTCGGTTAAGCATATGCCTTCAGCTCAGGTCAGGATCTCAGGGTCCCGGGATTGAGTCCCGCACTGGGCTCCCTGCTCCACAGGAAGCCTGCTTCTCCCTCTCCCTCTGCCTGCCTCTCCCCCTGCTTGTGCTCTCTCTCTCTCTGTCAAATGCGTAAATAAATAATCTTAAAAATTTTTTAAAGATTTATTTATTTGAGAGAGAGAGAGAGAAGCAGAGGGAAAGAGAAACTTCAGCAGACCTCGAGCTGAGCATGGAGCCCCACACGTTGCTCGATCCCATGACCCTGAGATCATGACCTGAGCCGAAACCAAGAGTTCCACGCTCAACCGACTGAGCCACCGAGGCACCCCGGAAATGGATGACTTTTAAATGTTAACATAAAAAGTAACCAGCAAATGTAGCCGAGGCTTTAAGGCCCCCTGGTGTAGACTTAAGGGAGACAGATCTAGGGGCAGAGAAAGAAGGAAGAGGAAGGTGGGAAACAAAAGACGGAGAAGAAGCAGAAGAATTTTCTCTGCCCCTGTGTGGCACTTGAGAGATGAGGAATCGTTTCTCACTTATTTGGCCTCTGCTCCACCATTCATGAGCTCAGTGCTCTTGGGCAAGTTAGCTTGTTTCCCTGGGCCTCGACTTCCCCATCAGTAAAATGGGGATAAGAGTAGTAGTGTTTACCTCATGAGGTCATCTGTGAAGGTGGAACGGGTTAATAAATGTAAGGCACTTAGAAAAAGCTCAGAAAACACGAAACCCCATTAGACACTAACCCCTCAGGGGTTCCTTCAGTAAACATTTATTGAGTGTCTAGTTTATGCCAGATACTGGACAGAGGCTTGGCCCTCGGCAGGAGCACAATGAGCCGTATTAAAATGAATGAATGCAATGACTTTTTAAGGAACAGAGCAGGGCCTTGCCCCAAGAACAGGCTGGAAGGCGCTCCAGGCCCAGACGTACAAAATTGCCTGCCGAGTTGTGGGTGCCAGAAGCCGAGTTGTGAGGAGGGGAGGGGAGGGAGGTTGGAATTGCCACGCCAGAAGGAGCTTCAAGCCAGGTTTCCAGGCCGGACTGTGGGTCCCACCTTGAGACGTGCTGTTGCCCTTCAGGTACCCGGGGATGGCAGTCGCACCCCAGACTGCTGTATGTGACCAAGAGCTTCATGTCCCCAAACGGTACACTGAGGCCCAGGGAGGCATGAGGACTGAGCTAGCATCCACTTGGGGGAATAGTCTGGCATAATCTGGTCAAGTTGGAGATAGGCAAACCCTACAAGCCCCCCCCCCCCCGGATTCCCCTCCCCAGTGTACGTGGGCCCGTGTGGACCAGGAAATGTGTAAGGGAGCAAACACGGCAGCGTCGCTCCTCACACCAAAGGCCAGGAACCGCCTAAACATCTGTTCACGGAAGAATACAAACGAACAAATTGTACAAACAATGGAATACTGTGTAGCAGTGAAAAGGGACAGCCACTGTCACAGGCCGATACAGATTTTGCCAGAGAGAAGGCACGGAGCACAGTGATGGAAAGTGTGCGCTCTGGACCCAGCCGGCCTGGCGTGCAATCCGGGCCCTGCCACTTGCGGGCTGGGAGCTACTGGCGAAATCAGCGTGCCTCCGTTCCCTCACTTCCCACTATCAAATGGACCCGGTAAGAGTGTATGTCCCATAGGCTGTTAGAAGGATTTAAATCGGTCAATATTTACAGAGGTCAGAACGCTGTCTGGCACATACATTCAGTGCTTACATCAATGTTGGAAAAATGTTGGGTGCTGTGTAGGGAAAAAGGGCAAGACTGAAGAATCCAGACTTTTATTTATTTTTTTAAGATTTTATTTATTTATTTGACACAGAGAGACAGCACAAGCACAATCAGGGAGTGGGGGGAGAGGGAGAAGCAGGCTCCCTGCTGAGCAAGGAGCCTGACCCAGGGCTCCATCCCAGGACCCTGGGATTATGACCTGAGCCAAAGGCAGACGCTTAACTGACTGAGCCACCCAGGCGCCCCAAGAATCCGGACTTTTAAAGGTTCAAAAGCAAAGGGGATTAAACAAGACATTGCCTAGGCATTTGTATACGCTGTGAAGGGATGAAAAGCAGACAGTGATTTGGGAACTGCGGGGGGGGGGGGGGGAGGGTTAAGGGATGGGGAAGTGAGCTGGGTGCCTGTGCGTTGTTGGGGGGTCTCAGGAGAGGGCTGGGATCCCAGACACTCACAATGTCATTAGAGGAAAAGTTTTAACACAGTAACCCTTCCGCATGAGGGGCCTTGGGCCTTAGGCCCAGACCAGCTGGATGCTTTGGGGACAAAGGAGGCCGCCCAGCCCCAGGACTGTTCCCCACCATAGCGTCCTCCAGCAGAAGCACAGCAGGGGCCTAGCTCTTGCTCCCAGCCAATGAGAGGGAGGAGGGTCTGAGCCAGTCAGAGGGAGATGGGCCTCAGGGAGTAAGAAAGAAGGAGGAAGACATGAGCTGGTCCAAAAGATGGGTCTTAACCAGTCAAATGGAGGAGGGCCCCATTCTGAGGGAGGAGGGTCCAAGCCTGTCTTAGGGAGGGAGGAGGAGGCTGGGCCCACCCAGGGGCCCCTGAAGGACTTGTTTCCCTTGTGGTTTTTTGTACTTCCTGTTCCCCTGCACACTGCGGAAGTTCCTCTTCTTACCCTGCACCCAGAGCCTGGCCGGAGAGGACAAGGGCAGGAGGCACCATGAGTGGGGGCCCTGTGGGAGGCAGGTCTGGGGGTCGCGGAGGACCAGGGGTTCAGCAGAACATACCCTCCACACTCCTCCAGGACCACGAGAACCAGCGACTCTTCGAGATGCTGGGTCGGAAATGCTGGGTGAGCTGGGGATCTCCTGGCCCTTCCTGTCTCCCTCCCTTTCCTCCTCTTCCTCTCCTCCTCTTCTGCCTCCTCATCTTCCCCATCCTTCTCCTTTCCTCCCTTTTCTTCCCCTCCTCCCCTCTTCCCTCCCTTCTCCATCACCCCCTCTCCTAAAACCCACTTACCCCCATTCACTGATCCCAGGAAGATCTCGATTGCGATGTCTATCTACTTTCCCTCTGGCTGCGGCTCTTGCTTTGGAGTCAGGACAGCCACGGCCAAGGAAGAACTAGACCCTCTGGCTGACTGGATTCCCCTGAGCCCTGCTCTCCCCTCCCAGACATTGGCCACTGCCGTTGTTCAGCTGTACCTGGCACTGCCTCCTGGAGCTGAGCACTGGACCAAGGAGCATTGTGGGGCTGTGTGCTTCGTGAAGGATAACCCCCAGAAGTCCTACTTCATCCGTCTTTACAGCCTTCAGGTGACCCCCATCCCCCCGCTGGACGTGCAAACCAGTTTTCAACCGCAAACCCAGATCTGCGTCCAAAGCCCCGCGGCCTCAGACAGATCAGTGAACCCCCGAGCCCCAGAACCAAAGACTTCATCCAGACGTCAAACTCTGGTTTTACTTTCTTTGTCTTTGATGACGGACCCCAGAACCCCCATGTCAAGATCTATAACCCCCAGCTATTAGTGTAGCTCCTAAATCTAATCTGTTTCATGAACCCCCCAAAAAAGAGCACTGTATTTTTACCTGAACCTCAAATCTGTTCTAAACTCAACCTTTTGGGTCCCAGAAATCCCCCATCAAAACTCCTGGACCCTAAATGTTTGCCTAGCTCCTAAGCCATGGCTCTGCCTCACAAACGTCAAATTGCATATACCTAGACTGAATCCCCCCCCCAAAACTTCCAAGTCTGTGTGTCTGAACCTCAAATCTCAACCCCAACTCCCAGTACTGGAGCCCTACCTGCCCAAATGAAGGCCCCCATAAAGGAAGGGTGTAAGATGGAGTCTATGAATGGGCTCACTTTCCTAGGACTGGAATCCTAAATCCTCATATTCAAGCCCCCAAGTCCCACATCTAGGGCCTTGAACCCCAAATCCAAATCTCTGACTGCAATGTCTAACTCCCATACTGTACCCCAACCCTCTACACCCGACATCTAGACCCCCGACTCTCTGACTATAAGCTGGAAGTCTCTGATCTGACCCTGGGGCCCCAAATTAGGACACCCTTCTTCTTGCCCAGATAACAGAGGCCTGCCACCCAGGGCATGCCTCCGTGCTAATGTTCTCCCCCTCCCCCACCTCTCCAGACTGGTCGGCTGCTCTGGGAACAGGAGTTGTACTCACAGTTGGTCTACTCCACTCCCACCCCCTTCTTCCACACCTTTGCTGGAGATGTGAGTGACCCCTCAACCCCTCGGTCTCAGGTGGGGTGTGGGGAGGAGATGGGAAAGGTGCGGGGGGGCCTGGAAGGCTATTGAGCCCAAGATGTATGCAGGCCTGCCAAGCAGGGCTGAACTTTGCAGACGAGGGCGAGGCCCAGGCCTTCCGGGCCCTGGTGCAGGAGAAGATCCAAAAAAGGAATCAGAGGCAAAGTGGAGGTGAGGAGGCCTTCGGGGAGGAAAGGAGGTTGGGCAGAAGTGTGTGCAAGAGTAGGGAGCTGGAGAAGCCCCTCTTATGGTTCTGGTTCCCAGTCCACCTGTCTCTTCACAGATAGACGCCAGCTACCCGCACCACCAGCACCAGCCAATGAAGGTGAGTCCTCAAGTTCAAGGAGGGTAATAAGGGGCTAGCCCAGGAACCTGAGGCAGGGTTGTAATAGCTCTCTACCCATTCCATCTTTCCAGAGAGAAGAGGAGGGCTCCCACCCTTGCCCCCACATCCAGGTGGAGACCAAGGAGGTGAGTGCTGATTCTTCCCTGCGTCTCTGGGTGGACAGGCAGGTGGGGGAGTAGATGGATAGATGGGTGGGGAGTGGGTGGATGGATGAGTAGCTGGGGGAGTGCGGAGATAGGTGGGCAAATGAGTGGGTGGATAGATGGTTGAGTGGAGGATGAACTGATGGGAAGGTGAAAACATAGATGTATAAGTGAATGAGTATGTGGATACATGAATGAATGGATGGATGGATGATTGACTCAATTAACGACTGAGTGAATGCATTGAACAACGAATAAATGAATAAGTGACATAACCTTTCAATTGGTGAAGAAAGCAATGATTGACTGACTGACTGAATGAATAATTTAACAAATTAATTGGTCAGTGAGCCGTGAATGAATGAATCGATACTTAAGTGATAAACGTGAGTGAATGAATAATAAATGAATTGGTGAAGGCAAGAATGGTTTGTGGAACCCACCCATCCACTTTTCCATAAACCCTGTTTGGACCCCTCACCCACTCCCTTCATGACCATCAAACACACACACAGATTCCCCCAACACTGGCCCTGTCTCTTGCCCCTGTGCTTTGGTTGGTAGGTAAGTAGGTCAATGGCTCAATCACCCTGTTCTCCCCACAGGCCTGGCATCTGGGCAACTGTCCCTGGGGCTAGTAACAGTGGACATCCAGAACCCGGACATCACGAGTTCACGATACCGTGGGCTCCCAGCACCTGGGCCTGGCCCAGCTGATAAGAAACGCTCAGGGAAGAAGAAGATCAGCAAGGCTGATATTGGCGCACCAAGTGGATTCAAGTGAGAGCCTCTCCCCACTAGTCCCACAGATCCCTGTTGCGGGGGGCAGATGAAAAGATGGATAGGAAGAGAGCTGGGTGGATGGAAGGATGGGCAGATGGATGGGTGGGTGGGTAGGTAGATGAGTAGATAGGTGGGTGGGTGCAAGGCCAAGACTAGCGAGAAGCAAACGAGGCACCAAGGTTGCAAAATTTACAGAGGCAGTTACTCTGAGGGTCATGAAACTGCAATTCATGACTCGGAGAGTGAGGGCCTCCTTAAATTTTGCACCCTAGGCACCTCACTTGCTTCACCTTAGTCCCACCCTGGGTGGGCTGGTGGGTGAGTGGATGGGTGGGTGGGTAGATAAATGGTTGGTTGGATGAATGAATGAATGAATGAACGAACCAATGAATGAATGGGTCGGTTGGATGGATGGGTAGATGGGTAAATGGGAAGTAGGAGGGTAGACGGATGGGTGAGTGGACGAGTGTGTGGACAGACGGATGGATATCTGGTTGGTTCACAGAGAAGGTGGATGGGGATGGATAGGCGGCCAGATGCATGGATGAATGGACGGTTCAGTAGAGAAATAGAAGTGTGTGGTTGAGTAGGCAGCAAAAGAGTGGATGGATTGAAAGACGGGCACATGGGTAGACGGACAAGTGTGTGTGGAGACAGGTTGGCAGACCAATGGGCAAACATGTATGTGGGCGGATGAGTAGAAAGACAAATATACCATAGATCGGGGGTCTGACAGGTGAATGCAAATGGCTAGGTGGACAAATGGATGGGTGGACGGTTGGTAGAAAAAGGGATGGATGGACAGATGGGCACTACAAACTATGGACCCCTTCTAATTCCCTAACTACTGCTCTCATTCAGTCACTCATTCATTCACTTAGGACTCATCCATTAATTCTGGCTCCTCAGAGTCCCTCTGGGCAGGGGAGGGCAGGAGGGCTTCACTAGGAAGGGAGGGAAGGAAGGGCAGTGGGGCCTCACTGGGAACTCCTCACCTCCCCCAGACATGTCAGCCACGTGGGGTGGGACCCCCAGAATGGATTTGACGTGAGTAATTCCAAAGACCCCTTGACCCACTTAACTACCCACCTACGCTTCCGTAGTCCCCTGGCTCAGACCTACCCCCAGACCCCACCCTATCTACACTTCTAACTCAGATCCCCATTTGGGGCGGACCCAGTGCTAACCCGTGCCCCTCCCCTATCTGCCTTATTCCCCCACCCCTGCCCTGGCCTTTTTCCTCCTGGGCAGGTAAATAACCTGGACCCGGACCTGCGGAGTCTGTTCTCCAGGGCAGGAATCAGTGAGGCCCAGCTCACGGATGCCGAGACCTCCAAACTTATCTACGATTTCATTGAGGACCAGGGTGGCCTGGAGGCTGTGCGGCAGGAGATGAGGCGCCAGGGTGAGCGCCCCCCTTCTTCTCCAGCCCTAGTAACTGGTTCCTAAGAGATACACTGCAAACAGTCACTCAGTCGTCATGGAAACCCTCATACTGCTTGAATCAAGAGGTGGTCATTTGGGGCGCCCATGTTACAAATGAGCAAAATGGAGACTCTGAGGAGAACTGTAACAATAGCTCTGTGTTATTTTCCCCCTCAGAACCGCTTCCACCGCCCCCACCACCATCCAGAGGAGGAAACCAGGCCCCCCGGCCCCCTACTATGGGGAGCAGTAAGGGTCGTTCTGGTCCACTGCCCCCTGTACCTTTGGGAGGTGCTCCACCCCCACCCACTCCCCGGGGACCCCCACCCCCAGGCCGAGGGGGCCCTCCACCACCACCCCCTCCAGCCACTGGACGTTCCGGACCACTGCCCCCTCCGCCCCCTGGAGCTGGAGGGCCCCCCGTGCCTCCACCCCCCCCACCCCCACCCCCACCACCCAGCTCTGGGGATGGGCCAATCCCTCCCCCACCTCCTGCTCTGGGGCCCACGGGGGGCCTGGCTCCTGGTGGAGGTCGGGGGGCACTTTTGGATCAAATCCGGCAGGGAATTCAGCTGAACAAGGTGAAGACCGGCGAGATGGAGGACTGGGGGGGTCTGGGACTCGGGGGTGCTGGGCAAGTCAGGATATGGTGGGGGGCAGGGCTGAAACTGACGGAGGTCTCAGGCTTTTGGGTTTCAGTGACAGGGCTGGGAGGCCGGTGGGGAGAGGTAGGCTGGGAATCCCGAAGGGGACTGGAGCGGATGGGAGGGGAAATAACGAGGAGGGGGCAGGAAGGGGTGCTCCTATCACAGGCCTTGAACCCTTTGTGCTGCACCCTGCTTGCTGCAGACGCCCGGGGCCCCAGAGAGCTCAGCCTTGCAGCCTCCGCCTCAGAGCTCAGAAGGGCTGGTGGGAGCCCTGATGCATGTGATGCAGAAGAGAAGCAAAGCCATCCACTCCTCAGGTGAGAGCCCGCCCTTTGCCGGTACGGCGAGCCCGGCTCCCAGGCCAGGGTGGGCCGAAAACAAGCACACCGGTTACCATCAATAGCAACCGTCGCCCCATCGTGAGTCTCGTATCAGTCTCCTCTTAGACAGTGTTAACACTGTCATTCTGCAACAGTAATATAACTCCCTCTATCTTTGACAATAACATTAACATCAGTGCCACGGTATGTCCACAATAGTAATCGTCATCCCGTATGCTCCGGAGTGCTGACATTAGCCCATGGGTGATGATATTCTAGAGAACCCCACCTTGGACAATGATAACTTCAACTCCGTGTGTCAATAGAGGAACACGAGCTCATAATGTGATAATAATATCCTAACCCAGTGTTTCTATAATAATGGTAACAATGAATCCCCTGATGTGGCAATGATATTGCCGTTATATGACAATTAGATGAGGGTGACGTGAACCTCAACCTACCACTGACAGTATTAACATTAATCCCACGGTATGTCCATAAGATGGGTATGAATCCATCACACGACAATATTTGAACAAACCTCTTCTGACAGTGAGATCATCAATAACCCATTATGGGTCAACAATATTAACATTAGCGTGCTATGAAACAGTCATATTCTAATAGACTCTGCCTTGCTAATAATACTTAAATTCACCCCATTAGGTAACAAACCTAACATTAACCCTTGTGTGACAGTAATATCCCAACTAACCACATTTTTGACAATGATATTAACTTCCATTCCAACTCCAACCCACACCCTAACTCTCCCTCCTCTGAAGGGCCCCTTCCTCATCCAACCGCACGGGCCCCCAGGAGATCTCAGCCCCCCAGAACCCTGAGTCTTGACCTCTCAGACCCCAGGAACTTCACCCAACCCAGGGCCTTTGAACCCTTCTGCCCATCCTAAGTCCCACTTTCTCTCTCCCTCCAGACGAAGGGGAGGACCAGGCCGGCGACGAGGATGAGGACGATGAGTGGGACGACTGAGTCACCCTCCCCACCAATTCTGAGCCTCCTCCCCTGGCAGCCGCTGCTTGCTGCCCTCCACTCCTGGCCTCCAGGCCCCTCAGGCCCTGTTTCTTCCCCGCCGACCCTTCCAATGCAGTTATTTCAGACTGGTCCCCAACATTCAGCCTAGCAGTAGCCAGGGCCCCTTTTTATACAGAATTTCTCGGTTCTCCTCACATAAGGATTTTGAAACCAAAATAAAATAACTGTCTTTTTGTTTCTCTAAATCTCAGTTGGTTTATATTCCAAATGTGAACATTTGGGGTCCTTTATCCCCAAAGTCTCTTTTATTCATCTATCCTATTTCATTTATTTATTTATTCACTCATTTATGCCCTCATTTATTTCTTTGTTTCCTTCTGCCCTTCTTTCTTTTCACGAACATTTGTTGCCGGGCTCTACTTTAAGGGCTGGAGCTAAAGCGGTGGGAAGAAAACCTAGTGAGGTCAACATTCTAGTGGAGGAGACAGATACGAAACCAGGAATCAAACAGAAACGAAAGATAGTTACAGACTGTGACAAGTGCTGTGATATGCTGAGGGGGAACGGCCTTCAGATGGAACATTCAGGGAAAGCCACCAGGAGAACGTGACAGTTGTGCAGAACCTAAAGAGAGAGGTGTCAACCTGTAAATCTTTGGGGGGAGGGCATTCCAGGCAGAGGGACCAGCCTGTGCAAAGGCCCTGAGGAGAGGAAAAGCTTGGTGTGAGGCTGAGCATGGTGAACGAGCAGGAGTGATTTATTCACTTACTTATTTAAGAAAAAAAACAACGTTCATTCAACACAGTATTAGATCAAGAGAAACTCAATGGTCAGACTTACTCACTCTCCACGAACACAACTCACACACCAGGTTCCTGATGGGCAGGACTCCTCTCTCAGTTTTAAAATTTGGTTCTACCCAGTTCTCAGCACAAACCAAGCCCTGGCCAGCGGCAATGGCAGAGACAAAAAGACTCAGATCTGCTCTAGAGCCTGGGCAAGATACCCCGCCTCTGAGCCTCAGTTTCTTCATCTGTGCAACGGCGGTAACAATATGTAACTGATTTCCAACTGAGACCCATTGGGTCCCCCCTCCTCTTCTAAGAATTAGTCACCAGAAAGAAAAAGGAGTAACTCAAAACTGTCCCTGGTGTTTAAAGCTATTTCCAAGGGAGTGATTAGAAGCTCTTGCACATCAGAGCCTTAGCAGACGTGTCTACTCCTTCCCATTTCTGCATTCTGGTGGATTCAAGACCTCAGGTAGGAGGGGAGTGGGGAGAAAGATAGCAGTGAGGAGGAATCCAGAGAGGACGGGCTTCATCCATCTGCAAGACCAGTGGAAGAATTTCGAACCATCCGAGGTGCAGTCTGGGGGTCAGGGGAGGGAGCAAAGGAGAGCCAGGGCCAGGGTGGAGGTGTGGGAGGTGGGAGCTGACTTTGCTCCTTAAGAATTCCCCCACAGCCACAGAAGCTGAAGAACTATCACTTGCCTGCCTCCCCACTCCCTGCTAGGAAACCCCAGAAATCTGGTGTGCTGGGACCCCCTCAGTAGGCTTTGTCCTGGAGAAGACCTTATATCGCACAACCTCTGAAGCCCCAGGAGCACTGCCTATAGCAGGCCTGGGCTTGGCAGAAAAGTATTGACCGTGGACAAGTGGCTTGACCTTTCTGGGCTCAGTTTTCTGGATCTTTAAACCGAGACTAAAAATCCATACTCCACAGGGTTGCGGAGAGAATTCAAGTGTCTGCAAAGTGCCTGGGAGGCATCTACAAACATCAGATGCTGCTGCTGTTCTTCCTACTACCGGTTGATCCTGAGTCACCACTGATCATAAAATGTACCATTATTGTATGTATCACCAAGAAAGACAAAAAAGTACTGCGAATTAAATTATGACTCACCAGTGTTTGGGAGATGCAACCGGATTTCAGGATGTTACAGAATTAAGTGTTCCTGGAATCTGGCTAGGATGTTCCTTTAACCTGCGTTCTGGTTCCACATGTGTGTTTTGCTTGTGAGAACTCGTGACACTGATCACCCACGGTCTGTGCCCTCTTTCTGTGCGTGTGGTACACTCGAATACGAGGTTTACATTAAAAACAGGTCAAACCAGGGGCGCCTGGGTGGCTCAGTCGTTGGGCGTCTGCCTTCGGCTCAGGGCGTGATCCCGGTGTTATGGGATCGAGCCCCACGTCAGGCTCCTCCGCTAGGAGCCTGCTTCTTCCTCTCCCACTCCCCCTGCTTGTGTTCCCTCTCTCGCTGGCTGTCTCTCTCTGTCAAATAAATAAATAAAATCTTAAAAAAAACCAAACAGGTCAAACCTGTACAGCGTGCAATGGATAAGACCTTATATTGGCTCAAGCACTAGGCAACACAATATACACCTGGCACTAAATTAATGCTGAATGAACAGACAAGTGGCTGGGGGTGGGACACAGGAATTATAGGGTGGCCTCTTACTTTTGAGGTCTCCAGGACAGATGCTAGTCTGGAAAGATTCATTTCTGCACGAGTGGGAGATACCCACCCCAAGGTCACTCATCCGAAGTTTTACAGATGAAGAAACTGCCTAAGGTCACACAATTTAGTACATGGTGGAGCTGGGATTTATACCCAGGTAGCTAGGCTCCAAGATCCAAGCCTTTTTACCCACTACATTATATATACTGTTATATATACTGTTTGGGGAAGACCAAGGTATAAAAATTAATAAGGGAAAACCTTACTAAAATGGACTCAGGATGCTAGAAGGGGAGGCTGGTAGAGGAAACCTACTGCTCCATGTCCATTATAGCAAAAAGTATCAATGACAGACCCAACAGAAGTATCTCAACAGGAAAGAATGGTCAGTTACAGGCCCCCAACAGGGAAATATACACATTGTATCTCCTAGAAGAAACTGACTACGCCTGCAACTGAGCCACTGCGAAACCATCATCACTATGAACTCTTGCTTTTCTCCAATAGACTTTTGTTCCAAACAACCCCTCCCAACTTCCTCCTCCATAACATAATGTTCCTCTCCTTTGTTTATTGGACTTGCATATGGTTTTGTCATAGCTTGCTTGTCCTGCATTGCAACTCTCAGCTATTCCTGAACAAAGCCATCTTTTGCCGGTAAAATAACTGGCAGTTTTCTCTTTAAGGTTGACAAAGGGATGTTTGCCCAACACCCACAGACCCCTACATGAGCCCCTCCAGCTTCAGTCATGCCTTAAGCCATTCTTATGGGTTGGACTGGACTCCTGGGAATAAGAGGGTTCTGCTTGTCCAGGGAGACTGGGAGCATGCGAGGCCCAGTGTCTGACTGTGTTCTCGAAGGAATAAGGGAGGGAAGGGGATGCATGGTGGAGCATATGCTGCTAGTTGGTCCATTCATGGTAAGCAGGAGGTGATGGAACTTCAGACTCACTGGCCATTTCTCCCAACTAGTTCACAGCTAGGCTGGCAGGCAGGCAGGCAGAACAACCATTTGCTAAACTGTATAATCATTTGGTTGACTACATAACCCATGGACCAACAGGGAGAGGGGGGGTTGAGGAACGGATGATGCCATTTCCTGATGCTGTGAGGTACTGAGGATCTAACTAAATTATGCCCGCCTGGGACAGGCTGGGGCTGCTGGTCTGATAGCGTAGAAGACAGGCAGCCTCCTGAGGGACTGCCAGGCTGGCTGACTGATGGCCCGCGCTGTTGCTGTCCGCCTGGGTGGCGGGATGTTGTGAATGGCTGACTAATGCTGGGAGTCGCATCTGGCCTGAGGGAGTGTGTCTGGATGTTACACTGTCTGATGATGTATAAAGGAGGGTTACCCTGAGGGAATTTCAGGCTGACTGATGGACAGATCTGCGACTGCCTGATAGGCAACTGTATCTGGTGAGCGACTGTCCACCCTGGCCAAATCACAGCATGCTTGACAGACCGTGTGGCCAGTCAGATGCTGAGAATAGCTGCCTGGCTGATTGACAATACGATGAAGGGCAGTGAACGAGTCACAGGCCCCTGACCCATTGAAATATCAGTGTAGCCACCTCACTGGATGGCCCTACCAGGCTGGAATTACAGCGGCCCTGAGGGGGCCCCATGGGTGAGAGGAGACTGACTGGAGGACTGACCAATGGTGGGCATGCCTCGCCTGAGAAGTGACAGACCCCTGACCCACTGTCAGGTGGCGTGGAGGCTTCAGTCGCTGTGACTATTTGCTTTGAGGGAATAACTGCCTGATCGTGGCGTGAAGGAGGAGTAACCTGAGGGAATTAAAGATTGGCCAACTAACAGTGGATAGTATGTCCGCCTGAGAGGGCGACGTTAGATGCTGACAATGACAGCCTGTCCTGACCTAATCACGGCCCGCCCGAGGCCATGGCCGGTGGCTGTGCGATGGCTTCCCCTGGGGGTTTCAGAGCTACCCCCGGAGCACGAGTAGATGGAGAGACCGGCTGCTTGACTGTGAAAAGGGGGCAGTCGGAGGGAATGACAGGCTGGCTCGCAGCGTAGTTGTTAGCGCCGTCTGTCTGCCTTCAGAGACTCGCAGCTGGCCCGAGGCTCGAAGGGGTGCTGCCGCTGACTGGCAGACAGTGCGAATGGGGGGGGGGGGGGCCGGGGTCTGACTAAACAGTTGCCTGTGGTGCTGGACCCATTGTCTGATTGGAGTCTGGGGACTGGCTGGGCAGCTGTACGTGGCGACAGTCCATCTTGGGAGTCACGGCCTGCTTGGGGTTAAAATGTGGTGACGACTGACTGACGGTGGTAATTGGGGGTCTGACAGGACGGAGAATCCCCCGTGCGGCTGGCTGACAACGTGATTGGCTGACAGCGTGACAGACAGACCGGCGTACGGGCAGGGCCTCCGGCAACCTTAGTTGCCGCTGCCGCCGCCGCCGCCCAGACGCACTCTGGGAAAGCTCCGGCGAGCACCCGCCTTCGGGACCGAGCCGGGTGGCGGGGAGGGGTCCGGTCACGGCTCGCCGGTTGGTCCGCGCGGGCGCTGCTCGCGGTGCCGCGCGGCCAATAGGCTGCGCGTTCTCGGCCACGCCCGCGCGAGCTCTCTTCTCGCGAGGCCGGTTAGGCCCGAATGTCGTTAGCCGTGGGGAAAGATGGCGGAAAATTTAAAAGGTGAAGCAGTGGCGGCAGCGGCGCGGGCCTGCTGGCCGGGCCGGGTGGGCTGGAGGGGTGGCGTCGCGGGCTCGGGGCCCCGGCGTCCGAGGCCACGGAGCCGGGAGCCGGAAGCCTGGCGCGGAAAGGATGGGGCTCAGGGAGCCCGGGCCTGGCGCGCGGGGCTGGGCGGGGCTGAGGGGAGGGGGCGCGTGCCTCGGAACGCGGCGGGCGCGGGGCTAAGTGGGGACGCGGGAGGGGGGCGCGCGCCTCTGATCGCGACTGGTTGGCGCGCGCACGCGCGGGGTCTTGTCGGGGAGGCCGCGCCCGCGCGCGGGAAAATCGGCCGCCGGTGACCGTTACCCGGTTGGTGTCCACGCGAGACGCCGGAAGGGGAGGGAAGGGAAGGGGACGGACCTCCTTTTCAGAGTGGGGGGACAGAGGACTCTTCAGGGTGAGAGTACCTCCTTTCCGCGTCATGGGGAAAGGGTTTGCTGTGGAGAAGACTCCCCCGGGAAGAGGGGAAAGGGGTTTCTCTAATAGGAGAGCTGGACTCCCTCGTGTGCAGGGGAAGAGGGGTGACTTTTCCAGTATGTTGGGGAGGGTGGGCTCCTGTGGGGGAGAAAAGGTTCGGGGAGGATGGGCTCCACAGTGTGAGGGGGACCTCTCAGGGGTAGGAATCCACCTGTGGTCAGTGCGGAGCCAGCAGCTGGAGAGGTTAGTTGGGAGCACTTAGTGGGTTTCAAATGCAAGTTAAGGGGTTTGAAAGGGAGAGGCATCATAGGGAGAGGAAAGCGTGGGCACAGGCTGAGTCTCCACTAGGCCTGCCTAAGTGGAGGGGGGGGTTGTGCACACGAAATAATTTTGCAAAGCTCTTGTACGTTTTCAGGTTGACGTCTACAGTATTTCATTATGAGTTCAAATGTTTGATTTTTGTAATGGGAGGTATAAAATATTAAAAACGGTGAGGACTCACTGCATTTGGAATAAGTGTTCTATGGAATGATTTGATAAAATGGCTTCTAAAGCACATTGTGCCTTGAGTCAGAAGCCTTTAAAAAAAAAAATCCGCATCTTGAAAATTTCTGATAGCCCCAGAAACATTCCAGGTGTGTTTAAAAGAATAGTCAGTAACCTATACTGTTTTGCCAGTTCCCAAATTCAGAGCTTACTCCTCTGGGTGGGCTTTACACTTCACAGAAATGTAGATGAAACAGAAAGCCAAAATGCAGTGTGAAAAAATATACCTTTCAGGTTTAAGGCACCCAGGCTAATCATTCAAGGAAGCTTCCTGAAATCAAATACCATTCCACAATCTCTTATTCCTAATTCTGAAATCTAAAAAGCTCTGAAAACTTAAGTTTGGCACCATTCAGTAGCAAAACTAGATTATAAAGTGGGACTATCTTGCCTCTTTATTTCTCCTATTTAATGTAAAAATTCAGATTTTTGGTGCAGAATTATTAATGTGTTTGATTATGGCTTAATGCCCCTGACCACACTGAGGGTATTAGGTAGTGTCTGAGGCATACCTAGAACTACACTTGTAAAAATCCCCCCCCCCCCGCAAAATCTGAATTCCTAAACACAACTAGCCCCAGGAGTTTCAGATAAGGGATTCCAGACCAGTCTTTCCAGTTAAGCCTTTGTTTGGTGCCTAGAGGTTGTAATCCCATCCCCACCAGTTCGCCTGGGGCAATGCACCCTACTGAGATGGGGGTTGTTCTCTTTATTTTGCAAAGTGGGGAGAGGGATGATTAGGTCCTGAACCCAAGGCAGGTTTGGGGCAGTTTTAGGAATAGCGTGGAGGGAGTTGGAAGCTCTGGGAATAGATTCCTTTAGGACAGTCCATGCCGCAGGTCCCACTTCGAGGTCTACTGCTCCAGGGGTGGCCTTGGAATGAGCACTGGGGTTGAAGAAGTGGTACATTTTTGTTGTTGAAGGGTCTCAGCATTGGGAAGTCCTGTGGATTAAATCTCACGGACTCTGAGGCAGTCCTTTGGAAGTCCTAGAGAGGATTTGGGGTCCCCTTTGACCCGTGGCTTCACCAGGATACCCAGTAAGTTCTTTCTGGTCTCCTTGTTCTAGGATGCAATGTGTGTTGCAAGTCTTCTTGGAATCAGCTACAGGACCTGTGCCGCCTGGCCAAGCTCTCCTGCCCTGCCCTCGGCATCTCCAAGAGGAATCTCTATGACTTTGAAGTGGAGTACCTGTGTGATTACAAGAAAATCCGCGTGAGTCTGGGGTGACTGTGGCCAGGGCAGGGGTGTCTCAAGGAAGCTGGCTTACTACCCCCTTGCCCCCGCCCCCACTGCCAACAAAGTGGCTTTCTCAAGGGGGCAGGAGCCAGAATGAATCCCCAAATAAGTCTCTCTTCCCACCTCCATAGGAATACAAACCAGTTGCAAAGATTGAGGTGCTGAGCCCAGGAAGGGAGCCAATGATAGCTAGCAATTATTGAGCATTTTCAGTGTGCTGGGCACTTCCTCTCAGAAACTCGTTTAATCCCCCCTGCAGCACTGTGAAATGGGAACTGTTACCATTGCCAGAGGAGGCAACAGCAGGATAAAGAGAACAGACTGGAGCCAGTATGGTTGGGTTCAAATTTTGGCCCTGTAGCCCTGGGATACTTACCCACATTCTCTGTGGTTCATTTTCCTCATCTGTAAAATGGAGATGACTAGTAGTATGTAGCTCATACAGAGTTGGGAGGGTTAAATTAGTTACTAAAACATAGACGTTACGTAGAACAGTACCTGCTACGTACAGAATGCTAGAAAAATGTCAGCTTTTTTTTCTCATTTATAGATGAGGAAACTGAGTGTCAGCAGAGGTAAATAACTTGCCTAAGGCCCCCGCATCCAAGGAGCTGCAGATTCAGCATTTGTATCCAGTGTGTCTCCCTGTAGAATCTGTGTGGTTAAATTGTATCCTGTAGCTGCTCTCTGCAAGAAAAGATCCTTCTGCCTGCTGAGTGGAGAACAGACTGTAGGGGGCAAGGGTGGAACTGGGGAGACCAGTGAGGGGGTCTGCTACCGTAATCCAGGCGAGCAGTGATGGGGGTGTCAGTGATGATGGTTTGAAGTGGTTGGATTCTGGACGTAGTTTGAAGGTGAGGCTGACAGGATTTGCTGAGGGTGGATGTGGGGACTGAGAAAAAGAAGTCAAGGTTGTGACTCCCAAGAGTTGGGGCCTGAACAGGTAGAAGGAGGGAGCTGATGAGAGGGAAGACAGGAGGGAGTAGGTTAAATTAAAACTTGGAATTTAGGCAGTAGTAAGGGGGAGCATGGGATTTGAACCTAGGGATCCTCAGGCTAGAGCCCATGCTTTGTAACCACCGCATGGAGTCATTCCAGAAAAGGCGCCGGGAGTGGTTTGGTTGTTGTCCACCGGGTTTGGGATGGAAGTCACACAAGGGCGGGGCCCGGGGTATCCCCACTTATGGTGCCCCCATCCCCTGGTCCCCCCAACAGGAACAAGAGTATTACCTGGTAAAATGGCGTGGATACCCAGACTCAGAGAGCACCTGGGAGCCACGGCAGAATCTCAAGTGCGTGCGCATTCTCAAGCAGTTCCACAAGGACTTAGAAAGGGAGCTGCTCCGCCGGCACCACCGGTCAAAGCCTCCCCGGCACCTGGACCCAAGCTTGGCCAACTACCTGGTACAGAAGGCCAAGCAGAGGCGGGCGCTCCGGCGCTGGGAGCAGGAGCTCAATGCCAAGCGCAGCCACCTGGGACGCATCACCGTGGAGAACGAGGTGGACCTGGACGGCCCCCCGCGGGCTTTCGTATACATCAATGAATACCGTGTGGGTGAGGGCATCACCCTCAACCAGGTGGCGGTGGGCTGTGAGTGCCAGGACTGTCTGTGGGCCCCCGCTGGAGGCTGCTGCCCCGGGGCGTCCCTGCACAAGTTTGCCTACAATGACCAGGGTCAGGTGCGGCTTCGCGCCGGGCTGCCCATCTACGAATGCAACTCCCGCTGCCGCTGCGGCTATGACTGCCCCAACCGCGTGGTACAGAAGGGCATCCGCTATGACCTCTGCATCTTCCGCACGGATGACGGGCGTGGCTGGGGCGTCCGCACGCTGGAGAAGATCCGCAAGAACAGCTTCGTCATGGAGTACGTGGGAGAGGTAGGGAGCCGGGACCCGACGTGAGTGTGCGCGCGCGCGCGTGTGTGCGCGGGCAGCTCTTCCCACTGTGTGTTCCCATCATGCGCGCCCAGCTCTCCTCAGTGTGTGCCTGCAACTTCCCTGCTTTTCCTGTCCGGGGAAAGGTGGGGGGCGGTTAACCTGAGTGTGACAGGGGCATCCTGGCAGGGGCGTGCATTTCAAGCTGGTAGTTGAAAGAACGGCGAAATACTTCTGGACTGGGTTGACCTCATAAGGGTACCTGGCAAAGACGAAAGCGGGAACTGAAATCCAGGCAGCGTTTCTTTTAACAGGCCGTGTGCTCTGCGTAGGGTTTCGGCACCTGGGAAGGCACTACTTCTCATTTCGCAAGGGTTCGGCTTACCACCGAGCAGTGTGTGACCAGGAGGAGCGCCCTTGCTAATCTGAACACGAACACTCTGGAGTAGGACGGAGACATGCCTTACGTTGGCTGCCTCTTCCTCCAGACTTGCAGGAGTCAGTTGACCCTGGAACAACATGGGGGGTTAGGGGTGCCGACCCCATGTAGTTAAATCTGCCTATAACTTTTGACTCCCCAGAAACTTAGCTACTAGTAGCCTCCTGTTGACCTCACTGATAAACAGTGGATTGATACTGTTTATATTTTATATATTTTATATATTACTTGTATTATATTCTTACAATGAAGTCAGCTAGAGAAAAGAAAATGTTGAGAAAATAACACTTACAGTACTGTATTTATCAAATCTGCATGGAAGTGGGCCCGCATAGTTCAAACCTGTGTTGTTCAAGGGTCAGCTGTGTTCCGCAGGCTAGCCGCCATCCCTTACAACCCCCAGATCTTAGTGGCTTCACACATTAGAAGTCTCTTTGCTCTTGTGTAAGTCCAGCGTGGGGATCTGGGTAGTGTCCTTCCACACAGTGGCGTGGAGCCCAGGCTCCTTTCCTCTTGTGCCTTTGCTGTGCCTTAGCGCTGCCCTGATCCTCGCTCAGCACTGCTGGCAAGTGGGCTGAGAGTCGGGGTCGAAGTGGGGGTTGCTCATGGGCCAGGCTTGGACACAGTGCCCATCACTTCTGCCCACACTGGCTGGAACCGAGTCACTGACCTTACCTTGGTGCAAGGGAGGCTGGGAAGTGTGACTCAGCCATGCGCCTAGGTGGGAAACAAAAGGAGTGTGTGTGTGTGAGTAACCAGGTGTCCATAACGGCGAGTGTCATGTTCTAAGGTAGGATGTGGTGTGCACTTGGGGTGGAGCAGTTCTTTTTATGTAGGACCATCTCCTGCATCGGGGAACAATTAACATCCCTGGACCTTGACCGTTTAAATCCATGAGTGTGTTGTCATGGTGACAATCCCAAATACGTTCATATTTCTAGAAGTCTCTTAGGGCTGTGATGTGGTTGGGAAGTGGCAGAAATTGGCCTAAGGGACGCACTCCTGAAGGTGTCCACACTGTAGTAATGACATTGGTATAGAGGAGAGACTCCCGATAATGAACCATAACGTCGAGAGAGTCCTAGCCCCCGGGGGCAGAGACAGTCTAGAGGCAGAGCAGTCCATGCTTCAGAGGACCCTGACTGTCTAGACAGGAAGTCTACACTCAGATAATCCTGACAGTCTGGTGGAAGAAATGTCCACACATCAAAGGACCTGCCAGTCTGGAGGAAGGAGAAGGTGGCCACACCCCAGAGGGTTCCTGGCAGTCTGGGGCAGGGGTCCTGACAATTTGTGGGAGGAGGTGTCTCCGTCCCAGAGTGACCTGGAGGAAGAGTGAACTCTCCACACTCCACAGGACCCGGCAGTCCACCTTAGGAAGTGTCCATACCCACACTGTCCTGACAGGAAAAAGAAGCGTCTTCACCCCAGAGGGATCGGGACAGTCTGAAGGAGATCAGGTCTACACCTAAGAGAACTCTGACAGCCTGGAGAAAGTGTCCACACCCTCAGTGTCCTGACACTCTGGGGGAGGTTTCCAGACTTCAGAGGGATACTAACAGTGCAGGAGATGTTAACAGCCTAGAGGGGTGTCACCAGTCTGAAGGAGGACGTGTGCACACTACAGAGCCCCTGACAGTCTGAAGGAGGTGTCCAGCCCCCACAGGAGCCCGCGAGTTCTAGAGGGAGTCTAGAGAAGGGAGTGTGTCCAGCCTCACTGTACTGACAATCTCGAGGAGAAGCTCTTTATAACACAGAGGATCCCGACAGGTGGAGGGGGGAGAGCCCACAGCCCCCAAGTATCCCAGAGGCCCCTGGTCAGGGTGCTGTTTGGCTGTTCTTCTCTAGTGTCTATACTGTTGCATGCTGTAAACATTGGGGCTTTCATGGCTTCTCACCCCTGTCCCCACTCTTCCTGCTCCACACACACTTCCCTGAAGCTATTTCTTAGCCTCCCTCCTGCCACATTCTGTGACTTCCAGGCCCGCTTCTGACACTGTCAGACCTGTGGGACCTCGTGATGGCACCACAGGCCCCCAGATAATGCCAAAGCCAAACTCCTTTTCGTGCATCCCTTGTGAGGAGCCAGCACAGCCAAATGGTCAGGAGGTTGGAGCCGAGCTCCACCACTCAGCAGCAGTCACTTACCCTTCTTTGTGTCTCAGTTTTCCAGTCTGTAGAATGGGAATGGTAATAGCACCCACATCATTCACTTGTTACAAGAATTAAATGAGTTATGATGTGTGAAGCACTCGGAAGAAGCCCTTGAACAGTAAGTCTTCAATAAATGTTAGCCATCACAGTCTAAAATTCAGAAAATCCAAAATGCTTAGAAAACCCGAAGTCTTTGGTAACCCATTTGGCTAGAAAACCCAACCAGACCTGATCTGGGTCGATTTGTAGCCTAGTTATCCCACGTGGGGTGAATATTCGTAGATTTCGTTATAGGCGAATTCATTTACTCAGTTACATGGTGCTGTCCCAGACCCTCCCTAGTGTCACATAATCAAGGGCATGCACCCCTGTCTGGTCGCCAAGCTATCCTTCTACAATCTGGACACAACGTCCGCCTTCCCAACCTCTGCACCAACCGTCCCTCCATGCGAGCAGCCCGTCCTCTCCTTTGCACCCTTCCACGCTCCATCAGAATATCCACCCTCACCCAGCCTAGCTTATCCATTCTAAGACCTGCGCTTGCTTCATATTTTACCAACAGCGAAATGAAGGTGCGTCTCACTTAATTAGTTTAATTAAATGACGGTGCGTCATCATTTAATTAGCAGTGTTTCCTTTCTCGGCAAAGGGCACATAAAAATAAGGGAGCGTGTTTGGCTGGGATAAGACTGGTACATAACCTTTCCTAACAGTGCTCAGTGTCAGGAACAGAAACCTCTTTCACAGCCCTGATTGCGCTGGTGCTTTACAACGGCTCCTTTCAGGTCAGTGTTACCGTCATTGTCATCCCCATTCCACAGAGGAGAGCTGAGGCCCAGAGACCGATAGTAACGTGCTCAGAGTCACCAAGCTACTAAAGTGGGTAAAAAAAGGCCCAAGTGTCTAAAACTGGTGTGCTGCCAGACCTGGTGGAGGGTTTTTTGTTTTTTGTTTTTTTGGCTGAGGAAATAGGCAGAAGGAGAGAACATTCAGGATCCCATATCCAGATGGGGGCAGGGCAGCGGCTGGACTCTGAGTCTTCTGGGTCCTGTTCACGGTCAACACCCTTTCCAGGCTGCCAACCTATAGCCCATCTGTCTTCCCTGGTCGTTCTGGAGAGCTGCTGGGGAGCAGGGACGTGGCCTACTCTGTTCCCAAATTTTCAGGGTAGACCCGCCCTTACAGAGTGGGGCTGGAAAGAAGGTGGGAGAAGGAACGGTTTGTGCCCTGGAGGGCTCACCGCATGACTCACTCTTCGTGACTTGGGGAGCAGGTAGAGGCGGGACAGGCGGGAAGCTGGAGAGCAGGGAGGATGTGGAAAGAGCATGCTGGCTCAGACACCACCAGGCATGCTCGCCGGCCAGCGGAGGCCGCCCTTTGGGCCCAGGCCTTCCGAGAACTTCAGGGAGCGAGCAGCCTCCTCACGGCCACTGGGGATCCCACTGGGGATCGGCAGGTTCAGGAAGGCTGCAGAGAAGGGAGGTCTGCTGTGCGGACGCCACAAGGAGCGTGTGTTCTCGGGAGGTGGCAGGAGACTGACCTTGATGTCCTCCTCCTCAGAACACTTCTGTGGCTCCTGTTGTGTCCCTCAGGAGAGAGTCCCCACTCTTTAGCCTGGTGGCAAGGCCCTTTTGTGACCCGGAGCTTGCTTTAGGTGGTGTGTTGCTTTTTTGCTGCCCCTGGAACTCTAAGCACTGGGTTTTCTTTTTTCTTTTTTTTTTTTTTTTTTAAGATTTTATTTATTTATTCGACAGACAGAGAGACAGCCAGCGAGAGAGGGAACACAAGCAGGGGGAGTGGGAGAGGAAGAAGCAGGCTCATAGCGGAAGAGCCTGATGTGGGGCTCGATCCCATAACGCCGGGATCACGCCCTGAGCCGAAGGCAGACGCTTAACCGCTGTGCCACCCAGGTGCCCCAGCACTGGGTTTTCTGATCAGCATCTTGCACTGCGGGTATCTGAGTCCATCTCTCTGTCACTGGACTGTGACCCCAGAGGGTCAGGACCAAGCCTGGTTCCTCTTGTCTCCCCTGACCCACCTGGGACTGCAGAGCGGCCCCCAGCCTGGTCCCCTGTGTCTCCCCCTGCAGACACGGGCCCGTGAGTGCGGGCACCAGGCACAGGGTAGGCCTCCTAAAAATTTGCTAAATAAACCAGTGAACAAACAAACATGAATTTGGAGTGTGGGTGAGCCAGATTTCTCGGAAGGGAGCCAGAGTGCGGGGCAGTGAGCCCTGTGGTCCGAGGGGTAGACCTTGGTCTTCTCAAGGTGCTGATGTGGATTTGGCCGGGAGCGGAGGCTGGAGGTGCTGGTGTAAGAGGCAGGGAGGAGACCGTGAGGACTTGGCCATCCTGGTAGAGGAAATGGAGGGTGGTCGTGGCTGGCATGAGGGTGAGGGAGGAAGGAAGCCAGGGCTGGTCGGGGTTTGCGTGGTGTGGCAGGGGTGGTGGTGGCCAGCAGGTCTCTGATGAAAGGAGAGGGAAGAAGGGGTGTGGGGGGGAGAGAGTGTGGGAGTCGCCTCTAGGACCACTGCGGGACAGAGGATAGGTCACTGGGCTAGGCAGCAGAGTGAAAACAAGGGGTACTTTGGCATTTCTGCTTTGCACTGTGCAGGCACTTGCCTCCGAGGGGTGGGCCAGGGTAGCAGGAAGCCCAGGAGTGGAGAAGGAGATCTGCCCTGGTCTGGAGGCACCCTAGGCTGAGGAGGGGGCAGTCTTGGGTCCCATGGGACCCTCCCCCAGAGTCGGGCATAGTTGGCTCTGCTGGGGGATTACCAGAAGTCTGTGGTGGTTGGCCCAGGGGGAAGAGGGCACATGAGGGGCAGAGAGGCAGGGGCTTTCTGGGACAGCCAGGGACCCAGCTGGGGAGAGGAAGTGCCTGCTGCTGTCTTAGATCCCAGTTGCTGGCACCGTGAGGCATCAGGGCTGAGGGAGAGCTCTCCCCCGTGCTCTTGCCGCCTTTCTTTCATCTTCTGTCTGAGATTTTGGCCTTCGCTTTGTTCTTGCCATCCCAGACTCTCAGCAAGGGTCTTGATCTCTCTGGACCAGGGTCTTTCATATTAACGATTCTGTCAGTTTCTAAGTCTCTGCCTCCAGCTCACTTGCCTGAGTCTGTCTCCCCTTCCTTCCATCTCCCTTTCCCACGGGTCCAGGCTGCTTTCTCCTCTCCGGGTCCTCCTCACTGCCTGGCGCGCAGCCCAGCGCTGGCGCCTTCTCTTGTGCTGGGGTCCCGCAGCACCTCGGGCTCTCTTGCAGCCTCTCCCTTTCTCCCCCAAACAGCCACCGCTCTCTGTGAGCCCTGGCTCCTTTTCTTGCCCTTGATCTCCTCACCGTGTCTCCCTGCGGGTCTCTTTCTCTCTCACTGCTGGACCTTGTGGCCAGCCTCTGGGCACCATTGCGAGACACCATGCCATCTAGAGGCCTGAGGGGGGATGGGTGGCGGGCAGCTGCGGCCCAGCCCCCCTCTCAGGGCGCTGACAGACCCTCTGCATTGCGGCCCCCACATGTCCATACCTGCTAGCCCCGCTGAGCCGGCCACAGCTCTGCTCGTTTGTTCTTCCGGCCCAGGGGGGCTCAGGTGGGGGGGTCAGGAGCTATGCTGGTGGTCCTGAGCCTCCTTGGCCATTCTCCCCTGCCCCTCGGCCCTTTCCCCAGATCATTACCTCAGAGGAGGCGGAGCGGCGGGGCCAGATCTACGACCGCCAGGGCGCCACCTACCTCTTCGACCTGGACTACGTGGAGGACGTGTACACCGTGGATGCCGCCTATTACGGCAACATCTCCCACTTTGTCAACCACAGTGTGGGTACCCCGCAGGCGGGCGGGGGTCGGGAGGAGCAGGCTGGGGCCCCTCCTCACCCACCTGCTGTTCTTTTTCGCCTAGTGTGACCCCAACCTCCAGGTGTACAACGTCTTCATAGACAACCTTGATGAGCGACTGCCCCGCATCGCTTTCTTTGCCACAAGAACCATCCGGGCAGGCGAGGAGCTCACCTTTGATTACAACATGCAAGGTGGGGGTGGCAAGGGACTGGGGGCAGGGGCACACAGTGACATGGGACACAAGGACCCCTCCCTGAGGAGCTTTAAGATGCTCTTCCTGACTCCTAGTGTCCCATCGGGACTCCTGGACCTCTGCCTACCTCTTGGGGGTCCCCTCATTTCCAACCCCTGGGCCCCGGCCCTGAGATACTCATACAGACTTCTCCCAAGACTCCTGGGGAGGATGTTTGGCTTAAGAGTTAAGACACCCCTCCTGACTCATCTGAATTTCCCCAGTCCTCCCAACCCTCCCCACTCCTAACCCCCTGGCCTGGCTCATTCCAAGCGTCCGGACACTCCTGTGGCCTCCAGCCAATCCTCTTCTTGACAAACTAGCCACCTCTGAGACACTTAAGTGCGGGGAATCTTTGACAGGAGAGTTCAGGTGCCCCTCTGGATGTGTAGGTGACCATTCCTGACTTCTGTCTGACTTGGCCCTTCCCCTGACAGCCCCCTGCCTCCCTCCCAACCCCTGGCCATCTTCCCAACTCCTGAACACCCCTCCAGTGCTGAGCCCTGGCCCTATCCCCAAACCACCAACCCTACAACCCCCTCCTGACCCAAATCCCAGATGTGCTCCTAGCACCCAAGATTCCTGGGTCTCGTGGTGAAAAGGGCAGCGGGACACTTCACCTTGGCCTTCTAACAAGTCCCCTCCCCCCCCGCCCTCCCTGGCTGTGACTCCACAGTGGACCCCGTGGACATGGAGAGCACCCGCATGGACTCCAACTTTGGCCTGGCCGGGCTCCCCGGCTCCCCCAAGAAGCGGGTCCGTATTGAATGCAAGTGTGGGACTGAATCCTGCCGCAAATACCTCTTCTAGCCCTTTGAAGTCTGAGGCCAGACTGCCAGTGGGGGCCTAAAGCCGCCCGCCCCACCCACCCACCGCTGCCCTCCTGTTAAGGAATGACTGCCAGGGCCTCCTACCTGCCTCTGCCTGCCCCCACCTGCCCCCACCTGCCCCTTGCTTGGGGATGTGGGGTTGCGGTGAGGACTGCCTGACTCTAGGAGTCCCCTTTCCCCGTCCCAGCCCCATCTGTGGGTTGCACTTACCCCCACCCACCTTCAGAAGTAATTTTTCAACACCAGGACTTTCTGCGGTTGAGATTCATGGCCTATCAAGGAGGTCCAAGGGGTGAGCCCCAGCCTGGCCCCAGAATGGAAGGATGTTTATTTTTGCACCTGCTTCTGCCTGGAGCTTGAGGGGTCTGTTGCAGGCCCTCTCCCTACTGCCCCAAGGGTGTGGGGAAGCAGCCTCAGGGCAGGCTGACATCAGAGCCCCGAGTTCCCGGCTCTCTTGTTTCCCCTACCACAGAAACTTTGTGCAAGTGAAAGAAAGGGGATCTCCAGGGCTGGGGCTGCGGCTGGTTTCTGCTCCTGCTCCTGTGCCAGCTAGTGTTGGGCCTAAGAGCCTTAGGGTCTCTTTTTCAGGGTTGCACATCCGAGAAGTGGACACTCCTATGCCACTGGAAGAGGAGTGGGTGCTCATGGCCCACTGACCAGTGAGCAAGGCAGTCCGGACTTTGCCAGCCCTTAAGGTGGGCTGGGTCTGAAGTCTGCCTCTGGGAGCGCATATAGAAAGGCGCCCAGGGCTCTTGAGAGAGTGGAGGGTGCTGGGAGCCCTGACCTGGGGCGTGACGACTGCTGGGACTTCTTAGAGCTGGCACCAAGCCCTAGCTAGGCTGTAGATAGCACTTAGGACAAAAATGTGCATTGATGGGGGTGTTGATGAGGTGCCAGGCACTGGGCAGAGCACCTGATCCACGTGGATTGTCTCAGGGAAGCCTTGAAAACTACGGAGGTGGACCCCAGGAAAGGGCACATGTGGCAGAAGGCCAAGTAGAGGCGAAGAATGGCAGGGGTGCAGGCGTGGTTTACCTGTGAGGGTGTGGTAAGGTGAGAGGGAAGCCTCTGCCGCCTGCCAGCCCCAGCCCCCAAGCCCTCTGCACTCACCTTGGGTCCACTGGTCTCAAAAGTGACCTGCCCACAAATAGACACAAGGCAAAGGCTCTGATGGCTGCCTTGCCCCTTGCTTCCCCAATGAGGTCTTCTCTAGGAAGCCTTCCCTGACTACCTGTGCTCAGAGTGCCCCTACGTGAGACTGTGTGCCCTGCCACCAGATGCCAGATCTGTGTGTGTGTCTGTGTGATTGTTTGTGTCCGTGCTCCCTGCCCCCAGACTGACCTTCAGGCATGGACTGAATCTGATTCTCCTCTTGTATATCCCTTGGCCCTACCTCGCCTGGGGTGGGCATCAATAAAACAAATCAATGACTGAACAAACCAAGGTGTGGGGATTGCAGACCTTGGGAAGGTGGGGGTTGGGGGCACGAGAGGGTGGGCGCTGGGGTGCCCAGGAACATTTTCCCTCAGACCGCAGCCATCTGCCGTAACGCTCCCCACAAGGAACCACTTGCACCATCATCATACATCGTGACCTAAAAGAAGCTTGCTTTTTGAACTGAACTTTTAAACTGCACCGAAAAAGCAAACTAAATCTGGGGCACCTGGGTGGCGCAGTCGGCCGAGCGTCTGACTCTTGGTTTCAACTCAGGTCATGATCTTGGGGTTGCGAGATGGAGCCCTGTGTCGGGCTCTGTGTTCAGTGCAGAGTCCACTTGAGGTTTTCTCTCCCTCTGCCCCTCCCTGCTGCTCACTGGCGTGCACTCCCTCTCTCTCTCTCTCAAATAAATAAATCTTAAAAAAAAGAAACTAAATCTATTGCTGTCTAAATGAACAAACCATTGTCACTTGTCATAAGCAAAAATAAGAGAAATACAGTAGAAATATAGAAATACGATACGATTCGAGCTGGACCCTCCCTGCTCTTAGAGGCTTTGAACCCAAAACCTATCTACTGCAAAGAGAAAAGTCTCTGCATATTGGGGGAAGCTTTTTCTGCAGAGATTTATTGAGTGTATGTGTGTGCCAGGGTAGAAAGCAGAGACCAGAGATAACATTTCCAATAAACTTGTTTTCATCGCCCCAGAGTTGGAGTGTGAGCCAGTGTCCTTTGCTCTGTTCAAGAGATGTCATGTGCAGTGACACAGATACCTATTTTGAAGACCTCACACACAGGTGACAAAATCCTAAGTGGCTCAGAGACATCACAGGGCACCTAGGACACAGGCTTCCAAACAGCTCATAGACCTCATGATACCCGGTTATTGACCCTAGACCTCTGAGACCTCACTTCCTGGGATACCTATCTCTGAGCAGCTCTGAGACCTCGCACCTGGACGCAGACCCCAATTAACTCAGAGGCTGCACTGGAACTATGGGACGGACTCCCCAAGAGCTTCAAGACCTCGAAAGTCCCCTCATACGCTGGGATTCAGAGCCCAAACCACATCAGAGAATGAGCTTCCTGGGTTAGAGGTACACAAACATCTCACAACCTGGGATACTGCTACCCAAGCTATTCGGAGCCTTCACACCCTGACTGTCAACTCCCAAACCGTTTGGAGACCTCATATCCTGGGGCAGACCCCCCAAAATGGAGATGTGACACCCCGGACACAGACTGCCCAAATGAGACACACTCAGAGCACAGCTCCCTAAATGATTCTGAATCTTCATACCTTGGACACAGACCCCCAGGCTGCCCAGAGACACCCTGGAAAGTAGAGCACTAAACATCCCAGAGACCTTTTCCTACGACAGAGTGCCACAAACAACTCAGAGACTCAGGTCTTAGGCGCAGACCCCAAAAAGCATAGAGATCTCACAGTCCAGAAACAGACCCTGTTCAGAGAATTCCAAGCCTGCGAAACCAGTCTATGTACAGCCCAGTGACCCCACACCTTCTGACACAGACCCCTAAATAGTTCAGGGTCAGGTCAGGACAGCCTAGGAAAGACTACCAAACTTCAGAGACCTCCCACTTTGTAACTCACGCACCCAAAGACCTCAGAGACCTGAAAATCTGATTACAGACCCCCACAAAGCTTCACAACCAGGGATAAAGACCCACCAATTTCTCAGAGAACTTACAAACTGGGATAAAGATGGACAGACAGTTCAGAGACTTCACACCCTCTTCTCAGACCACCAGACCAACTCGGAGATCTCATGCCTCGAACACGATCCTGGAGAGCTCCGAAATCACATACGCTGGAACACAGGCCTTAAACCAGCTCAGACATCTCGCACCCTTGACACAGGTCCCTGCTCAGAGATGTCACGTCCCGGACACAGATTTCCCCCAAATAGCTCAGAGCCTTCATACACTGAGACAGATCCCCAAACAGCTCAGAGGCTTTCCACTCTGGTTCACAGAAGAGCTCAGAGACCTGCAAATCTGGACACAAATCCTCTACATAGCTCAGAGACGGCACTCTGTAATACAGACCACAAATAACTCAGATCACACATCCTGGACGCAGACCCCAAACAGCTTAGAAACCTCGTGTCCTAGGCTCACATCCCCGAACAGCTCAGAATCTTCACTCTCCACAGACCTCCAAATGATTCAGAAATATCACACCCTGAACTCAGATCCCTAAACCATTTATGGAACTCTCACTTTGTACTCCTATCCAGAAAGATTTCGGACACCTGACACTCATGGACACAGATCACCAAAGAGCCTAGAAACCTCACCTTCTGTTCAAAGTCTGCCACAAAACAGAGGAGAGGCCCAGTAACTGGGACACAGACCCACAACAGCTTAGGGATCTCACGTTGTGGACACAGGCTTTCAAATGACCCAGAGAACTTCTAACCCAAGAGACAGACCCACAAAGAGCTCAGAGACAGCACACCCTGGTGACACACGCCCACACAGCTCAGCGCCTCCCATTATGGGACAGAAACCCTCAAAGAGTTTATTAACCTCTCGAAAGCAGAGGTTAATACACAAATAGGCCAGAGACCTCGCATATCAGACATACCAGGCCAAAATGCTCAGAGTTAACAAACCTTACACCCTAGGACACAAACGCACCCCCGCCCCCAGCTCAGAAACCTAACAGCCTGGACAAAGACCCAAGAGATGTCATTAGTAACAGTACCCCAAACTGCTCAGAGACCTCCATCCTTGGAAACAGACCCCTAATAAGTCAGAGACCTCATACCCTATGAGTGAGACTCTCCCAACAGGAGCTACCTCACCCGTGGAAACAGACCCCAACAGTTAGGAATCTCAACACCAAGGGAGACAGAGGTCAGAGAGCTCACACTCTCGGTCACAGAGGGTAAGGCACCTCAGAGGCCCCCAAAAGTATAAAGACATCAGGAGAAAGACCGTAAACTCGAAACAGATCCTGAAACTGCCCCGATAAATCAATCACACCCGAGGACAAAGCCCACATCATAGAACTCATTCGCTGGGACATGGGCTCAAAACAGGAGGGGGGAGCACAGATACTCAAACACACCTGAGTTCTCATATGAGGGTCACAGACCCCAAACAGCCCCACCACCTCCTACCCGAGAGGAGAGACATCTAAGTAGTTCAGAGATGGCATACTCTGCACAGACCATCACAGAGTTGAGAGATTTCACACACGGAATGAAGACCTCCAAACAGCTCAGAAAACTCACCAGCTGGGCACCCGCCTCCTGCCTGTAAAGCTCAGAGACCATGGTCCTGGAGCAAATCCCTGGTGAGTCTGGTGTATTACACTCTGGGACGGAGACCTCCCGAAAGGAAGAGACTCTGCACCTGAAAATATCCCCCAAATATGTCAAGAAACTCTCAGACCCAAAGAGCTCAGGGACCAGTATTCTGAACACAGGGCCAAACAGCTCAGAGATCATACAGTGCAGACACAGCCTCCCAAACAGCTCCGTGAACTCACCCCTGCAATGTAGACCAGAAAAAGTTCAGAACCCTCGGATCTAGGATTCAGAAATCCTCCTGAGACTTAGAGTGTAGACCTCAAAATATAATTCAGAGAATTTACTGGCTGCAGAGCATCAAAGAAATCAGAGACCTCAAATCGTGGGACGTATACACCCAAACAGATCAGGGACCTCCCATCCCGGACGTACACACAAAACGACTCAGAGAATTTAAATTCTAGGAAATACACGCCCCTAATGAACAGACCTCACATCCTGTGACATACTCACAAAAAGATCAAAAGCCACACGAGCGGAGATAGACACCCATGAGTATTTCAGAGAAATAACATCCAGGGACATATACCCACAAACAGAGCGGAGACCTCAATCCCTTGAGACATACGCACATAAAAATGTCAGATACCTCACAGGCCAGGACACATACCCACAAACATTTCTGAGCACTCATATCCTGGGAAATAAACCGAAGAATGGATCAGCGACTTCACATATTGGGACCTACACCCACAGAGAGACCAGAGACTCAAACCCGGGACATAAACGAACGCCTCAGAGACCTTACATGCTGAGACAAAGCAAAGGCAAAACGTGGTGACCCAAGACACAGAGCCACGAACAGATCAGAGACCACACACTGGTGACACACGTACCAAGAACAGACCCTCGCATCCTGGGACGCACAACCACAAAGGGATCAGACGACTCCTGTCTTGATGTGCACCCACAAACACATGGGACACCCTGGGGCATGGACCCTCAGGGATGTCACGCCCTTGGACAGATACCCGCAGACAGGTAATACACAGAGAACTAGATGAAAGACCTCTTATCCTACAACATAAATCCAAAAAGTGGTCAGAGAACTCACGTCTTAGGACATATACCCACAGTCCTAAGAGAGGTATCATATCCTAAGATGCACCTGCAAAACATCAGAGAGCACATGCCACGGGATGTGCGCCCACAGAGAGATCAGACACTGCCCACTGGGACATGCGCAGAAAAAGGGCAGAGAGAGGCACGTTCCAGGAAATACACTAAAATATCCTGGCGGATGCATCCACAAAAAGATTAGGGACCTTAAATGTTTGACAACACACATAAAGAGATCAGAGATGTCACATCCTGGGACACAGAGTGACAAAATGCTCACAGACCTCACATGCTGGGAAACAGACACAGAAACCGATCAGAAACCTCACATCCTAGGACACACACCCTCGAAGAGTTCACGGACATAAAGTCCTGCAAAACGCACCCCCAGGCCATTCACAAACCTCGCATCCTGGAACACACACAACGAACAAATCAGAGACCTCGTATCCGGGCCTCTCCCCGCAAAGAGAATACAGATCCTGAGACACACGCTCAGAAACATGTCGGTGACCCGAAATCCTGGGTAGACAGCCACACACAGGTCAGAGACCTCCAATCCAGTAACACCCGTGGACACACAGCTCAGAGAGCCCACATTCTGGAGCATACAAAACAAAAAGGCCAGAGACTTCAAATCCACAATCAAGTCAGACACTCCACACGCTGAAAAACGCACCCAGAAGATACACCAGATGGTAGATGTGACATCTTGCGGTATAACCCACAGAGAGATCAGAGGATTCACTGTTTCAGCTTCAAATCTCTTTCTTTCTCTCTCTGACCTCTGCTTTGGCCATCACATTGCTTTCTGTGACGACTTCCATCATCCCGTGGCCCCCTGTCTCAATGTCACTTAGTTTTCTGTGATTCCTAAAGGTCCTACCTCCCTCACATAGAGACCCTTGTGATTCGAATGGGTCCTCCCCAGGAATCCAAGATAACCGCTCCATCTCACGGTGCTTACTTAATACATATCTGTAAGGTCCCTTTCTCTAGGTAAGACAACATATTAATAAGGCCCAGGAATGGGGTGAGCACGTATTTGGCAATCCATTATTTGACAAGATGGAACACACATGCACAAAGAGAAAGCTCACCTCCTGGGACACAGGTACGTGAAGTGCTTGAAGACCGCACATCTGGAGTTCCACACCTCCAGAGAGATCAGAGACCTGCCACCTTGGGGCATCCACGCAGACTCTGAGAGAGCTACGCTCTGAGACATTCAGATGTACACTCAGAGTCCTCACGCTCTGGGAATTAAACCTACAAAGATAGAAGAGGCCCCACTCTCTGGGACATACACACCCAAAGAGAACAGGAACCTGATATGCTGGGATATATACCTACACAAAGATCAGGGACCCACATTCTAGGACCCCCTAAACAGACCGGACCTCTAACTCTGAGACATACACACCAAAAGAGCAGAAAAGCAGCCCATAGTCTCTCTCTCTCTCCCTCTCCCTCTCCCTCTCTCTCTCTCTCTCTCTCACACACACACACACACAATCAGGGACCTCACAAACTGGGACACAGAAACTCAAAGAGAACAGACCTCATGCCCTTTACCAACACACCCACGGAGACGACACACTCCCAAAATGTGACATACACGCACCATTGGATCAAAGACCCAATCTGAGAAATAAACCCAACACCAGACACCTTCAATCCTGCAACATGAAGCAACGAACAGGTTACAGACCTCACACGCTGGCAAATGCATCCAGATAAATTTGGACACCTGAAATCTTGGGGCATACCGTCTCGAGGAGATCAGAGAGCTCAGATCCTGGGATACAGGCCCACAAATAGAGATCCTCCCATTAAGAGGTGAAAGTCGTCACAGACACAGAAACACTCCTAGAAACATCAGAGCTGGCAACGTGAGGCACGTACGCACCGCCGATCAGAGGTCTCACATTGGAAACATACACCAGGATGAGCTCAGAAATCTCAGACCCTGGATGTACAGACCTTAAGAGATGAGAATTTCACTTCGTGGCGTATATACCCACAAACAAATCAGAAACGCTCGCAACTGTCCCCATAAGACATCAGACATCTGACGACCTGGAATATAACACCCACAAACAGCTCAGAGACCTAACACTCTGGGATGCACATTCACAAAACATCACAGATCTCACATCCTGGGTCACGCACCCAGAGACAGATCAAAGAACTCACCTGGCTGAAAACACCAGAAACCTCATACCCTTGTTCATTCACCAGTGAAAAGATCAAACACTTCACGTTATCAGACAAATACCCACAAACAGATGAGGGAATTTCCGTCGTGGGATAGATACCCTGCTTCATTCCTGCTTCGGTCACCAGCGAACATACCAGTGGCTTCACACCACAAGAAGGGACAAACACATGGATCTGGAAGTCTCACGTGCTAGGACATAAATCCCAGAAACAGACCAGGTATTTTCAAGCAAAAGGAAATACACGACGAAGAACTCGGAATTCTTACCCCATGAACGCACCCACCTCAACAGTTCAGAGAATTCACATCCTGGGCACTGTCTGCAAACTCAGCTTCTCCTCTCCTAGGACCATACACCCCAAAATGGCTGGGCCCACAGATTCTGGGACACAGGCTATTACAGATATCAGAAACCTCACACCCTGGTTGATACACCCGCACATGGATCAGAGACCTCCCACCATCAGACACACACTCATAAACAGAGGTGTTCACATCCTTGTATGTGTGGAGACCTCACAGCCCGGGACACTGCAGGCCTTTCTCCCCCCCCGCCCCCCCTTTTTTTTTAAAGAGAAGAAGGTTACAGGGCATGCCTGGCTGGCTCAGTCAGTAGAGCATGTGACTGGGCTGGAGCCGAAAGAAAGAAAGAAAGAAAGAAAGAAAGAAGGAAGGAAAGAAAGAAAGAAAAAGAAAGAAAGAAAGAAAGAAAGAAAGAAAGAAAGAAAGAAAGAAGAAAAGAAGGCCATGTTTATCCCATTTCTTTTTTTTTTTTAAGATTTTATTTATTTATTTATTTATTTATTTATTTATTTATTTGACAGAGATAGACAGCCAGCGAGAGAGGGAACACGAGCAGGGGGAGTGGGAGAGGAAGAAGCAGGCTCCCAGTGGAGGAGCCCGATGTGGGGCTCGATCCCATAACGCCAGGATCACGCCCTGAGCCGAAGGCAGACGCTTAACGACTGCGCCACCCAGGCGCCCCTGTTTATCCCATTTCTTGAAAGCGCAGGCATTTTATCTCCTCAGGGCTCTGGGCCTGCTTCTGTAACAAATCACCCTGATCTTATTGTCGTAAGACAACACAAATGTATTATCCTATATTTCTGCAGATCAGAAGGCTGACAAGGAGTCTTACAGGGTAGAAATGAAGGTGTCAGCAGAGCTGACTTCCTTCTGGAGTTCCTAGGGGAGAATCTATAGGACTCCCGCCTTCCTAAGCTCGTGGCTCCTTCCTCCAGCTTCGAAGTCAGCAGCGTGTCATCTTCCAATCTCTCTCTCTCTGCCTCCATCGATCTCCACCTCTGTTTCTCTTTGATCTCTGCTTATGTCATCATCACGTCGCTTTTCCTGACTGCGTCTCTTCCTACACTGTGTTCTCGGACTCTTGCCTTCACGTGTCCCTCATATAAGGACACATATGATTACACTGGGCCTACCCCGATAATCTGGGATAATTTCCTCATCTCTGCATACTTAATTTAGTCACATCTGCAAAGTCCCCCTTTTCACGTAAATTAACGTAATTATAGGTTCCAGGGATTAGGAAGCGGACATCTTCAGGGTATTGCTATTTGGTCACCAGAGACATGTATGGCCTAACAGCTCACAGACCTCACATTCGGAGTCATACGCTTCTGCCTAAGTGAGACCCCTTCCACCCTCTAACATACATCCAAAAAGAACAGACAGACAGACAGACACACACATTTGGGGATTTAGACCAAAAAATGCTCAGAGTCCTTGGAATTAAACTCACAACCCTAAGAGAACCCGCCACCTAGGTTTCGAGAGCACCCTCGAACAGGCCAGAGGTTCCACACTCTGGCTCGCTGACCAGTGACTACATCAGACGCGTCACACCGCCAGACACCACCCACCAACACGTGAGGAAATTCACATGTTGGGACACACACGGGCAAAGAGATTCCAGACCTCACAACTTGGGACACGTAGCCACAAACATATCAGGGACTTCAAATGCCACAAATAGTCCAGAGCCCTCACACCATGGGACATACACCATCAGACAGATCAGGGAGTTGAAATCCTGGGATATGCGTGCACGAACAGATTAGAGACCTCACAACCTGGACACACAACCACAAAGAAACCACAGGCTTCAAAGTCTGCAACATGGACCCACAAACTGATCAGGAACCTCACGCCCTGAGTCATTCATAACAAACAGATCATAAAGCTCGCACCTGAGATATAATCCCCAAATGACGCAGAGGCCATATGTACCCAAGGCGCAGACCCACACACGGACCAGGGACCTTAAATCCTGCAACACACAGCCACAATCAAGTCAGACACCTCAGAGGCTAAGAAGATACCAGAAACAGATTGTAGACCTGAAATCTTACAACGAAGATCCACAAACAGATCCCAGAGCTCACGTGTCAGGACATTTACCAGCAAACAAATCAGAGGCCTCAAGTCAAGGGACGTATACCCACAAAAAGCTCAGAAACCTCACACGGCCTGGACCTATGAGCCTAAATAAATCAGAGATCTAACATGCTGGTATATGCGCATGGTCAGACAAATCGGAACCCTCCCACCACCGGAAGCACCCGCCCAAACACACCAGAGACCGCACAACTGGAACACAAACCCACAAACACCTGGCGGACCTCACATAACAGAACGTATTCCCCAAAGCAGCTGAGACACCTGACATCGTAGGACGTGTGCACACAAACCGGAGACCTCACCTTCTAAGACGTGTTCCTACAAACAGCTCAGAAGCCACCAGTTCTGAGACATAGCCCCCCAAACGGTGCGAAGCCTCTCACTGTGGTTCATATACCCGCACACAGATGGGAGGCCTCCCGCCATCAGACACACGCTCACAAACAGACGGGGGAGCTCACATCCTGGGATGTGTGCGGACAACCAGATAGAGACCTCACGACCTGGAACACTGTATTCATTTCCTGTCGCTGCTGTAACAAGTCACAACTGTTACATGAAACAACACACATGTACTGTCTTACCTTTCCACAGGTCAGAAGCTAACAAAGGGCTTCAAAGGGCCAAAATCAAGTTGTTGGCGGAACTGTATTGCTCCTGGGGGCTCTAGGGGAGGATCCGTTTCCTTGCCTTCTACAGTTTCTTCAGCTGCCTGTATTCCTTGGCTCGTGGCCCCTTCCTCCAACTTCAAAGCAGTGTTTCATCCTCAAATCTCTCTCTGATTTCTATTTTTTCAAAAAGATTTTATTTATTTATTTGACAGGGAGAGAGAGACAGCCAGCGAGAGAGGGAACACAAGCAGGGGGAGTGGGAGACGAAGAAGCAGGCTCCCCGCGGAGCAGGAGCCCAATGCAGGGCTCCACCCTAGGACCCTGGGATCACGCCCTGAGCCGAAGATAGACACTTAGTGACTGAGCCACCCAGGTGCCCCTCTGATTTCTATTTCTGTCATCACATCTGCTTCTCTGACAGACTGTCCTGCCTCTCCCCTGTAAGGACCCTTGTAATTACACTGGACTCACCCGAAAAATCCAGGACAGTCTCTCCCATCTCAAGATAACTACTTTATCACCTCTGCAAAGGACTTCTCTTTTTTTTTGCAAAGGAGCTTTTAACATGTAAGGTCCCATAGTCGCATGTTCCAAAGATTAGAACATGGACATCTTTCAGCGACCCTTACCAACCTTAGATATACACACATGAGGAATTAAAAACATCCCATCCTGGGGTGCCTGGCTGGCTCAGTCAGTAGAGTGTGAGACTTCTGATCTCAGGATCGTGAGTTCAAGCCCCATACTGGGCAGAGAGTTTACTTAATAAATTAAAAAATTAAAACATCCCATCCTGAGATATGCACCCATAAGTAGGTCAAAGACCTCACATCCCATAGAGACCAGAGACCTTCCACCCTTGGACGTGTATCCAAAAGAAAAAAAAAGAGTGAGGCCCATGTTCTGCGTCATATACCCACAC
This sequence comes from Ursus arctos, assembly GCF_023065955.2. Lineage (NCBI taxonomy): Eukaryota > Metazoa > Chordata > Mammalia > Carnivora > Ursidae > Ursus > Ursus arctos. The sequence continues at coordinate 40,610,389 of NC_079873.1, forward strand.
ACAGGGTAGGGACCTCTCAAACTGGGACACATGAGCACAAACAGAAGACACCTCACCCCCTTCCACACACAGAGAGATCAGAAACTCAAATACTGTGATCAGAAAGGCAAAAACTGAACACAGACCTCATTTGAGAAATGTACCCACACACAGATGAGAGACCTCACAGCCCGAGACACATACTCACAGATCAGAGATCTCAAGTCTTGCAGCCTATACCTACAATCAAGTAAGAGCCCTCATAGTCTAGGAAAAACACCTCGAGACTGATTACGTACTTGGCTTCTTCAGAAAACACCCACAAGGAGTTCAGTGAGTTCCTAGCTTGGGACACAGATGCACAAGAAGATGAGATTCTCGAGCCAAATGAAAGACACCCTCAACAAGCTGCACACCTCACGGCTGGCTACACACATCTGACCAGACCAGAGACCTCTCATCCTGGTACATATAGAGCCGAATGAATCAGAAATCTTGGAAATACCCATGAAATATCAGAGATCTAACAACGTAGACATAGCCCCCAACCACCTCAGAGACCTCACACAAAGAGACACACAAAATCAGCAGAGGGACCTCACATCCAAGGACATGTACTCACAAACCGACGAGAGACCACCCATCCCGAGTTGCACACCCCACAAAACCCACAAATTGATGGACACACACACTCTCAAATAGGTCAGAGACCTCTTGCCCTGGTTCATACACCCACACACAGATCAGAGGCCTCCACCATCAGACACACAAACACATTCCTAGGATGTGAACAGACAACCGGACAGAAACATCACAACCCAGGACACTGTATTTGTTTCTTATTGCTGTTGTAACAAATCACCACAATTTTAGGGTCGTGGGAAAACACGAATTTATTTATTATTGTACATTTGTCTCGGTTAGAAATCCAAAAATGGGTCTTACAGTATTAAAGTCAGGAACAGAGCTGTGTTCCTTCTGGAGACTCTAGGGGAGAATTCATTTCCTTGCCTTTCCCAGTTTCCAGAGCACCTGTATTCTTGGCCCCTGTTCCCTTCCTCCACCTGCAAAGCCCTCCATGCTTCGTCTTCAAATCTGTCTGATTTCTGCCTCCATCACCAATCTCCTCCCTGATTAGGGCTCCCTGTTCACAAGTCCTTCACTGTACATCTTCGGAGCCCTATTATTTAGCCAAGTACAGATACATATGCACAATTGGAAATTTCACATCCCAGGACATAGCCCCACGAACAGCTCAAGGACTTCACAAGCTGGGACACACACCCACAAACATCTCCATCGTCAGATCACTGTATCCGACTTGGTCTGTGTCGTTACTTTGCGTTCAGTGACAATAGCCATCCTGTCCCCCTCATTTCAGGACTCTTGTGATTACATTGGACCCACCTAGAAAATCTAAGAAAATCTTCCCGTCTCAAGATGCGTAATTTAATCACACCTTCAAAGTACCTTTTAACATGTAAGGTCACATCTTCATGCATGGTTTCCAAGGATTAGGACACGGGCATCTTCAGGAGGCCTTAAGTTGGCAGAGTAGAGACATACACAAACAATAAGAGACCTCGAGTCATAAAACGCACACCTCCAAGAAGCTCAGAGACCTAAAATCCTGGGACATACTCTAGAAACAGCTCCCATCCCTCAACTGGAGTCATACATCTAGAAAGTAGTCAGAGACCTCCTTCCCTCAGACATACATCTAAAGAGAGCAGAGAGACACACATTCTGGTACATGCACCCACAAACAGGTCTGGGACCTCAAAAATTGGGACACATACCCACAAACAGAACAGACCTCATACCATTGACTAACAAGCAAAGAGACACCCCCCCAAAAGCCCACTTGCATAGTGTGATATAGACACACAAATGGATCAGACTTCATCTGAGAAATACACCCAGAAATGGCTCAGAGACCCCAAACCCTGCGACGAGAACCCACAACACATTAGACACCTCATATCCTGGGAAATACACTCAGAGTAATAAAGATGCTTGACACCTTGGGGCCCGCACCCACAAGGAAATGAGAAAGCTCAAATCCTGGGGCACATACATGCAAGCACATTAGAAGCCCCCACCCTGAGACACATCCCCACAAAGAGCTCAGAAAACTCAGACCCTGGATATGCACACTGGAACAAATAATAAACTCCACATCCCGTTACATGTTTGAGGATACAAATCAGAAATCTCATATACTTGCAAACAATGCCAGAAAGCATCAGAGGTCTAACAAGCTGGGACGGGCACCCTCAAACAGCTCAGGGTACTCATGCCTGGGATGTACATCCACGAATAGCTCTAAGACCTCACATCCTAGGACAGGTATTCTGAAACAGATCACGGAATTCACATCTTGGGAAAACACCCTGAAACATACCAGTCCTTTTAGCCTGGTTCACTTACCAGAAAACAGATCAGAATCTTCACCCCATATACCCTCCCACGCACTAATGATCAGAGAGTTCACATTCTGGGATGCACTTCAACAACCAGATTAGGAACCTCGCAACCTGGACAAGCAACCACGGAGACTACAGACCTCAAACCCTACAATATCTACCCGCAAAGAGATCAGAGACCTCACCCTCTGAGAAATATGCCAACAAACAGATTGGGGAGCTCACATCATGGGATATACTCCAGAATGAATCAAAGACTGTATACGACCAGAGATACCCACAAATAGATCAGAGATCTCAAACCCTGCAACATGTGCTTTCAGGTACGTCAGAGACCCGACATGTTATGAAAAAAGAGCCACAAACAGACCACAGAACTAGTATCTGGTGTCACATATCCCCGAAGAGATCAGAGAGTTCCCATCCAGAGATATACACTCACAAGAGATCAGAGGATTTGGGCCAGGGGACATACCCTCATAGCAAGCTCTTCGAAACCTCACACCCTAGACACTCATAACGAAACAGATTAAAGACTTATATTCTGGCATATATACCACCAAAGAAAGTAGCAAATTCATCATCATCCGAAATACATCTGAAACACATCAGAGACCTAATAATCTTGCACACAATGCACACACATTGTGAAGACCTCACACACTGGACGTACACCCCAAATCCACTCAGAAACCTCACGTCTGAGGACACGCACACACAAACAAGCTCAGAGAGACCTCACAGTCTGAGATGTATGCCAACAAACAACTCGGAGACCACAAATGTTCGGACACCCTCAAGTAGGTCAGAGACCTCACACCCTGGCTCATCCCCATGCACAGGGAGCAGAGACCTCCCGCCATCAGACACACGCTCACAAACAGATAGGGGCGTTCACATCCTGGGATGTGTGCTGACAACCAGAGAGTGACCTCGCGACCTGGGACACTGTATTTGTTTCCTATCGCTGCTGTAACAAGTCACTGTGATCTTAGTGCCATAGAACAATACCCACTTACTACCTTACATTTCTACAGGTCAGAAACCCAAAAATGAGTCGTAGACAGATAAAAACAAGTTGTCAGCAGACCTGCCTTCCTCCTGGAGGCTACAAGACAGACTCCATTTCCTTGCACTTTCCAGTTTTAGAGGCTGCCTGCATTCCCTGGCTCGTGGCCTCTTCCTTCATCTTCAAAGCCAAATCTCTCTCTGATCTCTCTTCTCTCGGTTTCAGTTGTCACACCTCCTTCTCTCGGTTGGCTTCCATCTTTACATCACCAGCTCGGACTCCGCACGTATCACTCTCCCATGACCATTTCTTTTCTTTTTTAATTTTTTAAAAGATTTTTATTTATTTATTTGACATAGAGACAGCCCGCGAGAGAGGGAACACAAGCAGGGGGAGTGGGAGAGGAAGAAGCAGGCTCCCAGCAGAAGAGCCTGATGTGGGGCTCCATCCCAGGACACTGGGATCACGCCCTGAGCCGAAGGCAGACGCTTAACAACTGAGCCACCCAGGCGCCCCGTCCCATGGCCATTTCTGACTCTTACCATCCTGCCTTCCACGTAGAAGGACCGTAGTCATTACGTTAGACCCACCTGGTTAATCCAGGATAAACTCCCAATCTCAAAGTGTTTCGCTTCATGAAGTCCTTTTTCCCAGAAAGTTAACATAGTCACAGGTTCCAGGGATTGGGACATAGGTATCACTGGGGGCCAGTATTCAGCTAAATGGAGCACAGATGTGATGGACACGGAACTGACTGACAGAGACATGACATTCTGGGAAATACATCCACAGACCAGTCAGGGAACTCACACCTCATATACGCACCCACAAACAGATCAGGGACCTAAGAGCCTGGAAAGTCTAGCCATAAAGAAATCACAGACTCAGGGGTGGGTTCCTGGCTGGCTCAGTCAGTAGAGCATGCAACTCTCGATCTTGGGGTTGTGAGTGTGAGCCCCACGCTGGGGCTTAAAGAAAAAAAAAGAAGAAATCACAGACTTTAAATCCTGCAACACAAACCTACAAACCGTTCAGAGACCTCATACGCTGCGTGGTACATCCAGAAACAGACTACGGTTCCTGTGCCCGGCACACGCACTACCACGCGAGAGCCCTCAAAGCCTGGAATGCAGACCCATAAACAGTCCACATATGGCGCTTGCTGTCATTCACTCCGAAACAGATCAGAAACCTCACAACCTGGGATACACCCACAAGTCCATTATAACCCTCACTCCCTGGGACACACACACACACACACACACACACACACACACAAGGAGCTCAGACACTCCACACACTGGGACACTCACCACCAAGCAGATCAGAGACCTCATGTCCTGGAATATACAACAAACAGATCAGAGAACTCACATCGTTGACAAAATTCATGACCAGACAGCACGTACTGACACATTCAGGAAGGAACAGAGAAGAAACTTCACAGCGTAAACACAACCGCAGAGAGGTCAGAAAACTTACACTCTGGGCATACATACCCTAAAAGATCTAGGACTTTACATTCTATGATATATACCCACAAACAAATCAGAAACCTCAAATCTAAGCAAATAACCCCCCTAGCAGATCAGAGAAGCTACAGCCTGAGACATGTACCCATAAAAACTAAAGAAATGTATTCTGGGGACGTCTGGGTGGCTCAGTTCGTTAAGCGTCCGCCTTCGGCTCAGGTCATGATCCCAAGGCTCCTGGGATTGAGCCCCGCATTAGCTCCCTGCTCAGCGGGGAGTCTGCTTCTCCCTCTCCCTCTGCCTGCTGTTCATGATCTCTCTCTCTCTCTCTTTCTCTCACACATGCTCTCTCTCTCTCTCAAATAAATAAATAAATAAATAAATAAATAAATAAATAAAATCTTGAAAAAAAAAGAAAAAATGTATTCTGGGATGTACATCCACAAATGATCAGAGACCTTAAATCCTGGGAGTTAGACCCACGATAAGATCAGAGACCTTACGTCCTGGGATATGCACCCAAAAAACTGATCAGAAATCTCACCTCCTGGACAAACACACCCAAATAGATCAGAGACCTCACATGCTGGGGCATATACCCACAAACAGCTAGGGTCCTTACACTGTGAGACATATATGCACAACCAGATCAGACCTTACTCTTAAATCGGGCCCTACCGCTCAAAAGAGAGGGGAGAGCACCTATCTTGGGAATATACCTGCAAATAAATAAGAGGCCTCATGCCATGGGACATACACCCTCACCCAGGTGCGAGACCTCACATGCTTGGAAACACACACGGAATAGATGAGATACTTCACACTGTGGGTCATGCACCCTCGAAGAGATCAGAGACATGACATCATGCGTCATGGGATATAACGCTTACAATTGGCATTGCTGTCCTCTTGGCAAGAATTAACTCCATGAACAGATCAGAGACCTCACACCCGGGGACATATAACCACCAATAGATCAGAAACCTTACACTTTCTCTATACACCCATGTAAGAGACCTCATGTCCCCAGATATACAATGATAAATAGTCACAGGCCTTGCATCCCGGAACATCAACAATAAAAAGACATACACCTCATATCTCAGTAAATAACCCCCCAACCAGATCAGAGACCTCACACCATGGGATGCAAACCCAAAAAGACCTTGCAGACCTCACACACTGGGACATACACCCACGGACAAAAAAGAGACCTCACACCCATGTTCATGGAACCACAAACATATTGGAGAACTGACACCCTTAGCATATGCCCATGAAAGACGCCTCACACGCTGATAAGTGTAGTGACAAGCATATCACAGACCTCAAATCCTGGGGCTTACACGCACAAACATCAGTGACTGCACGCTCTTTGGACATATACCCACAAACATTATCAGAGATCTCCCATTCTGGTGAATACATCCACGGAGAGATCAGAGACCTCACAATGGGGACATCCTTGCAGAGACAATGCAGACACACAATATTCTAGCACACACAGCCACAAACACAACATAGACCAGACACCTGGGAATTATAACCATAGGAGTGAAAGACCTCCAGCTTCTGATACGGTTATGAGATCAGAGACCTTACATGCAGACACATATCAGGGGCTTCTTACTTTGGAACAAATACCTAGAAACAGACTGGGGCGCTCATACACTGCGAAATACACCCCCAAACAGACCTTGACATACACCCAAGAAGACAGACTCACATACTAGTATAAAACAACAAATAGATCAGAGACCTCATACCTTGGGACATACATCAACAAAGGGCTCAGAGACTTCAAACCATGGAACATACGCACCGAAGAGATCAGAGACCTATACGCTGGGTGAGACAGCCACAAACATACTTGAGAACTCACATTATGTGAAATGCCCCCACCCCAAACAGCTCAGAGACCTCACTCCCTGGGAAGTAGCAACACAAAAGTATCAAAGAACTGGTCCCCTTGATCTATACCCATGCAGAGAGACCTCACATATTGGGACATACACAGGGATAGACAGCTCTGAGACCTTTTGTTCTCAAACACACACTTACCAATCAACCATAGATTTCATTTTCTGGTACAGACACCCACAAAGAGTTTAGGGAACTTACATCTTGGGAACCACACCCACAAACATTTTAGAGACCTCGCAGTCAGAGACATACACCCACAAACACAGCAGAGGCCGCACACACACTCTGGGACACACACCCTCAGACAGAACAGTCCTTATACCCTGCAACACACACCCCACAAATGGACCAGAGTGCTCACACCCCCAGAAAACATAACCGAAAAAGCTCAGAAACATTCCAACCAGGAAAATATATCCACAAAGACCTCAGAGACCTCCTATATGGGGAAATATACCCACAAACATGTCAGAGAGCTCACACATTGGCACATGTACCCCCAGAGGCCAGAGAGCTAATATCCAGGGACGTAAAACCAAAAACAGATTAGAGACCTCAAACCCTCGACATGCATCCAGCAGAGAGACCTCACATCCTGAGAAATACAAGGACAAACAGATCAGAGACCTCATAGCCTGGGACATATACCCACAAGCGGATCAGAAACCTTTCCACCATTAGACCATACACCCACAGAGCAGAAACCTCACACCCAGGACATACACATCCAAATAGATTAGAGAACTAACATCCTGGAATATACACCCACAAACAAATAAAACACCTCTCCTCCGGGGAAACCCACACCCAAACAGATTGGAGACCTCATAATCTCATGCACACACACTCAAAGAGTTCAGATCCCTCACACCCTGGTACACACACCCATGAACAGAGACCTCGTAAACTGCAACACAGAGCCACAAGCATATCAGGGACCCCATATTTGGGACACACAGCCACAAACAACTCAGGAACTTCACATCTTGGGACATATACCCATAAACAGTTCAGAGAGCTAACACCCGAAAACAGATTTGCCCTGCTCTCAATACCAGAAATATCAATATCTGGACATAGACTCCTGAACCCAGCAGAGACTTTATATGCAGGGACTCACTGGCCCAAACTGCTCCAGCACCAATCAGCCTGGATGCAGACTCCAGTCACCTTCCTGGAACTTAAAACTCCACACACTTCAAAGAACAAATGGGATCCTCCAAACACGATCCTCCGAAGAGCTCATGGCTGTGAACACTGAGACACCCAAACACCTCACACCGACAACACAGACTGCAAGGGAGCTCAGAGACTTCAAATTCTGGACCCAAATACAAAGTATCTTAGAGACATCCTATCTGGGGATTAAGGATCCCAAACAGTTATGATCACATTCTAGACGTGAACCCAAAACAGCCCAGAATCCCCACACTCTGAGACACAGATCCCCAAATAGTTCAGAGACCTAAAAATACACAGAGACCCCCCCACAAAGAGATCAGAGACCTAAAAATGTGAAAGAGGGGATTCCCCAAATACCCAGATATGGATACAGGTCACAAAAAGCTCAGAAATCTCGAACCCTAGACAGAGACCCTCAAAGAGCTCAGAAATGCCACAAATTGGTGGCACCTGGGTGGCACAGTCATTAAGCGTCTGCCTTCGGCTCAGGGCGTGATCCTGGCGTTGTGGGATCGAGCCCCACATCAGGCTCCTCCGCTGGGAGCCTGCTTCTTCCTCTCCCACTCCCCCTGCTTGTGTTCCCTCTCTCGCTGGCTGTCTCTGTCAAATAAATAAATAAATAAATAAAATCTTAAAAAAAAAAAAAAGAAATGCCACAAATTAACCAAACTCAGCAGCTTAAAACAACAGCAAACACCAACCATCTCACACAGTTTTGGGGAGTCAGGAATTCAGGAGCAGCTTAGCTGCATGGTTCTGGCTTTGAGCCCCTCAGGCTGCAGTCATCAGAAGGCTCGAGTAGGGCCGGAAGCTCTGCTTCCAAGCTGGATCACTCACATTGCTGGCAATTTAGTGATGGCTTTTGGCTGGCAGTCCTCTGGTACATAGATCTCTTCACGTGGCTGCCTGAGTGTCCTCACAACATGGTGGCTGGCTTGCCCTAGAGCAAGTGACCCGAGAAAGAGCAAGACAGAAGCCAAAATGCCTTTAAAACCTTCCTCAGTGTAAGTACTGCCTTGCTGCGTCCCACAAATTTGGTAAGTTTTATTTTCATTTTCATTTAGTTCAAACTATTTTTTGGGATGCCTGGGTGGCTCAGTTGGTTAAATGTCTGACTCTTGATCTCAGCTCAGGTCTTGAGATCAGGGTGGTGAGTTTAAGCCCTTCACTGGGCTCCATGCTGGGCGTGGAGCCTACTTAAAGACAACAATGACAACAACAACAACAACAACAACAACAACAACAACAACTAGTTTTTGACTTCTCTTATGACTTCTTCTTTGACTCACCGAGGCCCTGCACCTCCCCCAAAGCCTTTCTCCAGAGCTCAGACCCTGCCTCTTGCATAAAAGTACAAACCTGGGTGGCTCAGTCGGTTAGGCATCTGACTCTTGATTTTGGTTCAGGTCATGATCTCAGGGTCATGAGATCGAGTCCTGCACTGGGCGTGGAGCCTGCTTGAGATTCTCTCTCACCCTCTGCCCCTCACCACCCCTCTCTCCCTCTCTAAAAAAAAAGAAAACCTGTCTCTCTTATAACCTGATTTACAGTTTTCCCAAAAAGAACAATGTTTTTTCTCACTGTGCACCCTTGCCTCATGACGCACAGCCTATTATGTATGTTCTCAAAGGAACAGCTGAAGTAAAACTGTGGGTTTACTAGAGATGGAAACACAATTCTGGAGAATATTTACTCTTTATTGAACCCACCAGACATTTATATTAAGCGATACACACGCATGACTCCCATGTTCCAACTGAGACAGTCTCAGACCCATACTGTCCCCTGGCCAGAGATGGCATTCCCCTGTATCCCAGCCCCTTCCCCCCAATTTTTCTTTTAGAAGGGATGTGTGATTAGGGGGGAGGGGGCCGAAATCAGAAGAGTGCAGTTGTGTGGATGGTCCTACATTGTCCTACTGACTCAGAGCAGGTCAAATTAAGGTTGAGAAAGGTGCTCCAAAAAGCTGGACTCTCCTACCACCCAACCAGGACTTGGGGTTCCAGGCTCCGAAATAGGTTCTACCAGGCCTCAGATACCCATGCGTACTGGGCGCGGACGAGGCCTGAGTGGAGACAGTCTCCAACCTCCATCTGAGCAACGGCCATCCCAAGACAGGGCTCTCCACTCCGGAGCCACAACCACCACCTCTCCACAACACCGTCCCCACAAATGGTATCAAGGGAGACTCTGTGACTTCCAGAACAAAGGGCAAGACAGAGGTGCTGAAGGAAGTGGCCACTTGTACTTCATGGTCTAGCCAAGGAAGCTGGGGAGGCTGCCAATCCATGTGGAGGAGTCCACCACCAGTCACATGGCTTCCCTTTCTCCCTGCCTGAGCTGGCAGAGAGCCAGGGCGGCGCACGTGCCATGGACACCTCACGTCCGAATTTTGGCAGGTGATGAGATCACTCGCTCCTCAGACAGCACCCCAAAGAGCTCGGGGCTTTCAAACACTGGGGCAGAGACCTTGAGACAGACGAGTGACTTCACATCCTGAGAAACAGACCCAAACACTTCTCAGAGAATCCCACGGACTTCAGGCAAAGACCCCCAACCTGTCCAAACACTTCATGCCCTGGGCAAGTAGTTCTCAACCAGAGGCAATCTGCCCGCCCCCCAGGAACATCTGGCAGGACCTAAGGACATTTTGGTTGTCACAGCTGGAAGGGGAGAGGTGCTATTGGCAACGAGTGGGTAGAGATCAGGGATGCCACTTGTCAGTGCCCTTTAGCTGAAGACCCCCCAGAAACAAACCTATAGTTGAACAAGTAGGGTTCATTATTCATTTCTGCGAGGGAGCATGCACACCATGGGAGCCGGGAGATGTCTCAGTAAGAGGGTGTCAGGAAGAACCAATTAGGGGCGCCCAGCTGGCTTAGTCAGAAGAGCACATGACTCTTGATCTCAGGGTTGTGAGTCTGGGCCCCACATTAGGTACAGAGATTACTAAAAAAAATTTTTTTTAATTAAGAAAAAGGTAAGAACCAATGATAGGATCTGGGATTCAGTTAAGTGGTTTGGGGGAAGATCTAAAGAAGGGGGGCTCCCTCTAGATTGGACACTGTCAGAAAGTGAGGGCAGGGGCGCCTGGGTGGCTCACTCATTAAACGTCTGCCTTCGGCTCAGGGCGTGATCCCAGGGTCCTGGCATCGAGCCCCGCATTGGGCTCCCTGCTCCCCTGGGAGCCTGCTTCTTCCTCTCCCACTCCCTCTGCTTGTGTTCCCTCTCTCGCTGGCTGTCTCTCTCTCTCTCTCTGTCAAATAAATAAATAAAATCTTAAAAAAAAAAGAAAGTGAGGGCAGTTTTATGACTGGGTATCTCAATAAATCTTATCTCTAGCAAGGGCAGACTAGAGTGAGGGCAAAGCTGAATTTGGTGTTAAAATAAAAAAAAAAGCAGCAGTCACTCATTTTAACCAAGAGAGGGGGAGGTTTGGTACCTTGTAGGTGGCACAGTGACTGGTTTTTGTCCGTGCTTAGACAACATGATAAAGTATCTTTGCTTTGTCTCATTTTATCATGGTCTCAGAGTAACCTTGTCTGAGGTTAGTATTCTGTGAGGCCGTTTATGTCTAACAGAAGCATGACATGGCTTAGCTGTACGTACCGGAACAACTCTGGGTGTTGGGGGCTGTTCCCTCCTTCCCTCCCTCTTTCCTTTCTTGCTCATGCGAAACATCTTCTACGGGATGATTCATATCCCCCCCCACTCAAATTCATATGTTGAAGTCCTAACCCTTAAGACCCCCCAGAATGTGACCTTATTTGGAAACGGCCATTGCAGATGTAAAAACGAGGTCATATTCCTGGAGTAGAGTGGGCCCCTAATCCACTAGGACTGGCGTGTTTATTAAAAAAAAAGGAGGGGGGACATTTGGATACAGACACACATGCACAGAACACCGTGTGAAGATGAAGGAAAAAATCGAGGTGATGCAGCAGAAGCCAAAGAACGTCAAAGCCTGCCAGGAAACTACCAGAAGCTAGGGGAGAGGCGTGGACAGATTCTCCTGCTCAGCCGTCAGAAGGAAAGCAACCTGCCAACACCTGGATCTCAGACTTCCAGCCTCCGGAACCGTGAGACAATAAATTTCTGTTGCTTAAGCTCCCCCCCGCCCAGTTTGTGGTACTTTTTTTGTTTTTCACAGCAGCCCTAGCAAACTAGTGCAACATCCTACAATGCCTTCCATAACAAAGACTTTTCCAGTCCAAAATGTCCATAGTGCTGAGGTTGAGAAATCCTGCCCTAGATACAGAATCCAAAAGTATCGAGTGACCTCATTATTTCTGACAGAGACCAATAAAAGCTGGCTGAGAGTACACATAGCTCTGAACTTAGACCCCCAAAGTGCTCAGAGACCTCCCACCCTGGACACAGAAGGCCAAACAGCTCAGAGAAGCTATGCCCTGAAGAGACCCCAATAGATCAAAGACATCATTCTCTGGGACAGAAACCACCAAGGAACTAAGAGACCCAGCATCCAGAAACATACACCGAATGCTCAGACACAGTACAGCATGGGACACAGAACCCAGCAGAGCCCTGGGTCCAGGAAGCTCAGATATTTCACACCTCGGTCCCAGACACAAAACAGGTGAACAACAGCTCATGAACAGTAGTAACCATTTCCTGGTTTTACAGTCGTCCTATGGTTATGTAAGCTCTTTACATTAGGGGAAGCAGGGCTAAGGGTATACAGGAACTCTCTGCACTCTTTTTGCAATTCTAGGTCCAAAATGATTTTAAAATAATTTTTAAAGGAAAAAAGATTAAAAGATGTAAAAGGGAATTTAAGTTTTATAAACTTAACACATTTTGCCAACAAGCTCAGAAAACAGTATGAAGCCCCTCCAGTGGTCAGAGAAGTGCCAATTAAACAAAAGGAAATTCAATTTTAAGGAAAACAAACCAAACAACCCTGCACATCCAGAGACAAAGACCCCCAAACAGCTTAGAGACTTCTCACCCTGAGACAGAAACCCACAACACCTGGAAGACCTAAATCTCTGTGACACAGACCTCCACACTGTGAACATCATGTAATAACTACCCTACGATGTGAGTTGACTGCCTTCAGAACCACTTTCCTCCTACTTACGTACACTCAGCCAAACACCTCCCCTGCCCGATGCCTAAAATCCCATCATTAAAAAGTTTATCCTTGGAGTTACATCTTGCCCCCTTCAAAATTCCCCTTTTAAATGCCACATTTCCCTCCATCCCAGAGCATGAAGTCATGCATTTATGATGCATTTATGGCCCACCCCCTCTCCTTACTGGTCCACAAACGCACACATACACCTGCACACACCCTTAATCAGGCCTGGTCCAGAGGGGGCAGGAAGCCTCCAAGTCATCCTCTCCGGGCGGAGGAGGGGATGTCTTAGAGGAGGATCATAAGATCACCTTGAACCTTCTCTGCAGAACTCAGACCTACAGGTAGCCTGAAATACAGATGTCAGGAACCCCAGTGAAGAATTTTTCTCAGTGCTGCTGTGAACAGTGAGTGGGTCCTGAAATCAATATAATGGGACACAATAAGCACTGTTTTAAAAAGAGTAAGAACAGGTAGAAGAGAATAGAAAAGGTTACCCGACACATTCTGTGCTAGCCAATAATGCCAGCTTCTTTACAGGTGCGCAAACTGAAGTTCCCAGACGGGATTCGAACCTACGGTCTCCAGTAGCCAAAGCCCTGCCTCTGCAACCGCGAACGCCAACGCAGGGGCCATAGCGCCTGCGCCAAGTCAGCAGCCAATAGCAGCACAGAGCCAGCCGACTTGCTCGTAGCCTATAAGTAACCTTGGTACCCAGGAATAGCGTGGATGGGCAGTCTTGCCGTGACCAATCAGCACTCAGGACAGGGCTTGATCCCGCCCTCCTCATCGCGGAGCCAATCACTGCTCCGCAGCCTTCTTCCCCACACCACCCCTGCTGTTGATTCGAATCTTCAGAGCCAACCAGACTTAAGATCATGGCGATGGCCACTTCCAGATGGGTGGAGGCTTTACGCTGAGGGTGGGGTCCACCATTCCCCTTCCTGGGGCTTCGTCTGGTCTGGGCGGCTCCATTCTCTCCATCTGGAGTGCGGCAAGGCACACGCAGAACGAGGAAACCTTTCACGACCGTACACATACAGTGGTTTCTTCCAAAATGCACGACCCCCCCACCCCCGTGGTACCTCCCGGTGCCGACTGTTCCATCTCCAGGTCGCACAATGGTATGTCCCAAGCGGCACTGTCTCATCATTAACTCTTCATTCCCACCCTTCAAGTTCTCCTTACGTGTGCGGCCTAGGAAGGGCTGTTTCGTGTCAATGTCCCAGGATTCGCTCCATCTTCAGTTTCCCCCAACACAACTAAATAGACTCTCATGTCTTAGTCCCCTCCGCCCGATCCATTCCAGGCCCCCCCCCATCCCCCAATAGGCTGTCCCAGCCCATACCCCAGGATCTAGCTGAATGTGATGCCGAGGTGTCCTAACCCCCTGCTGCGGAGCCCCGGGCCCTAAAAAGGCATTCGTTCTCCTGATGCCACTGATGGAGGCGTGACTTTGTGTGGCAGCATCTATCAAAATAAAAACGAATATCCCTCCTTACTAGAAGCACCAGAGTGTATGTGGATTTCTAGTCCCCCCGTGTCTCCACAAGCACCTCAAATTGTCCTGCACACATAGGTACTCAAAAGGGAGTTTGCTGAATAAATAACTCTTTGACTTAGCAATTCCACTTCTAAATATGTGTTCTATGGAAATACGCACGCACTGGTCTGTGTGCAGAAGAATGGGAGGAGAAATCAACTAGAGGGAAAAAGGTAAATTAATCACGGTGATTCACGTTATACCACGGAGTACAAGCTGGCTGTGAAACAGAATGAGACCTCACCACTGGAAGCACACCCCAGATGGCTCGGGGACGTCATATCATTGGACACAGGGCACAGAAGAGCTTGGAGACCTCACACCATGGGACCCAGAGTCCAAAGCAGTTCAGGGGTCTCACGCTGCCGACACAGACCACAAAACAGCCTAGAGACCTCACACTCTGGCCAAAGGCTGGCCAAAAGCTCCAAGGACTCACATAACAAGACACTGATAGCCAGTTATTTTATAGATCTCATCCTCTGGCCACAGACTACTACAAACATCAACAGGAGCCTCACACTCTGAGACCCTAAAGCACCTCAGGGACTTTTCACACTGAGACACAAACCCCATACAACTTACATACCTCATACCGTGGACATGGACCCTGAAACAGGTCAGAGATCTCACCACCTGGGATATACATAAAACATCCAGGCAAAGATCTCACACTCTTGACATAGACCACAAAACAATTCAGAGGCCTGGACATAAACCATGAGGGTGACACACCTGTGTCCACTGGAGGGACTGTCTAAAGGACACAGTGTTAATGGCGAGGGGAGCAAGTGGGGGAAAAAATGCTCAAAGACATAAGATGAGCATCAGCCTTGCAAAGTATTCCGAGACCTCACACTCAAACAGCTCAAAGAACTATGACATAAGCCTTGTGACCCACTCCCTGGGATACTGACCCCAGACAGCCCAGAAAGGTGACACTCTGCACATAAGTTCCTGAACAACTCAGGAACTTCACACCCTGGGACAAGACACAGCACCAAAAATAATCCAGTGACCTCAGACTCTGGAAACATCTCGAAACAGCTTATGAGACTTTATACCTAGGAACACAGACATTCAAACACTCAGAGACTCCACACTCTGGAAGAACAGTTCCGAAACAGTGCAGAGACTTAATACTCTATAACCAAGGCCCCCGAACATCTCAGACACCCCAAAATCTGCAACATGGAGTTCATGACAATAGAAACATCATACCTTGGATACAGACCTGGAAACATTTCAGAGACCTTACAACTTGGTACCCAGATTAAACAAATAAATAGATCAAAGATTTCAGACCCTAGAAACAAACGTCAAATATCTTGAGACTTCATACTCAAGAACACAGACACTCAAAAATAACACACTCAGGGGCGCCTGGGTGGCACAGCGGTTAAGCGTCTGCCTTCGGCTCAGGGCGTGATCCTGGCGTTATGGGACCGAGCCCCACATCAGGCTCCTCCACTATGAGCCTGCTTCTTCCTCTCCCACTCCCCCTGCTTGTGTTCCCTCTCTCGCTGGCTGTCTCTATCTCTGTCGAATAAATAAATAAAATCTTAAAAAAAAATGACACACTCAAAAATGCAGACACCTCATACCTTGGAAAAGGGACACTGAAGGGTGGCTGGGTGGCTCAGTTGGTTGAGTGGCTGCCTTCGGCTCAGGTCATGATTCCAGAGTCCTGGGATGGAGCCCCGCATTGGGCTCCTAGCTCAGCGGGGAGCCTGCTTCTCCCTCTCCCTCTGCCCCCACTCGTGAGTGTTCTCTTTCTGTCTCCATGTCTCTCAAATAAATAAATAAACATTTTTTTAAAATAAAAGAGACACTGATACAGCTAAGTGACCTTGCTACCTAGAAACAGACCCTAATAGATCACACACATCCCTCGCTGTAATGGAGACTGCCAAAAAGATCAGAAACCTCATGCCTGGAAACAAACCCCAAATTACTCAAAAGCTTCACATCAGTGGAACTCGGGATCCGCCTGAGCTGGGACAACTTGCCCACTAAGGCCAAGAACCCCAAACCACTCCCAGATCTCCAGACACAGATACCCAACACCTCGTAGACTCTACAAACGAGACACCGAACCTCCACATCACACACTATGGGATACAGACCCGCCAAGAGAACGGAGACGCCATTCCTTGTGACACATCCACATAAATGATTGGAAACCGACCCCAAATAAGGCAGGGACATCACAATCAAGAAAGTAATCCCACTAGGACAGAGACACCACACTCTGGAATGGACATCTCTGCAAGAAAAGAGATTTCACATCCTAAATGGCTCGGCAAGGATAGCACCTCATGGAACCCAGAATCCAAAGAGCTCAGATATGTCACATCTTGGAACACAAAGTCTGAAACAGACACAGACCCCAAACAGCTCAGAGATCTCACATGTGTGGACATGGACCCTGAAACATCTCCGTGGCATCACACCATGCCATACATGCTCATAAAAACACCTCAGAGGGGCGCCTGGGTAGCGCAGTCATTAAGCGTCTGCCTTTGGCTCAGGGCGTGATCCCGGGATTCTGGGATCGAGTCCCACATCGGGCTCTTCCGCTGGGAGCCTGCTTCTTCCTCTCCCACTCCCCCTGCTTGTGTTCCCTCTCTCGCTGGCTGTCTCTCTGTCACATAAATAAATAAAATCTTAAAAAAAAAAAAAACCACCTCAGAGACGTCGGGCTCTGGGAAATATACCCAGAAATAAACAAAAGACCTCACTGTTGTCACCAAGATCCACATGGATGTCGAAGACCTCACACCTGGAAATATCTGCCAAAAGGCTCCAAGATCTGATGTAGTGGGATTTACACCCACAAGAGCTAGGAGGTCTCATACCCTTGATGGAGACTCCCACAAAGTTCAGAAACCTTCAACCCTAGACCCACATCCCCAAAGAGTTCAAACTCCCCACATGCTGGGAAAAAGACACCCCAACAGCTTAGAAAATGTTCATTGGGGCAAAAAGAAATAAAAACACCTCAGTAATCTCATTCTGTGGACCAGACTCCAAGACCACAACAATCTCACACCCTTGGACACAGAACATAAAACAATTCCGGGGCCTCCTACACTGGATGCAGATACCCCAAGGAGCTCAGACGCTTCATAGGCTGGAATGATGACCTGGAAACACTACAGACACCTCACACCCTGAGACACAGTGTCCCAAAGAGCTCAGAAATCTCAGACTCCGAGCACAGCACAAAACAATTCTGCAGCCTTAAGCTTTGGACACTGACCACTCCATACCACCCCCCACCCCGCTCCCCAACAACTTCCGCCCAACCTCACAGACCTCGTGAGAACAGAAGAACTCAAAAACAAAGAGATTTCACATCCTGCCGCACACCTCAGAGACCTTCAGAAGTGGACCCATGCCCAAGATGGCTCTGACAATTCTTATCCTAGAATGCACACCCCAAAATGGCTCAAAAATTCACCCTGGAGCATGAACAGTAAGTACCTCAGAGATCTTATCTCCTGAGAGCTAACCAAAACAACTCGGAGGACATGACACTCTGGACAAAAAACCCCAGACAGCTCAGAAGTCTCGGGCTCTGGAGCCCAGATCCATGAACAGACAGGGATCTCACACAGTCACACAGATGCCTAAAGAGCTCAGAGACCCCACTCCTTGGAAACGGAGGTCAGAGACATCATAACCTTGACAGTGACAATCAATAGGAACAGACTCTTCACACCTGGAAACATATCCCAAATGGCTCAGAATTTCCATCACGTGCCACGGAACCCAAAACAGCATAGACTTCACGCCCTGGACTCATGCCACAAAACAGTTCAGAAATCTCATGCCATGAACAGAGATGCCCATGAGCTCACAGATCTCACGCTTTAGGATTCAGAACCAGAAAAAAACAAAACCAAAACCCCACACTCAGAGATACCACAGTATGGGGTACAGGCCCCAGAAAGAATCCTTGCAGCTTGCAAACAGTCGCCAGTTGCTCAAAGAGTTCAGATGCTTCACACCTTGGACACAGACCACAAAACTAATCAGAAACTCCTCTCCTGGTAGCAGGTTTTGAACAGGCCCCTAAAATAGCTCATGAACTACACAGAAACCAATTAGCGAAGAAACCTCCTACCTGAGACACAAGCATGATAACATTCTGAGACCGCGTCACCCTAGGGATAGACCACGAATACGTCATAGGCATCACACCCTTATACAGAAACCACCAAAAACATGAAAGACTGGATGCCTGGGTGGCTCAGTCGGTTGAGCATCTGCCTTTGGCTCAGGTCATGGTCTCAGGGTCCTGGGATCGAGTCCCGCATCGGGCTCCCTGCTCGGCAGGGAGCCTGCTTCTCCTTCTCCTCCTGCTGGTTCTCTCAATCTCTGTCCCTCTCTTAAATAAATAATAAATAAATAATCTTTTTTTAAAAAAGTGAAAGACCTCACACCCTGGAACGTGCCCCAAATGACGCAGGGATTTCATGGCATGGAACACAGGCCCAAAAGAACTCAGACACCTCATACCCTTCAGACGGCTCAGGTCCCCGAACTGCTAAGGGACCTCACTCCCTGGACACAGACTAAAAAAAATTAATCATGATCTTCATACCACAGACAAACATAATCCAGAGAAACTCAGGAACCTCATATGTTAGGACACAGACACGGAACCATCTCCAAGAGCTCATATGGTAGAACACACCCAGGGATGTAGTAATTCAAAACCACACAGAGACAGAGTCCCCACTCCCGACACCTCAGAGACCTCACACTCTGGGACAAAATCCTACACACAGTTCAAATACCTCAAACCCTTGAGAAAAAAAAAATGCATAAAATTTCAAGATCTTATACCCTGGACACACATCGCCAAAGAGCCCGGACACCACATATGATAAGGCACCGAGCCAGTAACCATGTGTACCCTCACAGCCCGGTCCACACAATCTCCAAAATGTCGTATTCTAACCGTGGGGAATGGACCCCAAACACTTCACATGATCTCGTTTGCTGGGACAGCAAGCACAAAGCATCTCAGAGACTTCACACCTCAGATCTACATATATCTCAGAGACCTTATACCCTGATACACAGACCCCCAAATGTTTCAGACACCACATAGCCTGTGCCCTAGACTGATGAACAGTCCAGATAACTCATACCCTGATTGATCACACAGCCCTGGATGAATCAGAGACATCAGCCCTGGAAGTGCGATTTTCCCAAAAGGATAGAAACATCATGCCTAAAAGCGTACCCCAAAAGAGTTCCAATAGGAACCTCACACCACACAAGAGAGATGTCAAAATAGTTCTGAGAATTTACATCCTACGACAAACATCAAAACAGCTCAGAGACTTCACACACAATTATGCAAACTACAAAACCCGCAGAGATCTCATTTCTTGGGATGCTGGCTCATAAATGGCTCAGAGACTGTAGTCACTAGAAATAATACCTTCATAAGTCAGAAACCCCCAGAAGGAACAGAGGCTTCATAAGTCAGATACCCCCAAAAGGAACAGAGGCTTCACACCTGGAAATATACCCCAAACCACCTAGGGATCTCATGTCATGGGACACAGAAAGCAAAAGTTCTCAGAGGCCTCACCCACTGGACAGACACACACACACACACACAGTTCAGAGTTCTCAAATTCTCTGTCATGGGTGCCCAAATAGTTAAAATAAATCCTAATTCAGATAAAACCGCCAAGGAGCTGAGAGACCACATATTCTGGGGAATGATCTTCAGATGTTATAAGGATCTCCCACCCAGGATGCTTGGCTCACTCAGTTGGGAGAGCATGTGATTCTTGGTCTCAGTGTTGTAAGTTCAAGCCCCACACTGGGCAGAGACATTATTTTTAAAAAATAAAATACTGTGGTTTTTTAAAAGAACCAATTGGAAATCCTAGGACCCCAAAATATAACATTTGAAATAAAAAATTACCCAGATGGGCTCATAGCAAAATGGATATGACAGGGGAAAATATCCATGAATGTTAAGATAGATCAATAGAAATTATTTAACTTGAAGAACAAAGAGAAAAATATTGAAAAATGTGAGGAGGACTTCAGGGATCTCTTGGACAATATTAAAAGGTCTAATATTTATGCTACTGGAGTTTCAGAAAGAGAGGATGATATTGGCATGGAAAAAAATTGAAGAAACAATGACCAAAACTCCCCCAATTTTGGGTGAAAGACATAAGTTAACAGACTCAAGAAACACAATGATCCCCAAGCAGGATAAACTCAAAGAAAATTATGCCAAGAAATATCATAAATCAAATTTCAAAAAAACACAACACATTATTCATAGAAGAAAAGCAATACAAATTCCATAGATTTCTCATCTGAAATATAGTGGCCGGAAGACAGTGGAACAACATTTTTAAAGTGCTGAGAGTAAGAGTCAACCCGGAATTCCAATCCGTGAAAATGACTTTCAGAAACGAATACAAAATAAAGACATTCTTGGGGCACCTGGATGGCTCAGTCGGTTAACTTGGGCTCAGGGCCTGATCTCAGAGTCCGGGGATCGAGCCCCACGTCAGGCTCCAAACTCAGCGGGGAGTCTGCTTGTCCCTCTCCCTCTCCCTCTGCCCCCGCTCATGCTTTCTCTGTCCCTCTCTCTCAAATGAATAAACAAAATCTTTAAAAATAAATAAAGACATTCTCAGATGATGGAAGACGAAGACAATATGTCAACAGCAGATGTGCTGTACCAGAAATGATAAAGAAAAATAATACCAGAGGGAAATTTGGAACTTCAAGCATGAAGGAAGAACAACAGAAATGGTAAATCTCTGGGTAAATATCAAAGACTATTTTTCTCCTCTTAAATTCTTCAGAATATGAAGGACTGTTCCAAGCGAAAATGTTACTATTGTGTGTTAATGTTTTCATTGTAGAAAGATGTGATACATACAACCACCACAACAAAAGGGGGTAGGGCAAGGGGAATTACATGGTTGCAAGGCTTCTACATTTTACTCGAAGTGGTGAAAGGTCGCCTCCAGAAAGACTGAAAAATTACATGTTTTGTAATCTCTAGAGCAATCACTAAAAATTACGACAAAGAAATACGGCCAAAACCCAATAGCTCAATTGAAAGGGAATACTAAAGACTATTCAAACAATCCAGAAGAAAACAAGCAAGGGGAAGAGCAGAACACAAGGGAAAAAGGAAAAGAGAAAACAAATAATAAAATGGTAGCCCTGAATCCTGCCATATCAATAAAAACGTTAAGGGGCGCCTGGGTGGCTCAGTTGGTTAAGCGTCTGCCTTTGGCTCAAGTCATGATCCCAGGGTCCTGGGATGGAGCCCCGTCTCAGGCTCTCCTGCTCAGTGGGGAGTCTGCTTCTCTCTCTCCCACTCCCTCTGCTTGTGTTCCCTCTCTCGTGTTCTCCCTCTGTCAAATAAGTAAATAGAATCTTTAAAAATAATAGTAACGTTAAATGTAAATGATCGACACCAGAGGTCAGCAAATGTTTGCTCTAAGGGCCAGAGAGTAAACATTTTAGGCTGCTGGGCCCTACAGGCTCTGTCCCAACTACTCAACCCTGCTTTTGCAGTGCAAGAACAACTGTAGGCAGTAGTGAATGGATAGGTGTTTTATGTGTTCCCAGCAAACGTTATTTACAAAAATAGCCCATCAACTTGCAGGCCATAGTTCGTGACTCCAGGCCTAAACTCATCAATTCAAAGACAGAGGTTGTCTGATTATAAATACATGCTTTAAAACAATATCCAGCGATAATGCTTTCTATAATAAACCCACTTTACATATAAAGGTATAGATAGGTGAAAAGTAAAAGGATCGGAAAAAAGGTGGAGCGACAGACAAAGCAAACATCATAACAAGGAAAGTTATCAGGGATAAAGAGGAACATTACATAATAACAGAGTGGTCAATTCACCAAGAAGATGAAACAATCTTTTTTTAAAAAAAGATCTTATGTATTTGAGAGAGAGAGAAAAAATACGAGCAGGGGGGAGGGGCGGAGGAGAGGGAGAAGAAGATTCCCTGCTGAGCGGGGAGCCAGACATGGGGCTTGATTCCAGGACCCTGAGATCATGACCTGAGTCAAAGGCAGCTGCTTAACTGGCTGAGCCACCCAGGCACCCCAAAGGTGAAACAATATTAAATATATACATACTTCACAACAAATCTTCAAAATACACGAAGCAAAAACAGAAAGAAATGTAAGGAAAATCAGGCAAATTCGATTATTGTTGGTGACATCAATACTTGTCTTCTAGTAATAAAGTAGTAAGAAGTAGGTAGAAAATCAGTAAGAATACAGAAGACTTGAACAATATTATTAAACAGTTTGACCTAACTGGCATTTATAGAGTACTTCAACCAACAACAGCAGAATACACATTCTTCTCAAATGCATATGGAACATTCACCAAAATAGACCATATTCTGTGCCATGAAACAATCTTTAACAAACTTAAAAGAATTGAAATCACAGGAGCGCCTGGGTGGCTCAGTCAGTTGAGCTTCTGTCTTCGGCTCAGGTCATGATCTGGGGGTCCTGGGACTGAGTCCCGCATCATCAGGCTCCCTGCTCAGTGGGGAGTCTGCCTCTCCCTCTCCCTCTGCTCCCCCTGCTTGTTCTCTCTCTGTCAAATAAATAAATACAATCTTAAAACAAATTGAAATCACAGAAAATTTGTTCTCTGACCATGATGGAATTAAACAAGAAATCAGCAACAGAAACATACATATATGGAAAATCCCAAAATATGTGGAAACTAAATAACACACTTCTAGGTAATCCACGAATCAAAGAGGAAATCTGGAGGGAATTTAGAAACTAGTGTGAATTGGATAAAAATAAAAATATAACGAATCAAAATTTGTGGGATGCAGTTAAAGTGGTGACGAGAGGGAAATTAATAGCAATAAAATGCCTGTAAGAGAAAAGAAGAAAGGTCTCAAATCAATTATCTAAATTTCCAACTTAGAAAACTAGAAAAATTATGGGGCACCTGGGTGGCTCAGTTGGTTAAGCGACTGCTTTCAGCTCAGGTCGTGATCCTGGAGTCTGAGGATCAAGTCCCACATCAGGCTCCCTGCTCGGTGCGGAGTCTGCTTCTCCCTCTGACCCTCTCCTTTCTTATGCTCTCTCTCTTATTCTCTCTCTCTCTCTCAAATAAATAAATAAAATTTTTAAAAAATAAAAAAAAGAAAACTAGAAAAATTATGCCCCAAGGAAGGAAATAATAAAGATACAAACAAGTCAGTAAAATTGAAAACACACACACAAAAAATAGGGAAAATCAATGGAACCAAATGCCAGTTCTTTGAAAGCATCAATAAAATTGAAAGTCGCTAGCACCAAAAGCAGTACAATTTTTTTTCATTAACTCCTAAATCAGTAAGAGATTCTCTGTAGAAATTTTCTGTTGTTTCTGGAATCTCAAGGAGAAGGGATTTTCCTCAAAACAGCCTAATTCGCAAGTCTTTTTCATGCAAAAAAATATTGTATAAGCAAAGGGAAATTTTTTTTCCTCTGCATTGTGATTACTTGAATTCACAGTTATACCGTAAAAGGTAAGGCATTTAGATCTTTCAGATTATCTCTATAGTAAGTGGAGCTATTGAATTTTTTATTATTGCGGTAGATTTCATCCTGGCACTTCAAAGTTAGTTTGAAGTTCTGGAATCAGAAAATACTCTGGTAGTAATATGTTCAAGCAGTCATTTGAGCTGAAAATTAGTGGTGATACAGTGCGGAAAGCCATTACAACTTCTGCTGCAATTAATTTATTTTCTTCCACAGAATTTCTTTTTTTCTTAATTTATTTTTAAGTAATCTGTACACTCAACATGGAGCTCCAAATCACAACCCTGAGATCAAGAGTCACATGCTGTACCAACTAAGCTAGCCAGGCAGCCTTGAATTTCTTAATGAAAATTTTATCATTTTATGAGTATTTTTGGTGCAAGGTGAGGAAATCATACATCTCTTACGCTTAGCTGTACTATGTTGGCTTATATCTGACTTCCTACCATTTTTGATATTGAATGAATGATGGGATACTGCTCAAAGAATTTCAAAAGGACTTTTCCTCATTTAGTAAGTGTCTACTGTTCAGTAAATTCACCACGAAATTTACACCTGCGTTTTAGCATTTGGGAGTTTAAATACACACTAAAGATACATACATATAATAGCAACCACCACAATTGTAGTTGGATTTGATCATCTCACAGTGCGTCTGTTACACGTCAAATGCATAACAAACTGTGAGCCACTGAGACCTGTGAACTAACAATAAATTGGACTCGAGATCTGCCGCAAATCAGGTGAACTTCGCATTTACCTGAGAGGGTGAGCTGTACTTGTAAGGTGCACTTTTCCAGAGCAAAGCCAGCGCTTTGGGAAGGTTTTGGAGAGCCAGGCGTGCAGGGATTGGTGGATGTAGAGAAGTAGAAGTGTGAAGACACTGAGGGACTTTCAGGGTGTTCCTGCTCTCGCTGGAGTAAGGCCGCTGGCAACTGCCGACTTTCAGAACAGGCGGCTGCAGTGAGCACGCGCTGTTTGGATGTCGCCCAGAAGCATGGGCTTGTCACTGATTGGCTGACTTTTCAGGAGGGCTTATCATTGATTGGCTGGCTTTTCAGGAGGGCTTATTGTTGATTGGCTGGCTTTGAGGATTAGGCATTTATCACCCAGTGATAACTGGATGTACTCCACAATTTGTTTATTCATTCTCTAGTGTTCCTAGAGAAGTGAAATTTCTGGATTACAAAAGATGCATATCTTTAAACTTTCTTAAATAATTCCAAATGGCATGCCAAATTGGTTGAATTATTTTTTTTAATATATTTTTTTAAGTAATCTCAGCACCCGACGTTTGGCTCGGCCTCACAGACCCCACTGACTTAGCCAGCCGGGCACCCCTAAGTGGTTCAATCATCTTATACTCTGACCAGCAGTGCATAAAGAACAGCCTTAAAAATATTTCTTTTGTTACCATTCTGATATTGTGTGATGTTCCTTACGGTGATTTTAATTTATGACAAATGAGGTTGAACATCTTTCACGTTGTTTTAAAGATTTTTTTTTATTTTTAAATAATCTCTACACCCAAGGCGGGGCGCAAATTCATAACCCCAAGTTCAAGAGTTGTGTGCTCTACCAACTGAGCCAGCCAGTTGCCGGTCTTTCACATTTATTGAACATCATCCTCTTCTGTAACTGCCTGTTCGAATCTTTTGCCTACTTGTCTATCGAATTTCACAAGCTTGAAGTTGTGGTTGATTTGTGAACTCTCAGAAGTGTAGTCACTGTAGTGAGGCTATCACCCATTGGCAGATTTTCAGAGCACAGGAACAGATCCAAAATTATCTCTAAACAGTGATTACTTGTTCACAGCTTGGGACTTTGGCCATGAAACAGATTTTTTCCTTTCTTCAACATGTATCTTTAATTTTTGGTCACCCCTCTCGGTTTTCTCTCAACCAAACCTACAGGAGATACCATAAGAGACATTCCAGATCTTTATTTGAGGAGGTAAGATTTTTTTTAAAGATTTTATTTATTTATTTGACAGAGAGAGAGAGAGAGAGATAGCCAGCAAGAGAGGGAACACAAGCAGGGGGAGTGGGAGAGGAAGAAGCAGTCTCCTAGCAGAGGAGCCTGAGGTGGGGCTCGATCCCATAACACCGGGATCATGCCCTGAGCCGAAGGCAGACACCTAACCGCTGTGCCACCCAGGCACCTCTAAGGAGGTAAGATTTTAAGTAGTGTTGCCATTTTAGTGATTTAAGAACCAATTACTGTGGCAGAAAAATAGCTCCAACTGTCAAATTTTTGTAATTCATTGACAAAAGTCTCTCTCTCTCTAATAAATAAAATCTTTATATAAAAAAAAACAGGAGATGTCAACAAATCTTTTCTTTTTTTTTTTTTAAAGATTTTATTTATTTGACAGAGATAGAGACAGCCAGCAAGAGTGGGAACACAAGCAGGGGGAGTGGGAGAGGAAGAAGCAGGCTCATAGCGGAGGAGCCTGATGTGGGGCTCGATCCCAGAACGCCGGGATCATGCCCTGGGCCGAAGGCAGACGCTTAACGACTGTGCCACCCAGGCGCCCCAACAAATCTTTTCTGTAATGGGCCAGAGAGTAAATATTTTAGGCTTTGGGAAACATCATCTGGTTTTTGTTACAACTAGTCAACCCTGCCATTGTTGTGAAAGTAACCATAGACAATACATAAATGAACAACAGTGGCTGTATTCTAGCAAAACTTTATTCACAGATCCTGAAATTTGAATTTTGTATAATTTTCACATGTCACAAAATATTTTTTTCTTGTAATCATTTTATTTTAGAATTTATTCTTTAAAGATTTTATTTATTTATTTATTTATTTGAGAGCGAGAGTGAGAGAGCACAAGCCAGGGGGAGAGGCAGAGGGAGAGGGAGAAGAAGGTTCCCCGCTGAGCAGGGAGCCTGATGCGGGACTCGATCTCACCACCCTGAGATCATGACCTGAACTGAAATTAAGATTCAGATGTTTAACTGACTGAGTGACCCAGGTGTTCCAGAGCTTTTTACCTTATAAAATGATTTTTTTAAAGACTTTATTTATTTGAGAGAGGGCATGAATGGAGGCGGAGAGGCAGAGGGAGAGGGAGAAGCAAACTCCCTGCTGAGCAGGGACCCCGACGCTGGGCTCCGTCCCTGAACCCTGGGATCATGACCTGAGCCAAAGGCTGACATTTAGCCGACTGAGCCACTCAGGGGTCCCTAAAATGATTTTATTTATTTATTTATTTTTTTAAAGATTTTATTTATTTATGTGACAGAGATACAGCCAGCGAGAGAGGGTACAGAGCAGGCGAGTGAGAGAGGAAGAAGCAGGCTCCCAGCAGAGGAGCCCAATGTGGGACTCGATCCCGGAACGCCGGGATCACGCCCTGAGCGGAAGGCAGACGCTTTAACGACTGCGCTACCCAGGCGCCCCCCTAAAATGATTTTAAAAACACAAGAAATAACAGGTGTTGGCAAGAACGTAGAGATAAAGGAATCCCCGTGTGCTGTTGGTGGGAACGCAAACTGGTGCAGCCACTGTGGAAAACAATATAGAGGTTCCTCAAAAAATAAAAAAAAATAGAACTACCCTCCAATCCAGTAATTGCACTACTGGGTATTTACCCAAAGCCTACGAAAGCGCTAATTCAATGGGACGTATGCCCCCCTATGTTTTTTGCAACACTTTTTACAATAGCCACATTATGGAAGCAGCCCAATTGTTCATTGATTGGAGAATGGACAAAGAAGATGTAGGATATTAAATATACACACAATAGTATATATATATATAGTATACTTGTATACACAGTGTACATACACACACACACAATGGAATATTACTCAGGCCTAAAAAAGAACGAAAACTTGTCATTTGCAACAATGTGGATGGTTCTGGAGAGTATAATACTAAGCAAAATAAGTTAGAGAAAGACAAATACTACATGATTTCACTCATATGTGGAATTTAAGAAATAGAACAAAGGAACAAAGATGCAAAAAATACAAACCAAAAAACAGACTCTTAACTACAGAAAACAAACTGGTGGTTGCCAGAGGGGAGGTAAGTGGGCGATGGGTGAAATAGGTGAACGGGATTAAGAGTATACTTATCTTTTTTTTTTAAGATTTTATTTAGTTATTTATTTGACAGGGAGAGACAGCCAGCGAGAGAGGGAACACAAGCAGGGGGAGTGGGAGAGGAAGAAGCAGGCTCCTAGCCGAGGAGCTTGATGTGGGGCTCGATCCCAGACCGCCGGGATCACGCCCTGAGCCGAAGGCAGACGCTTAACCACTGAGCCACCCAAGCACCCCAAGAGTCCACTTATCTTGATCAGCACTGAATCATGTGTTGGCTTATTGAATCACTGGGCCCTTGGGTGGCTCGGTTGGTTAAGCATCTGATTCTAGATTTCAGCTCAGGTCATGATCTCAAGGTCATGGGATGGAGCCGCACATTGGGCTCCTCGCTGGGTATGGAGCCTGCTTAGGATTCTCTCTCTCTCCCTCTCCCTCTGCTCCTCCCCCTGCTTGCACTCTCTCTAAATAAATAAAATCTTTAAAAAAAAAAAACAAGGTAAAAAGCTCTTACCTTTTTCCTTTCTTTTTTTTAAAGATTTTATTTATTTGACAGAGAGAGAGACAGCCAGCGAGAGAGGGAACAAAGCAGGGGGAGTGGGAGAGGAAGAAGGAGACTCCCAGTGGAGGAGCCCAATGTGGGGCTCGATCCCAGGACTCTGGGATCACACCCTGAGCTGAAGGCAGACACTTAACGACTGAGCCACCCAGGCGCCCCATCTCTTACCTTTCTTAGCTCAAGGCCACATGGAAACCCGCAACAAGCTAGATTTGGCCCGTGGATCATAGTTTACTGGCCCCTGAAACAGAACACGGCCAGAACTACAGAAGCCCTCAGTGCACCCCTTCTCTGGCACGTCGTTCTCTCTTCCCAGAGAGAACCACCCCCCTGACTTTCATGGTCATGATTTCCTTGCTTTTCTTGCTCTTTACCACCCACATCTGTGAACCTAAACAGCAGAGTTTCGTTTTGCCTGCTCTGAACAGTATATAAAGGAACCAAAATACATTACGTATGTTCTGTCTTGCTTTTTTCCTCGACATGATGTCTGAGAGATACCTGGACGCTGTGTGTAGCCGTAATCTGCTCATTCTCGCCCCTTTGTTGTACTCCATTGGTAGATATCCCACAGTGTGCTTATCCATTCTCTTAGCGTGCATCAAAGAGTATCATTTCTCGGTCCCAGAGGACACATACCTTCATACATTCCTAAAGAATTCCAAATGGTTTTCCAAAGGGGTTGTGTCAGTTTACAATCCCACCAATCGTGCATAAAGTATTACACTAAAAAAATCATTCCACCAATACGATATTATTGTGAGGTTCCTCTTTGTGGTTTTAAGTTTCTTTTCCTTGATGAATAATGAGGCTGATCATTCTTCACATATGGACATTTGGGCATCCTCTTCTGTAGTGTGCCACTTCAAATCTTTGCCCCCTTTTCTAGTGGCTGCAAATGATTTTTTTTAAAAGATTTTATTCATTTATTGGAGAGCAAGGAGTGGAGAGCAGAGAGTGAGCAAGGGAGAGAGCAAGCAAGAACGAGCGAGCGAGAGTGGGAGCAAGCGGGGAGGATGGACAGAGGGAGAGGCAGACTCCCTGCTGAGCAAGGAGCCCCATGTGGGACTTGGTCCCAGGACGCGGAGATCATGACCTGAGCTGAAGGCAGATGCTTAACTGACTGAGCCACCCAGGCGTCCCAACTGCAAAGGGTTTTTCAAAAATTGTAACTAGTGATCAACTTTAAAAAAAAGTAAAAGATTTTCTACTAAACTGTGGTATCTGGCTACTGTTGGGATATTGGAAGGTCTGGCCACCCATACAGCAGCAATGGGTGGGAGCAGGGTAGGGTCTCCTCTAGATAAGGCATGAGGTCACCAATGTCCCCTGTGCCCACTGCCAGGATGGCTTTGATCATGAAAGTGTTTGGGACATGCTGGGGCAGCCACCCTTGACTCCGTCTTCACCTTCCCCTGCCAGCTGGGCTCTGCGAACCTAGAGGGGTCAGGGAGAAGTGTAAGCAAGTGTTTCCCAGATTTCGGCTAGGTAGGAGTTTGGCACTAACTCCCACGTTGCTCGTGCCCGATATAAAGCAGTGGCTCTCAAGCAGGTCCTGGAGCCTCTGTCCACGTGGCCTGCTCCCACCCAGACACTCATATCTCCCTCCATGCCCCAGGGCCCTGCATGCCCCCTGACCTCACCATTGTACAGGGAGTCCCAGCTCTAGAGCCAGGCGGTGACGGGTAAATATTTTCTCAATTTAAGTTAAAGTCCTCATGGGAATATTGGCAGCTTAGATCCTCACTTAAAAATTTGAGCCAGGAGCACCTGGGGGGCTCAGTCAGTGAAGCGTCTGCCTTCGGCTCAGGTCATGATCCCAGGGTCCTGGGGTCGAGCGTTGCATCAGGCTCCCTGGTCAGTGGAGAACCTGCTTCCAACTCTCCCTCTGCTGCTCCCCCTGCTTGTGCGCTCATGAGCTCGCTCTGTCTCTCTCTCTCTCTCTCTTTATCAAATAAATAAAATCTTTAAAGTAAAGAAAAGGAAAAAAAAATTGAGCCGTACTGGGGGACCTGGGTGGCTCAGTCGGTTAAGTGTTGGACTCTTGGTTTCGGCTCAGGTCATGATCTCATGGGTCATATGATGGAGCCATGTGTTGGGCTCCGTGCTCAGTGGGAATCTGCTTGAGATTCTCTCCCTCTGCCCTTTCTCTCTCTCTGTCTCTCTCAAATACAGACATACACACATACATACATCTTTTAAGAAACTGAGCCATATTGGGGTGCCTGGATGGCTTCGTTAAGGATCCGACTCTTGATCTCAGCTCAGGTCTTGATGTCAGGGTTGTGAGTTCAAGCCCCGCATTGGGCTTCATGCTGGGCATGGAGCCTACTTAAAAAAATTTTTTTTTAAATTGAGCCATATTCTCATTGATAGAAATGTCTCAAAAAATCCATTAAAATTCCATAAACCTCAGTTAATGGGAAGAGCCAGAAAGGGTTCGGCTTAGTTTTGTATCTGTAAAAGTAATACTAGCAACTTTTAAACAAATGATTAAATGTTTTTTTTGTTACTTATACAAGGTTCTGTGAAGAAAGGGAAGGGGCCATGATTCTTCCAGAAGAAAACAGATTTGATGGACTATATCCCAGATGGGAAGATAGAATGCTTGGCCCCCTTTCCATATATTCCTGATCTCGGTGCTCCTAGGCTATGTTCTGGAATGGCATCTGGAGATGTGTGTTCTGACTACGTGACTCTGGCCGAGTCATGAGTCGCCCATGGGGCTCCGTTTTTCCTTCTGTCCAATGAGTAGTCATAAGCACCATTCTGACCAGTCACAGGCTTCACAGGGTTGTTGGGAGGTCACAAGAACGTGAAAATGAAGTATCTTTAAGCAACTAACTCAGCTCTCTCAGAATGTAACGCGTTTTAAATTATTATCACATAGAAGTTGTTTCTTTAGGGGCGCCTGGGTGGTGCAGTCGTTGAGCGTCTGCCTTCGGCTCAGGGCGTGATCCCGGCGTTTCAGGATCGAGCCCCACGTCAGGCTCCTCCGCTAGGAGCCTGCCTCTTCCTCTCCCACTCCCCCTGCTTGTGTTCCCTCTCTCGCTGGCTGTCTCTCTCTGTCTAATAAATAAATAAATAAATCTTAAAAAAAAAAGTTGTTTCTTTGGAGCAAAGTGGTAGATAACCCTAGTGTGTTAGCCTGCTGGCAGGGCCCTAACAGAATACGACTGACCAGGCGGCTTAAACAGCAGAGATTAATTTTCTCACAGTTCTGGACACCAGAAGTCTGACATCAAACTGTCGGCAAAGTTAGTCCCCACCCCCTCCAAGGTGGCTCTTCGCTTTGCAGACGGCCACCTACTCCTCGTGTCCTCACACGGTTTCTCTTCTGTTTTCTGCGTCCTGATCTGCTCTACTTGGAAGGATGTCAGACTGGATTAGGACCCACCCTAATGACTTCATTTTAACTTGATCACCTCTTTAAAGGCCCAAATACAGTCACATTGTGAAGTACTGGGGGTTAGGGTTTCAAGGTGTGAAGCAGAGGAAGACACCCCTCAGCCCGTAAGAGCCACTAAGAGCCATGGATGAATTTTATCTATTTGTCTGAGGTGGGGGATGAAAAGGAGGGGGGTAGTCTAGATCTGGGATGTGTTGGTTTGTTCTGGGGAGACCTCACCTAGGACAGACAGAACACTCAAAGGTGGCCATGGGCATTGACTGGTGCAGGCTTTCTCAATAAAATGCATAATCGTGACCTTATTGTTTTGCTTAAAAAAATAATAAGGCCTGCTCATTACCAAAAAATGGGGGGAAATGTAGAAAAGCACAAAGATGAACACTTCTAAAAAATCCCTCTAGGGGTGTCTGGGTGGCTCAATCAGTTGGGCGTCTGCTTTAGATCATGATCCTGGGGTCGTGGGATCGAGCCCTACGTGGGGCTTCCTGCTGAGTGGAGTCTGCTCCAGCTTCTCTCCCTTTCCCTCTGCCCCTCCCCCTGCTCTCTCTGTCCCTCAAATAAAATTTTAAAAAATAAAATAAACAAAATACATAAAATAAAATAAAAAGTTCCTCTAAATCCTAATACCAAGAAATAACCAAATAACCATTTTTTCTTACCATGTTCCTTCCGCACATGTACAAGGAGACAGATTGGTGGGTGGAGAGAATGAGCAAGAGGGAAAGAAAGAAAAGCAGTTTCTGAGAAGGGGCTTGCACTATACACGGCAGTTTAAGTAAAAAGTGTTGACCTTCTCTTCCAGTACATTAACAGAAGGGGCCTGGGTGGCTCAGTCGGTGAAGCGTCTGCCTTCGGCTCAGGTCATGATCCCAGGGTCCTGGGATTGAGTCCCACGTAGGGCTCCCTGCTCAGTGAAGAGTCTGCTTCTCCCTCTCCTTCTGCCCCTCCCCCCTGCTCTCTCTCACTCTCTCTCATGCTGTCTCTCTCTCACTCTCTCAAATAAACAAAATCTTTTTTTTAAAGATTTTATTTATTTATTTGACAGAGACAGCCAGCAAGAGAGGGAACACAGGCAGGGGGAGTGGGAGAGGGAGAAGGAGGCTCCCAGAAGAGCATGGAGCCCGATGTGGGGCTCGATCCCAGAACGCCAGGATCACGCCCTGAGCCGAACGCAGACGCTTAACGACTGCACCACCCAGGCGCCCCTCAAATAAACAAAATCTTTTAAAAAAATTAACAGAAGAAAAAGAAACGGATGTTGTATTAGTTCCTTTTTGCCGCTACGACAAATTACCACGAACGCAGTGACTCAAAACAACACGAATTTACTACCTTCCAGTTCTGGAAGTCGGAAGTGCAGCACGGGTCCCACTGGGCTCCAAACAGGATGTTAGCAGGTCTGGGTTCCCTTCTAGAGGCTCCATGGGAGACCCTTTTTTCTTGCCTCTTCCAGCTTTGAGCGGCCCCCGCCTGTCCTGGCCCGGGGCCTGCTTCCTCCATCTTCAGAGGCAGCAATTCAGTTGGGCCCCTCTCACATCACATCACTCCCGCCTTCCTCTTCCACTTTTAAGGACCCTTATGAGTATATTGGCTCCACCAGATACTCCGGGATAATGGCCTTGTCTTAAGGTCAGCCGATTAGCAACTTTAATTCCCTTTTGCAGTGCAACCTAACATATTCACAGGTCTCAGGAATTAGGATGTGATCATCTTTGGGGGTGGGGGCAGTAATCTGCCTGCCACACGCGCAAAAAGTAAAAAACTGCCAAACCTCTGCTAAAGTTGTCATCACAACATCCTCTACATTTAAATTTTTCATAACTCTCTAAGCCAAAAAAAAAGATTATGAAAAACCTTTATCAGTTAAGATGCTTTTGTCTGGAAGTAACAGAAACTGACTTGAACCAGCTCGACCAATTAAGGGAATAGATGGGGTGCACCTGGCTGGCTGTCGGTGAAGCATCTGCCTTCGGTTCAGGTCATGATCCCGGGGTCCTGGGATCGAGTCCCGCATCGGGCTCCTTGCTCAGCGGGGAGTCTGCTTCTCCCCTCTACCTGCCGCTCTCCCTGCTTGTGTGCTCTCTCTTTCTCTTTGTCAGATAAATAAATAAAATCTTAAAGAGAGAGAATAGATGAACTCACAGAAAGAGGAAGTGGCTTCGGGTTGGCTCAATGCCGTCTCAGAAGCCCCGGATTCCTCCTATCCCTTTCCACTGCAGCATCCTGAGGCTCGCTTGAATGCAGGAAAAGGTGGGATGGGGGGGCGGGTTCCAGGGAGGCCAAAGGCCATCTCCCACGAGCGAGTGGAGAGTTGCCATCCCAGGCCAGGCTGTCCAACCATTGGCCCACCGGGATCTTCACCATTGTCAGTCCACACTGACCTGTGCTGGTGGGGGCACAATGGCCCGGAGGCCTGCCTTCCTGAGTCAGTGAGTGGCAGCGGGCCACCCGCGTCTCCAGGCCTGGCAAAGGGCTGCATTCCTCAGGCATAGGCCAGCCCTTGGCCTGTGCTTTCTGCACGACTAGGGAGCCGCATGGCCCGCCAACCATGGGCACATGGTCAGGCTGCCTTTTGCCTTCTCTCCCTTCTGCCTGGCTGGGCTCGCCTGGGCCTCTGGAAGCCAGGGTGGTGCTGAGGCTGGAGCAGGTCCACCTGGAACCTGGCCAGGCCCGGGGTCTAGAGAGGAGCTGGGAGGAGAGGGCTTGTACCCCACAGGCCTCAGTCCAGCATCCTGAGCAACCCGCCCACGGATGTCCGGCCCGCTATCCTAAGTGGCTCGGTTGCTCCCACGCTGCTCCTGTGCGTTCTCATCTCCAAGTGCTCTACACATGCTGTTCCTTCTGCTGGCATAGTCTGTCTCTTTTCCTTCTGCTCAGTTAACTCCCTATCCTTCAAATTTCGACTAAGAGGTCACTGCCCTGAGGACTGCTTCCTGGCACCCCACCTCGATGTGGTGGGCTGAACAATGGCCCTCCAAAAGGTATCCAGCTCCTAATCCCTGGAATTTGTGAATATTCACTTATGTGGCAAAAAAAAAAAAAAGGACTTAGGTGTTATTAAGTTAAGGGTCCGGGGGCACCGGGTGGCTCAGTCAGTTAGGCAACCAACTCTTTATTTCAGCTCAGGTCATGACCTCAGAGTTGTGGGATCATGCCTGGCATCGGGCTCCAAGATTCTCTCTCTCCCCCTCCCTCTGCCCCTTTCCCCCCAAAAAAGTTAAGGATCCGTGATGGGGAGATTATCTTGATTTTCCAGGTGGGCCCTAGATGTAACCACAGATATCTTTGTAAGAGGGTAGCCGAGAGGGATTTGAGACAGAAGAGGAGAAGACAGGGGCGCCTGGGTGGCTCAGTCGGTGAAGTGTCTGCTTTCAGCTCAGGTCATGATCCCAGGGTCCTAGGATCAAGCTCCACGTCAGGCTCCCTGTTCAGCGGGGAGCCTGCTTCTGCTTCTCCCTCTGTCTGCTGCTCCCTGTGCTTGTGCTCTCTCTCTGCCAAATAAATAAATAAAATCTTTAAAAAAAACAGAAGAGGAGAAGACACACATGCAGAGGAGGTGGCAGTGTGATCACAGAGGTGGAGATTGGACTGATGCAGCCATAAGCCAAGGGATGCTGGCAGCTTCTTCTAGCAGCAGACCTCACCTTTCCCTCCTGTCCTTCTTAAATCCACTCAGCCTCAGCAGTTTAGGACTATAAAGTCCAGCAGAGACCATCTTGTCTAACCTCCTCACTGAACAAATGGGGAAACTGAGGCACAGAGAGGGCCAGGGACCTGTTCAAACTCACCCAGTGTGACATTAGCCACAGAGCTAAGGCTGGAAACTGGACCTGGATGTGGGCCCCTGCTCTGTCTCAGGAGTCCCTTGTAAACACTCAGAGTGACCTCTTCAAGGACAACCAAAATGACCTTGATCACAGAGGGAAGAGAAATTCTTGCCCCTGCCAGGCGGTAGGAGACAGGAGCCAAGTAGCCTCTAGACCTTCCCCATTCAAGACTTGGTGGGCCTTCCCTGTCATGTGGTGGATTCCACAGCCCAGCCCCCATGTCCAGGTTAAGGCCACAGGGCCACCAACACATAGAGTGTCTTTTGAGACCACTGAGCTCAACTCCTTCTGTACAGAAGAGGAAACTGAGGCCCAAAGAGGGCAAGGGACAGAACCCAGACCACACAGTGGCTCCAATGCGGAACGAGGGCTAGAACTCAACTCACCTTGCCTCCCTTTCTGTGGTTCTATAGGCGATGCTTTCCACTGCCTCCCTACATTCCTCACACCCATTCCCTCCCTCTCCACTACTCCATCCCCACGTTCTCCAGATGGTAGGTGGAGGTCCCCTGTTCTTTATTTTTTTAAGATTTTATTTATTTGTCACAGAGAGAGAGAGAGAGCGAGCACAAGCAGGAGGAACAGCAGGCAGAGGGAGAAGCAGGGTCCCCACTGAACAGGGGGCCTGATGAGGGACTCAATCCCAGGTCCCTGGCATCATGACCTGAGCCGAAGGCAGACGCTTAACTGACTGAGCCACACAGGTGTCCCTGGAGGTCCCCTGTTCTTAAGGAGCATAAATTCCTCCCCAAGACCAAGGGGAGGGATTATGATTAGTCTAAACCATGTCCTAGCAATTTTGCTTCCTTTGAATAATTTTGAATGTCAGGGAGGGACATTTGGTGCAGTTTTGGCCAATGAGATACAAGGGATAATCTATAGGGAAGGCTGTTCAGCCCAAATAAAAAGACAATGCCTCATTAGGAGAAAGCCTTTGTCCTGATCCCTTTGTCCTGCACTGGATACAGACGTGAGGTCTAGAAGTACAGCAGCCTTCTTGGGACTATGAGGCAAGAACCATGAGGAACAAAGTCAGCATGCTTAAAGATGGTGGAGATGAAGGGGGAAGGAAACATTGACTCTGCTTACAATAGCATTGAACCTGAGACTGTCAATCTCAAACTTTCTGCTAAAGGGAGGAAATAAACCCTTCTCACTAAAACGCACCCTAGCAGAGCTTTCTGTTAGTTACAGGGTGAAGAATGCCTGAGAAAGTCCCTTTACATATAATCTCTTAACTACCCTTTGGGACAGCCAGGCTAGGTCTTATGTTGTAGGAACATCCAATGACCCTGGAGGTGGCCATGATTTGGGAAGCCCTGGCTGCTGTCCCACTGGTTTTTCTGGGGCTTTGTTCTGGGAGAAGTGCTTGGGCCGGTGGTGAGCAGGGAGGGAGCATGTCGGGTCTCAGTACCCTCCCCAGCAGGTGCCTCTATTCTATGGAGAAAAAGAAATCTGCTGGTGGAGACATTTAGTGAAGTCAAAGCTCTCTTTAATCTGTCTATGAATAGCAGTAGCTAAATTATATGAACTCTTGACGTACCCTGAAGCCCATTATGAAAGCCTGGCCAAGCCACAGAGCCCTGGAGCCTCGTCCACCTGCAGATCTCTGAAGAACCAGGCTCCGCATCCAGGCAGTGGAGCCAGTGTCCAGCTTGGAGGTGCAGATGCCCTTCCAGCCCCGTCATCCTGGCCGGAGCTCTGCCGGCTGTGAAGGAAGGATGAACACCTCCTAGAAGCCAGGAGGCCCTCTTGGAAGAAGACTCCCCCTGCTCACCCCATGAGCTCCTTAGCTTGCAGAGCCCATTTCCGCAGAGGGTTCGATCTGCCCAACACTGTGTATTCTGGAATTAATTCTGCAGTAACAAACCAACCCCATGATGTCAGTGGTTTCAACTAATAAGACACGTTTATTTCTTGCTCTCATCACAGACTAACAGGGCTGTTCTCGGTTGATAGGTGGACTGCCAGGTGGTAGCTGAGGACCCCAGGCTCCTTGCGCACTGTGGCTGTGCACTGCGCTGGAGCTCTGGACCTCCGAAAGAGGGACAAAGAGCAAATGGAGAAAGCACCACCGCAGACCTTCCAGGCAATAGATCATCAACGTTTCTCTTGCTCAGGCACCCCCAGGCCCCATGAAAAGAGTCAGTCTGTGGGGTCTTACATGGCAATGTGCTCGCTTTGGCCGTACAGATACAAAAAGTGAGGCCGGCTTTTGAGAGCCTGTCCTGTGCATGGCTCAGGTGTGATAAAAGATAAACTGAGGCACGCTTAAATTGTCAGTTTCTTGGAGCCTAAGGCAACCAGAGCTGGGCAGCACCGCACAGGAAGTAGTGAGGAGTGCTAACGACAGGAGCCAGGAGCGAGGGGAAGTCTCAGACGGGAAGCAAAGGGAGGAGATTATTTGATGGGCTGGAGCTGAGGCGGTGGCCTTATCCGGGAAAGCCTAGCTGGCTGTTTGAGATGGTTGTTCTAACATTTTGGTTTCTTGGGTGCAAGTGCACCGCTCTGGCTCAGGTTTCAGTTTGCTTACTGAGGCTACCAAGGCCTCAGAGCCACCTCGCTCCAACGGCCTCCTTGTCGAAGTACTTTTAACAGGTGGTATTTGAGCTTTGCCCTCTTAATCAGGGTCACCAAACGGACGGCTCTAGCATCATTCCATCCCGTTCTGTGGGACATCATGAATGTGCACACCCCTGTGTGTGATACCAGAAGCGTCCCCATCCCAGTGTGTAACCCCAGGAGTGCCCACCCCCCAAGTGCGTGGCACCAGCAGTGTCCACACCCCAGCGATGATAGTGAGTGTTCAGTGTGCGTGACCCCAGAGGTGTGGGACCAGCGTGTGTGACCCCAGTAGTGTCCAAATACCCATTTGTGTGACTGCAGAGATGTCCACGCCCAGTCTGCGTGACCCAAGAGAATTCACATCGTGATTTGTTTGACGCCAGGGCCACCCACACCTGCGACCTCAGCAGTGCCCAGTCCCAAGGCTCTACCAGGGAGTGTCCTGAAACTACCCTGTGTGACCACAGGAGTGTCTACACCTCAGTTGCTTTCCTTTTTTTTTTAAGATTTTATTTATTTATTGGACAGAGAGAGACAGCGAGAGAGGGAACACAAGCAGGGGGAGTGGGAGAGGGAGAAGCAGGCTTCCCGCTGAGCAGGGAGCCCAATGTGGGGCTCAATCTCAGGACCCTGGGATCATGACCTGAGCCGAAGGCAGATGCTTAATGACTGAGCCACCCAGGTGCCTTACACCTCAGTTTCTGACCTGAGAGGTGCCAACACATCATTTCTTGGACCAAAGAACTATCCCCACCTCAGTCACAACAATCCCAAAAGTGTCTACTCCTCGGTCTGTGTAACACCATAGATGTTCACAGCCCAATCTGTGCAACACAGGGAGGGCCTGATCCACAGTGTGTGTGATATCCGGAGTCTCCACTCCCCAGTGTGTTTTAATGTCAAGAGTGTCCCAAGCTCCTTCCGTGTGACCCCAAAGATTTCCACTCTCCAGTGTGTGTGACAGACGCCTTGGAGTGTTCACACCTCTGAGTGACCCTGTGTCTGTCCACACCCCAGCATGAGTGACTCCAGGAATGTCCAAACCTCCATCTTAGTGATCCCACGTCTGTCCACACCCACTCATTCTTACCTCATAGTTGTCTACACCGTAGGCTGTCTGAGCCCAGGAGTGCCCACGTCCCAGTCTGAGTGACCCCAAAAGCTCCACAATCCAATCTGCTATCTGAACCCTGGGATGTCCACACTCTGATATGTGTGACCCTGTGAATGTCTACTAGCCAGTCTGGGTGACCCAGGAGTGTCTACTCCTTAGCATGTATGACTCCAGAAGCCTCCACATGCAAATCTGTTTGACCCGAGGACCGTCCACACCGCGGTTTGTCTCACTACAATAGTGTCAACACACTAGTCGATCTGAGCGCAGAAACGTCTACAACCCATTCTGTGCAACCCCAAGAGTGTGCAGTCTCCAGTGTGTGTGATTCAAGGAGTATCCACTCCCTAGTGTGTGTGACTTCTGGATTGCCCAGACCCCCACCTGAGTAACCCAAGGCTGTCCACCCCCCAGTGTACGCTACCTCATGTGATGGCCACACGCCTGTCTATGTGGCCCCCACACCCCACTCTGTGTGGCTCCAGGTTTATGCACACCCCTGTCTCTGTGATCCGCAAGGGTGTCCACAAAACAGTGTCACGATGCTACATTCGAAGACAGTACTGGATTCCTCAGTGCTGTGTCCCTGCGCACCCTCTGTGGGTGTGACCTGTGAGGGGCCCTTCATGCCTAATTCAGTGGACCACTGTCCCCAGCTTCTGCCCACACCATTAAGTGGCCTCTTCTAATCCTATTTCCCCTCACTCTCTCCAGGAGACCATTGAATTCCCATATCCTCCTCCCTGACCCCACACACATAGGTCCACATCCCTAAATAGACCGTCCCAGCCCCAGCCCCTGCAGATCTTGGAGAGAGCAAAGGCCAATGCAGCCAGCCTCCTGCCACAGACCCCACCCCGCAGAGAGCAGTGGAGCGGCAGCCAGTAGAGGCACCGCTGATGGGAGTAAAACCTTCCAGGATCTCGTGAAACATCTATGGGAATCAACTTCTTACACTCCCTTCCTCCCCAACTAGAATGTCGGCTCCACGTGGGCAAGGACCTTTGTCCAATCCAGTTCTTCGATGTCTCTCCAGCACCTAGAACAGCAGTCGGTACACGGAACACGTTCCTTAGGAGTTTGATGCATGAAAAAACCCTCTGACCCAGCCATTCCACTTCTAACTCCATCTAACACGTACACACATTCTCCGAGCTGCGTGCACAAGGCTGGTGGGAGCGAACGACTGGGACGACCTGGTACATCTCCATAGAGAGCCGATGCCTATTGCAGAGTGAAAGGGATGCTGGTTTGGGTTCTACCGTGGAGCACCCGCTGCCCATGAGGCAGGATGCGTGGGACGTGTGGGTGCCTGTGGGGGTGGGGACGCCTTCCACAGAACAGGCTGTTGACAAGGGAAAGCAGGTGGGAGCTGGTCGTGGTGATGTGTCTGTGTGTGCGTGTGTGTGTGTGTAAGGAAACACCAGAAACTGACCTCAGTGGAAATTTTTGGAGTATGGAGGCGGGATGACCTTGTACTCCATATACTGATGCACTGTTGAAACCTTTTACACAAACCTATATTCATGTATTATAAGGGAAAATCATATGCTAAAATCAGTATGCATAGTACAGAGAACTTGTGTATGTTGGGGGGGAGTACTTGGGGTGTGCCTAGGGACAAGAATCTCAAACTCAATGCCCCAGGGCCTAGACCAGTAACCCCCAAGAGAGATGGAACTCAGTTCAGGGTAAGTAAGCAGCAGTGGGACTGATGAAAGTTCCTGACTCTCAGCAGTGGAGGGAGTGGGCGTGGTAAGGGATGGGGGGGATGGGGGAAACCCTCAAAGCTCACACCCCAAAAGAACTCAGAAACATTGCACCCTGGGACACAGAACACTTAATAACGTAAGAGATCTTGGCTCGGAAACAGACCCCCAAGTCAGTGGTCATACCCCAACTCAGCTTTTAACTTCACACCCTGGATACAAACGCTGACTCTCAAACAGATCAGAGATCTTACACTCTGGGGACACTAGCCTACGTAGACTAGAGGCCTCGCACCCTAGAATAGACCCCTCCCCCCCGCCATACTCGGGATGGGTGGTTTTTCTGTGTTATTACAAAGTAGTCCCTTATACATACACCTTGTAAAGGACTGAATGTTTGTGTCCCCCCCAAATTCATATGTTGAAGTCCCAGCCCTCAATGTGATGGTATTAGGAGGTGAAGTCTTGGCGGGGGGTGATTAGGATTTTGATGAGGTCACGAGCATGGGGTCTTCGTGATGGGAATAGTGCCCTTACAAGAAGAGACCAGAGAGCCTG
The DNA here is from genome assembly GCF_023065955.2 of Ursus arctos. Classification (NCBI taxonomy): domain Eukaryota; kingdom Metazoa; phylum Chordata; class Mammalia; order Carnivora; family Ursidae; genus Ursus; species Ursus arctos. The sequence goes on from NC_079873.1 coordinate 40,652,401, forward strand.
TGCTTTCTCTCCACCATGTGAGGACACAGAGAGAAGGTGGTCGTCCTCAAGCCCGGAAGAGAGACGTCACCAGCACGTGACCCTGCTGGCACCCCGATCTCAGACTTCTGACCTCCAGAAGTGCTAGAGAATCAATTTTTGTTGTTTAAGCCGCCCAGTCTGTGGTACTCTGTTATGGTGGCCTGAGCTGAGTCAGACCTCAAGCTTTACTTTCAAGGCCCTGAGTTTTATATCAGAGTCCTTGTACTCGCACTGCCTACCTCTGTCACCACCAGCATTCCTCAGCCTGTAGCCCTCCCATTCCTGCCCCTTGATCCCTGGGCACTGAGCCAGAGGGTTGTCTGGAGACTCCAGGGCAAGGACACCTAGCCTGGCATGCTGCGTTTTCTGCCCTCCAGGCTGCCAGCCAGGATGTGGGACGGAACTTCCCAGAAGCAGGTGAGTGGGGTGGTCCCAGGGGCCAGGGGCACGGGTGTTCACACCAAGGCTGGAGATCCCTCAGCCCAGGCCTGGTAACCTGCTTCCCTTCTTTGTGGGCTATCCTGGGGTGTTGGCATCCATTTTCCCATGCTCCTGTCTCTTCCTCTTTCAAAGACAAGCAGAGGGCAGCAGAGGGACACGGAAAGGCCCTGTTCTACTGCAGTCAGACAGCAACATGCCTGCAAGAATGGGCTGAGGGGCCGACTGCTCTGTTACCTCGGGCTGGCTCCAGGGAGCCAGTTCGGCCAGGAACGTCACGATGGGGCAGTGTGGGAAGGGACCAGGAACCCCGACACTGACCTTGGGATTCACTGTGAAGGAAACCTTGAAGAAGATTCTGTAGAAAAACAGGAGGCCAGAGGGAGGGCATCGTGTTCTGGGAACTCTATTATACAGAAAGAGTTACTGTGAGGAATAAAATGTATTTCACTTAGTGCTTAGAGCGGGGCTTGGCACAGAGTAAGCCCTACATGATTACTATGTCCTTTTACAAACCGGCCTCCCTGACGTCACCCCAACAACCCTGAACTACCTGTCCCTTGCCTTCCCACACTGATCATGCCTCACTCACTCTTGGATTCTAAACCACACTGGCCTTCTTCCGGTTCTTTAAGAGAACCAGCCCTGCTCATCCTTTAATTTGTGAGGATGGAGCTCCTTGTCCGCAAAACAGGATCTGGGGAGTGAATCCGAGTGGGCAGGGCATTGAAAAATGGGAGGAACGGGTTGAGGTGATTTCCAATATACTCCCAAAATTGGGGGGGGGGGGCTAAAGCAGTGTGTAGGGGGAAATCTATAGTTCTAAATGCATAGATCAGGAAAGTAAAAAACCAATGACCTGAGCTTCCATATCAAGAAGCTGGAAAAGAAACAGCAAATTGAACCCCAAGAAAGTGGAAGGAAGGAATTATAAAGATAAGAGTAGAAACTGGTGAAACAGAAAACAAGCATCCATTGGATACAATCAACAAGGTCTTAGCTCGGCTCTTTGAACACATCAATAAAATATTAGTAATTTCTGTTTTCTGTCAAGCAATTAAGAGAAAAAATATAAACTACCAATATCAGGAATTATAAGGGGGTGCTATTACAGATCCTATAGACATTACAAGGTTTTTAACATACAACTTAATTTTCGGTGGAGCCCAAAGGTCAATTTCTCATTCTACTGCTTGTGTGTTCCCAGGGATCCTCTGTATCCATGAGGACAGCAGAGCTCAGCAACTTTGCTAATGCTTCCACCACCGATAAGAATAGAACAGCACGGGGTGGGGGGGTAAACAGAAGGGGGAATGAACCATGAGAGACTATGGACTCTGGGAAACAAACTGAGGGCTTCAGATGGGATGGGGGATGGGGGAATGGGATAGACCGGTGATGGGTATCAAGGAGGGCACGTATTGCATGGTGCACTGGGTGTTATATGCAAGTAATGAATCATGGAACTTTACATCAAAAACCAGGGATGTACTGTATGGTGACTAACATAATAAAAAACTATTATTAAAAAAAAAGAATAGGGGCGCCTGGGTGGCGCAGCGGTTAAGTGTCTGCCTTCGGCTCAGGGCGTGATCCCGGCGTTATGAGATCAAGCCCCACATCAGGCACCTCCGCTATGAGCCTGCTTCTTCCTCTCCCACTCCCCCTGCTTGTGTTCCCTCTCTCGCTGGCTGTCTCTATCTCTGTCGAATAAATAAATAAAATATTTTAAATAAATAAATAAATAAATAAATAAATAAATAAATAAATAAAAGAATAGAACAGCACAGTATTTTTTTTAAGCTGGGGCTCAGTGCAATCAATTGTTTAAAATGTAATGGATTGGGGGCACCTGGGTGGCACAGCGGTTAAGCGCCTGCCTTCGGCTCAGGGCGTGATCCCGGCATTCTGGGATCAAGCCCCACATCAGGCTCCTCTGCTATGAGCCTGCTTCTTCCTCTCCCACTCCCCCTGCTTGTGTTCCCTCTCTCGCTTATCTCTTAAATAAAAAAATAAAAATCTTTAAAAAAAATGTAATGGTTTGAAAGGAATTGCACACAGTGGAATGGAATGAATAAAATAGTATAGGGTGGAATGGAGTAGAATAGAATAGAAGTCAGACTTTGTGCTAGGCACTGGGCCTCATTGTTGTGGTAGATATCCACTAATTGAACAAATATTATTGAACATCTGCTAGTTGTTTGGGACACAGTGGGTAACAAAACAGAGAGAATATCTGCCCTTATGGAGTTTGTATTCTAGTCAGAGAGACAGATATTAGCATATGCATTAGACATGCATAAGGTTGTGAGGCCAAAAATACAAAGATGGCCCTTCTGAGGAACAGGCAAAAGGACAATGTAGCTTGAGATGGATGAGGCTGTAGAGACTAGGGGCCATGCTCGGGAGTCTAAAATTCAACAAGATGACCACGACAACATCATCATCATCACCGTGAACTCTTACAGCACTTGCTATGTGCCAGGTGTTGTTCTAAGCCCTTAAAAATCCAACTCTTTTTTTTAAAATGTTCACAATAATCTTATATGTATCAAATCATGCACATTTTACAGAAGGGGAAACCAAGGCACAGAGAGATTAATTAAACATCAGTCTGGCTCCCAGAATCGGTTCTTTTAACCACAATACTCTGCTACAGCACCAGACCACAGGCACCTTATAGTTCTGTAGCAGATGTCGTGTAAATACACAAATTATTAAAGAACGCAAATCAAGAGAAAGATCAGGTGGGAGGTGTGCTGAGGGCAGGAAGTAAGAAGGGAGGAGGTGTGTCTTCCCACTGGATGTCAAGGCGGATCTGTAAACACACATGCCTAGAAACATTTATGTCATCTGAGATGCTCCCTTCCTGTCCTGGCATAACTGAGGAGTGAGAAAAAAGGGGACTGGGTTCAACTGGCCAATGGAGGGCTTGTATTCATAGGGTTGGGCTTCCTCTGTGTCTTGTCATTCCTTGCAAAAGAGAGGAGTTCCAGCTTGGGGACAACAAGAGAGGGTTTGGTCTTGGTCCCCACTTCCCTTAACTTCATTTCTGTCCCTCTACAAGGGGAAAGAGAACAAGAAAACACTAGAGAGCGGTCATGGCAGACTCTTAAGAATCCACACATGGGTGATAAGATTCTACTCAAGTGGGCGCCTGGGTGGCTCCGTCAGTTAAGCATCCGCCTTAGGCTCAGGTCATGATCCCAGGGTCCTGGGATCAAGTCCTGCATTGGACTCCCTGCTCAGCAGGGAGTCTGCTTCCCCCTCTCCCTCTGCTGCCTCCCCTGCTTGTGCTCTCTCGCTCTCTCTCTCTCTCTCACTCTCCCTCTCTCTCAAATAAATAAAATCTTAAAAAAAAAAAAGACTCTACTCAAGTTTCCACCCCGGACTTTCCCCTGGAAATGGGGTTGAGGAAGAAATATAGTCCTTGTGGAGATGAAGGGAGGTGAAGAGAAGGAAACAGGAAACATGGGTGTGGCCAGTGGCAATGTGATCTCTTTAGAATTTTTTTTCTTTTTTAAGTCATGGAGGAACAGCAGTCAGACTCCTTCACCATGCCTTATCCATAGACTTGACCACATTGTGATGACGGTAAAGAGTATCAAAAACACCAGCATGTTTTATTCCAAGATCCTGGGCATGGAAGTCACAACTTTCAAGGTAATCACTTTCTCAAGTACAAACTGCAAATGAAGTAGAATTTGGTTATAATACTCTTAATCCCTCCCCCTAAAAACATCCCACAGGAAACCTGTGAGAAAAATTTAAAGGATCAATGTAGGAGATTCCAAACTCTGAAAAGTAGAACTTCCAGAGAGAATAGACAAAAAGGAGGGGAGGAATTTGCCATAAAAATAATGCAAGAGATCTTTCCAGTCTTTATCCAGAAAGAGTTAACTGAGTATCCAGCACATTGACACTTAGATATGTTCTTATGAAATTATACAACATCAAAGTGGAAATGACTATCTTAAGACCTTTCAAAGAGGTTAGAAAGAAAAGTAGCTCAGTCAGTAGAGCATGTGACTCTTGATCTTGGGGTTGTGAGTTCAAGCCCCACGTTGGTCATAGAGTTTCCTTAATAAAAAGTGTAGATATAAAGAGTCAGACATTTTGTGCACTTGCTTTGAAAATTGCTTGCGAGCATGCTACATCAAAACGAGGGATTAAGCCAGGAATAGGGAGGACATCAAAGTCAGGACACAGTGGATCCCAAGAGGAAGATTCCAGAAAGATAACTAGAAAACATTCAGTACAGTTTGGAACAGGTGAAAGAAACATCCCAAGAAAGAGAGAGAACCAAGGGAAAAAAGTGAAATAAGGTCATTTTCTGGTAGAATGGATATGGTATCAACTGTGGTGATAGAAAGGAAAGAAATAGGAAAATGATAAAAAAAAAAAAAAGAGGGAAGAGGTGGAGAGGGTGGGGACATGAAGAGGACAGGAGGGCCAGTGAGACACTAGCTGTAGTTCATCTATCAAAATGTAAAGATGCAAGTGGGTCTTTTAAAAATTATAAAGGAACTAAAAGAGGAACTACAAATGATAGAATTCTATTGGGAGGGGCGGTAATGTGGGTGAGCTAAATTCTTATCAGAGCAGGGAGACGAGTGAAAACGTCTCAAGTTGCTAAATCAAGAAAATGTCTAAAGTTGCCCATTATCAGTCACTTACTGTGTCTGGAGGTACGTAGGAGAAAACTCAATGAACAGTGGGTGGAAGAAGATAGAGTTTTCCTTTTTTTTTTTTTTTTTTATCATTTAACAACCCCTGTAGAAAGTTGGGGCTCAGGCAGGAGCTGGGAAAGAGGAGGACGTGAATGGGCCAGAAGTGCCAGTTCAGTGGGGCCGGAAGGTTTCCAGAAGCTCCACCCACAAGCTCTGCTGACATCTCATTGTCCAGTCCATCTTACATGGCCCCCCTCAGCAAGGAATGCTGGGAAATGTAGACTTTTTAAGCTGGGCACACAACTGACCCCACTGAAATTTGGGTTGTTTACAAGAAAAAAGGGAGAAATGTATATTATATTGTATTGCCTCTAGGGAATGCGACTGGATTGGGGTGGGGCAAGGGGCTGGGTTTTTTTTCATTAAAAGCCCCATTGTACTTCGATTTAACCTTGTTGGGGTAGGGAGGGGGCTTTGTCTCATGCTTATCTTGGGGGTTTAGCTCTCGGTTGTTCTTCCTCCCCAAATAGGGTGACCTGACAGTTAAGCATCTGCCTTCGGCTCGGATCATGATCCCAGGGTCCTGGGATCGAGCCCCACATCGAGCTCCCTGCTCAGTGGGGAGGCTGCTTCTCCCTCTGCCTGCCGCTCCCCCTGCTTGTTCTCTCTCTCTCTCTGTGTCAAATAAATAAATAAAATCTTAAAAAAAAATAGGGTGACCGGAAAGCATTGTGTTTTGGAGACCAGAAATTCAACCTCCACGAGGTGGGAAAGGAATTTGAACCCAAAGCTGCTCACCCAGTTCCTGGCTCCCTGGACATATGTCTGATCACAGAGGCACCTTTGGAGGAAATGGTCCAGCACCTCAAGGTGAGTTGGACATCCGTTCTTTTCGAGAAAGCTGCTGCCGTACAGCGGAAACCAAAGCACGACCCAGTCAGGTCTTCCTCAAATTTCAGACATAACAAGTTTTGTCACTTCCAGATAATTCTTGTACACAACTGTTTGCTCATTATTTTTGCTGACATCATTGTTTCATGTAAACAAGTCTATTTTAAAGGGAAACATTACATCACTTTCTAAAAGATTTTATTTATTCAAGACAGAGAGCACACAAGCAGGGGGAGCAGCAGAGGGAGAGGGAGAAGCAGGCTCTCCGCTGAGCAAGGAGCCTGATGCGGGGCTCAATCCCAGGACCCTGGGATCATGACCTGAGCAAAAGGCAGACGCTTAACCGACTGAGCCACCCAGGCGCCCCACATTACATCATTCTTGTAAAAAACAAACAAACCTAAATTCTTTTTACAGAAAAAGTACATGAAAAGCCCATTGTACCTTGACACAAAGGGAAGTTAACTTGTAAAAAACAAACAGCTATAAAAACACCAGTCCTGGGGCGCCGGGGTGGCTCAGTCGGTTAAGCTTCTGCCTTCGGCTCAGGTCATGATCGCAGAGTCCTGGGATCGAGCCCCACATTGGGGCTCCCTGTTCAGTGGGGAGCCTGCTTCTCCCTCTCCCTCTGCCCTTCCCCTCTATCAGTGCTCTCTCTCACTTGCTCTCTCTCAAATAAATAAATAAAATCTAAAAAAAAATACCAGTTGTTAGATTCTACGCACTTTCTTTCTCTGAACCGTCTGGGCCTGACATTACAAAGGGAAGTTTGGCAAATGGTTGAGGAGGTGCTAAGGACTTGTTAGCATCCACTAGAGGCTTGCTTCTTGGTATAATCAGGATTGAAATAGGGGGCACCTGGCTGGCTCTTTCAGAAGAGTATGTGACTCTTGATTGTGACGTTGTGAGTTTGAGCCCCACACTGGGTGTAGAGATTACTTAGTTAAAAAAAAAATAAAGGACTGAAATAGGATTGAAGAGGGAATATTTAGCTCAGTGTCTCTCTTTTAAAATGATTTCACATAAAGGGAGCATTTCTTCTCCTTTTGGGGAACACAGTTTAAGGTCTTGCATCTAATCTTTCTTTGGAAAGTTATCAGTGAAAAAGGGCCGTTCAGAACTAAAGTGGGGAAAGCATAGAGGGTTAAGAGCATGGACTTTGGTCCAGACTACCTGGGTTTAAATTCTGACTCTGTCACTTACTAGATAATACTAGGCACCGTTACCATCCCTTCTTTACAGATGAGGAAACTGAGGCACAGAGCAGTTAGGTACTATGCCCGAGGCCATACAGCTGGTCCATGGCTGGAACAGAGTGCGGGAGGGCAGAATGGCAAGAGATGAAGTCAGAAAGATATCAGGGACCTTCTGGGGATTACCTTTTGGTCTCACACATGGACTATGATGAATGACTTTTGTCTTTTCCTCCCACTTCAGGCTTGTGAGGTCCCCATTGAGGAGGGTCCAGTCCCCAGAACAGGGGCGAAAGGACCCATTATGTCCGTCTACTTCCGAGACCCTGATGGAAACCTGATTGAGGTGTCTAACTATATCACCCCCTGATCGAGGCTGGCCCTCCTCCACTCTGTTTGCGGCCATGTCTCCCTCTCCCTTCCTTCCTACAAACTCTCACTCAAGCCCAGAAGTCTCCAAGGACTGAGGACTTGGGCACTTCATTCTTCCTACTGCGGGGGGAGGGGGGAGCCGATTTGGGTTTGGGACCCAAACTACCTGTGTGAATATCTCCCATCCAAGGTCTCCCCTAATAAATTAATAATCTCTTGATTAATACGAGTTCTTCATCATTGTCTCAGTGTTATGTATGGATGTTTGTCTAGGGTGTGAGGTCTCTGAGCTGTTTGGGGTCAGTGACATCTCTGAGGACCAAATCCAGGCTCAACCCCTTGGGATTCAGGGCCCTGACAGATTTCTCCCTGTTAGTGAGCCTGTCGTTTTTCATCCTTTGGGAATTCACCTCACCCCTTCCAAGTGCTGCCTGCTGTGCCCTCCACCCCAGAGGCCTCACTGAACCTCAAGATCTCTGTGAGTCCCATGGAAACTTCAAGGACCACCGCAGATGATACGACGACCTCTTCCTGGAGTGCCTCATCTGATCACGCCCCCAGGGTATGCGGTACTGTCGGCCTTTGGATCTGTTAGGTCCAGACTCATCTCATTGATGCTAGACAGGTCAAAGACAAATCTCACCTGTGACTGTTCCCCCCCCCCCCCCGCCCAATACCACCCATTCATTCAACTCATAAACATATATTGAGCACCCACTGTGTGCTTGGCCCTGTTCCAGACACTGGGGAGACAGTGTTGAACAGAAGAGATAAGCATATCTAGGTTTGGGGAGCTGTCATTCTAGTGAGAGAGACGGAGAATAAATAAAATTAAGTAGGGAAAATACGAAGCATGTTGGAGGATGAGACATGATTTTGGAGGAAAAGAAAACATGGGAAAGATGGAACGCGGCTAAAAATCGCTGAGGCAGTTTCTGATGTGTAAGGGGATGGTAAGCGGGCCATCTTCACTGAGGAGCCATTCGAGCAGGGATCTGAGGAGGTGAGAGAGGGAGTGGCCCTGATAGCTGGAGGAAGAGCAGAACAGGCAGAGAGAACAGCCGGCGCCAAGACCCTGAAGAGTGGACGTGCCTAGCACGTGAGGAACAGTGAGGCCAGTGCAGAGGCAGCCCTGAATGTGCGGGGGGGGGGGGGGGGGGGCAGCAGGAGGTGAGGTCAGACAGCGGGCGGGGGACAGATTGTGTAGGGTCTCCTGGGCCTTGCAGAGAACTCTGGCTTTTACTCTGAGTGACAGGGGAGCCACGGAAGAGTCATGAGCGGAGGAAGGCCATGATTGACTTAGGATTTAACAGGCTCCCTCTGGCTGCTGTGAGGACAATAGGCTGGAGGGGCGAGGGTGGAAGCAGGGGGACCATGACGGGGAGGCTACTGCAGTGGTCCGGGTGAGCGATGCTGGTGCTGGCAGGGGAGGTGATAAAAAGTGGTTAGATTATGGAGATATCCTGAAGACAGAGACTGGACCAGTTTGCCAAGAGACAAAATGTCAACTAGGGAAGAGGTCCGAGGACACTTGGGTTCTGAAACAAGGATGAACCAGCAAACGAGGCAGGCAGAGAGGAAGGGGAAGAGAACGGCTTCCTGAACAAATGAGTGATGGATGAAGGAGCATGTCTGACGGTCTCCTGAAGTAAGCGAGCCCCTAGTCTTGTGGACTCTGGTCTCGAAACAGTCCCCAGCTGGTAGTTCAGCCAGACCCTATGAGTGAACCCCCAAAGAGCCCCAAAAAGGCCGGGAAGAGAGGATGTGTAAGGATGTGAGTTTCAGGGTGTGGAAGGCTCTGCCAAAAGCTGTAGCAGGTCTCCTATTTTAATGTTTTTATTATTTGCTTATTTACTTTTACAATTAAATGTTTATTGAAATAATATAAACTGGGGGTGCCTGGGTGGCTCAGTCAGTTAAGCATCTGCCCTCAGTTCAGGTCATGATCCCAGGGTCCTGGGATTGAGCCCCTTGTCGGGCTCCCTGCTCAGTGGGGAGCCTGCTTCTCCCTCTGGCCCTCCACCTGCTTGTGCTCTCTCTCTCTCAAATAAATAAATGATCTTAAAAAAATAATATAATATAAACTGTGAGTAATACAGATTGTTTTCAGCGTGATATCAGTATCACCCATTTCTCCTAGTAATAGATGATAGATAGCCAGATGAAACACAATAGTGGAAGGATCTAGAATAATAAATTTTATTACTAGGAGTCTCCCTCGAAGTCAGCAAACCCGACCTACTCACAGCCAAGGAAACAAATGAAATGGTCAGGACACGGACGATGGGCCAGGCACTTGCTCGGCGCTGTGCATATAAAAGTAAACAGAATGTGTTACGTGTACTCAAAGAGCTCGGAGCCAGGCTCATGGGCGACAGCATCCAGAAAGCAGGAAATCAGCACACAGCCGAATCAGTATTATGAGAAAAGCACGCTGAAGCTTCAAGGCGCACCCAGCTTGGGCTCGGGAGCAGCTCCCCGCAGGTCGAGTGTGAGAGCTGACCTGGGCAGGGTGAGCAGGTATCACACAGACAAGGAGCTTGTGAAACAATGCCCTAGGAAGGCCCAGGGGAGGGAAAACATAGTGCATGTGCTTAATCCAAGGAGTTCAAGTACAAAGTAATTCCAGTCCCAGATTCTGGAGACAATAGTCTCCCGGCTCCCAGGTCAATGCTATTTTTAGAGTACTATCTGCCTTTCTAGGTCTCCTGACAAGTATGTGATGATTCACAGGTATCGATACTCTTGCATAGAAAAAAAAGGAAGAAGCCATGGCTCATGCTTACCCAGGTACAGATATTAAGATTTTTTTGATGGCTGAGTAGTATTCCACTGTATATATATACCACATCTTCTTTACCCGTTCATCGACACAGTAAGATTTTCAAACTCTCTTGTTTGAAACGTCTCCTTGAGGAATGATTGGTTTGTATTATAGCCTTTCACTTCCCCCCCAGATTTGTGGGAATGAGGTCATGCCCTAAGTCTGGAAGGGACTTGAAGGAATCACTTTGTCAGTGGCCAAGGGAGCAGGAGGCAGTAAAGGAGCCATTATCTGTAGGGAACTCAAAAATTAATCCTGAAGCTAAAACTGTTCCACATTTTCTGATCACCACGTGGCGGCAACCCAGCAATTGTTAGTAATGTCAGTCATGAAACCCTCCTCCCTGCCAAGGCAAAGGGCTCCTGCTGACCCTCACCCCGTCTCTGCCCCTGCACTTAGATATCCTTGCATACGTAGAAGGCCTGGCACCCCCATGAGCTATATATAAGTCTGAAATCTCCACCTCGGCCCTCTCTTCCATTCATATTGCCACACATTCTCCTTTCCATTTCATTCCCTTTTGCAAACACAGCTGGAGTCGTCAAAATCACACATACAAAAAAAAAAAAAAAACCCCACATCAATGTTTCTCTCTCTACAATTATGACATTTCTCTCCAGTCAGGTTTCTCAGGGCTCAAGTCCCTTTTGAGCTGGGGATGACATCCAATGCCGCCACCCATGCATTGGCAGGCTTACCAGGTACGGTTCTCGCTCGTCCTCTCTGGCCGGGCCATCCAGCAGGCGCTCGGTAGGTTAAACACCGAGGGGTCTTTAATGCCCAGCTGCACATTGAAAAACTGTGCAGACAATATTACACTGTAACTTTGGGCACAGGTTTCCTGGACAGCATAACCATCTTTCACTGTATAAATGCCAATCCAGGTTTCATCTGATCTAGCTGGCTTTGGTCAGGCCCCTCCTGAAGAGTGATCTGCTCCTGGGGCCCCCTATGGAGTACTTGTCCTCCGAGGTGGCATTCTGAGAAATGTCTAGAGGTCCCAGGGCTCTGTCGGGGTGATCTTGTAGCACTGCTTGGTGGCTCGTTCAATCTGAAACACCAATCCATCCTTAGAGAACAAAATATATTCCAATAACCTCTTGCAGGGGCTCAGCACCTTTCACTCGTTCAGCACCCGTGCATGCTGGTTGAGCCCGTTGTAGGAGAGCACGGCTGCTGCACCTGCTGCTCTCCGCATACAGAACCTGGTGGGCCTCCCACTGCTGTGGCATCTGGCAAGGGCACAGGGTCCCCGGGGCGCCCCTAGTCCCTGCCCCCAGCGCTGCGGCCCCTTGGCCACCGAGGCCACCTAGAGTCAGAGGCCACCCAGCAGCCAGGTGCCCAGGGCCCCCTGGGCCATGTTTCCTGCTTATTTTTAAAAGACAGCTTGCCTTGGACCCAGAGTCATATGTCTGGAGATAGATGATTTATGAAAGGAAGAAGGAAGGAAGCAGAAAGGAGGGAGAGAAGGAGGGAGGGAAGGAGGGAGGGAGGAGGAAGGAAGGAAAGAAGAAAGGAAGAAAGGAAGGAAGGGAGGGAGGGAGGGGAGGGAGAGTGGACAGCAGATGGGTGAATGAATGAATGGGTACATAGATGGGTGGATGGATGGATGGGTGGGTGGATGTGTGGATGGATGGATGGATGGATGGATGGACGGAATGATATCCTCTGGCCCTAGAGAAACTCTTTCTCTTGTGTGTGCATACAGAGAGGAATATGAGTTTGTAAACTGCAGGTTTGCTGTAATACAGAAAAGACTGGAAACAACCCAAATGTCCCTCAGCAGATGAATGGTTAAACAAACTATGGTATAGCCACTCCATGGAATACTACTCAGCCATAAAAGGGAATAAACTTACAAGGCCAGCACTAAAGTAATACCAAAACCAGACAGAAACATATCAAGAAAACTACAGACCAATATCTCTTATGAATATAGATGCAGAAATCTTCAACAAAATACTAGTAAATAGAATTCAGCAATATATAAGGATTATACACCACAACAAAGTGGGATTTATCCTAGGAATGCAAGATTTGTTCAACATAAGAAAATCAATCAATGTAATATACCATATTAATAAAGGACAAAAACCACACGATCTTCTCAACAGATGCAGAAAAAGCATTTGACAAAACTCAATACCCTTTCATGATAAAAAAGACTCAACAAACTAGAAACAGATAAGAACTTCCTCAACCTTATAAAGTGAATCTACAAAAAACCTACAGCTAATATCATACTTAATGATGCAAGACTAAAAACTTTCTCCTGGAGATCAGGAACAAGACAAGGATATCCTCTCTCTCCACTTCTATTCGACAATGTACTAGAGGTTCTAACCAGGGCAATTAGGTAAGAAAAAGCAAAAGCATCCAGATTGGAAAAAAGAAGTAAAACTATCAGTATTTGCAGATGACATGATCTTATTCGGAGAAAATCTTAAGGAACCCACAACGAAACCATTACATATATATATAATATATATGAGTTCAGCAAGGTTGCAGGATACTAGATCATACAAGACTTAATCATATTTCTATACACTAGCAATGAACAGTCCAAAAATGAAATTAAGAAAACAATTCCATTTACAATAGCATAAAAAAGAATAAACTACTTAGTAATGCATTTAACAAAAGATGGGTAAGACTTGTACACTTAAAACCATAAAATGCTATTGAAAGAAATTAAATAGGGGCGCCTGGGTGGCTCAGTCAGTTAAGCGTCTGCCTTCGGCTCAGGTCATGATGGCAAGGTCAAGGGATTGAGCCCCACATTGGGCTCCTTGCTCAGTAGGGAGTCTGCTTCTCCCTCTCCCTCTGCTGCTCTCCCTGCTTGTGCTCTCTCTCTGCCTCTCTTGCTGTTAGATAGATAGATAAATCGATAGATAAAATCCTCATGGGTTGAAGACTTCATAGTATTAAGATAGCAATACTCCCCAAATTGATCTACAGGTTTGATGCAGTCCCTGTCAGAATCCCAGCCTGCTTCTTTGCAGAAATTACAAACTGATACTAAAATTCCTATGAAAATGCTAGGGACCTAGAATGGCTACAACAATCTTGAAAAAGAAAAACACAGTTGGAGAGCTCACACTTGCCGATTTAAAAACCTACTACATGGCTACAGTAATCAAGACTGGGTGGTACTGGCATAAAAACAGATATATAGATCAATAGAATAGAATCGAGAGTCCAGAAATAAACTCGGACACTATGGGCAACTGATTTCTGACAAGCGTGCCTAGACAATTAAATGGGGGAAAGAACAGTCTTTTCAACAAATGGTGCTGGGACAATTGGATATTATCCACACGTGAAAGAATGAAACTAGACCCCTACTTCACACCATGTATAAAAATTAACTTCAAAAAATCAAAAGACATGAGGGGTTCCTGGGTGGCTCAGTCATCAAGCGTCTGCCTTCGGCTCAGGGCATGATCCTGGCGTTCTGGGATCGAGCCCTGTATCAGGCTCCTCCGCTGGGAGCCTGCTTCTTCCTCTCCCATTCCCCCTGCTTGTGTTCCCTCTCTTGCTGCCTGTCTCTCTCTCCCTGTCAAATAAATAAATAAATAAATAAATAAATAAATAAATAAATATCTTTTTAAAAAATCAAGACATGAATGTAAGAGCCAAAACTACTAAACTTCTATAAGAAAACACAGGCATAAATCTTCCTGACTTTGGATTAGGCAATGGTTTCTTAGATAAGCAACCAAAGAAAAAACAAATTGCATTTCATCAAAACTAAAAGCTTTTGCACTTCAAGGGACACAAGAGAGTGAAAGGACAGCCCAAAAATAGGAGCAACTGTTTTCAAATCACATTATCTGATAAAGCCCTAGCATCCAGAATACATAAAGCACTCGTACTACTCGACAATATAGACGACCCAATTAAAAACAGGCAAAAGATTTGAATAGACAGTTGTCTAAGATACACAGATGGCCAACAAGCACATGAAAAGATGCTCAATGTCAATAATCATTAGGGAAATCAAATCAAATCACAACAAGGTATCACATCACAACCACTGGGATGACCAGAATCAAAGAGAACAATATCAAGTGTTGGAGAAGATGTGGATAACTTGGAATCCTCATGGAACCCCTGTGGAGAATACTTCTGCAATTTCTCAAAAAGTTAAACAGAGACCCGTCGAACGGCCCCACAATTCCGTTCCTCAGTGTATGCCCAAGAGAACTGCAAACATATGTCCACATAAAAATCTTAATATGAATGTTCGTAGCCGTATTATTTATTCATGACCCCCAAAACGTCAATTCATCAGATGAACAGACAAGCGTAATGTAGAATGTTGACACAATGAGGTATTATTCAGTCATAGAAAGGGATGAAGTAGCTGATCCATGCTACAATGTGAGCAAATCTTGGAAACTTTCTGCAAAGTTTAACTTTGCACAAAGAAGCCAGTCACAAAAGGCCACATATTATATGATTCCATTTGTATGAAAAGTCCAGAATAGGCAAATCCATGAGACAGAAAGTAGATTAGTAGTTTCTAGGGACTGCGGGGAGATGGATAATCGTATAGGGAATGTCTGCTAATGGGTACAGGCTTCTTTTTGGGGTGATGAAAATGTTCTGGAATTAGACAGTGGCGATAGTTGTACGACCTTATGAATATACTAACCACTGAAATGTACTGTTCAAAGGGTGAATTTGGTGGTATGCGAATGACATCTCAATAAAAAAGAATTAACTATTAATACACATGACAATATGGGTGAACGTCATAGACATTATGCAGAACAAGTTCAAATCCATGCCGAAAACCCCTGGTATTTTAAGCTGCTTATGGATACATACATACGAAGTAATGGAATGAAAATATTCACGAGGGAGATAAATACCAAACTCGAGGTAGTGGAAGGAGAGAGGAAAATGGACTTTGTACAAGAACTTCAGCTGGATCTGTTAATATCACATTGCTTTTAAAAATATCTGAAGCAAATAAGGCAAAATATTAACGTTTTACAAAGGGGAATGCTTGTTACAGTATGCTTTATACTTTCCTCTTAAAAAAATAAAACAAAACAGCCCAGTTCTGAGACAATCGTTGGACTCCTTAGCCAGGCTTTTGTTGACGTTTCCTCTCTGCACGATTGAGACCAAGGGGAGTTAGGATCTGCCCCTGGCCTGGTGGACTCCAGTCTGGAAGAGGCACAAACAGTGCACAGGCCATGGGCTGGGACAAAGCTCTAGAACCTCAGAAGACGCCAGGAAGAAGGGAACCAGGCAGGGAAGCCTTCCAGGAAGAGAGGATGTTGGGGCTGAGCCTCAGATGGAGGCTTGACAGAGGGGACGCTCGGGCCGGACACCCCACCCCCACCCTTTGGGTCTCTCCCAAAGCCTGGCCTGGCCCTGCTGATTCCCTTATCTGCCCGCTCCCAGCTGCCTCCCTGCTGGCTGAACTGTCGCCACAGACTTCTGGGCCTGTGTCCCCTCCACGGGGATGGGGGAGGGAATGGGGTGAGCCTGGCCTCAGCCTCAGGGCTTCTGGCTCTCCACGGAGCCTGGGTTCTGAGGCCCCCACTCCCCATCCTTAACTTCCCTTCCCAAGGCCTTTCTCTGCTCCAGTTATGAAGAAATAGGCTAAGTCCAGTGGCCAAACGCTTGTCTGAGACATGCCTCCGGCCTGACCTTCCTGAGGACAGATTTCCCTACTTTGCTCCCAATGTTGCAACTGCTGTTTCTAATAAAAATAACAACGAAGAGAGTTCCCAGTACAGAGCTCATTATCTATGGCGTACTGGGCAGGACCTGTTTCAAGTGGCCTTCTCAACGACATTTGCTGTGGGTTCTATGATTGCACCCAATATCCAGGCAAAGAAACTGAGGCTCAGAGGGTGGCCTGCCCAGGAATCACACAGCAAATCAGTGTCAGAGCTGAGAAAAGAGCACAGGCTCTTGGACAGCCATCTTCATTTCTCTGAGCCCACTCCCAGTCTGGAAGATGTGGGCAATTATACGCACTTATACCACAAAGACCTGGTGAGAATGGGATAAAATTAGGCAGGGAGAGCACCTAGCACAATGCCTGGGGTGGCTCGCTGAACAGTGCTGCCGTTATGACGATATTAGTGCTGAAAAAAAAGTATTCGTATCAGAATTAGCATTTGTATTAGTATGGTTGTGGATAGAAATAGAATAATGATTAGATTTAGAATTAATATCAGTATTACTAGCACTATTAAGATTAGTATCAATATTCAAATTAGGATTACGAATTAAAATTGGTATGGGTGTCACATATTACTAGCGTTATTACTGGAATTAGTAGTGCTAGTAAAAAAGGGTCAAGTATCATCCCTTGTATACAGTAGGTAGTCAGTAAATCAGTAAGAGTACTTAACATTTATTGAGATCTCAGATTCAAGTGAGTTAAAATCACTTAACGGATTAAATCTCATTTAGCTGTCCCAATCACCCTATGGAGTGGCCACTATTATTACCCCATCTCCACAGATGAGGAACTGAGGTTCCAAGGGGGCTGGTAACCTGTCCAAGGCCACATGGCCCCTCCGTGGTCAGGGCAGGCTATGGATGAGGGGGGCTGGCTCCAGAGCAGAAGTCCCGAAAACATCGCCCCTTAAGTCAGAGGGGTCTTCACCACCCTTCTTACTTATGAGGGCTCAGCATAGGATGTGGCACACAGCAGGAGCTCAATAAATGCAAAGTCATAGCCATGCTCTCTGTCCTCCTCAAATCTCCCATTTTGCTTATGAGGACAACAAGGCCCATGAAGGCAAGAGGAGGATAGCAAGCTCCTTCTGGGGCAGCTGGTGAGGGAGCAGGCCCCACTGACCCAGGGCTCCATCAGTGCCCTGTGCCCTTGGCAGGCCTCATTTTCCCCATCTGTAGAATGGGTGGTCAGGAGAATGCTCCGTCCTGTGGAGTCCTGGGGCCACCACCGGGTGCTCTTACCCCCGCTCTACAGTGACCTGAGATGGACACCTACTGTGTGCGCGGATGCATCCATTGATTTTACAGAGATAGTGCTTGGCCTGGGGTCTGTGTCAGCATGAAACACTGGTTGTCGTCACTGTTCTTACTCTCTGGGGGAAGTAGGGCAGGGCAGAAAGGTGGGGACTGAGGTGCGGGAGTTCCGGAGGTCCCTCTCAGCAGGTTGAGGGCAGAGCCACAGATCACATGGGTCCACATCGACCCACATGGCCCTGTGCCACCCACCCCAGCACCAATGACCCAGGGCCTAGCCCAGGCTGACACCTGGGGTCTCGTGGACTTCCTCCCAGACTCTGTCCATGGATCTCTCTCTGTCTTGGTCTCCCTTTCCAGATTCTCCACCCGTGTCCTTGGCCTCTGTCACTTTCAGGCTCTTTTGCCTTCCATCCTGTCTCATTCTCTTCGCCTCTCTCTGTAGATCTTTAATTGTCACTGGCTCTCTTGGTGTCTCTCCCTCCTCTCTGTACCCTCGTTCTGTCTGCCTCTAGCTGTGTCCCTTTTTCTCCCTGAGTCTCCCTATTCCCATCTCCCTCTGTTTCTGTCTCTTGCTCTCTGCCTCTCTCCCTTCTCTATCCCTTCAGTTCTTCTTCCCTTCCCCCACCCTATCCCACTCCTCAAGGACCCACAGAGAAAGCAACTCTGGGTCCCACCTGTTTCCCGCCTCCAAAGCAGCATGGCGGGCAACAAGTTGAGGCCGCTGTCCCTGGGTGCCCCCCCCAACCCCGCCCCCCATCCCAAGACAGCCTGTTACCGCGGAGCCAACAGCCACAGTCTCCTCCATCTGATAAGACTTATCTGCTGCCCCAGGGCAGGCCGGAGCTGGCGTAAGCCCCAGTGGGGCACTGAGTGAGTATGCCCCTGCCTCCCGCCAGCCCTGGCCTGGCCCGGCCTCCAGGCTGGGCCTGGGTCATCAAGATGTCCCATGGGCTCTGGTTCAAATCCCACCGAACCTCTGTTAGCCTCATTCTTCTTGCCTGCAAAATGGGTACACTCACATCCCTCCTCTCCCTGTGGCCAGGAAGATTGACATACATAAGGGCCCAAGCCCGAACGTGACCCAGCACATAGGATGTGCTTTGGAAATGCTCACTGAAAAGCCTAGTGGAGTCATAAAACGGTATCTGCTATTTTCATTTTATCTTGGCTTCAGCCCATTTTGTTTGGCTGGACACTGAAGCCCACAGGAGCCCAAGTTGAACAGGGTCCAAGAATCCATGGGGTGGGCAGGTGGGGCAGAGGAAGGCCCCCACTGCCCAAAAGGTGCCCCACCAGCAGGGAGCCCGCCCCCTCCCCTGGTCCGCCCCACCCACTGGGGCACCAGCCACTCCCTGGGGAGGAGGGAGGAGGGAGAGGGGAGGGAGGGAGGGAAGGAGGAAGGGAGCCTCAAAGGCCAAGGCTAGCCAGGACACCCCCTGGGATCACACCGAACTCGCCACATCCCCAAAGCGGCCGAACCCTCTGCACCAACCAGCCCAGGTCAGTCTCAGCCCCCTAAGAGCCCCCAGCAACGCAAACCCCAGACCTGCTATCCCTTAACCTCAAGGCTACTCCTCCAGCCTGCTCCGGGCTCCCCAACCCCCGGTGGGTCCCCAAAGTGTCTACCATCCCTGAAACCCTTCACAGCTCCTCCAAACCATCTGTCTTTCCAACCCCTATCTCTACCTTGAAACCACCCCCCAAAACCGACCTCTTTCTGCCCTGACTCCCATCCTCTCCTTCCAAGATATCTGTTCCCCTGATGGCTTAACTCTGCTCTCCATACCCCATCTCTGCCCCCTACAACATGCCTTTCTCCCCCAAATCCTAGCTCTGCCTGAATCTGGTTTTCACTCACCTGGAATTGTTTGTCTCTGAGTTCTCCCCAAAAGCTCACTTTCGCTTCCCCATGCCTATTTCTGCTCCCCAAACCCTTGTCTGCTCCCCATCCTGGTTTCTGCTCCAAATTCTCCAGTCCCTTAAACCCTGGCTTCATCCTCTTATCCCCATCTATGCCTCTCAAACCCCATATTTGTTCCCTGTGACTTTTGTCTGATCCCCTCAAACCACAACTCTCCCCCAGCCCCTTGCCTGCACACCAAAATGTCTGTCACTCTAAACAGCTAGTCTACTACCCCAAGTCTGTTCTGCCACACGGATCCTCATGCCTACCTTCCCTAAACCCTATCTCAGCCCCAAAATATGTCTCTGGCCCCTCGGATCTCCTCTGGCCCCAAATCTTTCTCCACTCCAGTTCTATCTCAGTTCTCAAAGTCCCCCTCTGCTCCCACGACCCATCTTTATCAGACACATTCTTGCCTGTCCAATCCCACCTCTGACCCCTAAACTCCATCTCTGCTCCAGCAAAACCCATGGAACCCCCATACTTTTCCATGACCCTCAGAATCCATCCCTGACCCCCGAACTACATCCCCAGCTTCTCAACGTTCTCTCTGGCTCTCAAATGTCACCTCAGATCCCCAACCTTGTTTCCGCTACTCCAACCTATTTCTGATCCCAAAACATGACATTTCAAATTTGTCTCTGCTCCTCAAATCCCGTGTCTGCTTCCCCCAAACTCTACAGCTATACCCCAACCACTCCCTGACTCCTTCACCCCCCCATCTGACCCTCAAATTCCACCTCAAAGCCTCCCAAGATTCATCTGCCCCCAGACCCCATCTCTGCTCCCTTCAGTCCCAAGAGACCCTCCCTTGAGGGCTGGGGTAGGGCTGTTACCTGGGGTGAGGGGCTGGGCCTTGGGAGAGTTGAGGGTGCCGGCCTGCTGCCTGCTACCCGTTGGGGCAGCACTTACTCTAGTGGGGCAGCTGATAAGGAGCTTTCATATCCCCCAGCCTCGAGATAAACTTTATCTCTGTCCGGAGAGTGATAACTGGGGGTGGGGGGGCTGGGCCCCTGCCATAGGAGGGGTGGGCAGCCCTGGACCCGCCAAGGTGCGAGGTGCAGGGATGTGGGGCAGTGGGACTGGAGGGAGATCATGGGGGGGGTGAGGTGAGGATGAGGGGAATCAAGGAACAGTGGTGACAGAGACAGAAAGAACTAAAGACAGGCAGACAGAGAAGGAAGGGAGAAACGGGGGGGGGGAGAAAAAGAGACAGAGACAAAGAGCAAGAGACAGACAGGAAGAAAAAGAAAGGAGGAACAGAGAGATAGCAGTAAAGTAAAGGAGACCCAGGAACAGAAAGAGAGCAAGAAGTGAATGCAGAAAGAGAGATCCTCACAGACGGAAAGAATTGTGGAGAGACACAGAGGAAAGACAGGGAAATGGAGGAGGAGGCAAGACACGAACTCCAGGGAGAGTCAGCGGTGATCCTGGGCCTGGAGGAGGGTGGTGGTGGACGTAGCCAAGGGCTCATCTCTTCGGCTGCACCCCCCGCCCCCAGAGCCAGCCTTCAGCGTGTGCGCACAGTGGGTCCCGGAGGCTGGGCTGTGAAGAGGGCCTTCCACTCTCTCTCTCTCTCACCCCACCCCAAGGACAGGGAAACTAAGGCCTTCAGATTGAGAGGGAGAGTCGGGGGCAAGGGTACGTGTTCTGGCTCCTCACCCGGGCTGCGCAGTGGGGCATAGGTGAGGGTGTGGGGCTAAGAGGACAGGTGTGGGGATGAAGCCAGAGGGCAGAGAGAGAGAGAGAGGAAGAGGAGACAAACAAGCAGAAAGAGACTGAGTGGGAGAGATGGAGAGACATTCAGAGACATGACTGGAGAAGGAGTGAGAAGTGAAACAGAAAGAGGTGAAAGACACAGAGATAAAGATGGAGAGAGACAACCAGAGACAGAGACATGGAAAGCCAGAGAAAGGGAGGGGGGAAATTAGGCATCGTTAAAGCAGAGAGAGAGAGTGAAGACAAGACATATCATGGTAGCATAGAAAGACGGGACAGAAATATCAAGGGCCAGGCTGGAGAGGAGAGAGTGTTAGGAGAGAGACGCAGGGACACAGATACACACACAGGGAAGGACCGACACAAAGGGGCAAAGGCGAAGCCACCATCTCACAGGTCTTAGCTGGGCCCCGATCACCACCTCCTATCTGGCAGCTGGGGAAACTGAGGCCTGGGGCTGGTTGGAACCGAAGGAACCCGAAAGCAGAACTATGGTAGGCCTCCCCAGGGCAGACCTGTCCCCCTCCTCAGAGGAAGCCAGTAGCCTTGGGGTGATTTCAAAAGTTGGGCGGGGATGGCAGAGATAAGGAGTGGGGGGGTACTGACCCCCCCATGGAGCAGGGAGGAACTGAGGGGGCCCTCTGTCTGCAGACCCAACGGAGGTGGGGGGAGGGAGGAGTCAAGCCAGTCAAGCCGGAAACCATGGGTTTCTGAGAAAGTTAAAAGATGCAACAGATAGGGATGAAGTTGGGGAGCACAAGAGGGTGAACCCCAAGGTCCCAGGGGTGACAAGTAGCTCAAGGGACTCTGGCTCTGCACCCCAGCCCATCCCACCCAGACTTCTCTAGAGGGAGAGAAGAGGAGGAAGAAGGGGAGAAAATGAGGAGAGGAGAAAGAGATGAGCAGAAAAGGAGGGAGAGGAGAAGGATGAAGGAAACGGAGGGGAGGAAGGCGGAAGGGGACAGGCAGGAGGGAAAGAGAAAATGAGGAGGGGAGGAGATGTAGAAAGGGGAAAGGAGGAAGAGGTGGATGATTAAAGAGGAGGGAGAGGAGGATCAGGGAAAGAGAGAATGAGAGGATGAGAGGTCTGGGAGGAGGGAGAGGGAGGAGTGGGAAGGGGAGCAAGAGGGGTAAGAGGAGAGGGGAAAGAAGGGGAGTTGTAGGAGGAGGGAGAGAAAAGAAAGGGAAGTGGAAGGAGAGAAGAGGGAATAGGAGGGAGGGAGGGGAAGGGGGCAGAGGAAGGAGGGGATGATGGAAGGGAAGATGGGGAGAGATGGCGGGAGGAAAAGAGGGCTACAAAGACTGAGGGAATGGAGTAGGAGAAGGAGAAAGGAGGGAAGGGGGTGGGGTGGGATGGGGAGGGGAGGAGGAGTTCGGAGTCTGAGGACCCCTCCTGTCCTCACAGGTCCCACCAGAGGCCCCATGGAGTTCCCTGGCCTAGGGGCCCTGGGGACCTCCGAGCCCCTGCCCCAGTTCGTGGACCCGGCCTTGGTGTCCTCGCCGCCAGAGTCGGGGGTCTTCTTCCCCTCTGGGCCCGAGGGCTTGGACGCAGCAGCCTCCTCCACGGCCCCCAGCACCGCCACGGCTGCTGCTGCGGCTCTGGCCTACTACAGGGATGCCGAGGCCTACAGGCACTCCCCAGGTAACTCTGCTGCATGGCTGTGTTAGCACCGGCTCCCGTGCTGTCTCGGTTGCCATGGCAGAATCCCTCTAGGAGGTCATCTTGAAACTGGCTGGAAACCTTCAGAGGGCTGAGCCGGTCGCTTCCCCCTGCCCATTGAGCCCAGACCCGGGAATGCCAATGCTCCCCATCTGCCGTCTTGGGGTAGCCACATTGGAAAGCAACGGCGGAAGTGGGTGGTGGTGGCCCTAGTTGTCAAGTGACCCATGGGGCTCTAAATTCCAACGGTCATCCTCAAAGCCCCTTTGGAAACGGAATGGGGGGAGAGGTTACCGCAGTTGCCAAAGTGACCGGTGAGCCCGGGATCCAGGATTTACCCGAGGGCCAGCAGCTGTTCTGGCTGCCTGGGGGAAGACTAGAGACTGGGCCTCTCCGCTGTAGCTCTGGGGCACCACTGCGCCCTGAAAGCAGGATGGCTTTAGACTGATCCCTCCTTCCTTCCAGTACCCACCCTCCATAATAGTCTTTCAGGTGTACCCACTGCTCAACTGTATGGAGGGGATCCCAGGGGGCTCACCGTACGCCAGCTGGACCTACGGCAAGACGGGGCTCTACCCTGCCTCGACCGTGTGCCCCACCCGGGAGGACTCCCCTCCCCAGGCCCCGGAAGACCCGGATGGGAAAGGCGGCAGCAGCTTCCTGGAGACCTTAAAGACAGAGCGGCTAAGTCCAGACCTCTTGACACTGGGGCCTGCGCTGCCTTCATCCATCCCTGTCCCCAGCAGCGCCTACGGGGGTCCTGATTTTGCCAGTACCTTCTTTTCTCCCACCGGGAGCCCCCTCAACCCAGCGGCCTATTCCTCCCCCAAGCTTCGTGGAACACTGCCCTTGCCCCCCTGTGGTGAGGTCCCCAAAAAGGGACGGGGAGGCTGAGGTGTGGGGGGGAGTCCAAGGCAAAGCTGGGCTGAGCCTGGGCTCCTCCCCCACCGCCATCCCCTCTGTCCACCCCATCAGAGGCCAGGGAGTGTGTGAACTGCGGAGCAACAGCCACTCCACTGTGGCGGCGGGACAGGACAGGCCACTACCTGTGCAATGCCTGCGGCCTCTATCACAAGATGAATGGGCAGAACAGGCCCCTTATCCGGCCCAAGAAGCGCCTGGTAAGACCCCAGGCCTGTCTCTGCTTCCCCAGGAACTGCTGTTCTCGACCTGTGCAGGGATCCCTGTCCTCCTGCTCTACAAGCACCCATATTCCCCCTATCCATCCCTTCCCCACCCAGCTTTGCATAGGAATGCCTATCTTCAACCTACCTTGGTAGGTTACATGCAGGAACCCTGCCCTCTCCCTGCACAGCAAGTGTTTTTCCCCTTGGCTTCACGAGGGGACTCACCTTAGGACACCCTGAACCACTGGGGCCTGGCACCCTCCCCCAGACATGTTGATTTCATTGGCCTAGGGTGTCGCCTGGGCCTCAGGATCGTTTTCAACTCCCTGAGTGATTCCAATGTACAGCCAAAGTTGGGAATCACTGATAGAGTCTCACCCCCAATACCAAAATCCCCTATCCTGGCCAGGAGGCCCTGTCCCTGCCCCATACAGAACCCACAGTCACCGTCCTGTAAGTACATCTGTTCTTACCCTGCATGGGAAGCCCTGCCTTCAACCTGACCCTGACCTCTCGGGTCCTCCACCCCCCACCCGTGGGCTGATCCTCACATTCTCTCTCCCCCAGATTGTCAGCAAACGGGCAGGTACCCAGTGTACAAACTGCCAGACAACCACCACGACCCTGTGGCGGAGAAATGCCAGCGGGGACCCTGTGTGCAATGCCTGCGGCCTCTACTACAAGCTACACCAGGTTTGTCCTGCCCCGTCCCCCCCCCCCCCCCCGGCCCAACCTCCCTCCTCTCCTCCCACCAACCCACCTTCCTCCTCCCCTGCTCCGGTTGCACTCCCACCTTTGCCTCCCCTCATAACCCTCCCTCTCTTCTCCTTTGCCCCTTCTCTCCCCACCTTTTCTGCCCCCTCCTTCCTTCTCCATTCCCCTCCTGCTTGGTCCTCATCCCTCCCTCCTCCCATTCCTTCATCTCTTCACACCCTTCCACTCCCTCCTGCCACTCCTCTTCCATCTCCTTCATCCTCCTCTCCAGCCATCTGCTAACTTCCACCCCCCTGCCCTGAAACCTGAGGCAGCTCCATCAGCCTCAGAGGCTTTCCCAAGCTCAGGGTCTCACAACCATGGGATTCCTTAGGACAATCCCTGCACCATACCAGGGTCACGTTCCCCTAGTCCCTGAACCAATTCTCCATGCTTAAAAAGAGGTGGGATGGATATGGCCTCCCTGGTCAAGACACAGAGGCAAAGATGTGGAGTTAGGAAACACCCCCAGCCTCCCTTTTGGCAGGTGAACCGACCACTGACCATGCGGAAGGATGGCATCCAGACTCGAAACCGCAAGGCATCTGGAAAAGGGAAAAAGAAACGAGGGTCAAGTCTGGGAGGTACAGGAGCAGCTGAAGGACCGGCTGGTGGCTTCATGGTGGTGGCTGGGGGTAGCGGGAGTGGGAATTGTGGGGAGGTGGCCTCTGGCTTGACATTGGGCCCACCTAGTACGGCCCATCTCTACCAAGGCTTGGGCCCCGTAGTGCTGTCAGGGCCTGTGAGCCACCTCATGCCCTTCCCGGGACCCCTGTTGGGTTCCCCTGCGGGTTCGTTCCCTGCAGGAGCCGTTCCTCCCACCACTACCACCACTGTGGTGGCTCCACTGAGCTCCTGAGGGCGCAGAGCAGGGCGTCGGGGCAGGGGTGGGGTCCCTCTCCTATGTAGCCAGCAGTCTGTACAACCCAACCCTCTGGGCCCCAGCCATCCCCTGGCCTGGACCTTCAAAGCTTTTGTAAAATAAAACCACCTAAGTCCTGAGAGCCGACGTGTGAGTCTGTGTGGGACCGAGTCAAGAACAACGGGAGGGGGAGGTTGGGTGTCTGGGAGTGTCTGAGGATGGTGTCTGGCTGCAGCATATGGCCACGGGAAGCCGAGGCTGCCTATGTGACACTTCACAATTGTGGGTTGCGACAGGCAGTTGTGAACAGTGTTTGTGAAGCTGCGTGTGACAGCTTCTGGGTGGCCTGAGACGGCGTGCATCGCCACCCACCACAAGGTGAGTACATTAGATCCACTGTGTGACCGAGGAGGTGAGGCTTTGCAAGACGGTGTGTGTGACACCAGGTGACAGCGAGAGCCAGGGCCCAGGCGACTGCAGGAGGGGACATGGAAGTGTGTGTAAATGGCGGCATGCTCAGGAGAAACACGTGGCACCATGTCGATGTGACTGTTTGCCACTTTGGGGTGATCTTTGAGACGGTGTGACGGCCTATGTGTGGGGCACAGAACTGGATGGGCAGATGCTTCTGGAATGTTGAACGCAGGCTGTGTGTAGGGGCGTGTGGAGGCTAACAGCGTGACCGCAGAGGGTCTGCACGTCTGGGTAGCTCTGCGGGTCGGGTAACGGCAGTATTTCTCTGCCACTCTAGGCATGTGGGAGCACAGATCACATGGTGTGTGCCAGGCCACAGTGTCTCTGAGTGGCTGACGGACGTGAGCAGCTCTGTGTGTCCTTGTTCCCGGAACGTATCAACATGTAGAGTTTCAGTTGGGTCTACATTAGGGACTCGCCTCCGGAGGACAAAAGACGTGCAGGATAGGAAAGGGGGGGAAGGGGTGGGGCTGGAATGGTAGCCGTGAAGAAGGTCAGAAGGCCAGTGCAGGACCACGGGGTTGTCCGGGGGCCTTCCCTGTCAGTCATCTCTTATCTCTCTTGGCCCAGCTCAGCCTGCAGCTCTGTGGGAAATGGTAGAGGAGGAGAGGGGAAGATTAGGAGGACAAAATAGCTTCTAGGGATGATATTTAGACCCCGTAGGTGGGGGAGCTCCTCCCCATAGTGCCAACTCCCTTGTCAACGCACCAACTCACCTGGGCCAACTGCTCCCCCCAGAGTGGAATCTGGTCTTCCAAAATGGAAAACCCGTACGTAGGAGCCTATGCAGAGTTAGCTGACATCCCGAGCTGGAGGCCACACAGCTGGAGACAGGGGGCCAAGCCAGGCTCTGTGGCTTAGCCTCCATCCTACCCAGCAGCTCCCGACAGCAAGCAGCCCCATCTCCTGAGTGCTTAATGTGGGTCAGGCAATGGTTGGCAAGCTGCAGTTGCTTTGGTTCGTGAACACCTGGAAAAAAAAAATACTCCAAGGAAAGGATACTACGCACTTTTCATTTTCATTTTACTAATGAAAAGGTAAGGCTCAGAACTGGCATTACTTTCCCTGACCACACTGAGTTTAAGGAGTGGATTTTGGATGCCACTTCCCGCCCCCCCCCCCCCCCCCCCCCGTGAGTCTTGCTCACACTTAACTGGGCTGCCTCTTTCTCTCTCCCTCTCTCACCACTCACTCACTCAATCCACTCACATCTGAATTTGCTTTCGGGCTGCTTCTCATTATGGCTTTCCCCCAGAGCCCCAGAGATGAGGACCGCGGACCCGCGGATCCTGAACATAGTAGGGGTAAGTAGATGTCCTCAGGACAGCTCTCCTTCAGCTACTCGCCAGGCTGGCCTGCTGCAGAATCACGGCAGTCCACACTCATTACAGGGATTGTCCAGAACTTCCCTGGTCTTTGTAAAAGCCTCCTGCCTGCCTGGCCACCCCACAGAACCCCAGCCCTCTCACCCTGCAGGAGCCCCTGTCCACATCTTGAACAAAAACCCCTCAGAACCTGTGCTGGAAATGTGCCTGGCCCTACGTTTCTCAGTAGCCCCAGTCCTCACCTCCCAGAACAGCTGCCCTAGCCTGACACTGTAAGGGAACCCTTCTCTAATTAGCAACAGGAAACCCATCCTGACCCTAGACAGGAGTGTCAGCCCTCACTCTCCGTCAGAGGAATCCCTGTCCTCCCCTGCCACAGGAACCTCAGACTTAGCCCAGTTAGGAATCTGTGAGCTCACACTGTAAAGAAGCCCTTGTACCACCGGTTTAGAAACACCTGTCCTGGGGCGCCTGGATGGCTCAGTCAGTTAAGGTTAAGCGGCTTGCCTTTCTTTGGCTCAGGTCATGATCCCAGGGCCCCGGGATCGAGCCCCACTTCGGGCTCCCTGCTCAGCAAGGAGTCTGCTTCTCCCTCTCCCTCTGCCTGCTTGTGTTCTCTCTCTCTCAAATAAATAAATAAAATCTTGAGAAAAAAAAAAAAAAAAGAAACACCCGTCCTGACCCTCCTCACTAGTGTCAATCTCTCTACAGAAGTCCTGCCTTGACCTTGGACAGGACACCTCTATCTTCACACTGTACTGGAGCCTAGCCCCCCAGACAGCATTTTAGAAACACTACCATCACAATAAAATCTAGTTCTGAACCACTGACCTAGCTCTCTCTGCAGAAACTCCAGCCTCAACATCTTCAGGAACTCTGATTAAATATAGAAGCTCTTGCCTCCATTGTTGACAATGACCCCTGATGTCACTCTTCACAACAATCCCTGATCTCACACTCTAACCTGTAGAGTCCATAAGAACCCCTAGTCCAACTCTTCTTTTTTTTTTTTAAAGAGTTTATTTGAGAGAGAGCGCATGCAGAAGGAGAAAAAGAATCTTAAGCAGACTCCCTGCTGAGCATGGAGCCCAGTGCAGGGCTTGCTCCCAGGACCCTGAGATCACAACCAGAGCTGAAACCAAGAATTGGACGCTTAACCAACTGTGCCAGCCAGGCCCCACCAACCCCACTGTAATCCAACTCTTTTTTTTTAAAGATTTTATTTATTTATTTGAGGAAGAGAGAAAGACAGTGTAAGAGAGCACAAGCAGTGGAGAGGGAGAAGCAGGCTGCCCGCTGAGCAGGGAGCCCGATGCGGGGCTCGATCCCAGGACCGTGGGATCATGACCTGAGCTGAAGGCAGACGCTTAACCTACCGAGCCACCCAGGCATCCCTATAATCCAACTCTTAACCTGAACCTCAGTCTTGAACTTACAACCCTTTTCTAAAAAAAAGAAGAAAAGAAAACCCTTTCCTGACCATGGCAGGGGTGCCTGTCCTGACCCTCTACTGTAAGCCTAGACCTCATCTTATACAGGTACCTATGGCCTCACCTGGCACAGGACCCCCTACCCAGACACTGTACGGGGCTTCCTGTCTTTACCATGTGTTAGCTCCATAGCCCTGACCCTCTACAGAAAGCCTTGCCTACAACTGTACTGGAACCCTCTGACTGGACTCTCTGTAGCAAACCTTTTCCTCTCAACAGAAATCCTTAACTCCACTCACAGGAATCTCTGACCTGATCCTTTATAGGCACTCCTAACCTCGCTTTCTGGAAACACTCTATTGACCCCAAACAGGATGTCCTGATGTGACTCTGACAGCCCTGGCCCTGGCCCTGTCCTGGAAGCTCCACCCTCACCCTGTACAGGAACCATTATCCTGACTCTGTGGGGTTTATAGAATCCTGTAGCAGGCACTGCCATAGGCTCTTCAAACTTGTGTTTTCCTAAGCTCACTCACTTTTCTGACCTCCTTTGCAGTGAGATGTGGACATGTGACACAGTTCTGACCCATGGAGTATGGGCAAAGTGATGAACACCACTTCCAAGCCTGGCCCATAAAAATCTCTCACGGAATCTTCCACTCTCTCTCTCTTCCCATCTACCAGCTCAATAGTGAGAACTCCAAGGATTCAGAGAGCAGAGCCACAAAACGGAAGTTGCCTGGGTCCCTGAATGATCAGTAATAAATATTCACATTAGACTTTATATGAGCAAGAAGTAAATATTTATTTGTTAATCCTCTAAAATTCTGGGTTTGTTACAGCAGCTAGCATAATTTAGCCCAGCTGGGGAGCCTGGGTGGCTCAGTCGGTTAAGTGTCTGCCTTCAGCTCAGGTCATGATCTCGGAATCCTGGGATTGAGCACTGTGTCAGGCTCCCTGCTCAGCGGGGAGTCTGCTTCTCCCTCTGCCCCTCACCCCGCTCATTCTCTCTCAAATAAATGAATAAAATCTTTAAAAAAAAAAAAAAAAATATATATATATATAGCTCAAGGGTGCCTGGGTGGCTTAGTCGGTTAAGCATCCAACTCCTGATTTCTGCTCAGGTCATGATCTCAGGGTTGTAAGACTGAGCCCCCCATCTGGGCTCCACATTCAGTGTGGAGTCTGCTGGTCCCTTTCCCTCAGCTCTTCCCCCTGCTCTCTCTCTCAAAGAAATAAATAAAATCTTCAAAAAAATTTTTTTAAATTAGCTCAATTAATAACAATTGCTTGATTGAATCTAGACACGAACACTGTTCCTACTGTCGACATTAACGTAGCTCTGAACCTGTACAGAAACACCTGTGCTGACCCTGAACTGGACCACCTGATCTCTTCGTAGGAAACTCATAATGCAGTCTAAGGAGTCTCATCCTGAGCTTGTATGGGAGCCCCTAGTCTGGAGCTCTCCAAAAACAACTGTCTTGTCCTGTATAGAAATCCATGTTTGGGGGGCGCCTGGGTGGCACAGCGGTTAGGCGTCTGCCTTCGGCTCAGGGCGTGATCCCGGCGTTGTGGGATCGAGCCCCACATCAGTCTCCTCCGCTATGAGCCTGCTTCTTCCTCTCCCACTCCCCCTGCTTGTGTTCCCTCTCTCGCTGGCTGTCTCTATCCTGTCGAATAAATAAATAAAAAATCTTTAAAAAAAAAAAAAAGAAATCCATGCTTGGATCAGGAGACGAACAAAACTATAGAAACTACAGGAATCCCTGTCCTCACTCTGTCCAGGAACACTGGTTGACCCAGTAGGACACCAGAAGTGACCTGACCCTGTCCATGAATCCCAGTCCTCACACAAAAGGAATATCTCTCTTCAGGAAGCATGGAAACTCTGTACTCATCCTGTAAAAGAATCCCAGCCAGATAAAGAAAACTAAAAACTGACACTCTACAGCAGGATCAGAAAGTTACACCCTTCAGGCCAAGGCCAGACTTCAGCTGGTCTCTTCATTTTTTAAAAAATATTTTTTTAATTTATTTGACAGAGAGAGAGAGACCACAAGCAGAGAGAGCAGCAGAGGGAGAGGGAGAAGCAGGCTCTCCACTGAGCAGGGAGCGTGATGCGGGGGCTCCATCCCAGGACCCTAGGATCACCACCCGAGCAGAAGACAGATGCTTAACTGGCTGAGCCACCCAGCTGCCCCGCCCCCTTCATTTTTAAAGGAAAAGAAAGAATATGCCACAGAGACCATTATGTGGCCTGCAAAACCTAAAATATTTACTATCTGGCCCTTTATAAAAAAGTTGACTGACCTCTGCTCTTCGGGAATCTGTCTTCTGACTATACAGAAAAAATGGGCCATGGATCTTAAGAGGCTCCCTACTCTATTACTCTGCAGGCATCACAACCCCAGAATGTTCCTCAGTCTGTATCACGTTGTCTTTGGTGCACATGGAGGTTTAAAGGTCCTCAGGACTTGATCCTCTTCCACTGGGATAAAAAAAAATGCTCTGGTAGGAAAAGAGTGGAAGGAAAGAGAAGGGTGGGACTGGGGTTTTCAAAACGTTCATAGGGCCAGGCTACTGGGCAGTGAGGCTGTCAATCTATTTGTTAGTCAGCGATGCTGAACCCCAGACCGCTTATCTCTTCAGCCCCAGCGTACAGCCCGGTAGGAAATGGTGAAGAATGAGAGAGGGAGATTAGGAGGGCAAACCGGCCTCCTGCGGGGCTGATATTTAGACATCATCGAGACAAGGCGTGTGAGGGAGCTGGAGGGGCACACGGGTGCAACTCCCCCTACTTCCCGGGCATACGCTATTACAGTTTGGGGTCAGAGGTTACCCGGTGGAGGGGGCTGGAGGGAGAAATGCCGTCCAAGGAAAACTCCCCTCCTTGAGTCCACTCCAGCCCTGGGGACTATTATCACAGTTTGCCAGATGAGGAAACCGAAGCACAGAGATGTTCAGTAACTTGCCCAAGGTCACATGGCTGAGTCGCATAACCTCAGTTTCCTTATCTGCGAAGCAGCCTTAATAATAGGAACTACCTCACAGAATTGTGGCTTACGACAATGCCTGTCACATATTACTAGCTCTCATCACAATTACTTGCCCCCAGGAAGACTCCTTCCATCCTAACCATCCATTTTCCCGGCAGAGTATCAGTAGCTAACATTTAGTGAGTGCTTCCTGTGGGCCACCTTAGTGCATATTAAACTCAGAAAATCCTCACAGTATTTAACATTAACACCACTCCCATTTGGGCCGCAACCAGCCACCCTCCAGCGTCAACCTCGCTCCGGGGCCCTGCCGCCAGCCCGCCCATGCTACGTCATCACAGCGCGCCGCGCGGGAAGCTGCCGGGAGGAGACGCCCCTTCCTAATTCCCTCGCTTGCTTGCTTGCTCTCTTGAGTCCTCGTGCGGCACAACTGGCGCGGGTCCGGAGGACTCCTAAGGTGACTGGAGAAGGACGGAGAGACAGAGGCCACGGTAGCCACGACGACAGCGGCGGTGGCTGGGGGAGGGGCGAGCTCGAGCCTGAGCGCCGCCTCGAGCCGCCGGCGCGCACTTCACGCAGGCGCAGCACGGCCAGCGTCGCGCGCTGTCGCGCTGACGCGCTGACTTGGCGTTTCTGAGCTCGCGGCAGGTGTGGCCTGAGCAAGGCCGCGACAAGCCGTGTGGGCGGGATCGGGGCGGGCAGCACAGAGACCGGCCCAATGGAAAAGAGGGCCTCAGGCACCCGCCGTCCCGCGGGTCGCCAGGAATTTGGCGGCGTGAGCCCTGGGCGGAGTTTGAGAAAAGGGCTGCGCCCAGTGAGTGGCGCTGAAGGGATTGGTCGGCGTCGACTGCGGGGGTGGGAAGGGGGAGGGCACTGGCGGGAGGCGGCCCGAAACTGGCTGAAGGGATTTGGTGGAGCTTGAGGGTAGGGTTTGAGCGGGGGGGTGGGATCTAGTGGAAGGAAAGGGGCAGTCCCCCGAGGAGAGGGGCCCGTTGAAACGTTAGGGGCGGGATCTGGCGAAGTGGAAGGTGCCGGTCGGCCCGATAAGGGGTGGAGTTAAGTGGATCGTTAAGGGTGGAGTCGGGCCGGAGCTGGGTCTGGGTCTGGCTGGGTGAAAGGGTGGGTGATTATCCTGGGAGATTAGCTGGAAGGGGCAGATTTGTGAAGGGGTGGGGTCTTGGCGAGGCTTGGAGGAATGAAAGAGTCTGGGAATGGGACTTGGGGGAGCGGAAAGGACGGTGATCAGCTAGAGAGGGCTGGCCCCAGGACGGACTGACCCCGGGGGTTTATTGCTCCTCGAAAGGGCAAGACTTTTCTAGGGGAAAGAATAGTGTTAAATGGGTGGAGCCTAGTGGGATGGGCGGGACCAGGTTGAATGGACACCCCAGTGGAAGGAGTGGGCCTTGAAAGGGGCGGAGTGTAGAAGGCGGTGGAGAGTAGGATAGCAGAAGGGATGGAGACTGTGTAGGGGGCGGGGCCTGGGAAGGGTCTGGGATGTGGGGTCTTCAGGGCACTCCAGCCCGTTCGTAATCACCTCCACCCCACCCCCCAGAACCGCGTCAGGGGTGAAGTCTCCCCGACCATGACCTCCACCGGCCAGGATTCCACCACAACCAGGCAGCGAAGGAGTAGGCATAACCCCCATTCGCCCCCCCACGACTCCAGCGTCACCTCGGTGAGGCCCCAGACCTGCCCTGATCCGGGGGTGGGGGGGGGAGCAGTGGGCCGTGCACTGGAATCTGACCCTTCTTTCTGTTTGGCAGAAGCGAGGTGTTAAGAAGGGTGCCTTACTCCACTCCAGCCCTAGTCTAGCAGAGGTAAAGAAGAAAGGCAGAATGAAGAAGCTCAGCCAAGCAGCAGAGCAAGACCTCATCGTGGGCCTGCAAGGACTGGTGGGAGTGGCTGGGCCTCAATGGATTTAGCCTCCTGTGACAATCAGAACCCTGTGGTTCTCCCTCCTGGACAGTGTGGTGTGTTCCTTCTGACTCAGGCCCTAAACCAATCAGAGTCTCCTTTTTTTTTCCCCCTGCAGGATCTGAACCTTGAGGCCAAGACACTGTCTGGGACTGGTTTGGTGTTCGATGAGCAGCTAAATGAATTCCACTGCCTCTGGGATGACAGGTGAGGCTGCCTCCTCCAGGCTGTCCCCTGACCACACAAATAAACACACTTAGAGCCCATTAGGAAGAATGAAGCCATTCTCCGCTAGCCTAGAGACTGGAAGCAGATGATTTCGAGAGGTGAGGTTTAGGCTTGAAAAGATTCTTTCCATTTGGCCAACACTTACCAAGTACGCACTGTGTTCCAGGAGTTAGTGATACAGACGTGTCAGACCAGACAGACAGGGCCCCTTCTCAAGGAGCTGATAGTTGAGAAGAAGAGCAAATCATTAAGCAGCCAACAGCAGTGGGAGGTGTTTAATGAAGGATGACCTCAGACCATGGGATTCAAGAGTATTTGATGGAGGACCCTAGACTAGTATCTGGGGTTCTCAGAAGGCTTCCTTGAAGAAAGGACATTCATGCAGACAGGGAAGAATTATACCTCCCATTTGCTCACACGTTGTAATCCATCAGCAAATTCTTTTGGTTCCATGTTGGAAATATATTCAGTACCTGACCTCTCCTCCCTGCCTCCACTGCCACCACCACCATCACTCACCCAGTCTTGCTGAGGCCTCCTCCCTGGCTCCCCTGCCTCTACCCTTACCCTGATGTCTGTCCTCCACACAGCAGCCAAAAGAAAAAATAGGTACGAGATGATGTTCTCTTCTTTTTCTTAAATTAGCTTTCAACTGAAATATAGTTGACATAGAGCATTACATTAGTTACGGTTGTGTTCTCTTTCTTAAAATCCTTCTAAGGGCACACCGTTGCCCTCAAGGTAAAGTCCACATTCTTCATTCTGGCCTCTAAGGTTCCACGTGATCTGGCTCCACGGCACCTTGGTGACCTCATTGGCCAATCACTTGCTTCACGTCATTTCACCCACACTGGTCCCCTGCCTTTCTTCCAACAGGCCAGGCACTCTGCCAGCTCGGGTCTTTACCCTGGCCGCTCCCCTTTTCCAGAGATTCGTTTCCACCTTCTCCCCCTCCCAGTTAACATTCACATCTCAAGGAAACTTTCTCAGAGAGGGCTTTGGCCACTCCCCTTCCCCCACACCTGCTCTCTGAGACATTCCTAGTCCATGTCATCATTTGTTCGTGACCGCACTTACATGAGTCTGTCCCCTATCCCAACAGAAGGCTTGTGATGACAAAAGACTTCGTTATTGAGTACCTGTCTACCATCTCCCAAGGAGCTAGGGCCACCACAGTGGACAAAACAAATAGAACCCCTGCCTTTGCAGAGACTGCATTTTAGAGGGGGAAGACAGCCAGTGAGCAAAAAAATGAATGACAGCGTGTTAGAGAGGTGCTGTGGAGAAACACCGACATGGGAGGGAGAGTGGTAGAAAATATGGTGGAGGGGAATCCGGTTTTAAATAAGATGGTCAGGGAAGGCCTCGCTGATCTTTGAGCAGGGATCGGAAGGAAGGTGAGGGAGTGAGCCATGGAGACATGTGGGAGAAGAGTGTTCTAGGTAGGGAGAGGAGCTAGCTGAAAAGTACTCGGTTGGATGGAGGAAGAGGGAGAGACACACTGGGAGTCGGTGTCTCAGAGGTGGTGGGGCCGGTGGTTCAGGGCCTTCCGGAACATGCAGAGAACTTGGGCTTTGCCTCTGCACGAGGTGGGAGCCACGAGGAGGTTTTAAGTAGAGGAGGGACGTGATCTGATTTGGGTTTTAGCCAATGTCTGGCTGCTGTGCGGAGGATGGGGCCATTGGGGGAGCAAGGGGGAAGCAGGGAGGCCAGTGAGGAGCTGAGGGCAGGAGTGCGGGCAGAAGGTTCTGGTGACAGCAGCGGGGGTGACAAGGAGATGGACGGACTGTCCGTGTATTGCGAGAACAGAGCCAAACAGGCGCCAGGGTTGACTCCAAAGTCTCTGATGTGACCAACTGTGGAAGGGTGGATGGGGAAGATGTGCGGGAGCAGAGGGGCCGCTCACCCATGTCCGTGTGTGTGTGTGTGTGTGTGTGTGTGTGTCTGGATGTCTTGTCACCCCAGCTTCCCTGAATGCCCTGAGCGGCTCCATGCCATCAAGGAACAGCTGATCCAGGAGGGCCTTGTGGACCGCTGCGTGTCCTTCCAGGTGAGTCCCTCAGCCAACACCCTGGGTGGGTGGTGGGCAGGAGCTGGCGGAGCCTGGGTGTGCCCAGTGCCTGAGCCCTTTATTCCTTGTGTCTCCCCAGGCTCGCTTTGCTGAAAAGGAGGAGCTGATGTTGGTTCACAGGTGAAGGCTTCCGAGTCTTGTAGAGATGGGGAGGAGGCTGCCCTGGGCCAGCCAGGGCAGGCCAGACTCTTTGGGAAGGGGTGTCGTGGGCCCTGTGGCCTTGGGCAAGTTGCTAAGCCTCTCTGAACCTGAGGGTCCTTGCCTATCACATGGGAGCTAGCAAACAGAAGTTCCTCTGGAGGGTTTGAGAGGCGTTGGGTGCTTAGAACGGTGCCCTCCATGTCAGCAGCCCATGAGAAGCTATTGTTATTACAATCTAGTGTGTAAACAGAGGGTGGGTGTGCAGACAGAGTGATTGGAGGTCCCCCCATGGGGCTTCCGGAACCCAGAGTGAGGGCCCTGAGGTGATGTGATTCAAGGAGAGCTAGCTTGGCAGAGGGGCGATCTGAGCTGAGAGAAAGAGTGAGTCAGACAAAGAGGAGAACTGAAGGAAGGGAGGTACAGACAGATACAGCAATGTGGCCAGTGGCCTGGCGGTAGGATTTATTGTGGCCAGGGCACAGGGCAAGGGATATTACTGGAAATGAGGCTGGCTAGGGAAGAAGCAGGGAATGTGTCCTATATCCCAGCTGTCCCCCCCAGGTTGACAGGTGAGGGGGCCTGACTTGACCAGGGTTCAGATGGGGAAGGGACAGGGCCCTGACTCAGGCCCAGGAGAGGGGCAGGCCCTTGAATCTCCTCTCCTGTCTGTGTCCCCAGCCTGGAATACATTGACCTGATGGAGACGACCCAGTACATGAATGAGGGAGAGCTCCGCATCCTAGCAGACACCTATGACTCAGTTTACCTGCATCCGGTATGGATAAGAACTGTGAGAGCAGGGCGCCTGGGTAGCTCAGTCGGTTAATTTTCTGCCTGTGGCTCAGGTCATGATCTCAGTGTCTTGGTATCAAGCCCCAAGTCAGGCTCCCTGCTCAGCAGGGAGTCTGCTTCTCCCTCTGCCCTGCCTCCCAACTCATGCTCTCTCTCAAATAAGTAAATAAAATATATTTTAAAAAAAAAAGAACAACTGTGAGAGCAGAGGGTGGTGACAGTCCTGGGGTTTCCCATCCCCACGCCCACCACATCCTGGAGAGGAGTAGCAGAGTGGACAGGGTTGCTCTCTCCCTTACTCCGTCTCTGGCTCCCCACTATCTCCTCAGAACTCATATACCTGTGCCTGCCTGGCCTCGGGCTCTGTCCTCAGGCTGGTGGATGCGGTCCTGGGGAATGAGATCCGGAATGGCATGGCCATCATCAGGTAGGAGCCGCCAGCATTTGCCTTTTCTGTGTTTAAAAAAACTCCTCCCCTCAGACGTAAAATGTATTGGTATAGGTGGTATATTCACAGGGTTCAAGAGTCAAAGGTGCAAAAGTGGGTACCGAGAAAGTCTCCCACCCCATCCCCCAGAGACCTGCTTCCTCTCCTGGAGATAGTCATTGTAACCAATGACACGTGCACTCCCAGAAACCTTCTGTGCCTCTTCGTGGAGTCAATGCTGTATTGCATCAATGCTAACATCCCTATTTGATCATCTTGAGATCCAGATTCATCTTACAAACGGTGGTGTCTTAGAATTCATTTTGCAGCGTTCTCTGTTTTGTTGTTGGCACGTGAAGTCACCGTACCTCTTAGCATTGTCGGCACCCCAGCACTGGTGAACTGCAGAACATACGACCTTTCTCCTCCCTCCCCTTGTTTTTTTAGCCACAAATGGTGGTAGCACTGACCGCGTGCATTTTTCACTTCTCCATCTTGGCAAGTTTCTCTCGAACAGTGTATACCCTAGACGTGCGTGGAGCACCTCTGTGCAAATACACAGGAAGTCCACCAGCCCCCCTTGCCCTGAGCGTTTTGGTTCCCCCCAGTCATAGCCGCTTCCAAAACCTGTCACAGCAAATACCATTATCCATTTAGAAACATTGTCGTTTTGCCCTTTTTGTTATATGGGCTGTGGGCTAAGTCTCCAGGAACAAGTTGAGTGTGAGGGTGTATGCGTTGATAATTTTTTAATTTCAATTCCAGCATAGTTAATATACGGCGTTCTGTTAGTTTCACGTGTACCACGTAGTGACAAAAACACGGAACGCTTCACGAATTTGCATGTCGCCCTTGTGCAGGGGCCTATGCTAATCTCTGTTTCGTTCCAGTCTTAGTATATGTGCTGCCAAAGTGAGCACTATGCATTGATAACTAATGAACATTATCAAATTTCCTTTGGGTAGAGAGCAGTAGACTGGGGGTGGAGGTCTGGGGGCCCCCGTTACTCAGTTCCTGGCCGATTGGCAGACATCAGTGCTGGGGGCATTGGTGGTCTAGAATTGGAGAGCAGGGGAGAGTCTGCCTCTGTAGAGGAGCCCCCCCCCAATCTGTGGCCTCCCCTGTCCTGCCCAGGCCTCCAGGACACCACGCCCAGCACAGTCTTATGGATGGATATTGCATGTTCAACCACGTGGCTGTGGCCGCCCGCTATGCTCAAAAGAAGCATGCCATTCAGAGGTCAGCAACGAGCCGCAGGGCGGGTGTGATGGGGGTGGCGCAGGGTAGGGTGTCCTGGCTGGGGCCCTTCCCCCAAGATGTGCCTTGACGCTCTTCTATAGTACCCCCCTCTCTCCTCCTCACAGGGTTCTTATCGTGGATTGGGATGTGCACCATGGTCAAGGAACACAGTTTGCCTTTGACCAGGACCCCAGGTATGCTCCAAGTGTGGCCTCCGATGCTAGACTCCCAGCCACCCCCACCGTTATGGGTCCAGCCAGAAGGGGCCTGGGAAGGAAGGGAAGGCATTCATATTCATTGGGCCCACCTGGGAACCAGGCTCTGCGCTGTTCCCTGCGCGTCCGCGTTCTCGCTTAATTTCACTCCACTCCAAGGCAGGGTCTCTTGGGTTCCCCATTTTAGAGACGGGGGAAGCGAGGCTTATGCTCACAAGGTCACACAGAGAAGTAGGAGAGATGATATTTGAGCCCACAGGTACTTGGAGATCTTGTTCACCAGTTGACTTGGAGTGAACTTCAAATTACTACTTTATTTTTCTGATTAGGATGACCGCAAAGTTTGTTTAAAAAAAATTGGACAATACGGAAATGTCTAAAGCAGTGAGTCTCCTGTAATTCCTGTCACCTCCAAATAACTTATTGATAGTTTAGGTTATATTCTGACAGAATTTTTCCTTTAGATGTATGAATATTCAGTATTATCATTAACACACTGCCTAATGGGATAGTCTTCTCCGTGTTTTTCAGCAACTTGCTTTTTGCATTTAACAGCATGTTGTGGACCCCTCTCCATGTTAGTGCCTCTAAAAAAACACCTCAGTCTCCGTAAGGACTGTTCAGCACGCTACTATATGGCTCTACCTCTGGTCGTTTAACCCTGGGACATTGATGGTGCTTTCCAGTTTTTGCTAGAACAGACAGTTCTACAGTGAAAATATATAATTTTATATGTTTTATAATCTGTAGTTTAAAAATATATAACTTTGCACTTTTCCGAGTATATGTATAGGATGGATTTCTGATAGTGGATTGCTGGGTCAGAGGGTCAGCATGCTTTATTTTTTTTTTAATTTAAATTCAATTAGCCAACATATGGTACATCGTTAGTTTTTGATATAATGTTCAATGATTCATTAGTGGCACATACCAGACTTCTCTCCAGAAAGGTGGTACCAGCTTCCCCTTCCTGCAGAAAGTGATTGAGCAAGTTCTTGTCAGTAGGGACACTACTAAGTAGTTGTTTGATCCAGGCTTCTGTCAAACCGACTGCATAGAATCCCCTTGTTCCCCATAGATCCTGGGTTCCCGCGGCCCATTATTTAATCTAGGTTGGCTGTTCTCGAGACAGGGCTTTATTATTTTCCAGCATGCAGTGTTGCTGACAGATGTCTGCTTTGTGTTCCTTTCTGAGTGGTCCGTTTTGCTCTCCAAAGATTTGAGTTTCTTCTTTCTATCCCCGGTGTTGTGAACTTTCACCCTGGCCCCTTCATTCTGCTTAGTGGTGGGTAGACGTTTTACATCTGAAGACTCAAGCCTTTCTTAAATCCTTAGACGCTTTCTTCTTAATGGCCTTTGATGCTTTCTTCCACCATATTCTACTGTATTCCGCCTGGTCTCTTGTGTTGTATTCTCTCGTATTTTCTTCTCCCTTTTGCTCTGTGTCCTGGGAGATTTCCTCAGCTCTACCTTGAAGCCCTTCCGTTGAATTATGTATTTAGACATTGTTTTCATCTCCAAAAGCACTCTCTTCCTCTCTGTTTCTACGCTCCCTCATCTGTCAGCTTGTTTTTAGACAGGGGTCATAAGAAGTGCTTTCAGCTTTCCTCGGTTTGCCTCAAATGTCTAGCAGCTCTCGCTTGGCATTCGTACCAACGAATACAGCGCTGCTGCAGGTGGCTGTCTGGGGGCCGCTCTGCCTTGTCGCATGGGACACTGTCTCCTGAAAGGGATCCCCTGGGAGGGGGGCAGGAGATGGCCACCGACAGGTATCGACCTCACGGAGTGTGGGCAGGAAGCCACGCATTAGATGGGGTCCTGCCAAATGCCAGATAAAAGCATTTTATCTTGAGATGGCACTTTTTTTTTTTTTTTTTTTTTACCCTCCACCTCTGCAAACATTGGTCAGTTTTACTTCTTTCAAATCTAGCTTTTGGCTTTTTTGGTCATTCTCCACTCTTCTGGTGTTTTGGGTTTTTAAAAAAGATTTATTTATTTATTTTGAGAGAGAATGAGAGAGAGAGTCGGTGGCGGGGGGGGGGGGGGCGGAGAGGGGAGAAACTCAAGCTGACAGCGTCCTGAACACGGAGCCTGATGCAGGGCTCGATCCCATGACCCTAAGATCTCGACCTGAGCCGACATCCAAGAGTCAGATGCTCAACTGACTGTGGCACCCGGGCGCCCCTAGTGTTTACTTTTTATACTTCATTATTTTTTTCTGTTTTTGTCTTTATTAGTCTTTTCCTCCTGTGTTATTTTGTCCATTTCCGGCTTCTTGAATGCCTCAACGTTTATCAACTCAAGTGGCCAATCTAGTTTCATCTGGACCTGCCCTCACTGCCTTCCTTCTGTAATATTTTGAAGTTAATCCCAGATTACTGTATCATTTTTTTCTGTAAATATTTTGAACATCTCTCTAAAACAT
This sequence comes from Ursus arctos, assembly GCF_023065955.2. Taxonomy (NCBI): domain Eukaryota; kingdom Metazoa; phylum Chordata; class Mammalia; order Carnivora; family Ursidae; genus Ursus; species Ursus arctos. The sequence continues at coordinate 40,693,480 of NC_079873.1, forward strand.
AGAGGATATATTTTAAATTCAAAAAAGCATAACTATAGTATCGTCTCTAAGCAAATTAACAAGAATTCCCTAACATGAATCATTCTTTTTCTTTTAATAAATGCATTGGAGGCTATCTCTGTGTTCTTTGGTGGATATGTTATTGACAATATGCACAGATATGAAGAATTGTGAATATATTCAATGCATTCTTTCTCATGAATAAGAATGTATAATTGGGAAAAAAAAACCATTTATCCAGGCCCTTCAATCTCCTAGCCTCCACATCCCTCAGGCTCTTAACTCCATCAGCAGGGGTCCTGGGTGGAGACAAATTGATCAGGCCTTAAGATACTACTACAAAGATGATGAAAACAGGTAAACCAAAGCTAAATGGTTAAAAGAAACAAGGAAATCTAGTGAATGGGTCATTCAGTGAATTGGCTCTTTAAAATTGATTTTGTGTGCATTGACCTGGATCTGCCCTTGATTTTTCCAGAAGGGAAACCTCACGTCATCTTGAGTGCCTTCCCTAATTTGCTCAGCATGAGGGAGGGGCCTATAGGGCCCCTGGAGCCTCAAAGACTATTTCCCAGACATTTGTGGAAGTGTCTAATTGTCTGACAACCTTTCTAACATTCTCCATCTTCCTGGGATGACACTTGTTCAAACTTCCTTTTACTGTCTTTTGACTGGGATTGTGGGAGAACAAGGAGGTAAATCTATGCTATCAATCTACCATTATTTCACTGGAAATCAGTGGAATTTATTTTAAAACCTCCTGCTGGGACGCCTGGGTGGCTCAGTCAGTTAAGCATCCGAATGACTCTCAGTTCGGCTCAGGTCATGATCTCAGGTCATGAGATGGAGCCCCCTGTCGGGCTCCTTGGGCTCCGCGCTGGGCGTGGAAACTGCTTGAGATTCTGTCTGTCTCTCTCTCTCTCCCTCTCCCTCTGCCCCTCTCCCTGCTCATGCTCTCTCTCCCTCCCTCTCTCGCTAAAATAAAAATAAATAAATCTTTAAGACAAACAAACAAAAAACCTCCTGCTGTTTGCTTTACAAACTTAGTTTCCTTGGGTGTTCTTTCTTCCGCTGGCTGTGGTGGCTCTCATGGGGTTGGCTTTCTTCCGATATTTTCTTTATCCCTTTCTTCCCCTGACGATCATCTTTATGTTCTACTGCGCGTTTCTCTTCCTCTACTAGTTAACTTACTAAAAAAAAAAAAGTTTAGAACCGATACTTATCAGAGTCAAAAGTAACCCCGTCGTCTCCCACCTGCTCAAGACCAGAGCTTTCACATGGGTTTCATTCCCCAGTTCCAAGGTGCTTTTCTTTGATTTCAAGAATCTTTCTATATCAGTTGCATCAAATTTCGCAACCACATTTTCAGCATTTATTAAAATGTCACTAAGTTGGTCTAGATTTATTGTTTACCACTATTTCTTGCATTTCCCTAAAAAAAAAAAAGATAAAACTGCGGCCTTAAATTCTCTCTGGAACAAGACAGGGAGTGGATAAACAGATGGATGGATGGATGGATGGATGGATGGATGGATGGATGAGAGATGATTCATTTTGATTGCCCCCCCATCAGAATTAAGCCCTCCCACAGCCTCCTGCTGGGCCTTCTTTTTTTAAAGATTTATTTGTTTATTTATTTGTCAGAGAGAGAGAGAGAGTGTGTTCACAAGCGGGGGGGGGGGGGGGGGAGTGGCAGGCGGAGGGAGAAGCAGGCTCCCCACCTGAGCAAGGGGCCCAATGTAGGACTTGATCCCAGCACCTCAGGATCATGACCTGAGCCGAAGGCAGATGCTTAACCGACTGAGCCACCCAGGTGTCCCCCTGCTGAGCCTTCTATCAGAACATGGACCTTCATGTCTTTTCAGTGTCTGTTCCATGTATTCGTCCTCACTGCTCTGAGTGCTCAGTTTCTCACCTACAAAATACAAAAAGTAGTAGAGGTGCCCTATAAGGTATTGGAGGGAAGGAACTGCTCCCTCGCCTCAGGAAGCCTCAGCTAGCACCCCCACCTCAGCCCAGCTACACGCACAGAGCCAAGTTCCATGCCCCCAAACCCCTTGCCCTTGAGTCTCCCCACGTCCTTCAGGGGAAGCACTAAGTTCCCCAGCCTGGCCTGCCACTCTTTGCCACCTTAGCTGGATCCTGCCAGCTAAGAGCTCCCCATAGGCCTCCAACATCACAGGATTTGTCCTTCCGCCGCCACTTGGTCACAGAGGCAGGGGGGCAGGCTGGTATGATTTTGAGTCCCCCGCAGGGTCAGGAGCCCTCGGGGACTGGGTAGACAGACCCCGTAGCTGTCAGGGTCTCAAAGCTAGCACGGAGGAGGGCAGGAGCATCACCAAGGGAGGCATTCCAGTGAGAGAGCACATGAACGAGTGAGGGAAGTAACGGATAAATGGGAAAATTTGCGAATGGGAGGGTAGCTAAGTTGGCGACCAAATAGAAGAATGAATGGATGCAGGCCATAAGGAGTTAATGGGGAAATGAACGAGAGAATGAATGAGTGGTTGAGTGAACTGGGAGCTGTGGGTTGGAGCATCTGGAGCCATTGACTCTCAGCCGCCCCCCCACCTTCTTTTCTCCCCTCTGCCTCCAGTGTCCTCTATTTCTCCATCCACCGCTACGAGCAGGGTAGGTTCTGGCCCCACCTGAAGGCCTCTAACTGGTCCACCATAGGTTTTGGCCGAGGCCAGGGATATACCATCAATGTGCCTTGGAACCAGGTCAGTGTCCGCCCGCCCTTTGCCCCCGAAGTTAGGCCCACCGCTGCCCTTCAGCCAGCTCGGGGCAGAGGGCAGGACGTCTCCATCGTGCCTCTCTGTCCGCAGGTGGGGATGCGCGATGCCGACTACATTGCCGCTTTCCTGCACCTCCTTCTGCCAGTCGCCCTTGAGGTCCTGGGGGTCTGGGGTGTGTTGGGACAGGAGCAATGTTGAGGGATGGGCCGTGAGGGCAAGTGGCCTCATGTAGTCCCTTTCCCCCTCAGTTCCAGCCCCAGCTGGTCCTGGTGGCCGCTGGATTTGACGCCCTCCAAGGGGACCCCAAGGTAAGGCAGGCTCCCTGGGGTGGTACGTGGGCAGAAGGGAGTTTGCTCGGAGCCAGGCTGATCCTCCGTCCGCCCCTCCCCCCAGGGTGAGATGGCCGCCACTCCGGCAGGACTCGCTCAGCTAACGCACCTGCTCATGGGTCTGGCAGGCGGCAAGCTGATCCTGTCTCTGGAGGTGAGTAACGCACCTCATGTTTCAGCCGGTGTCTCCGGGAGGCCGTTGGAACAAAGCCTTCAGGTCGGGCAGGAGTTTCTGTCCCTGCGTTTCTACTCACTAGCTGGACAGCCTCACCCAAGTCACTGACCTTCCTCGTTCCCCTGCTTTCCTCCTGTGAAACGGGCGCCACACTCGTGCCGATCGCCTCATAGCGCTGTTCAGTGAACGAAACGGAAGTCACCCCTCAAAGTCCTCGCTGCTTGATGTGTAGTCAGCACCCTTAGTAGTATCATCATTGTTCTTTCCTGGTAACACCTGGTTCTTTCCTGATCCCCCCCACACTCCTTTCCCAGGGTGGCTACAACTTCCGCTCCCTGGCTGAGGGCGTCAGTGCCTCACTCCACACCCTTCTGGGAGACCCTTGCCCCATACTGGAGTCTCCTGGTGCCCCGTGCCGGAGGTGAGCCCTGGTGGAGGAGGAGAAAAGCGGGACCCCGGCTGCCTACCCACTGACCGTTTGCTCACATTTCCCTCCCCTGCCTTCTAGTGCCCAGGCGTCACTGTCCTGCGCTCTGGAAGCCCTGGAGCCCTTCTGGGAGGTCCTTGTAAGATCAGGTAGGAGGCAGGGAGGGGGCTAGGTGGGGAGTCAAGCATGGAATGAGCCCTTGGGAGAGACTCTCTTCCAGACTGTCCTTGGACTTCCCTGAGCCCCCCTGGTGGGGGAGGGTCAGGCCCTTTCTCACATTAGACCCTGGTTTCAGGCCTTCCACCCCTTTCATGTTTGGGTAAACGAAGTTCCAGAGTATTCCAGGGATCCCGGGTGGGGGATTAGGGTGAATGTGCCCTCCCCTTACAGCTGAGACCCTGGAGGAGGACTTCTTGGAGGAGGAGAATGTGGAGAAGGAAGAAGAAGGACCGTGGCAGCCCCCGGCGCTCCCAATCCTGACGTGGCCCGTGCTACAGGCTCGCACAGGGCTGGTCTATGACCAGCGGATGATGGGTCACTACAACTTGTGGGACAAGTATGCAGTCGGAGGGCCACCGGCTAAGTGGACAGGGAGATCCTCCCCCTTCCTCAAGCACTAAGCCCTGCCTCTGGTTCCTGCCCACCTCCCCCCACCCCAGCTACCACCCAGAGATGCCTCAGCGAGTCTTTCGGATCATGCGCCGTTTGGAAGAACTGGGCCTTGCAGGGCGCTGCCTCACCTTGCCCACACGTCCCGCCACGGACGCCGAACTGCTCACCTGCCACAGGTCAGACACACACCCCCTCACCATGCTTGGGGTGGGATGGGGCCTCAGGGCACACATGCCACAGGGTGGGACGGGGGCTGGAGCTCCGGGTCTCCGTCCCTGGTAGGTGGAGCTGCTGTGGGACACGGGAGGGACCGTGGAGGGGCCCGAACCCCCTGACTGCCCCGTGTCCCGTCTGTGCCTCCAGTGCTGAGTACGTGGGTCGTCTGCGGGCCACAGCGAAGATGAAAACGCGCGAGCTGCACCGCGAGGGCTCCAACTTTGACTCCATCTACATCTGCCCCGGCACCTTTGCCTGTGCCCAGCTGGCCACTGGCGCCACCTGCCGCCTGGTGGAGGCCGTGCTGGCCGGAGAGGTACCTCCCCCCCAGGGCGGTGCGCCGCTCTGGAGAGGGGGGGGGGCTGGGCCTGAGGGGCCTGGGAGGAGGAGCGCTGCTCCCCGGAGGCCTGGCTTACTGGCCAGTGCGGTGGGGGGATGGGGGCTGCAGGCTGGGGGCGCGTAGCAGCCGGGGGTCGTGGCGGGGACGGAAGGAGAGAATAAAGGGGAGAGAAAGCAGTGAGGGCAGGTGGTCTGATCTGCTTCCTGCTCCTCCCCCAGGTTTTGAATGGCGCCGCTGTGGTGCGTCCCCCAGGACACCATGCGGAGCGGGATGCCGCGTGCGGGTTTTGCTTTTTCAACTCTGTGGCTGTGGCTGCACGCCATGCCCAAGCCATCAGTGGGCATGCGCTGCGGTGAGGGCTCCCGGGCTCCCGGCCCAGCCCAGTGCTTCCTCCTCAGGCCCCTTGGTGCAGCCCCCCCGCCCCGGACTTACCCAGAAACACCCAAGAGTACAGTTGCCCAGCACTTCCCCAGGAAGGGACCAGGGATCTAGCCTCCCAGGGCTTACCCAGATAGGACCCCCAGGTTGTGGCAGCCAGGTGGTTCTAAAACAAGGCCCAGGGTCCCCCTGCTCCATTTCTGGCCCCTGACGGCTATTGTGACAGAATTCAGGGTCTGGGTCCCCAGTGCTTACTTCAGAAGATCCAGTATCCGGCTCCCCACATTTACCCATCGGGGGGCCGGGGGGCGGGTCTGGCCCTGAGCACTTGCTTGGGCCCACAGTGAAGACCTCAGGACCCAGGCTCTGGCTTTCACCCTTTCTCTGATAGGACCCGCCAGCCTGCCACCCACTGCTTTCCCCAGGCACCCAAAATTTTGCCACCAGCAATAAATGCCCCTGCAGACAGAGCCCAGGGCCCTAGCCCCTGCCCTGTCCCCTGGGTGGGCCAGCGTCCCAGGCCACTGAGGCGCCATTCCCTCCCCAGGATCCTCATAGTGGACTGGGACGTCCATCACGGTAATGGAACTCAGCACATATTTGAGGAAGACCCCAGGTGAGGGGCTGGGGCAGGGGGCGTGGTGTGGTCGGGAAGGGGGGCCAAGCACACCTCAGGGGTGCCAGGGGCCACTCACCAGCCGCGGTTCCCTTTCCCGCCCCGGCAGCGTGCTGTACATCTCCCTGCACCGGTATGATCACGGCACCTTCTTTCCCATGGGGGATGAGGGCGCCAGCAGCCAGATGGGCCGGGCCGCAGGCACCGGCTTCACTGTCAATGTGGCCTGGAACGGGCCCCGCGTGGGTGACGCTGACTACCTGGCTGCCTGGCACCGTCTGGTGCTCCCCATTGCCTACGAGGTACAGTACGGGATGCACGTGGCGGTGACCACGTGGGGGAGCGCGGGCCTGCGCGTGTCTGACTTCCGGATGCCTCGTCCTGTGGCACAGCCGATGGGTGGCTGTTGTGATGGCCGTGGGGGGGGTGTGATTCTGCGACGGCCTCGGTGAATTGCTGCCGTGGTGGAGTGCCTCTACGTGACCGCCCTCTCTGTGCGTGACCGTGAGGGACTTCTGGGTCCGTGCGGGTGGCCTTCGGCGGGTACATGGGAGGGGGCCCCGCGTGCCTACCGGTTCTGTGGTGGAACTGCATGTGCAAGGCAGGGGGAGTTTGAGGATGTGTGTGAGGCTGCACAAATGGCTCTGGGCCACTGCCATTTCTCTCTTTGGTGGCTGTGATGCCGTATGTCACTGCACATTGCTCTCTTGGTGACAGCTGGTGTGTGGCTTTCTGCGTGTGGGCGGGTGTGTGTGACCGTCCTCTCTCTGCCTGTCTGCCATGGCCATGTGTGTGTCTCTGACTGGCAGTGGCCTGTCTAGCCTTACCTGACTCTGCGTGAGGAGCTGTAGGTGACTTGCCTTTTCTGTGTGCACTGTGTGTGTCTGCGTGTGTGGTGAATGAATATAAGTACCAGCTCTGTGACCTCTGTGTGGACGTGCGTATTCAGCTGTGTACGTGTATCTGATGATGCACAGTGGCTGTAGCTACCTTCTGTGTGTGTGTGTGTGTACGAGACCATTGTGACTTGGGTAATGGCACACATGGGATTGTCTTTGCAGGGGTTGCTATGGCTTACTGTCCCCTCTGTGTGATATGTTTTTGTGTGTGTTGTGTGATTAGCACGATGTTGGTTCAGTCTATATGTTGCCATCTGATCGTGCGACCATTTTCTGTGTATGGCACTTGCGTTGTCACCTTCTGTGATGAAGTGTGCACGCACCCCCTTTGGCGCCATTTATATAAAACCCTGTGTTGTTGTGCACGTATGTCCCATGTCACCGTCTCCTGACATCTGAGTCTCTACGTTGCACATCTCTGCCTCGTGTCTGCATCTGTCCATTTCTACAAATGTCTCCTTGTCTCTGTGTGTCACATCTCTAAGTCTCTGTTTGGTGTGTCCACGTCTCTGTTGATCTTTCTCCAGCTCCTGTGTCTCTGCGATCCTGAGTCTGTTTGTCCTGTGTCTCTTCGTCCTCCCCTTGCTATTTTCGGGGCTCTGGTCTTGTGTCCCCCAGTCTCCAGGTCTCCAGCTCTCCGACTGGCGTCTGTGCGTGTCTGGGGCGCCCTCACCTGCTGGGTACCCAGGCCTCCATGCTCACGCCCATGTGTCTCTTCTCTCCCTGCTTCAGTTTAACCCAGAACTGGTGCTGGTCTCGGCTGGCTTTGACGCCGCACGGGGGGACCCGCTGGGGGGCTGCCAGGTGTCACCCGAGGGCTATGCCCACCTCACCCACCTGCTGATGGGCCTTGCCAATGGCCGCATCATCCTAATCCTAGAGGTAACCCTCTCAGTCCCTCTCCCTACGGTGGGAGGGCGGTTTGGAAGGCTGGAAGTCCTGCCCTTTTGGCTGGCAGGCTGAGACACTCGGGGCAATTTCCTAAAATCGGCTGTGAGTGTCCCCACGTGGGACTGTTGGCACACACTGGGCATTCATTGTAACCCCAGCTCACCGGCCTTAACCGAGTGCCCGGTATATGCCGTACGCTCTGCTCAGCACTTCGTGTGCGTTATTAACTCACTTACGTGACAAAGCAGCCTGCTGAGATAGTCTGCTGGCCTTGTCATTGTCCTCTCTCAAGAGCAGGGAAACTGAGGCACGGTGAGGTATAGTGACTAGCCCGAGGTCACACGTTCAGTAATGGCAGAGCCAGGGCTTGAGCCTGAGCA